>NW_023601754.1:30224566-30822066 GCF_014898055.3 Talpa occidentalis
GGGAATAACAAATCCCATCATTACCAAAGAGAGGGTTGCTGGGACCTGAGGGTGGAATTAAGCAGCCAGGTTTGGTATAAAACCAGAAACACGTGGGCCTTGGGGGTGTCTCTTGGCTTCACAGCTCTTGGCTCCCTGCCAGCTCTCAGCATGCCACTGGGATTCCAGGTTGGCGGAGACTGGTAGGACGCATTTAAGACTTTATCTCCCTCTTTTCTCCCTGAGTTGTACATTTCCGCATTTCCCCTTCCCTCATAAATAGACCTTTTATTAACCTTTGTGTGTGCCTGCAGTTGAGCATTAATAAGTCCCTTTTAAGCATGTAGGTGAGGACCCACAGTCAGGCAACCCGTTTTATATTGGGGCTGCCCTGTAACAGAGCGGGCTGGAAATTGAGTTAATAATAAATTGTGCCTATATGATGAAATAGCCATGAAAATGCCTGAAGTGTGGGATTTGGAAAGCTTCTGGAAGGTGAACACATCCATGTGCTGGAGAGTGGCAAAGCCCAACTCCATGGGGATAGAAGCTTTTGTTTTTGGGGACTGTCCCAGACCTCACCCTATGTGACTCTTTGTCTGGCTGTTCATCTGTGTCCTTGATAACAAGTAAACATAAGTGTTTCCCTGTGAACTGTCAAAGCAATATTATTGAACCCAGGGGAGGGGCAGTGGGAACCTCCAGCTTTTAGCCACATTAGCAGCAATGTGGGGACTTTGGCACCCAAGGCTTATGTTGGGTGTCTGAACACAGGGTAGGGGAATAGGTGTTGTGAGACTGATCTCTCAACCTTTGGGGTCTCTACTCAAGGTAAGTTTTAAATCAAGGTGACCTCAAAACATAATAAAAAAGTTAAGAATTTTTAATTAAAATTGACAGTAAAGTGGTAAAGTCAGTATTTGAAACCTTGGTGGTGACCCCAGAAGCCAAGCTTCAAGCCTGTGAGTGTGTTGTATTCAGAGGCTCAGGGAGCTGAGCCATTATGGGAGAGATTTTCTCAAGGTAGTTGGTATCTCCACTTGTGTTTGGAGAAGCGGTTGCTGTGGGGGAAACCCCCACACATTCAGTGTCAGAAGTATTGTGAGTATGATTTACATGTGAATCTTAAATAATTCCACTTGCATTTGGGTTTTTCTGAACTCCTGATACTACTGATGTCATTTGGGTCTTTTCCCAAGTTAGTCATTGTGCTGCTAATGTCAAACAAAATTGCAGAAACACTACTTCTCTGCTGGCCAAAGATGGAGGCAAAGGATTCTAACCAAGAGTGATCAGCTCTTCCATGGGTGACCTTGCTTTCTACCAATACATAGGGCTGACTCAGAGTTAATTTCAGAGAACATTAAACAAGAGCTGACATAATGAGACAGATTTAACTCCAGAATCCAGAGTTGCTTAACTATAAGAATCAGGTTGGCTTCCCTAATTTCTACTGAAATTCTGTCTTCAAGACTTGCCACCATCGAAATATTATTCTTACGATTTGATAGTTGATTTGACTGATGCTCAGAAAAATAAATTTCAGAGGGACAACCTCAGGGGCATTTAAGGGAAGAAATGTTGGTGTATTTTATTTATTTTATTATTATTTCCAGTATGCCACATTCTTCAATGACATTTTCTTTTTTTTTTTAAAGATTTATTTATGTATACAAGAACTGGGGTACCGGCCAGAGGTGTGGGGCGTGAGAGGATTCACCAGAGACAGAATGGGGAACAGAACAGGGGGATACACTGAAATATACTGCTGAGGGAAGTAGTGGGCAAGACAGGAGAGGTCTGCTGTGCCATGTGGGTCACCTCCCTGCCTGGGGATTGAACTTGTGCTGCAGTGGCTGCGGATTGCTTTATAGTGTTGCATCTTAACCACCTGTGCCACCAGGGAGGCCCCTGTCCTTGGGATTTTCCTGGGTATTACTGTAGGATCTAAGGTACTCTTTGGAGATGAAAATTTTTTGGAGTGATTGCTATACCATGGGTCCCCCAGGTCTTTGTCCCTGGATCTATTTTTCAGCAGTGGCAGATCATGCCTGTGGCTCCTTTGTAATTTTCTAAAGTCACACCACCCCTTTATTGCTCCTACTCTGGGTATATTCATTTCAACCCTCCTTACAGATAATCTTATAGGGCATCCCCAGGTAAAAGGGGTGACATGGATTGTGAGTCCTCACCCACACACTCAAGAACTTGGGACAAGACCCAAGGAAAGTCACATCAAACTTTTTGAAGGGGAGGGGGCTCCCTGGTGGCACAAGGGGTTAAGCACAGCACTGTGAAGCTCTTTGGAGCCTCTTCACCATAAGTTTGATCCCCCACAGCCAGGGAACTAACCCACATGGCACAGCAGACCTCCTGACTCTCCCGCTGCTCCCCTCAGCAGTGAATTTCAGTCAATCTGCCTGTTCTGTTCTCTACTCTGTCTCTGGTGAATCCTTTCACCCCCCATACCTCTGGCCTGTACCCCAACTCTTGTACACATAAATAAATCTTTAAAAAGGGGGATAGGAAGAAAAGGGAGAAAAGAAAGAATATTAATTGGCCAAATTGTGGCCAAATGCTGTCTGTTCTTCCAGCATCACCATCTGAGTGGAGAACAGGATGGTAGCTGAAGCCCAAGAAGCAACAGAGTGAGGCCTGCCAGTCTTTAGTCTTTTGAATGTCAACATGGCCAGCCCTTCAACTCTTCCCCTTTCCAGGAAGTCAGGTTCATGGCATTCTGGGAGTTGTAGTCCTTGACACCTGAGATCTCTTTGGTGTGGGGATGGGTGTGGAGTCTGGAAAGACATCCTTCACTGGCTGAGAGTTTGCTCCTTGCTGTTTCTGTAACAGTTTGTCCTTTAAGACATGGGAAATGTTGGGAAACCCAATATTCTGGCTTGCTGTCCTTGCCAGACACTTTCTGGGCTCAGTGCCCTGTTTCAACTCTGTCAATATGCTGTGGGTTCTTTTTTGAACTGGCCCATTACTTGGTTCTGTTGTGGGCATGCCTTGCTCTAAATTTTTTTCTGGGACATCAGCTCAGTGTCCTTATCTCACCTAACTCCAGGCTAAAATTGTCTTCTGTGGTCTGGACAGGTCTGTGTGGTGTAAGTCTCTAACTTAGTGACACTCAATATTTTCCTCTCCTCACTGGCAGGGACATCCAGATTGGTGCCCTGGGCCAAGAAACCAGACAGTTCCCCTTTTCCTGGAATACATGGATAATGAGAAGTTTGTTTAATCTCTCATGCCAAATTTCCTTAACCACTTCGAGCTCTGGAGCCCTGGGCAGCTCTGTCATGGAGTTGCAATGCCTTTTCTGGCTATAGGGTAGACTTCCTTTTTGGGTACACTCTTCCTCCTAGACTTCCAGACACTTATCCACAGTCCACCATCCTCTGCAGAGTAAAAAGTTTATTCTTTTAGCTTTGGGGTTCCTGTGAGAAGATAGGAAACTCTGTTTCTTCTACTAGAAAACTGGGATATTGTAGCAGAGAAACAGTTCCTCTAGTGAGAGAGAAATACATGCTTCTTGAGCACCTACTACATCCCAAGCTCTGAGATAGTTTCTTTACTATGTAATCTCAAGTCTTTCTTGAGTTCTGAGATCTGGATAAGCCAAGTTTGATCACCATTCATGTCTTGTGGAAGTCTTAAGCCTTCCTAAATTTTTGTTTTGGTGATTTTCAAGGATCTTGGTCTCAGAACTAAAGCATTCTCTTATTAGGAGCAAATGTACAAAAGGAAGCTGCGCTGTTTTTCTCCAACCCAAATACATCTTGACTCTAATTCTCATTTAAAGGGAACAAATAACCCTGAGGGTGGATATTTTTAATCCCACTTTTAGATGAAAAAAATTCAGTACGTATTAAGGATTTTAACTGCAATTTCTTCTCTCACGTAGCAAATAACTCACAGATTCATTATTCAAATCCAGATCTGTTTGACTACAAACCCGTGTTCTTTCCACTAAATTAAAACGGAGCTGGGCTTTCAAATTCAAAGATAAGTTTGATCATGTAACTGATGTAGGTTTTGACCTGTAATCTTTATGAAAGGTGAAAACTATCTTGGACGCTATAGATGACATCTAGTATGCTGGGTGGTATTTTAATTTGTGTAAGTCAACTAGAATTTCCACCTATTTAGTTTAAATTTTGACCTATCTCATCTGAAAATGTTATATTGCAGGAGGAATAGCATAAAAGAGTCACTACATTAAAGCTCTTTACAAACCTGGAATGAATCCTACTTCAACTTATGGGTCTGTGAGAAGATTCACCTCCTGAAATAGATGGTCTGTTACCTTAGTTAAAAATCATTGGATTCCAGATCTTATTAGGAATCTGCTTGAAATTCTGTACTGTCCCAATTTTATCGTCAGAATTGAATTAATTAGCCAGAAAAACATTTGCATGTGTAATTTGTTTTTTTCTTCAGATGCACCGTGATAACAAGCTATTCTTTTACATCATTAAGATGGAAACATATTATATTTTCATGCAAAGCAGAATCTGTTATTTTTGAAGTGCCTCATCCCCTTGTCTTTGAAATATTCAAAAAGTAAGTCTATGTCAGACAGTGAATGCCCTGGGCCTTTTGAAGCCAAACCTTCAGCTCACATAGCTCTGGATGATTTTAGCAATAACACAAGTTGTTTCAGAAAAAGAATATGCAGGAGTTACAACTTCCTTTAGGTCCTCAGAGAAGGCCATTTCCTAATGTGAAATGGTGTTTGGCATAGAATTGAAGGAAGAAGAGCTAGAAATTGTATCAGGCATTAGCCTTTACAGCGACATTTAAAACCAAAATTTTATATAGTCGATTTCTGTCTTTTGACCTTGGAGTCTTCAAAACTCAAAGCCATTTTTGAAAACGTATCCACCTTGATTAACCTCATTGTCTATAAAGTTATAGTCCATGAAACTACCTCTTCTGACACTTTTTATTAGAGGAGATTATCATGAAAATACATTTTAAAGATGTTATTGATTTTAAAATGACAAAGAAAAATAGTTTATCTAGTTACAGACTATACATTCCCACTGCTTGATAAATGTAAGGAAATATGATTTTATTGACTATCCCTGAGAAACTAGTGAATTTCTTACCTGAATTTACAGAGACATGCACTACTGACTTTTATTTTAAACCTCAGATACAACCTTAAGAAGGTATTTTACAGGAAGACATTCTTCTGGTCAATTGTCTGTCTTGCAGAGCTCAGACTCAACTTCATGTCCACAGGATAGTAATAAAAAATAGAAATAAAAACGTGCCACTTATTTTGCTCTACTTTTTAACTTCCAGAGTAAAATTACCATCATGGCGAGGGAACTCAAAATCCTGGTGTTAGGAATGGTACAGATTCAGAGAAGGACGTTTGTTAAAATCTGTTCCTTGCACTCACTTGTGATGTCACCACGGGACACTCATGTTTACTAAATGTCTGTTTCTTTCCTGTAAAGTGCAGGTGGTGATACAGAACCCTTAGGGATAAAACACAGCTTCTAGTGAGCTGATCATACAGAAGTGGTGATTTTATGTTCAATAGGGGAAAGAAGTTGTGATGGTAGCCATGAACTGTCTGTATATTTTAAGAACTTTAATATGAAAGAATAGGTAGGGTTGTCAGTATCCTCCTTGAGCAGGGGAGAGCTACTGTGTCAGTACAGGGACATTCCAAGTCTTACTTGAGCTGCCTGGTGCTGTGGGCCCACAGCTGGTCACTAGATTATCAGGGAGGGCCTGGGCATCGCCAGTGGTGGGCGTTGTGGAGAGGAGAGGGGTCAGGTGGAAATCTCACCGGAAGACCCTTAACTCCCTCCTGTGCTGATGTTCTGGAATTCTCTGATTCATCACATCCCTAACTGAGTAGAGGTTGCATCCCACATCAGATTCCCAGGGTCGGCTGTGTCTCTCTTCTGAGTCCTGGAGGCTTGGCCTCCATGGTGGGCCTCTTGCCCACCTTCCCATTTGTGTCTGCAACGTTTCTTACTCCTTTGGTCTTGCTGGGGTTTTCACCAGCGCTGAATGGTCCCACAAGTCTCCCGGCTCAGGAAGCCTCCCCTATTGTTTTGCTGTCATTTCAGTTCCCCAGCGCTCTCTCCCCTCACCCTCTGATGCTGCATCTTCACGTAGCATCATCTTCTACCTCATCTTCAGACCCCTGTATTCTACGGGACCAGGAACACCTGCCTTTGTTTGCTCGAGTTTAGGAGAAGCTGAGAATCCTGAAAACGTAAACTCTTCCTTTGGGGCCAGCTCTGAAAGTCGCTCAACTCCGGCTTCATTTAAGAATTGGCACATGGGGGGACCTCCCTGGTAGCACAAGGGGTTAAGACACAACCTATGAAGCTATCCTCAGCCACTGCAGCACGAGTTCAATCCCTGGCCAGGGAGCTACCCAAATGGCAAAGTAGATCTCTCCTGACTTGCCCGCTGCTCCCCTCAGTGTATTTCAGTCAGTCCACCTGTTCTGTTTCCCACTCTGTCTCTGGTGAATCCTCACAGCTTGAGAACCAGGCAGCTCAACTTAGACGTGGGATGTCCCTGTACTGACAATAGCAGCAATCCCCCACACCTCTGGTCTGTACCCCAGTTCTTGTAAGCATAAATAAATACATCTTTAAAAAAAATTAAAGAAGCAGCACATGGGGACGAGAGAGGGCTGCACTTGGAGACCCAAGTTCTTGTCTGTCTCTAACTCTTGCCAGCTGTGAAATCTTGGGAAAGTCCCTTTATATCTTAGGGTCTCATCTACTCAAATCACGAAATCATCTACCTTCTGCAGATTGGAAAGACTTGGTGTAAATCCACAGCAGACATCCAGCTTCTCTGCCCCTGCCACCTCTGCCTGTCCTCCTTAACTCCCCTTTCTAAACAGTTTACAGGCTTCACATTTCACCTCTTCTTGTTTCCTTCAGAAGCTTTTTGAGAAACTTATATGACCTGCAACATGTAAACTTGTATCAAATCCCTACCTCCCCCAGGTCGACTTCTCTATTAAGGGAAGTTATGAAGGATGTAATATCCTTATTGAATGATACTGAACTAATAGTCACTCTGGTTTCCTTTCTGAAAACAGAAAAGGACACCCACTAGGGGGTGGTGGGACAGGGAAAAACCTAAATGTTTCCCGAATGCCTTCCAAGCACCTGTGTTCCTGCCGCCTGTGAGGTGCTACAGGAAGTCTTCGTGGCTTGTAAGGGGATAGGGGCTACCCTATTTTGGGTCAGAACACAGTGTGGGGCCCCCTGAATTGGTTTGTCCTCCATGAGGTGGACATTGAGAACAGGTATAGCGCAGACATGGAGGAAAGACAGAGAATTTGTAGTCAAACATAAGACAGTCTTTTTTTTTTTTTTAATGTTTTTTATAAGATTTATTTTCATTTATCTATGCATATAAGACTTGGGATACAGGGGCCTCCCTGGTGACGCAAGGGGTTAAGATGCAACTTATGAAGCTATGGGCAGCCACTGCTGCATTGAGTGCGATCCCTGGCAAGGGAGCTACACACATGGCACAGCAGACCTCTCCAGACTTGCCCACTGCTCCTCTCAGCAGTGTATTTCAATAGATCTGCCTGTCTGCCCCCACTCTGTCTCTGGTGAATCCTCTCACCCCCTGCACCTCTGGCCTATACCCCAGCTCTTGTATGTATAAATAAATAAATCTTTAAAAAAATACTGGGGTACAGGCCAGAGGTGTGGGTATGTGTGTGAGAGGAAAGAGTGGGGCACAGAGTGTGTGGATCTACTGAAATCCATTGCTGGGAGGAACAGTGGGCGAGACAGGAGAGGTCTGCTCCACCATGTGGGTCAGCAAACTGGCTGGGGATCAAACTTATACTGCAGTGGCTGGCGATAGCTTGATAGTGCTGAGACTTAACCCCTTAACACCAGGGAGGCCCAAATATAAGACAGTCTTTACTGTGTCTCATCCCATTACTATCTGTGAGTACAGTACTTTCTCTATACCAGGGGCAGCGAGCTTCTCCTATGAAGGGCCAGGCAATAGGTATTTTAGGCATTGTGGGCCACACACTCTGGATTCTAACCCCTCAACTCTGCCACTGTGGCTTATGCTATGGACAATATGGAATGAATGAGTGAACGTGGTTGAGTTGAGGAAGACTGTATTTACAAAAACAGAAGGCAGGCAGTAGTTCACCAAGCACAGCATTAATTTTCCAAGCCTTAATTTATTAATCTGCCCTCTTCAACATGGGGGTTTCACGAAGATTAAATGAGCCAATATAAGTGAAACATCAGGGCACACAGCCTGATCCATGAAAGATCTCAAAAAAGTTAATTTTCCTGTCCTTTTTTTTCTCCCAAGTGCTTCTGTGCAGTGAGGAGTCAGGAAGAAATGCACACAGAGGTCTTTCCCAGCCCTGTGATTTTATGAAATTGCCCGTCAGAGAAAGAACAGGAAGAGAGAGCTTGCCAGAGAGAGAAATTGTATGTGTGTTCTTTTTCCCTGCAAAATCTGACCACAAGAAGCATTAAATCAATCAGATGACAAAGCAAAATATGAAAAATGGAGTTGGTTTGGTCCCAAGTATGAAAGAAGCCTGTGCCATTGGGATCTGAAGTGGGGAAGGACCAAAAAAAGGGAAATGTTTTCTACACATAATGCACATCGGCTATTCTGTGACTTCCACATAATTCATCACAGAAAAACTTTGAGCGCAATAAACATTTCCCTAGTTTAGTAGCCGTTCTGATCAAGAACAAAGCCATTAACATAAATGCAGATAAATACAAGGCAAATAATGATACTCCCAATTGCTTCTGTGTCAACGTGCTCAGCCCATCAATCTTGCCTGACTGGTTAAGAAGGAGCTGAGAGAATTTATAGCCAGGGATGATTTCTTTGTAAAGCATTTCCACCTCACAGAGGAGGGGAAGGATGACTCACCAAGAAAGTAGCAGAAATGAGTCCGTCTGAGTCTTCCATTGCAGCACGAGTGCTACCCCTTTCCTTCCCGGTACCCTGCCTGCCTGGGGCTGGGACTTCTCCAGGGTGGCCTTTCTTCAGGCAAAGCTTGTAGCTGCTTTGGGATTCACAAAGCTCTCCTCTGAGCTCCTCAACAGGGGAACACCAGGGAATTCCAGGTGAGCCCAGCCTGCCTGTTTGGGGTAGAGGAGACTTGGCCTGACTTTACCATCCTTGGCCCTGGTGCCAGTACTTATTTGCTGGAATGGTTTAGTCCCAGACTTTCTCAGCCTCAGCTCTGTTTGCTTCTTCCGTATTCGCTTCTTGGACTTCACCTCCTTGTTCACTTTTTTTTTTTTAAAGATTTGTTTGTTTATGCATAGAAGCACTGAGGTGTAGGCCAGATGTGAGGGAGTGAGAGGATTCACCAGAGACAGAGTGGGGAGCAGAACAGACGGATCTACTGAAATACACTGCTGAGGGGAGCAGCGGGCAAGGCAAGGAAAGGTCTGCTGCGTCATGTGGGTTAGCTCCCTGCCTGGAGATGGAACTTTTGCTGCAGTGGCTGCGGGTAGCTTCATAGTCTGCGTCTTAACCCCTTGTGCCACCAGGGAGGCCCCTCCTCGTCCACTTTCAAGCAGAGCATCTTACTCCAACCCCTTCCTCTCACTCCCTTAACTCTCTTCCAATCATCTCATTTACTCTCATGCTGACAAAGATTAGTTACATCCCAGGGACTCCTGATAGGGCTTCTTCAATATAGCACGGAGTCTTGCATGAGCTCCCGGTGGCTCTTGTGCATGCTCACTGTCCATCATACACATCAGATTTCACGCATTGCAGCCACAGTGCTGCCTTGCTCCTGCATGTCTTCATGGGCAGCGCCATTCAGCAGCACAGATCAGAAACCAGGCAATGCTGGTGGCTCCCTTCCTCTCAGTCCTATGTCTCATCAGCAGGCATGGCCTAGACAGCAGGGCCCTGAGTAAGTCATTCATTGCACATTGTGTCATCATAATGGTGTTGAGGAAAGAATCCCAGCTGATGAGCCAAAGATGGACTTGCTTTCATATGTACCTTTCCCTTAAAGTCGCAATTTCTTTTTAATTTTTTTAAAGATTTATTTATTTATGCAAGAACCAGGGTACAGGCCAGATGCATGGGAGGGTGAGAAGATTCACCAGAGACAGAGTGGGGAGCAGAACAGGCAAACTGACTGAAACACACTGCTGAGGGGAGCAGTGGGCGAGACAGGAACGGTCTGCCCTGCCATGTGGGATTCTTGCTGGTGGGCCGGGATCCAACCCGCTCTGCAGAGACTGCGGATAGCTTCACAGCGCTGCGCTCAACTGCCTGCACCACCAGGGAGGCCCCACAATTTCTTTTTTATTTAAAGATTTATTTATTTATACATACAAGAACTGGGGTACAGGCCAGAGGTGCGGAGGTTGAGAGGACTCACCAGAGACAGAGTGGAGAGCAGAACAGGCAGACAGACTGAAATACACTGCTGAGGACAGCAGCGGGCGAGACAGGAGAGGTCTGTTGCACCATGTGGGTAGCTCCCTGGCCAGATATCGAACTCGTGCTGCAGTGGCTGCTGATAATTTCATAGTGCTGAGACTTAAGCTCTTGCACCACCAGGGAGACCCTTAAAATCTCAATTTCTATGCATCTACCTGCAAAGTTAAGTGAGGACCTATTGTAGTATCTCCTAAAATTCCCTCACAAGTCTCCTGGTCTCCTAGATTGTGTCCTGGGGAAGGGCCTTAGTTCCTGAGAAGATAAAAGCCTTATTTGGTCTCCTGCCTCTGTTCCCCCTCCCTCCCTCCTCCTTCTCCTTCTGTCTCTTCAGGTGCTGGCCTGGGGTTTTCTATGTACTGTGGTGTGATCGCATCTGTATTGAGTCCAGATGCTCACCGTACATGTATATGCCGTATACAGGAGCTGCTCTGGGCCCAAATTAGAGCTCAAGACAGCGATACATGATTTACAAATGGATTCAGTAACCGGGGTCTGGGGGGAGAGAGGTCTCAACTAAAGAAGGATACTGGTATTTTCAGTGTCTGTTAGTCAGGACAGATGACTTAGCATACTCCAACGAACTTTTCCAAAGCCCCTTCAAGAAAAAGATTTTTTGTCTCTGTAGTACAAGCGAGAAGCACCCTCGCCACTTGGTGGTTTTGGATGATATCTTAGTTTGGATGTGACTCAAGTGAGAAGCCTTTGGTTTATACAGACCTTGCCCTCCATCCCACTGCCTGCTTCACTGGGTGGGGACAACAGGACTTTTCTGGCAGACACGTGGAGAAGAAACGCGCCTGGACGGGACAGAGACAACACTTGGGTTGTGTGCCACAATCCAAGCACAAGGAGATCACAGATTTTACTCTTTCCTTTGTTCACTGATCTAACCCTCAAGCCTCCAGTAGTCTATGTCAGGGGAGCCGCTCAATTGATGTTTATTAGTGAATGAATGAAATCACAAATCCTCCCATCTTGGTCTTGATGCTATATTCCCCCAAATTGAGCATCATCTTTGACCTTGCTGATAATCACCCCCATGTCTTGTCTTTCTCGTTTCTGTATATTATACACATAGGACTACTTCCCATGGACTTTTGAAGCTGTGGGGTGAAGGCAGTAGATGAAATGTTTGTTGAATGAATCCTGGACCACAGAATCTCTAGCCAGTTTTGATTCACTTGGCACAGTGAATTTCACGTGCCCCTGTAGGTAACCGACTTTACCTTCCCATTGATCTGTTAGACTCAGCCCTGGTTCCCCAGGTCTGCCAAAATCTATGCTCAACCTTCAGCCTCTGTGGGATATTGAGCAAACTATGAATTCAACTCAAAAATCTTGCTGCCTGCACCTGCTATCTTATTCTCCATCTGTCTCGGGCATTATTTCTCTCTCAGTTGTAAAAGAACAACAATCACTCTTTCAAAGAAGCGCTTCAGATTCCTCCACCTCTGCTTCTTTTTCTTGGAAAATATCCCACCTTGCGTATCTCGGTAATCTCTCGGTGTTCTGGAAAGGAGAAGACATCTACAGCTCAGGAAATCAACATTTGATCCTGGTTTCATCTTTTATCACCTAGCTGAATTTTCAAAGACCATTTACTTTATCTGACACCAAGGTTCTTTATCTGTAAATCAGAACTAAAAACCCCAAAGTAGGTTCTCCTGAGGATTTGACAGGCTGGCATTTCACCCTTCCTAGAGAGCCTGGGCCTAAGTCAGTGATCCCCCTCAACTAGTTTCCTTTTTGGGGGTTCCCACACCTTAATAAACCACAGTATTCCAGTGAAGATCAGCTCCTGATTGAATGAACTGGCCACCGGCAGTGAATTTCAAACCACCCCTTGGGTTGATCAACTGGTCTGATGGTCACCTCGTCCGTCTGAGTGGCCCTGGCCAGGCTGCGAAGTGCTATGGCCTTTTGCCAGTGACATTTGGACCTGTCCGCCTGAGTGTCAGTCTTCTGCCAGGTACTGGGCTCGCAGATGCCAATCACTGCGGTCGCGGCTGATCGGCATGCTACAACGCGTGCCTGCAGAGTTTCTCCAGACAGGAGGGGAAGGATTGCGTTGACCCAACATCATCTGTCTGGCTGGACGTTCATTTTTCTTCTCCTGCCTGTCTTGCTCCTGCTCACTGCTTAAGATGTGTCTCAGGGCACCTTCTCCGGCCTGCTCTTTCCACTCAGTCTGCTTCCTCAAGGCAACTCTAAATTTCAGTCCTGGCCTTAACTTGTCTCAATGATGCATCCACTCGTTCTTTCCATCTGTTCCTCCATTCATTCCTTGTTTTCCCCTATGAACAATTGTTGAGCATTTACCATAATGCTCCATAATCAGGAGACCTTTCTGCAATCAGAGGTTTCTAGGGTGGTCACTGGGTGTCTGTACTGAAAGTGGATGAGGGCTTCCGGCAGGCTGTCAATCAGAGGGCTGTCTATTGCTATGTTTATCCAGATCCGCCTCCCGGTTTTGTTTCCAGGTTTTTGCCAACCCTGCCTCCTTCCCTCCTCTGCAGCAACTCAGATGCATTCTATTTTCTGCAGCCTTGCTGCTTCTGCAGCCAGCCAGGCCAGAGCAGTGCTCTGTCAGCTGGTGATTCACGGCTTTGTTGCTTAACTCTTCGAATCAGAGCTGCTTTTTGGCTAGTAGGGAGGTTCTAACCATCAAAGAGCACTCCAGAGGTCTCCTCTTTCTCTGAGTTCATGGTTTTCTCCCCTGAGTTCTTCCATGCCGGCTGGCAGCAATGCTTTCCTAAGTCAAATTCAGCAGCCTTATAGCCTTCTGGTGTTTTATCACGGGTCCCATGCTTGCCTTCTACCTCGAGGGACTGCGGCTTTATGGCTGTGCCATAAAGAAAGAGTCAACCTTTGTCTCTCTTCTGTGCCTGGTAGCTGTGATTCCCCGGGCTTACTTGGGATTTTCCC
Source organism: Talpa occidentalis (assembly GCF_014898055.3). Taxonomy (NCBI): domain Eukaryota; kingdom Metazoa; phylum Chordata; class Mammalia; order Eulipotyphla; family Talpidae; genus Talpa; species Talpa occidentalis. The sequence goes on from NW_023601754.1 coordinate 30,237,938, forward strand.
TGTGAGTCATCTGGACCCTTTTGCACAGGGACTGCTGCAGCCCTTGGGCCCCCCAGGAACCCAGAGATGCTTATGCAAATGGTCTCCTCTGTGCCGCCTCCTCTGTGCTATGGGGAACTTTTCTTCACAGTTATCAGCATCTTATCTTAATTGCTTTTGTTTATGGTTCAATAAGTGCATCATTTTTGGCAACACCAGCTCACAGCAATATCTTAAATTACCCATGCCTGCCCACTTTCATTTATGAACCCTGACTTGGGTCTGATGAGCACTTAGATTTTTAACCATTTATTTCCTCCCCATGACGGGGAATGAGGATCATAAAGCTGATGGGAACAGTAAAGCAGGGGGAACGCTGGAGACGAGGGAACCATAAAAGTAGTGTACAGTGTGTGAGGCCAATATAAAAGCGATGAGTTTTTAATATACAGTGTGTGTAATACATTCATATTCCTAATAAAGTCAATTATTGTTGAATCCGTTATTTCTCAATTTTCCACCTCAGCTCAGACAAAAACAAATCTGGAGCTATTCAGAAGGAAAAAAAAAATCATACTACAGTAATTGCAAAGGCAGCAGCTGTCAAAAAATTGTCTAATAAGTGCCTGTTTAACATGGCTACCCTCCCAGGATCTGGGGGTAGTGCTGGGAACAGCACTCGCCGGGAAGATAAGCCAAGACCAGACTGAATCTTTGCCCTTGATTTCAGCAATTACCTTGCTCTTTGCTAGTTTTATTTTTAAAAATCCTGTTGTCATCTTGCAAGTGGCAAAGGAGGGATGGTGGGGAGGCAGAGTGCCCATGGGCGAGGGTGCCTTCCTTGAAATTTCAGTTTATTATTGATCCTTGCGAGCCTGTCCCTGTTGTCTGACCTCTCTGAACTTGTCCCTGTGGCTTCATTTCCCTGTGCTTTGGTGTCCTTATTTGTTGGATGAGAGAGCTGTCCCCAACTTGGACTGATTAGCAGAATAATTTGCTCTGTTAAATTTATTTTTAGTTGTAGCTAACTGTTAGTAATTGAGCAAAAGTATTATTATCATTACAATTGCTATTATTCAAGTATCATGATTACTACTATTTTTAATTAGAGGAGAACATTCTAATATGCGTAACTGTTGTCACAAGTCAGCACACCTTCATTTCCTGTCATATTTTGGTTTCTGTGGGTCAGGGGTTTTGTGCTTAGCTGAGTTCTTCATGCCAGGGTCACACAGGCAACAGTCAAGCTGCCGTGGGGGCAGAGGTCTCATCCGAGGCTGGACTGAAGAAGCCTCTGCTTCCTGCGGGGCTGAGAGTCTCATTTTCTTGCTGGCTTGGAGGCTACCTTCCGTTCCTAGGGAATTGCTGCCTGGAAATGTGCCTCCATTCCTTGCCATGTGGGTGTCCCCATGTGATCACTAGCTTCATCCAAAGCCAACAAGGCAGAGACTCTAGCAAGATAGGTACTGCTGTCTGATGTGGCAACAGATCCAGCTTATCCTAGAAAGTTGGATCAGATAGACCTAGCAGTTTGAAAGACTTAAGTAGAAGACTCACACTCACATTTCTTGAAACCTCTGTGGGATGCTTTGGAGCTCAGTACACATTCCAATTCCCCTCCATTGCTCAGGAATGATGGTGACTTTGCACAGATTATTTAATTTCTCAGTGGCCCCTTTTCCTGTCTATAAAATGGGGGTTTGAAGTCAATCTCACAGGGTTGCTGTTAGCATCTCCCAACTTCTAGCCTATAGGATTAGCCTCCTAGAATGGAAAGTTGTTGTTTGTGCCATTGTATGTAATGCAGATGATATCCTGTCACCTTTGCTGTGTTCTGTTGGTTACAATCAAGGCGTAAGTCCCACTCACACTCAAGAAGGGGATTTCATAGCTGTGTGAATACCAGGGGGAGGGCTCCAGGGTCCACCTTTAAAGTATCCCCACTACAAAGAGTAACACCTGATAGGTTTTTAAAAGCAGATGTTACAGAGTGCTGTAGAATTAAGGTCTGTTTTCCTGTCTTCCACTCATTTTGACCATTTCTAATTTTAAGTTTTTGTTTAGTCGCTGTCTCTGATTCCTAAGACTGCTGTAACAAATTACCATAAGGGGCCTCCCAGGTGGTGCAGGGGTTAAAGACAGCACTATCAAGCTATCACCATGTACTGCAGCAAGAGTCTGATTCCCCTGCAGGCCAGGAAGTTGACCTACATGGCACAGACCACTCCTGTCTCACCCACTGCTTCCCTCAGCAGCATATTTCAGTAGAACTGCCTGTTCTGCTCCCCACTCTGTCTCTGGTAAATCCTCTAACCCCTTGCACCTCTGACCTTTACCCCAGTTCTTGTATGCATAAATAAATAAATTTTTAAAACATTACCACAAACCGCTTGGCATGAAACAACAGAAACATATTCTTTATAGTTCTGGAAGCTAAAGTAAGAAATCAAAGTGTTGGCACTAAAGCTGTCTGTAAAGCCCTAGGGCAGGATTTTTTCCAGCTTCCTCCTGGCTCCTGGTGGCCCCCAGCAACCCCTGGTCCCTGGTGTGTAGCCCTCTTAGTTCACTCTCTGCCTCTGTTATCACAACTGCTTCTTCTCTGTTTGTTCCTTTTTCCCCTCTTCTAAGAACACTAGTCATTGGATATAAAATCTACCCTTGTTCAATATGTCCTGACCTAACTAATTATATCTGCAAAGACCAAAATTCTTAATAAAATCACATTCTGAGGTTCTGGGGAGACTTGACATTTTTGTGAGACACTGCTTTCCCCACTACAGTTGTTATTTTTTGCCTTTGGCATTTGCCACCCTATCACTAATTTCATCTGTGATCACTGTCTCTGCCTCCCCACTGTGGTATGCTAGATGAAGAAGGTGGGGGCCAAGGATCCCCCTTCACTGACTAGTCAAATGACCTGGGGGAGACACATAGTCTCATCTGCCTCAAATGCCTCATCTATAAAATGACAATAATAATAATAATGATAATGATAATAATGATAATAATAATAGTATTAACTTTTAGGAAGGTTAGAGCATTAGATGACATATTTGAACAGTGCCTGACACAGAGTAGGCCCTTTGCAATGCTCACGGGTCATTACTGCCCCTCACTTTCTCATATCTATAAATAGCACATTCAATGTTTATTATTTTAAATTACATTGAGTTTAATAAATGCATTGTGTACTATATTAATATTATATATTTATATATCATATTTCTAACATAATATGTGTTTAATTATAATGAATGAGTTTAAATCATTTATTACATTAATTTATTAATTTATTTGAAATGATATATTTATGCTCAAAATTCTTTTTTGTTTACTCTATTTATTTTGCTACTCAATAGATATTTTCTTCCTGCATGAAGGACTTAATAACTTTCCACTGTAATCTCTACTTCCAACCTCCCATTTTTATCAGCTACACCTTCATTTTTCCCTTCTTGATTTTTATTTTACTTAATTCTAACTTAGTCTTCAACCTTTTAAGTGACTTATTTTAATAATAGCTTTTGCATCAAATGTCAACTTTCTGTATATTAATATGGTAGTAATGTTAGTAAAAATACCCTCTATTGGAATGCTTATTAAACCTCAACTACCTTGGGCCTACCCAGTGTTGCAAGGGGTTAAGTCTCAGCACTAAGAAGCACTTATGAAGCCACTGCAGCATGAGTTCCATCCCTGGCCAGGGAGCTGACCCACATGGCACAGCAGACCTCTCCTGTCTCACCAGCTGCTCCCCTCAGCAGTGTATTTCAGTGGATCTGGCTGTTCTATTCCCTACTCTGTCTCTGGTGAATCCTCTCATCCCCCTCCCCCCTCACACCTCTGGTCTGTACCCCAGTTTTTGTATGCATAAATAAATAAACCCTAAAAAAAAATTAAAGTCAATTGCCACTCTAAATGCATTACATATATTAGCTCACTTAATCTCTATGATAGTTCAATGAGGTAGATATCATTTTACAGAGGGGAGACCTGAGCCACAGAGAGGTTAGGTAACTTCTCCAAGGTCACGGAGCCAGCAGGGGCAGAGGTAGAGTTTGAGCCCATGACCCAGAGCTCATGCTCACACCCACGTGTTATGTGGTCTCTGTCCATGTTCCTCACTGCGGTCATGTGCTCTGGCTGGACTCACAGGGAAGGGAACACAAACCTGAGACTGTAGATTCATACCCCATGAAGGAATATGGGAAAACATAACAACTTTCTTTATTTACTTATACCCAGTGTATTCCTCAAAAATAGGCTGGTTTGTTTTCTCCTGTGGTTAGTTTCTGCCTTCATGTAAGTGCTTTTGTTTTTCCAGGGAGTTCCTTCTTATTAACAAAGGAAAACCCATGCTCTCATTATCCTCTTAAGAAGTTGGACTTCATCGTACACACAGAACAGAGTCTACTTCCCTTCTGAGGATGTTATTTCCGGCACATTTCCAGGCACTTACACTTCCTGTTTCTGTTTAGTGTCATTACTTTTTGCAGTTGTCACCCTGAGATTTCATTTTAATTCATTCCCTTGGGCTTTGTTCTCATTTTTCCTTAGATTTCCTGCACTCCTTTTTGTTTTTCTTGAATTTCCTTTTCATTTGGTTGAAGTATATCCTTCATTTTATTGTTGTTTAGTAAAAGAATATTCTTTGCAAAAACGTTAGTGTTCCTTAATATATATATGTTGGCTGGCTCTGTAATTGAAAGACATTTTAGTGTAACTGAAACATCGCAATGGGTGAGAACTGATGTGAGTTTGATTACTGTCCCATTGAAAATATCACCTCATTTCTCTTGAAGCATCTAGAATTTTCTCTTCATCTTTGCTATTTGGTTGCTCACCAGGAAACTAGGGGAGACTTTTCAGTTTATTCTTTCTCTGCCTGCAAAGTTCCAAGAGTCTCTTATTCTGAAGTTCTTTTAATTCTATGATTATTTCCTTGGGAAGTTTTATTTATTTTTAATTTATTTTTATTTTGCATAGAAGAACTAGGGTGTAGGTCAGAGGTGGGGGGTCGGGGTGGTGAGAGGATTCACCAGAGACAGAGTGAGGAGCAGAACAGGTGGATCTACTGAAATGCATTGCTGAGGGGAGCAGTGGGCGAGACAGGCGAGGTCAGCTGCAGAATGGGGGTTAGCTTCCTGGTGGGGGATCGAACTTAGGTGCTAGGTGCTAGCACTGGGACTTAACCCCTAGGCCACCAGGGAGACCTGGGAAGTTTTACTTATTAAACATGAGTTCCTGGGTCTCCCCCTACCTTTTTAGGGGCTTCAGACATTCGGATCCTTAACAAGGTGGTGGAATTGCTTTATTAGTCAGTGATGAGTTGGTGAGCTGCCTGATAAGATGGTTCTGAGATCTCATGTTTGAGTGGTGGGAGAGCTCTTGGCTTTCTTGTCAATGCTCCTGTGTTCCTGTAGGTTTCTACCCCTTCACTAACGAGATAGGCATGGAGGTGGGATGCGCGGACACCCCTCTCCAACTCACAACATTCTTGGAAAGGTCATGTGCAATATTGTTTGTAAAAGTGTTTGAAGTCTCTCCTGGGATATCTACATGTCGGAAGTAATTCTCCCAGGGGTCCAGCCTTTTGCCAGGCTCAGCGAGTTTCAGCACACAGCATGTCTTGCAATGACAGGGTGGAGGAAATGTTTGTCCTTGGGTTCTGTTTTTGCTGAATCTTTCCTTCATATTACCTACTTCTTGGTCCCTGAAGACAGATGTCTACCCAAGATAGAGTCATCTGTTTTAATTTCTCCCCTTGCCTTCCCTTGTTCCTATTGCTTTTGAGAACTTAAGTATCAGATCAGGTTTGGTGTTCCTAGTCTCTAAATAGCAGTGCCTCCTCAAACAGCTATATAAATCATTATTATTAATAACAAGGATAATAATGATTATACTAAATAGCACTCAGGTAAAATCTTCCATGACAAAATGCTTTCAGAAATAGTACCTCTGGGCTGCTGGTTTATATAGGAAACACAAAAACTGATTTAAAAAGATGACTTCTATCCAAAATGTGTTTGCTTTTCTGGGTTGAATTCATTTGTTTGATTGAAAATTTCATAAGGAAGGTGTCTGCTGGAGAGGCCCGGGATTGTGAAAATAAGCATCGTGCTGAGGCCTGAAATAGTTCATTGACAACCCAAATGTTTGGAAGTATGTGGGTGACAGATCCAGCTTATTCTAGAAAAGTTGGGTCATATAGACTTAACAGATTCACTGCCTAAAGTAGAAGAATCACAGTCATGTTTCTTGAAACCTTCTTATGGGATCCTGAGAGATTCCTCTCAGTTCCTAAAAAATGATGGTGTCTTTGTGCATGTTATTTAATTTCTCAGGGTCCCCCTTTTCCTATCTGCAAATGGGAATTTAAAATCAACCTCACAGGGCTGCTGTCAGCACCTCCAGCTTCTAGATGGAGTATTACCATCCCAGAATGGAAGGTGTCGTCATCCCAGTCATTGTTATTGAACTTGCTTTCATGTTGTAGAATAGATACTACAGACAAGGGTCATTTTAAAAATAAATTTGAATTTAAGCATATATGCCTAAAAGTATACACAGGTACTATGCATATGGCGGGATGGATGGATTTTCACAAGTTGAACACACCTGACTAATCAGACCTTGGAACTAGCTCACCAGCGCTCACGCCAGGGTATGCATGCTCCCGTGTCACTGCCAGCTACCCACCACCAACATGAACCCTGAATTGTTAAATTCTAACAGCATCAGTTCATTTTGCCTGGTTTTAAACATTCTATACATGGAATAGTACAGTGCACACCCTGGATTTTTGGTTTGCTTTTGGTCAATATGAGGGGGCCTGATTTGTGCATGGCAACCACACTGGACAGTGTGTTGGAGAGCTTTCCTCCTGGCAGCCAGCTGGTATTCTGTGGTGCCATGGCGCTAGGTAGTTTCATGATGGAGAGTGCTGCTGTGAGTGTTCCACATGCCCCTCTCAGGAACACAAAGGGGACAGTCTTCATTCCTATAATTTGCAAGCCAGCATGTTTCTCCTACCCTTTTCCTCTTTGTCCAGTTCATCTTGAAGGTCCATCCATTCATCTTCTCAGCATCTGAGGTCTAATCCTGCCATCCATGGGCTTGAATCAGTACAATAATATTTTTCATTCCCTGGTTTCTCTTTTCTCCACGCTGAACTTTAGCATCACCCGAACTGTCTTTCTGAACCACATATTTGATTATATCACATTCTTGCTTAAAACTTTATCCTCAATGCCAAATGAAACAAGACAAAGCAACGTGATATAATTGTGAGCTCCTGTTATAATCAGGATCTACCTAGAGTGAACTCCTCCAACAACCCCGCTTTTTCACCCATGATCTCTGCATACTGGCGCCATGTTGTAGTAACCCCTTTGCTGCTCTAGAATTCTATCACTCTTCTTCCCTTTCTGCAAATATTGAATTTTTCCTTGTGGTTGAAGACCACCCCAGGGCCATCATATCCCAATAGCACATCCTGTCTCAGTGTCTGTGAAATTTTGTTCTACATCCTGGATGACCTCATGTTGTTCAGCCCTGGTAGTCCAGCTGGGTCTGAGAACGGGACTTAGGGACTTTTATCATCACTAGGTTCTTCTTGTCTTCTTCTAATGACAAGGCTGCTTCCTGGCTCTCTAGTGAATCCTCCTTGTTAAAAGAGCATGCTTTAGAGCAGGCTCTTGTCAAACAGATACATCATGATTGAGGTAAGAAGACCCAGTTTTTTGTTTATGCTAATCATTTGAGAAATAGTATTTCATGATATGTTAAAAGAAACTTTCATTTGTCTGATTACCTCCCTCCAGCCTTTGCAAGACAACTGAATGGGTAAAATTTATTTTCCTCTCAATAAGAAGCATTTTCACTTTCAATAAGACCTGAGGGCATCCATTGGAGTCTGACAGGTCTCCTGGCCTGGAACTTGCTTCATGCTGCAGAACTTCTATTTTTTTAAATATTTTTGTAAAGATTTATTTATTTATGTATACAAGAACTGGGGTACAGGCCAGAGGTGTGGGGGTTGAGAATATTCACCAGAATCTTCCCCACCAGAGTGGGTAACAGAACAGGCAGACTGAAACACACTGCTGAAGAGAGCAGCAGGCTAGTCAGGAGAGGTCTGCTGCACCATGTGGGTGGCTCCCTGGCAGGGAATCAAACTTGTGCTGCTGAGGCTGTGGATAGCTTCACAGTGTTGTGCTTAACCCCTTGCACCACCAGGGAGGCCCTATGCTGCAAAACTTCTGAAAGGGCCACAGAGATGAGTATTGAGAGCTTCCCTACCACCACTTGCTAGAATTCTCTGTGAAATCATTCCTGCTTCTTACCTTGGCACATCAAAGCCCTGTGCCGATGCCTCTTCCTACCCAAATGGAGTAATTTTCTGTATATATGGAGTCTCCTTCATTTGTCTTCCAGTCCTCCAAACTGTCCTAGACTGCTTCTTAAGTTCAGGACTTAGAGCACACCTGACACATAGTAGGCCCTCAATAAATACTTACTTATTAACTGGATAAATGTCTTGACTTCTGAATAGGCAACTAAAATCCATTTGCATAAGAGAGTTTACTTCAGTGTTTATTTTTCTTGTTTACAAGTGAAAGGTAGAAATTTTAGTTGAGTATAAATAGATATATTTATTAATGTCAAATGCATATTTCTAGATCCTAAGGACATTTAACTGGCAGCATATTTAAGTCAATGAAGATCAAAGCCCCTACCTTTGCTTTGTGTTCAGCTTCAAGTGTGATTGGCGACTGCCTCCTCTGTGTCAGGAGCTATGGTGGATGCTCTGCATTTGATGTCTGTTTTCATACTTGTTCCTTGCATGTAAAGTTCAAGGAAAACTGTGATCCTCAACAAGTACACAAATAAATAAAGCCCTTCCCCAAGGCTGGAAAGGAACAAAGCTGGAGTTAGGAGGATGTGAGGGAAAGATCCATGTATGAACCAATGCCAATATTAGTGGCATTTTAATCAGTAAGATGACAATGAACTTTCCTAGTCTCCTGTGCTCAGCAGTAGGAGCATGGTGCTGAAAAACCATCTACTTCTTTATTCTCATGGAACTTCTATGAGGTGGAAAGCCAGAACAAACAAGAAAACAGCAAGTAAACAAGCAAATGGAACTTAAAATGGCTCCACAGTATAACAATAATAAGACCCTATTATATTGATTCTTAAGACACATTTCTTTTTACCTTTTAATACTGTTGAGATTGTGATGTCTTAAAATGGGAACGTGTGTTTAATACATTGTTTCCCCCCATGAGAAGTTATTGAATTGATGCTTTGACTTCCAATCGATGGTGGCTCAGAATGGAGGAAATATGGTAATAATAAAAGCTCCCATTTATTGAATACTAACTGTGAGTCAGATGCTGAGTGTTCATGTTGGGGCATCATCTCTGTCTTGGTCTCATTCTTTCTAGCTGACACTGGGTAGCAGACACAAAAGCCTTTATATTATGCAGGGAAATACATTTCAGGGAGGAGAGGCACCGGGGTTAATGTTGAAGAGCTAAAGGGTCAGTATCTGAACCCTGGCCTATGTCACTCTGCTTTCTTAGCCACATGTGTTTGCCTTTCCTCTCCCCTGTCTCCTGTCCCTGATGCCCTCTTGAGGTAGCTGCTGCAAAGCAATCAATGCTATTAGGATTTGCCCTATTAGGTACTCCTGGGATGCTTTTGTAGTTTTCATATGAGAAGGAGTTTATCATCTGTCTAGGAGAGCTAATTGACCCATAAGTGAGCTGTATAGAAACCCAACACAGATACAATAGCCACTGAGCCTTGTCTCCCAGTAACCATGAAGCAAGGATTGGGGCCCTAATTTAGTATTTAGAAAAGAGGTGCAAGCAACCTCTGTAGTATCTGGGGTCCTTTAGGAAGGATGTTCTGGTAATGAAGAGAGAAAACTCTTGATCTTATTTAGGATAGAGTTTGCCAGCAAGAAGATGCTGGAGTTATCTTCTAAACCAAGCCACCCCTACAGAGGGTTGCTCAGGGCTCCCAGGGCCAGTTGGAGAAGTAGGTCCCCAGCCCTCCAGTCCCCACAGGAGTTTTCTTCCCTTTGTCTGTCTCTTAGCCTCCTCCCTCCTCTTTCTCCCCCCCACATATCTCTTTCCCTCTCTCTTTTTCTCTCTCTTTCTTTCTCTTCCCCCAACTCCAACATGTTCCATCTGCCCCTTTCATATAGTAGACTGAAATGGTCTTAAACAACTTTTCTGGTGAATGCAGAGAAGAGTGGCAGCTAAAATAGAAAGTTCTAGAACTGGTGAAAGGATGATGAGCCACTGAGATTAGTTTAGGATTGATTTATGTGACTCAATATTTCATATGCTCAAAGGGGTTTTTAAATATCAGGCTCGTAATTAATATTTATAGATCTAAGTGATGAGAAATGACCAAAAAATGAAGTCTGTTGGGCTGGCTTAAAGAGCCAAACGTCTCCTGAGATAATACTGGTGTGGAGGAGGGAGTCTATGGCGTGAGTGTGTTCAGAGAGGTTGGCATTAGCTGCAAATGCAAAAGGAATCCAGAATGGAAGCTCTAGGAGCAACTGTGTATGTGTTGGAGGTGGGGAGAACTTAGAGGCAATTTGCACATTCATTGAATTCATCACACACAGGGTGGGCTGATTTGGGTTACGCTGAGTGGATGAATCTGTGAGAGTGCACAGATCTAGCACATGAACTAGTAACCTATTTAGAACATTTGTGAAAGAATGGGAGGCACAAGGCCTTTGAATCCAGCAAGCTAGGCAGCTGGAAGAGAGGCAGAGGCTGAAAAGGAACCTTGGTGCTTTATTCCTGGACAGAGCCCTGGAGGCTGTGGTCATTCAAAGTCATTTGTTGCCCCAGGAGAAGAAATGTTTGTGGCTACAAATCTGCATTTGGTAGTTCACTGTTCTGGGAGACCTCATCTCCTTTTGCTGTGTGAGCAATTTATATATATTTGGTTAAACTGAATTTTTCTAACCAGAATATAGCACACTGTCTTAGAACTTTCTCATCACTAAATGAGTGTTTACGAGCCTGTCATTCGTTTATAAACATAGATATCAAGTGAGAAAACTCATTTTAAGAAACATGAGTGTTCTGCTGTTAAATATATATATATATATATATATGATTACTCACATCACAAAATGATTTCTTCCCTTAAAACAAAGGCTTACATGAGTATCTTTAAAAATGACACCAACAAAAACCAACCACAAAAGAAAACAAAAGCAGGAATTGTCTACCTTATATTTTTACAAATATGCTTAGTATAAACTGAGGATACTCTGCCTTCAAATACATACAAACTTTGTACTACTTTTAGCTCATTTTATTCATTCATCTGCTCATTCATTCAATGATACAAGAGACATTCAGGTGGATCCTGTAAGGAAGACAGAAATAAAATAGCATTTCAGTGCTAAAGTAGAAGAAATTGTCACCTCCTGCTTTTTTATGATCTTTACTGCAGTTTATGAAAATAAGTATTTGCTGTAGAAGATTTAGAAAATATAAAAAAAATCACATGAAAGGAAGCAAATATGTCTATAACCTCCCTACTCAGAACAAACTCATTGTGGAAATATTTATCCATTTCCTTCCTGTCATTCTAGGAGTATGTGTGCCTGTGGGGAGACAGGTACAGCTAAGAGCAGGATTTTGAGAGGAGGTGAGCTGAAGATGATGCTCAGAACATATGCAGGGGTAAGAGCTTTGCAAATCATAGTGAATTGGGGTTTGTTCTCTTTGGTGAGGGGGTGCATGGATGAATAAATGGCAAGTGAGTGGGGCAATTTGAATGCCTAGGGTCTTTTTTCTCCTGACTCATCTAGGAGGACCTCTACTCAGCTGGAAGGTTATATCAAACAGAATACAGACAACATTAGCTAGAGACTGCTTGATCATTTGGCATTACTAGCCAGGCACTGTGCTAAGCACTCTGTATGAATTTTGTCAATTCCTCTAACGCTTTTTTGGTTAGGAGACCCACTCTACTCACCTCTTTTGCAGATGATCTGGCAATTGATGCCAAAGGAGCATAAATCAACCTGTGGGAGGTTAGCCAAGTAACCAAAGAGTAATGGAAACAGGATTTGAATCCAAGCCACCTGGCTAGAGAGCCCCATCACAGTTACCTGTTGTTATGTGACCCACACTCTGACACATAGTAGCTTAAAGGTGCCTCCATTTATTCCATGGCAAAATATGATGGGTCAGGAATTCAGGCAGGGCTCACAGGGTGTTTATTCTGTTCCATGTGCTATTGACTGATGTCACTCAGGAGTATTTAGCTGGTGGTGGACTTGTTGTAAGGGGTGGAGATCGTTCACTTTCTTAGTGCCTTGTGGAGGATGCTGGGAATGCGGGCCTTGCCGAGACCATTGCTTGGGGCACCTTCATGGGCCTCTCTGTGATGGTGGTATAGGGTAAGGTAAAAAAGTATCAGCTTTTCTGCCCTCCCACCATTAGGACAAATGACGAAACCCTGCGATCCCGAATGCATGCCTGATGGCGGGCACCTGGAGTAGGGTGTGGGCATAGGTAGATGGGATTCATCTGGGCTAAGACTGGGCTTTTAAGGGCGGTGTCACGGGGATGCCAGCAGAAGCCAAGAGAAGCAGAAAGGAGCAGAGAAGCTGAGAGAGAAGCAGAACTATGAAAAGAGCAGAGAGAATGTGAGAGAAGGCTGGAGAGCCCAGAGTGAAGACTTGCTGGGGGCTGGGAGGCCTGCAAGCCTCCCGGCCCCCCAGCGCCCCTGATTACCATGTACATGGTAATCCCAATGAAAGCCTGAAAAGCCACTGAGGGCTCCAGGACTCCTCCTTTACCTGGCCTGCTGGATTAGAAAACCTACCCTGTGCCCCTTCCTGCCCTCTACAGGTGGCCACCTCAGGGTAAGTGGATACTTACATGGTAGCTTGGGGCTCCAGAGACAGGCAAATGGAATTTGCCAGTCTCTCAAAACTTGGAAAGTCACACAGGCCACTTCTGACATTTTTCTATTAACTAAATAGTTACTCAGTCCACCCAGATTCAAGGGGAGGCATCTAGACCTCCCTGCTTGAATATTTTGTGGTCATGTTTACCACATGTCCAATGCTTAGCCACTAGGAGACAATAAGAGATTGTCTTTCAATTCATTGATTAGCTAGCTGATTAATTGATGATTGATACAGTGCATCTAGAACAGTTGGCATGTGTTAGACATAATAACAGAACAGGTATGGTATCCACCCTCAAGTCTTATACTCTGATGGGAAGGGGCAACAGTACCTGAGTAACAAACGGAAGGCCTCTGGTAGGTGGCTTATAGGAAGGACATGAGCCAACTGATGACACTGTGGGCTGCTGGGGAGGAGACTGCTCATCTGAAGAAGTGGTCTTTTACCTACCAGTTAAGTGAGGAACAGAGGGGGCAACACATCTTCTAGGTAGGAGAAATAGCGCATGCCCAAATGCAGAGGTGGGAAGGGACTTCATGAGTCTATGGAAAAAGAAGAGGCCAGCCTGCCAGGAGGAAGGTGGAAAAGGTGGAAGAGCAGTGAAATTTCATTTCATTATGACAAACATAAACCACTGGATTGGGGGTGGGTGGAGCATAATCTAATGTGTGTATCCCTCCAGTGTATTAGCTCCTAAATGCTGTGTGACTTTGCACCTGTCACTAACCTTTCTGGGCCCATTTCCATACTTGAAATGAAGGGGATCGGGTGAGATTTGTAGCTTCAGTTTTCTGACTCTGCATGTCCCTTGTCTATATTTTCACCTGGAGGTAGCCCCTATTGTATTTTCCCAAGAAATAAGCTATTCCTCTGCACCCCTCCTTCTTGAGTTTACCTTCCTGGGCCTATTGTAAAGCTCAGTGCTGACCAAGACTGTCCCTCCACGAGGAACATGGTGCAGATTGGAGGAAGCAACAGAGATTAGAAACATCGGGGCTTGCACATTCCAATGGTTCTTAACTTGATTTCAACTTTTGACCTGTAATGCTTCCCAGCTGTTCTAAGTCACACATCCCATCTTGGTCAGACTCACCCCCAAAAGTGATCCAAACAAAGGGGGTTGCTTCAGGCAGCCGTCACTCTGCCTGACTCTGGGGCTGATGGGTCCTGGCAGCTGATGGTCAGGCCTCCCAGCCCTTTGCAGGCCGGTGCCCAGCAGAAAGGACCCATGCGGTGCTCTTGCTCTCTGCAGACACAGGCCACCTTTTAGCAATCTGTTTTTACAACATGGAGGAAGAAGTGGACACAGGGGAAGAGCCAGTGTCCCTGCCTCCCTCAGAATAACAAACCCCAGGTGGCAGGAGTTCACTGGAAAAGCGCAGGACTCCGATTCCAAAGTACACATGAAATAAATGAAAACCAACTGCAGAGGAGTTAAGCAGAGACCAGAGCAGAAATGTCAGCCTTCAGGGCTTTTATTTGGTATGAAATGCTAATCATGGGGTGAACTCAGAAGGAATGTGCTTTCTCAAGATGAATTTCCTAACGGGGTGGAAAATGGACAGACTCCAGGAAGCGGCTCTGCCTGTTGCCGGGACAGATGTCTGCAAGCAGGCCAGGGACAGCGACCTGCCCATCCATCACCAGGCCTGGCTGGGGCACCCACAGCCCATGGGAGCCAGGAAGATGGCTCAACTCCCAAGCTTCCCAGAGGCCTCTACAACCCACAAACTCAGACCCCTGGGTTCCACCTTTGGAGTCTCTGTAATGAAGTGTTCAAGAAATGTTTTCTTGTATCTCAGGAGAAAATGTCCCAAGATATCAAACTCTTTTTTTTTTTTGCATGTTTCTTAGCTTCTGTTCAGCTAAAACACACATCATATTTAGGTCAGATTATATGACTTAGATTTCCTGTTACGCCGCAGACTCATGCATTTGACCATGGAATGTAATTCAAACCAAACCTGCAATCACAACCCACCACCTCCTCTGCCTGGAGGCATGGGAATGCCCCAGGTCACCTGGATTCTCCTGAGGACTTCATTCACCCCTAAAACAGTGGCCTTTCCTGTCTTGTCTCCTGTAGACTCTTCCCCGTGTCAATCCCGGCTCTTCCCCAAGTGGAGTGTTACAGGGCAGGAGGAGGGGTACCCCAAGATCATCAAACCTGCATGCTCTAAATAGGTACCACCATCCACTGCATCAAGAGAAAACATATCCCAGGGTGTAAGACTTTCAGTGGAATGGAACTTTAATACAATTAATGTGTGATAGGAGAGAAAGAATGTAGTTAGTTTCCCATGCAGCACCCAAAGTTACCCATCCACTCACAGACAAATGCCCAACCAAACAAGGTTGGCCCAAAGCAGGGCCACTGGGGCCCAAAAGCTTGCTCTAAATTTAAGGCACCTTCTGGTGGAGAACCTTGGGGAAAGGGGCAGAAGGGGCCAGGCAAGTCCGGAAGGAAAGGAGCAAAATCAAAATACAAGTCAAGATAAAGGCTGCCATTGTCAGCCTCCCCAGAGGTCTCTGACACACATCTCTCTGTCCAAGTGTCTCCTTCCACATCCCCCAATCCCCTGGTACAAGTCCAAGCTGAGAAGCAAGTATGGCTTCCTCGCATGTCTCTCTGCTCCCCATGCCTCCTCCAGGTCTCCTTGCTTTCCTACTTTCCTTCTCCCAGTCTCTCTGGCTTCTCCCTGCTCAGCTTCACCCTTCCTTGGGTGGGGCAGGGAATCTGATCCTCCCCTTTCCCTGGGCATTACCCTATTACAGGGAGAGAACATTCCAGCCTCCCTTTCTTTGCATACTCTGTTCCCTCTGGCTGGAAGATTTCCCATTTCTGCCAGACCTTCACTCCCTCACTCCACTCATCTCAAAGGCACACTTGCTAAAAATTTGATTGTTCCAAGCACAATTATTTCCGCCTCTGTTCTGTTCTCCTTTATAAGATTATAATATAATCAGAAGTAATTGTAATGTGACCTTTTTTTTTATTGTAAAAGTAAACACACACAAAACCAAAATAGAATCCCCATCACCATCCCTCCTACTACCTGAGTCCTTCCTCCCTCCACCACCCTCTTCACTCCTTGTGACCTCAGTTTGGTTATCAGTGTCCACTAGTTTATTTTTATTTTGCCTTGTCAGTTTATCTGCTTTGTTTCCTTATTTTCTCCATGCATGTGAAATCATTAAATATTTGTCTTTATCTTTCTGACTACTTTGTTTCACATTATCTACGTGAGTCCCTTCCCTTTTGCTGCAAATAGCAAAATTTCTCTTTTCCTTGGAACTCAATATATTCCACTGTGTAGGGAGACCAATCTTCCCTGTCCAATCCTGTACCAGTGGGCACTTAGGTGGCTTCCATATCCTAGCTGTTGTAATTAATACTGCAACAATCCTTGCAAGGCATGTCATTTTTCAAATTGATGGTTTCATATTCTTCAGACAGATGCCCAGAAGTAGGATTGCTGGATTGTTATGGTGTCTCTATTTTAAGCTTTTTAAGGAAAGGTCCAGACTGCTTTCTAAAATGGCTGTGCCAATTTACGTTCCTGCCAACAGCGTCTCAGGGCCCTCCTTTCTCTACAAGGACTTAGTTTCACTGTCATGCCCCCCACTAGACTGTGAGCATTCTGAGGGCAGGGTCCTGCCTGATTCTCTTTCTTAGAGTCGCCGCCCCATACCTGCATGAGCTATGCAAAATAAATGTTTCTTGGATAGAATGGGAGCACTTGGTAAATTAATAAAACTCTTTACCAAGATCAAATTTACCAGTAATAGTTATTTAAAATATATAATGTGGGCCTCCCTGGTGGCGCAGCGGTTGAACGCTGGGCTGCTAAACTGCCTGCAGCCTCTGCAGCGCCGGTTCGATCCCTGGCCACCTGTGAGGGTCCCACATGGCGCGCAGAACTCTCCTGCTGCCCGCTGCTCCCCTCAGCAGTGTACTTTGTCAGTCTGCCTGCTCTGCTCTCTGCTCTGATTCTGGTGAATTCTCTCACCCTCTCACTCTTCTGACTGTACCCAGTGCTTGTATAAGTAAATAAATAAATCTAAAAAAATAATTAAAAAAATAAAATACCTAATGTATATTTCTATTATTATATTTATATCATATATTATATATAGTATAATATAATATGTATTTATTATAGATGATATACTATATAGTATACACAATATGATGTATTAATATATACTGTATAAATATCTACTTATATATAACTATATATTATATGTATATTATTTACAAATAATTTCTAATGACTTCTGTAAGTGCCTATTGAGCTTTCTGCAGTACCAGGCATGCTGTGACACCTTTGGGGGTCAGAGCCATGTTCAGGAAGGATTTAATGGGGTGACATTGTTCAGCCCCAGGAACAAAGAGACCAACAATTTATGATGAGGTTAGCTTGATCCAGTCCCCCTCCCTCATTATATATATATATATATATCAATGCCTCATGCTATTCCAGAAAGAATCAAGAGGCTAAGGATATTTCATCTTCACAACCACTTTGAAGTACATGTTATAAGTTCTATTATATAGAAGGATTGAGGCCTAGAGAAGTTTCCATTGACCCAAAGTCATTCAACTACTACTAATATATTTAGAAATCACTAGAAACAAACCCAGAACTCCGCCTTGAAGCCTGTACTTTCCCATAGGTCACTGATATCTTTATTCAGTCCTCTTCCTCTGCCTCCAACAGAGTACCTGATCATAGACATATTTTTCATTGAACAAACAGATGCTTGGCCAAGCACTAATTTCCTTACTGAAATGACCTCAGCAGGCTTCATTACTTTTTTTATGCCTTTCTTCCTTTTTGTCATCATGCCCTCTGGGATTTTGATCCATCTAAAACTGCTGTGGGTGGGCCTCCCCAGTGGCAGAGTGGTTGAGCGCCGGGTTGCAAAGCTGCCCGCAGCCTCTGCAGCATCGTTTCGATCCCCGGCTGCTCCCCGGCCACCGGAGGAGATTCCACACATGGCGCACAGACCTCTCCTGCTGCCCACTGCTCCCCTCAGCAGTGTGCTTTGGTCCTTCTGCCTGTTCTGCTCCCCCACTCTGTCTCAGTGAATTCTCTCACCCTCCTGCACTTCTGACTGTACCCAGTGCTTGTATAAATAAATAAATAAATCTTTAAATAAATAAATAAATAAACAAACAAATAAATAAATCTGCTGTGGGTGTTCACTGGTAAACTGGAAAAGTCTACTTATAGAGGAGGGCCTGGGTCTACAGAAATGTGGGGGCCAGGCCCTGGTCCTCCATGGAAAACTCCCTCAAGAGAAGGGGAAGTTGCTTGAGGCTGTGGGTCCGAGACACATCCTCATGTGGGAAGCCAAGGATTCAGCCAAACTGAGCAGGACTTTTGGAAATCACACTCATCACCCTCCCCTTACCCCCATTTCATCTACCATGTCCCAATGAGGGAAAGGAGTTTTTGTGGCTTGCCTGCCTGCTTTCTCTCCCTCCCTTCTTCCTTCTTTTTTTTTTTTTAACTTCCTCTTGGATAGAGCCCATCTTGTCAGCCCAGTCTTCAGTGCCAATGCATACAAATTAATTCCGTGGGTAATTTCAACAGAAAATTTGATGAGTTGCTCAGAGACTCTTCAGTAGGGAAATTAAAAGTAGTAATTTTAAGAAAGGAGAATATAAGATGACAGTCTTGATCACTGCAGGCCCAAAGCATTGGATAGAGATGACATTATAATATTCTCATTCATGTCCTCATTTCTGTTTTTTTATTTTATATATTTTTTACATCATTTCTCATTTTTGTACAATATATGCATTTTCCTCTTGGTTATAGTCATCGTAAAATTTCCACCACCCTTGTTCTCCAAGTTGCCGTTATATCTGGAAGGAGGATTTGTGGCACATCTTAGAACGTATACAGCTCGCTGCCTGGTTCGTTCACCACATGGCATGCTCAGACCAGCTGAGATGCAGGGATCCAGTTTTGTTAAGGAGTTTTTGTGTCAAATACCAGCTTTCTTGTTAACTTCACTTGGGACAAATGGTGGGCCCCTAAGAGAATGAGAAACAGCGGATTCTTGGATTTGAAGCAGGAGTTAGTGTGGACATAAAGTGTCTACGACTGGGCCAGGCAGTGCCCTGTGGATCATCTTGTGGTTTGCCACTTGTTTGTAGAGTAAAACCCTTTCCTCAACAAAATGCTATGAAGAGCCGACTATGTAACTCAGAAAATAGCAGAGCTTGTATGGTTAATTTCTGAAATGCGTGGGATTGGACAAAGAGTGATCTCCTCCTTTTCTTTCCTTCCTCTTTTCTTCTTCTCCTCTTTCTCTCCTTTTCTCTCATTATCCAGAGTTGGGAACTGAGGCCTAGAGAGGACCAGTTGTTGGTGGCAGATCTCAGTCCTAAGCCAGCCCCTGCGTGATCTTACTGTGAAATCGCTGCCTTGTTTGTCTAAATCCCAAGCGTTCCATTAACAAGGTCTCCAAAGCAAATGGTGTTAAACTCCCTGGGAAAACGACACCGTTGGTGGATGGCTTACACACATTTGCCGGATTCACGGAATGTTTGATCTAGTATGTTGACTCTGGTCATAAATTCAAAACAGGACAAGAGTGACAACGATGAGTGTGTGAATCTGGGGCCAGACGCTGGATAAACATGTTCATGCATTATTTCATTTCTCTTCGCAAGAAAAATGTAAGGTTTGTTTTTCTATCCCCACTTTACAGATGAGAAAAATTACATTCAGAAGTTAGACAGTTGGTACCAACTAATATAATAGGATACACAGGAAGAGCTCTTTTATTTTTTTATTTTAATTTTTATTATTTTTGTTTAGTGGGGTGATATGTCTGAATAGCTTTTATTTTTATTTTTTAATTATATCTTTTTTATATATTTTTACATTGTTCTTCATTTTTGTACAATGTATGTTTTCTCATCTCAGTTATAGTCCCTTGTGAAATTCCCACCACCCATTCACCCGTGTGAATCACCACAGTCCAGTCCTTTGTGCTCTGCCCTCCCCTGTTTGGATCCTACTCCCTTCTCTCCCCCTGCAGAATGTCTCTGGCTTATAGTTGCCTGTTAATTTTTATTTTCACTTTATTATAATTCCTTTCTTTTTCTTCCCTGATGGGAAGATCTCTTCGCCGGTCGCCAAGGATCAAACTGGCTCTGCAGAAGCTGTGGGCAGCCTCGCAACCCAGCGCTCAACCGCTGTGCCACCAGGGGAGGCCTGGGAAGATCTCTTTAAAAAAGAATTGTCTTATGTATGGGGGCAGTTCATTTGTTTATTTCTACCTCAAGAAGTTGTTCACAGAAAGGTGACCCAGGACTGCTGGGCATGACCAAACTTGTTTGAACCTGTGGATAGAAGCCACATCGCATCTGATGTGACCTTTCCAGTTCTCATCCCCTTCCAACCAGCAGCGAAGCCAAATAGCCAGTAAAGGTGGGGCTGGATTTGAATCAAACCTTCATGATTAAAAAGTCTGATGCTTACTAACTATTGAACAACCCTCTCCTATGACTCTACCCTCAAATGTAATAGCAAGCTGTCACTATCTTAGGCATCATCATTAGTTGTGGACACCAGCCTCCAAGATGGCTCCCAGAGCCTCAACTCCTGGTATTCATGCCCTCCCATGCTGAATAAAGTTGACCTGTGTGGCCAACAGGTTATGATGGATATGGTAAGGAATGACTTTCAAGGAGGCTAAGTCCCAAAAGACATTTCAGTTTCTGTTTAGCTCTTTCTTGGATCACTTGCTCTGGGAGGGCCAGCCACCATGTCATAAGGAGCTTTCTGGTGAGATCCACGCAGGAAAGAACCAAGGGTTCCACCAGTATCAACTAGCCAGTCCCAGGAGTCCTGTAGAAGAAGACCCTCTGCTCCCAGGGGAGGCTGCTGGGAGCTGTAGCCCTGGCTCATTCTCGAATACAGCTTTATGGGAGCCCCTAATGTGAAATCAACGGGAAAAGCTGCCCCCAAATCCCTACCTTACAGAAACTGAGATAGTAAATTTTTATTTTTATTTTTACACCACTACTACATTACTTTTACCCCACTACATTATTATTAGACCAGCCACATTTGTAATGCAGCTGTAGATTCCTACTACATTAATGTAGTTGCAAGGTCAAGAAGTTATACTTTTTCTATGGGCCTCCCGATGGCGCAGCGGTTGAACAGTGGGCTGTGAAGCAGCCCATAGCCTCTCCAGTGCCGGTTTGATCCCTGGCCGCCGGGCGAGGGTCCCACATGGCGCGAAAGACCTCTCCTGCCATGCCCGCTGCTCCCCTCAGCAATGTACTTTGTCAGTCTGCCTGCTCTGCTCCCCTCTCTGGCTCTGGTGAATTCTCTCACCCTCCCGTGCTTCTGACTGTACCCAGTGCTTGTATAAATAAATAATAAATAAATCTCTAAAAAAAAAAAAAGTTACACTTTTTCTAGACCAAACTCGAGGTACCTCCTTGGGAAGCACCCATAACAGAGTCCCCAGAGGAGGTAGTAGCTCTGCAACAGGGTGGTCCCCAGGAAAGGGGGAGGTTCCCTGCCCCACCCAAGGGAGGGTGGAGCTGAGCAGCAAGAGAAGAAGCTGCAGGAAGAGACGGAGGAAGGAAGCAGGATGGAGCAAGGAGACCTGGAGGAGGCGCATGGAGCCTAGAGACACGTGAAGAAACTGCGCTTGTCTTTTGGTCGTGGACTGGGTGACACAGATGTGGGTGAGACCCGTGGGGAGGTGACAATGGCAGCTTTTATCTTGATGTTGATTTTGCTCTTTTCCTTCCGGGCTTGTCTGGTTGTTTGTGACCCTTTTCTGTGGGTCCCCACTGGAAGATGCTTTAGACTTGTGGCAGGCTTTGGGGCCTTGTTCTGGGCCAATCCCATATGGATGGACTTTTACCCACGAGGTGATGGGTAACTTTGGGTGCTTCATTTAGAAACTAGACTCTTTGCCTTACCTGTGTTGTTTCCTAGTTTAATTAAAGTTCCTTCCCATTAAAGTCTCCTATGTTTTGTGTTGATGCGGCGGATGGCAGAACCCATTTAGAATAGGCAGGTTTGCGGGGTTTTGGGCTGCCCCTCTCCCTGTCCTATAACAGATTTGGCGACCACGAAGGGACAGAGCCATCCATGGTTAGTCAGCCCCATGGGAAATTGGGCTTCCCTATGGCACTGGCTACCACAAGCGCAAATGTGATTTTTGGTTTCTCCAGTGTGTTTGTTTCATATGTCGATTTGCTGTTGAAAAACTGGCTTGGGCTTTGTGAAGATCTGTGTGTCTGTATGTAATTTGTTTGTAGTGACTTTCTAAGACATTTGATTTTGTGGAAATTGTTCTGTGCCAGTTTTACTCAAAAGATTAGGCAGTACATTGGACCATGTGGCCAGATCAAAGATGGCGTCTGAGGCCACTTGGCTGGCTCTTGTAAAATTCAGAGTTTCTTGTTGCTAGGACTTTGGAACTTTTTTTTTTCCTTTCTTTTTGCAATCTCTGCTGTCTCATTAGCATTTCTAAAGGCAATAATGGTTCTTCAGTGGTATGTTGCTTTGTCTTTGACTACTTCCTGCCCTGTGTCTGATGGGTTTTGCAAGCCAACTGTGGAGCAGTGGTGTTTTAATTAGCAAATGTATGCCTGGGTGTTAAGGAAAGAGTAGCCTTAAGCAGTAACTGGTAATCGCTGGTATCCTTGATGGATTCTTGGAGATAACTTGAATTTTTGCAAAGTCTGGATCAGAAAAATTAACAAGATTTTGTCTGAGTCTTGAAGGATTTGCTACTGTGAATTTTGTCTACACAATTTGTTTTGGGCATGTTTGCCATTTTGAATACTGGATTTGTTCAATTGCTGGTGTAAGACAAGATTCTAAGTTTCTGCTTCCTACTGAGGAAGGTCTGTTGTGGAAAGCACTCTTTAGGGTGCATCATGTAACTGTACCAGGTTTTCATACCTGTGTTGTTGTGTCCCTCCCTAGTGTGTGGGAGGTGTAATCTGTGCTTAGATGTTTAATTTGCTCTTTCAGCTTCTGTCCCAGAGTGGCTAACAGAAGTAAGGAGATGACTCCTTTTAATTAAAAGTTAATTACTGATATTTGATTTTGCTTTTTCAGGTTCTATTCCAGGAAACCCAAGGAGTGCCTGCTTGGTGGCTAACAAGAGATGACTCCTTTTGCTTAAAAGTTAACTGTTATTTTTATTCTTTCACTTGCTGTACAGAATACCCCAGGATTGACTTCTAATAAAAAGTCTTCAACACTGAAAACCCTAAGTTGATAAACAAGGTCATGTAACTCCTGTGATTAATAAAACTTTTCCTTCCTATTTCCAAAGTCTTAGGTTTGTAGGATGACAACTGGAAATTTTTCTGCCAGCAACACTCCACATTTTTTTTGGACTTTGATATTTTTTTTCTGAGCCTATGGAGTAAAACTGCAGTTACATAACATATTCTACGTGGCATAACTAAAAAAAACTGTCTTTGTCTATACGTTGTATGTCTGTATGTCCTTGTGTCTAACTGTCTTGACCTCCAGTGATCGACAAATTGGTATACATGGTGCCCATAGACGTTGAAAAAAAAAAAAAAAAGAGTCTCCAGTTATGATAAAAACAAAAAAGTTATGGTTTGATTGTCAACCTTGTGCTACTGAACTAAGCCGGTGCCTTCATAGAGATTGAATATTGTTGTTTCTGTTAATTTTCTGATATTTATGGCAAAGCTTCCCAGAAATCTAAATTCAAGTACAAATTTGGTAGCCTGTCATTTGACTGATGCAAGGAAATTTTGTGGAACCTCAGTAGAGCTCCTGAGACACTCCACGAAGTTTCTCCCTTTCCTCCTGGGAAGGCATTAGATGAATTTGTTCTATTTGGCTTTTACCTAATGAAGTAAAACTGGAAGGGAAGCATTGTCACTTGGGAAAATGGTAAAACTTTGGTATGTACAAAATGTTAACAGTGGTATCTGGTATCTATGTAAATTGTCAATAGTGATTGTCACCTTGTAATATTGTATAATTCAATTGTTTCACACCTACAGAAATTGTTTCCGGAAATATAGGGAGAAAAGGTCTCAACAGATTCCTATTGATGGAACTGTTGAGAGAAAAAAACTTTCCTACAAAGCACTGAATAGACCTGGAAATACACCTGACATTTACTAAGTTTTCTCTGACATAATACTGGTAATTTTTTATGCATTTTGTCCTGAATCCACAAAGTTTTGTTTTGTTTTGTTTTGTTTTGTTTTGTTTTGTTTTGAGTAACCAGGATCTGCAGCAAGGTTGCAATTTTTTCCAGCAAAGCTAACTTGTCACATTTTCTCTCCCCTTGATACCAACACAGCATACAAATAGTGGTAGTAATTTTTGCTACTTATTTCAGAGTCTGTTTTTGCATAACTTCCATAGGGATTTTGTCTGTTTTAACAAAAAATTGGACGTGAGTTTGATTGTGTGGCTTTGTGTGGAGTTCTTCCAGAAAGTTGAAAAAGAGCTGAACCAAGAAGAGGAGAACCTGTTTGCTTTGTTCGTAGTGTTCCACAGACCTCCAAAGAAGGTGAGGAAGCTTGCCTCCATTGGCAGGACTGGACAACCCGGCCAACGAAAAAGCCCTGGTACCCTCGAGAAGAGGAAAGCCCAGGTGGAGTCTGATGAGACCAACTTTATACCTGAAGCATACATCGACTGGATGCCACCGGTTCGCTCTGATCCTGTATGGAGTATTTCAACAAAGCCAGCTAAAAAATTGCTGTTAGTTATTTTCTGCCCTGTGATTTTATGCAAAAATAGGAAAAATGGTTTAAAAGTAGATTTAGTTTGCAAACTTTTGCTATGCTGTTAAAAGTTTGGGATCAAGGTTGAGAAAATTTGTGTTTTACATAAGTTGAACCATTTTAACATTTTTCCCTGTGATTTTGATATATTTACTATCTTGTTTTAGCCAATGCTCCAAATTTTTTCTTTTGGCTTGGATAATGGACTATTTTTAAGTAATGAAACTCATACTGGACATTCATGGACAATGCTGCTGACTAATTGTTGCTTCTCTTACACACATTGTAACCCTGAAAAAAGACTGTCTCCTAAGATTGCACCATGAGATCTGTGCCACCATAGATATGGTGGAATAAAAATTAAAAGGGGGGATTGCAACAGGGTGATCCCCAGGAAAGGGGGAGGTTCCCTGCCCCACCCAAGGGAGGGTGGAGCTGAGCAGCAAGAGAAGAAGCTGCAGGAAGAGACGGAGGAAGGAAGCAGGATGGAGCAAGGAGACCTGGAGGAGGCGCATGGAGCCTAGAGACACGTGAAGAAACTGCGCTTGTCTTTTGGTCGTGGACTGGGTGACACAGATGTGGGTGAGACCCGTGGGGGGTGACAATGGCAGCTTTTATCTTGATGTTGATTTTGCTCTTTTCCTTCCGGGCTTGTCTGGTTGTTTGTGACCCTTTTCTGTGGGTCCCCACTGGAAGATGCTTTAGACTTGTGGCAGGCTTTGGGGCCTTGTTCTGGGCCAATCCCATATGGATGGACTTTTACCCACGAGGTGATGGGTAACTTTGGGTGCTTCATTTAGAAACTAGACTCTTTGCCTTACCTGTGTTGTTTCCTAGTTTAATTAAAGTTCCTTCCCATTAAAGTCTCCTATGTTTTGTGTTGATGCGGCGGATGGCAGAACCCATTTAGAATAGGCAGGTTTGCGGGGTTTTGGGCTGCCCCTCTCCCTGTCCTATAACAGCTCCTCTTTCCTGCCTGTGCTGGTACTTTGCTCTCCCTTGGGTCAATCAAGGCTGACACAGGTATTTCCACAAATCCACTTCTTCTCCAGACTGTTCACTGCACTATGACAACACCTTATATTTAACTTCCTCTCCCCCATATCTAGCAACGCTGAATGAAATCCATCCTTAAGTGAATGACAGAAACTTTCTACTTATCCTTAAACTTACTTGTCCTGGAAGCATATGGACACATGTACTTTAAATTCAGGCTATGAAAACACCGTGCTGTCTGTTTCTCGAAGCCCCTCAGTTACTTCGTTGTTATAGTAACAGGCTTTTAAAGTATTCTGTACAAATATCAGATAAACCTCCTCAGGGCAGAGGTCATGCTGCTTTAGGAGCTTTTGCAAACACTTGGCACCTCCTTTTTCTTGAAAATCAGGCTTGAAATCATCCAAACAACCATCCCCCAGAAACCCCCAGAGCTGAGAATTTTCTTTAATCACATTCTCTTTTGTCCCATTTAGGAGAAGAGAGAAGACCTGCAGGAGCCTGCTCAGCTCAGGTGCCCTGTGCTCCTCTGCCAGGGGTGACCTCACTTTCCAGTGAGCCCCGTGTGTTTCTGAAGCTTAGCACATCCAGCCTGGTAAGTAAACTCTTGCACACACACCAAGGAGTCTCCTCTCAATGTCCTTCTGTTGGACTTAATTTAGAGCCACTTCTGAGGGTGATGACAGTGCTCGCCACATCCTTTTTAAAAACCTGCTCTCAATCTTCAGACTCTTGGAGGTTTAGGGAATTTATGGAAGTGACATGAACTTGAGTTTTGCTTCAACAAACGAAGAAGTTGAAATGTTTTAGTTATGATGGTGGCTTAACGACGCTGTGCTGCTGTGCTGCACCCTTGTTGCGAGTGCCCCCTCACAGCCCCTCCGGAGCACCCGTGTCCTTGTCTCCACTGAGGCACTGGCCAGAGGCTCGAGTCTGGACGAATCCCTGCCCTTCCTCCTCCAAGAGCTGCAATTTCATATTAAGAAACATTAAGGAGCAGATTTCCTTTTTTGCTTGTTTTTCTTGGTGACATTAATTGATTCACGTGGGACAGTGGCTGAGATGGTGTTTATGAAATGGTCATGCATCAATGCGTCATCAGAGAGAGGGAATGTAAATTTTATCCCCCATTACCTCCCTTCCAAACTCTACGTACTGCCTCCCAAATGGGAGGCACTCATATTTGATTATAAACACTTTCCACGCTCACTCAGCTTAAAACTCCATTGGTCCATTTCATTGATGGAAGAATGTTGTATCTTTTTTTTTAAAATGTTTGACATTAAATTTTGGTTTCGATTGTGAGATGCCCCCCAGATTTTCAAAACATTGAAATGAAAAGAAAAGGGTTGTCATTTATTGAGGGGCCTTTAGTAAATTTCTTGAGAGCTAAAAGCTCTTGCTGCCAGGAGACTGGGAAGAAATGGGGATGGAGGTGAAAGCACTGGAAAGAGACTCTTGGGTCTGTCAACCTGTCTGTTCTAACACAAGACCGGAAGAGGAAAGGGCGATGTGATGTCTGTGCTGTGTCCCCAGAGCTGGGTTGGTGTCTAGCACCTGGAGTCACGTAAGAATTATTTATTGGATGAATCAAGTATGAGAGGTCAGAGGGCCTGCCCCCACCCTGACCCTTTCCCTGTTCTACTCACACCCTAGTAATCTCCCCTCCTCAGGAGACTGTTGCAAACCTTGAAGGAGATCATGCATCCAAAATCCTGGTGCCAGGTCAGTTCTCCGCAAGTGGGTGGCAGCTCCTCCTTTTCCTCCTCACTCTCCCCTCCGTCCACATTCTTTGCCTACTCAGGATCCGTCAGCAGAAATTAAACTTTGCAGACCACCCCCTGAGGGCCTTCCTGAAGATATACTCTTGCATGAGAAAATGAGTTTATTGACTTTTCCACCTCAGAGGAGCGTGGGTAGCAGCTTTGGGTGCAGGGGTGTAGACAGAGCCCAGGGCGGGGCCGGCAGAGGTCCTGGGCAGGGCAGGGGGCAGCAGCCAACCCACTGCAGCCTTTCCTTCTGGCTTGTCCAGGTCCTATTTGACAGTGAGGTGCCAGTGGCTTTCTGCCACCCCCAGCACAGGTTGCTGTTGCCTGAGCTTTGTCTTCACACTGGGCCTTCACATGCCTGGGATAGGGTGGTGCTGGATGCATTTACAAGGGAGGCATGGACAAAGAATTTCCCCTGCCCAAGACCCAGCTCATCTGTTTCTCATCTGTGGGCTTTGGGACAACACCCCCCACCCCTTTCTGCCCCTGATCATCTCCCACAGCTGGTGTGGCCCCACCTCCCATCCTTCAGCCCTGGCCAGCCTGATGTAGCTCAAAAGTGCCATTGGCCTTTTCTGAGTTAGATCTTTCTCACTTTGGTCTGGCATAATTAAGGCATCCATGTGGAGGTGAAGCTTGTGTGTTGTGCTGGAGGTGAACATCATTTCCCAGAATGCAATAGAAGTCAAAGGAGAACTTAAAGCAGGGATGACAATATCGGAATTGCTATCGGCTCACCCGGTCAGTGTGGTTGGTGGATCAATTCTGCAGAGAGAGACAAGGATAGAAACATGACTTAGGGTCTGTTGGCATTGAGACCCATCCCTTCCCTTTCTTTTCACCTCTGTTTCTTAGCTTCGGGGGAAAGCCAGGAAACCCTTCCTTCCCTTCCTTGGATATCTCCCTGTCTCCTCTCTTCCCTCTCCATCCCTTTCTCTCTCTCTCTCTCTCTTGACTTCCCAATTCTCCCTACCTGTTTGCTAAGTAGTCCAGCTGTGTTTCCCCCCCACATGATTACAGATGCTGGATTCAAGTAATGTCACCATGCCCCTTTGCCCTTGAAATCTAAGTAGGCAACAGCTTTCTAATGCGATGAATCTCTCTTTCTTACCTAGTTGAGCTCTCAGCTCTTCCCACATGGATATACCCTAATCGCTATATGCAGATCCTCCTCTTTAAATACCTAGGGTGATGTCTGCTCTCTGTTTGGATTCTGACTGATACTGTAGTCACATATGCAAAATATGTGCAGGTCCAAATATGGGTGTGGCCGCAGGCCTGGAGGAAAGGTGGTTTGGCACTGGGCCTCTCTGGCGGCACAAGGGGTTATGCTTCAGCACTATGAAGCAATCTGTAGCTACTGCAGCATGAGTTTGATCCCTGGCCAGGGAAGTGACCCACATGGAGCAGCAGACCTCTCCTGTCTCACCCACTGCTCCACTCAGCAGTGTATTTCAGTAGATCTGACTGTTCTGCTCCCCACTGTCTCTGATGAATCCTCTCACTCCCTGTACCTCTGACCTACACCACAGCTCTTGTATGGATAAATAAATAAATCTTTAAAAAAGAATACTACCTAGAGTTCTAATTCCTTGCCTTCTTGTCCCAAATCATATCCCCTGCCACTGTGACATTCTACCATTAGGAATACTGTCTGCTGATCTCATATATCACTGGTCTTTTCAGGCCCTTGTAGCCTGTCACTCAGCCGCTAAAGGAAGGTGCTTAGTCACGCAGGATATTCTAGTTTATCACCAATGCTCATGTTTCCATGAAATGAAACACACAGTAGACAAAAGACCAAAACAAAATTGGGAAGAGAGACATAGCTTTAGCCTGCAAGTTAGTAGACCAGATATTCTAAATTATGCTCCTGCTATGGCTAGGTTCTAACCAGCTGTGTGATCTTAGGTAAGTCATTTTCCTTCTGTGGGGCTTACTTTTTCTATCTTAAAGAGTATAATCCTAATATGCCTTCATATTGGCCCCAGTCACCACACTGTACTGTTCTGAGTGCTTATTACAGGATCCAGTCCATTGACTTGATGAGCTCTTATGCTCCCCGTGCCTGATCCATGATATTAAAACCTGCACAAGTGTTAATAACCTTGTTTCCCTTTGAAAAGCTGTGAGAGTACAGATGGATTTTCCAGGCCACATCTGAGCTTTGCACCCAGCAAATCAAATATCACACATTTAAATGTCTTTGGCATTCAGTGTAGACACAAGCCCTAGCCAGACATAGCAGAGAAGGTTGGTTCATTCACCATCAAGCAGTTCAAAGTCAGACCCTCTGCTTTGGAAATGAACCAACTCGCCTCTCTCCTTCTGTTTTCTAAGACCTGGAATGATCCACACTTTTATTTCCATTTGCAGACTAATCTGTTCCCAGAAATATGCACTGGAAACCAGGAAAGAAATGTCATCCTTTGGCTGGTTACCCTCAGATACCACAAGTTACCTTCTTTTTATTTTCTTATTTTTTCTATATTTTTAAATTATCATCCTCTTCTAAGAAATAATTCATTTAAACATATTCTCCCTGGGAGAATGGAAAAGTACATTTATTCTCAGGTTGACATTAAGGTTAACATTGGAGATGGGTTCCTTTTTTGATTTAGCAAAATATCCTTGGGGCCTTACTAGGTACATTTTATTGAAGCTTTTGCTTAGATGTTGATAGTGACTTACCAACTCATTGAATAAATTTGTACTCTTTGGCAGATGCTTTGCATGACTTTAAGTTTTCTTAAATCAGAGATATGTGACCCTTCCCTTGAAGATGTCAACTCTGTTGAGAAAAATAGAGTCGTGAAGAAGCATTTATCACAAAGGCACAATAAATGCTATAATATTAGTAGATTTACCATACCAGATATCTCTGTGATTCTTGTGTCTTGCCCTCATTCTCCAAAGCCAAAAAGTGACCACTAGTGATTAGTTACTGAATTGCAGGTGTAGAATCTTGGAGGCGTTTTAAGTTTTTTGGGCTAGAATTACTTTTTAACTTCCCAAATGTTGGCAAAAACCATTGTTCCACTCATTTTTCCAATGTGGGTGTTTATATATCTGCATGGTTTGAAATAGAGTTTCCCAATATTTTCAAAGCTTTGATCTGTCAATTTGAAGATATTTCTCAGAGGTCATTAAATATGGTACAAGGACTTTCTCCCAGCAATTTTTATTGAAGGCATTCACCCTGGATAACTACAGATGCAGTCAAAGATGTTTTGTAAGCACTTTCATTATAATGTTATTTATAATAGCAAAAGGAGACTTTCTAATTATAAGATATAAATTTATTGCCTAATGGTAATTTGTTATCATAAGATACCATGCACTGCTATTGTAGAAAAGGACTTAATGACAGGGAAAGAAAATTTTCATATAATATTTTATAAAACACTAATGAAATTATGTAGGCAATGAAAGTACATTTAAATGTTTATGGTGTTTGTATAAGCTATATAGTGGTCCATATGTTGGGCATCATGCAAGTACATACAATTACACACATGAAAATGGGCAGAAGAACATCCATGGCTACTCAACACTGTGGGGGTTTTTGGTGATATTTATTTTCTTTAGTGCATGTATTTTGCAATGTATGTGGATTGCTTTTTTTTTTAATATTTATGCATACAAGAACTGGGGTACAGGCCAGAGGTGTGGGGGGTGAGAGGATTCACCAGAGGCAGAGTAGAAAACAGAACAAGTGGATTGATTGAAATACACTGCTGAGAGGAGCAGCAGGCAAGTCAGGAGAGGTCTGCTGCGCCATGTGGGTCACCTCCCTGGCCGGGCATTGAACTAGTGCTGCAGTGGCTGCAGATAGTTTCATAGGTGGTGTCTTAACCTCTTGTGCCACCAGGAAGGCCCTGGATTGCTTTTAATATCAAAAGTATTTATTCAAGCAATGGGACTGGTTTCTGCATGTGTTGTAGGAATGACAACAGGGAGCGCTAGTTACAGAACCTTGACAGGAGTGATGCTCAACTATAGAGGCTCAGAAAGTTCCTTTAGAATGAGTCCTGACACTGACATCACTTTGGAACATTTGAAAATGGACATTTCAGGTGCATCTGTGTTTGTGAGGCTGAGGGTGGATCTCCTTGGATGCTATGGCACTGTTGTTTGGTTTGAACAGACTGACTATGGGTAGTCTTAACTGAATGGAGATCATCTCCATCAGGGGCAGAGGGTCTTGTTTTATAAAACACTTAAGTAATGGGATTTTGTAGGCAATGATACTAGGTCTAAATATTTATGGTGTTTGTAGAAGCTATATAGTGGTCCATATAGATGCAAGTACACACATGGAAATGGGCATTGCCTCCATCTACTTCATCTACTTGAAAGGTATTGCTGTCCGACAGGTGGGTAGTTAGAATAAACTTGAAGAGCACAAAGGCAGTAGCTCTGACCCAGTCTTTAGCCTTCAGGATCACAGTATCAGCCAGCTCTCCAGTCTCATCTGCATTTTTCTTAAAGCAGACGGTGATAGCTGCATGCATATCAAAAGTGTCTAAGGAGGGCCTTCCTGATGGCACAAGGGGTTAAGCACAGCACTGTGAAGCTATCTGAAGCCTCTGCAGCACAAGTTTGATCCCCGGCTAGCCAGGGAGCTACCCAAATGGTGCAGTAGACCTCTCCTGTCTTGCCTGCTGCCCTCCTCAGCAGTGTATTTCAGTCAGTCTACCTGTTTTGTTCCCTGCTATGTCTCTGGTGAATCCTCTCACACCCTGCACCTCTGGCCTATACCTCAGTTCTTGTATGCACAAATAAATAAATCTTTTTTAAAAAGTGTCTCAGGAGCCACTTTCTAGAAGAAAAATCATTGATAGTTCTTCTGTAAAAAGTTTTTAAAAATACGTGTTTTTTAGGGTTTTTTTTTTTTTTTTTGTGGGACCCTCGCTGGCAGCCGGGGAACGAACTGGCACTGCAGAGACTGCGGGCAGCCTCGCAGCCCAGCGCTCAAATGCTGCACCACCAGGGGAAGCCCAGTTGTTTTTTTTTTGTTTGTTTTTTTTGTTTGTTTTTTTTTTAAGGCTTCTTTGTAGATCATTTTTAATTCTAGGTAGATAGCAGTCTCCTCAGCTTCATCCCTCCAGGCTTGTCCCTTCTCCTCACTATTTTTTTTATTACCAATAAAGAGTTGCTGATGAGGGCGGTCAATAAAGTGGGAACCCAGTTGAGCCAGTGAAGCATGTTTTGCTCCTGGGTGTGGTGATGTATCTTTAAACTCATCCTAAACACATCCCATTCTCCATCTTCTGCTGCTTCCTTCGATTCTGCACCTGGCCTATTCTCAGGGCCAATCTTCTTCTTCCCTTGCCTCTCCCCTGAGTATGCAGCTGGGTGGGTGCTGCGTCTAAAGCAACCTGGGTTAGGCTAGTAGTCCCATGGAGCAAGTCTTTTCCTCCGTGGACAGCGGAGTTCTAATCTGTGAACCCAGGGGTAGGCATGGTCACCCCCAAGCATTTTTACACTGAGATTCCTCAGCCTGCTGACATGGGGGCTAGAGAGTTCTTTGTAGTGGGGGGGATGTTGTGTAGCATCCCTGGCTGTGAGCTCTCCCCCTTCACTTGTGACCATGAAAAGACATTTCCAAATGCCCCAGAGGGCAATGCCTTTCACTTACGACTTTCTTGGGGCACTTTCATCTTCATCTTCCAGTCTAAGTAGTGGCATGTAGTGTCTGGATTCCTGTAGACAGGTATCTCTAGAAAGGCCACATCCCTGGCAGTTCAGTTGGGGATTTGTCTTCCCAATCCACTGTCGTGTTTAGAGTTTGGTTTGGTGCCCGCAGACTTCACAAACCCTCCTAGGCACCTTTAGACAGCCTCCGAGATCCCAAGCTGGCAGCTAGACTTTACCAGGGAATTTGGGGTGTGGTGGCAGGAAGACATGGATCAGGTTCTCTGTGGATCCGGGCAGATGAGTAAAGGAGAGTCCTGGAGCCCCCAGTTGTTTTTTCAGGCTTTTACTGATCTTTCTACACCATTTGCAGTGAGGCAATTGGTGCAGGGCAGGCCGTGGGGCTGGGGAACTTGGAGGCCTGCCAACCTCTGGCAAATCTTTACTCTCTTTGGGCTCTCTCTGGCATCATCTCATGGTCTCTTCCTTGAGATGCATAGCTATTCCGCCGCTGCGCGCTGCTCTCTGCCACACTCCCCTGCACCGTCCTCTGTGATGCCACCCTTACATGCTCAGTCTCCAAATGCAGGCATGCCCATTTACACATGCACACACCACACTCCAGGTGTGCACCATCAGGCTTGCATGCCCCAAGCCCATGCTCCCAAGTGCCTCCTGCATTCGAGGCTGCAGGTAACAGCCACAGAGGCCAGCAGTGCAAAAGCCTGAGCAATCTTCATTTACTCTACACAGGGTCCAGGACTTGTCCAGTTTCCTGGCCCCTGGGAGCACCTGGGGACTCTTGACTTGGCTCAGAGACTACAGAGGGGAGAGGCTGGGGTGCAGGCGGGAACATGGCGGCATTGGGAGAATGTGGGAGTGGGGTCAGTAATTTCCATAGCTTCATTGGAAACAGATGCCCAGCAGAGGTAGCAGGCTGGGATTCTGCTTCAGGCCAGCGTGCTTGGCAGCTCCTCCTCCCCTCCCTCTACTCCTCTCTCTACCCCAAAAGCACCAGCAGACGGTTATTTAAGAGGAAGGCTGATTTAAGGGAAGCTGAGTGTGCTGTGACATGGGAACAAAATCTGCTTTCCTGAGAACATGAGCACATGCGAGATGGCTTTATATGCTTGTGGGTGTAGCTTGGAATCAGCAGGCATCAGGGAAGTAGTGTCCTTTTTCATCAGTGAACAACCTCTTCATCTGAGATCTCAAACTAGGAATGGATTCCAGGAATCCAAGTTGGTTAATTCTCAGGGTTTTCACCTATAGGCCCTTGCATCCCAGTCCCCCCTTAATATGTAAACTCATTAAGATACACTGTGGTTCTCAGCGCCAAGCTGTGGCAGACATCACTAATGGGTCACGGAACTCATTCCTCCTGAGTCTTGGATAAAGGAATCCTTTATTCACACGCACTCCAGGTACGTAGCACCAGTCAACCAGAGATGGCATGTATTTGTCATACCTGCCTGCAGCTTGACTTGTCAGAGTCTTTGTAGAGGTGTATGGAAGCAAGGACCTGGAGAAGTGTGTTAATTTGAGATTGTCTTTTGAGAAGGGTCAAAGGAAGTGCATTAGAAATGTATGCTATCCTGGAGCTTCTGAAGCTTTTATGTGTACCTGAATCACCTGGGAGAGCTTTCTAAAAATGCAGTAAGTCAGGGAGAGACACTTGAGATGCTGCAATTCTCACAAGTCCCCAGGTAAGGCGGATGCAGTTGGGCTGTGGGCTGCACAGGGAGGAGCAAGACGCCCGTTGAGCTGGGGATTTTTAAGCACTTAGGAAACCATGGTTCCAAGAGGATGAGGAATCCAGTCAGGGTCTCTTTCCTGTCGACTTCACAAGTTGCTGGATGCAAGGATTCCATTAACCTTGAGCTAACCTCCTGTGTCTCTTTCCACTGATGTCTGCCTATCTCTTGACCCCAAGACAGTCTTTTACCTACCAACATGATTAACCCGAGGCGTCTCAGAATGGATGACCACTTCAAATCTGTTGTGTTCAGACCCTGACCACAAGAAAGGACTCTTCAATGCCTTCACACTTCTGGTCCTTCTGGGGCATTCTTAAAGTTCCCACAGGGGGTCACACCCTAAGAGTTTGAACCTTAACCAAGGACAACAGAGTGGGTGGACAGTCACTGTGAGGTCCATTTTCTTGGGGCTAACCTCATTTATTTATGGGAATCCTACTAAAACTTCACATGGCCTGTCATGATTCAAGAGAGAAGGATGAGGCCTCACTTTTTATTTTTTTTTATTTTTTTTTTTTATAAATTTTATTGTTAAATTCCCCATACAATTGCAGCCCCCCCATTCTGACCCCAATCCCTCCCCTCCCACCCCTGCACCCCTAAAAGTGTCTCTGGTTCATAGTTTTTTGTTGATTTTGATTTTCACTTTCTTATAGTTATTCATTTTCCTGGTCCCTTATTTAAGTTTTCTAGATTCCTGCTATGAGTGAGACCATCCGGTAGTTTTCTTTTTCTTTTTGGCTTATTTCGCTGAGCATGATCCCTTCCAGCGCCATCCATGTTGCTGCAAATTGCATGTGTTTATCTTTTTTGAATGCTGAGTAATATTCCATGGTATATATGTACCACATCTTCTTGATCCAGTCATCTATTTTTGGGCATTTGGGTTGTTTCCAAAGCTTAGCTATTGTAAACAGTGCTGCTATAAACATAGGGGTGCAGGTGCTCTTTGGAATTGATGTTTCTGTGTCCTTTGGGTAAATACCTAGGAGTGGAATTGCTGGATCATATGGAAGCTCTATGTTTAGTAGGTCCAGAAATCTCCACACAGCTTTCCACAGTGTTTGGACCAGTTTGCACTCCCACCAACAGTGCAGAAGAGTTCCTTTTTCTCCACATCCTCGCCAAAATTTGTTGTTGCTAGTTTTTTAAATATGTGCCATTCTCACTGGTGTAAGATGGTATCTCATGGTAGTTTTGATTTGCATTTCCCTGATGACAAGTGATGTTGAACATTTTTTCATATGCCTGTTGGCCATTTGCAATTCCTCTTCAGAGAAGTTTCTTTTTAGCTCTTCTGCCCATTTTTTGACTGGATTATTTTCTTTGTTGTTGTTGAGTCTCATCAGCTCTTTGCAGATTTTTGTGATCAGTCCTTTATCATTAGTGTTGGGTGCAAAAATGTTCTCCCAGTTGGTGGGGTTTCTCTTTGTTTTTGTTATTGTCTCTTTTGCTGTGCAGAAGCTCTTTAATTTGATGTAGTCCCAGCTGTTTATCTTCGCCTTCACTATCACTGCTTTGGGTGATGTGTCTGTAAAGATGTCTTTGATGTGCAAATCACGTAGTGTTTCGCCTATATTTCCTTCTATGTATTTTATGGTTTCAGGTCTTATGTCTAATTCCTTAATCCATTTTGAGTTGATTTTTGTGTATGGTGTGAGGTAGTGGTCAAGCTTCATTCTTTTGCATGTAGCGACCCAGTTTTCCCAGCACCATTTATTGAACAAACTTTCTTTGCTCCAATGCATAGTCTTTGCTCCTTTGTCAAAGATTAGTTGACCATAAATCTGTGGGTTTATTTCTGGATTTTCTATTCAATTCCATTGGTCTGTATGTCTGTTCCTGTTCCAATACCATGCAGTTTTGATGATTATGGCTTTGTAGTATAGTTTGAAGTCTGGGAGTGTGATGCCTCCATTCCCTTCTTTTTTTTTCAGGAGAGCTTTGGCTATTCGGGGTTTTTTGTGATTCCATATGAATTTCATCAATAATTGTTCTATTTCTTTGAAGAATGACATTGAAATTTTGATTGGAATAGCATTGAATCTGTATATTGCTTTTGGAAGGATGGCCATTTTAATAATGTTTATTCTTCCAATCCATGAGCAGGGGATATCTCTCCATTTCTTTGTGTCTTCTTCTATTTCTTTTAACAGTGTTTTATAGTTTTCTTTGTATAGGTCCTTTACCTCTTTTGTTAGATTTATTCCCAAATATTTGATTTTTTTTGTTTCAATAACGAAAGGGATGGTTTTTTTGATTTCTTCTTCTTCAGATTTATTGTTTGTGTATAGGAAGGCGACTGACTTTTGCGTGTTGATTTTGTATCCTGCCACTTTACTGAACTGATTGATGAGTTGAATTAGCTTTTCTGTGGAGTTTTTGGGGTTCTCTATGTATAATATCATATCGTCTGCAAATAGTGATAGTTTGACTTCTTCTTTTCCTATTTGGATTCCTTGGATGTCTTTCTCTTGTCTTATTGCCCTGGCTAGGACTTCCAGTATTATATTGAAAAGCAGTGGTGAGAGTGGACATCCTTGTCTTGTTCCAGATCTTAATGGAATTGCTTTCAGCTTTTCACCATTGAGAATGATACTGGCTGTTGGCTTGTCATAGATGGCCTTTATGATGTTAAGGTATGTTCCTTGTATCCCAAGAATTTCAAGGGCTTTTATCATGAATGGGTGTTGCACTTTGTCAAAAGCTTTCTCAGCATCTATTGATATTATCATATGGTTTTTATATTTCTTTTTGTTGATGTGTTGGATAACGTTGATTGATTTTCGGATGTTAAACCATCCTTGTGTCCCTGGAATGAATCCTACTTGGTCGTGGTGAATTATCTTATGGATACATTGTTGGATTCTGATAGCTAAAATTTTATTGAGGATTTTTGCATCCGTGTTCATTAGGGAGATTGGCCTGTAGTTTTCCTTTTTTGTGTTGTCCTTGTTCGGTTTTGGTATTAGTATAATGTTGGCTTCATAGAACGTGTTTGGTATTGTCCCTTCCTTCTCAATTTTTTGGAAGAGTTTGTGAAGGATAGGCACTAATTCGTCTCTGAATGTTTGGTAGAATTCATTTGTAAATCCATCAGGTCCTGGGCTTTTGTTTTTGGGGAGGTTTTTGATTACCATTTCAATTTCGCTAATTGTAATTGGTCTGTTTAGGTGTTCTATTTCTTCTTTATCTAGCTTTGGGTGATTGTAGAGTTGTAGGAATTTGTCCATCTCCTCTAGATTGTTAAACTTGTTTCCATATAACTGTTCATAGTAGTTACTGATTATTCTTTTGATTTCTGCTGTGTCCGTTGTGATTTCTCCTCTTTCATTGATGATCCTGTTTATTTGTGCTTTCTCCCTTTTTTCCTTTGTGAGCCTGGCTAGGGGTTTGTCTATTTTATTGATTTTTTCAAAGAACCAGCTCTTGGTTTCATTGATCTTTTGGATTGTTTTTTTAGTTTCAATTTCATTTATTTCTGCTTTGGTTTTTATTATTTCTTTTCTTCTACTGGTTTTGGGGGTTTTTTGTTGTTCTTTTTCTAGATCTTTGAGCTTCGAGATTAGGTTGTTTCTTTGAGTTCTTTCTTGTTTCTTGATGTGAGCTTCTATTGCTATATATTTTCCTCTTATTACTGCTTTTGCTGCATCCCATACATTTAGGATATTGGTGTCCTCCTTGTCGTTCAATTCAAAAAATTTTTTAATTTCTTCTTTCATCTCCTCATTAGTCCAGTGGTCTTCCAGTAGTGTGGTTTTTAATCTCCATGACGTAGGAAAGTTCCTTGCCTTCTTTTTATGGTTTATTTCTAGTTTGATGCCTTCATGGTCAGAAAAGATGGTTGATATGATTTCAATCTTGGTGTATCTGTTGATGTTTGTCTTGTGCCCCAGTA
The DNA here is from genome assembly GCF_014898055.3 of Talpa occidentalis. NCBI lineage: Eukaryota > Metazoa > Chordata > Mammalia > Eulipotyphla > Talpidae > Talpa > Talpa occidentalis. The sequence continues at coordinate 30,276,717 of NW_023601754.1, forward strand.
TGTGATCAATCCTGGAGAATGATCCATGTGCGCTTGAGAAAAATGTGTACTCCGTTTTTTTGGGGTTTAGTGTTCTATAGATGTCTGTTAAGCCCAATTGCTCTAGGTCCTTATTTAGAGCTTTGGTTTCTTTACTTATTTTTTGTCTTGTTGATCTATCCATTGTTGATAGTGGTGTGTTGAAGTCTCCCACTACGTATGTGTTTTCTCTGATGTCTGTTTTCAGAGAGGACAACAATTGTCATATATTTTGGTGCTCCTTCGTTTGGTGAGTATATGTTAATGAGTGTTATTTCTTCTTGAAGTATTGTCCCCTTGATCATAATGTAGTGACCATTGGGGTCTCTTTTTATCTTTTTGAGTTTGAAATCTGTTTTATCTGATATAAATATAGCTGTTCCTGCTTTCTTTTTTGGTCCATTTGCTTGTAGGATTGTTTTCCATCCTTTAACTTTGAGCTGTTTTTATCTTTTGTAGCTAAATGTGTTTCCTGGAGACAGCAAAAGGTTGGGTTTTGTTTCTTAATCCAGGCTGCAACTCTGTGTCTTTTTATTGAAGAGTTTAGTCCATTTACATTTAGAGTTAATATTGATATGTTAACATCTGTATTTGCCATTGTGTTTGTCTTTCCTTTGATTTTATTTATTCTTTTAATAACTTTTTTTTTTTTGGCCTTCTTTCATTGTTATTCGTCCCTCTGAGGTTCTGGCTTTAGGACTCCTTGTAGTATTTTTTGGAGTGGGGGTTTAGTTGCAATGAAATTCCGGAGTTTCTGTTTTTCTGGGAAAGTCCATATTCTTTCTTCAAAGAGGAAGGAGAGCTTTGCGGGATAGAGTATTCTTGGTTGGCATCTGTTTTCTTGGAGTCTGTTGACTATGTCCCTCCACTCTCTCCTTGCCCGTAGTGTTTCTTTGGAGAAGTCTGATGTCAGCCTGATTGGCTTTCCTTTGAATGTTATCTGTTTCTTCCCTCTTGCCAGCTTCATTATTTTTTCCTTGTCCTGGATTCTTGGGAGCTTTACTATTATGTGTCTTGCTGTATTTTAACTTTCGTCGTGGAAGTTTGGTGTTCTTCTTGCTTCTTGTATATCAATTTTCAGCTCCTCCTTCACATTTGGGAAGTTCTCTTCAATTATCTCTTTGAATATTTTCTCTGTTCCTACTTCTCTCTCCTCTCCTTCTGGTATTCCTATAACTCTTATATTTCCTTTCCTCATGGAGTCAGATAGTTCCCGAAGTCTTTCTTCATTCTTTTTCCTTCGTACTTCTCTTTCCTTTTCTGTTTTGGTTCTTTTTATTTCTGTGTCTTCAAGAGTACTTATTCGTTCTTCCATTTCATCAATTCTGCTTTCATTGCTTTTCCCAGAATTCTTTAGTTCTTCCATTAATTCTTTGATCTCCTGCATTTCTTTTACTTCCCTCTTTAGGGACTCAATTTCATTCTTCTGATCGTTGATTATTTTTCCCTTATCATTCTTTTCCTTTATGACTTCTGTCAGTTTTTTAATCACGGCAATTTTAAATTATCTTTCTGGAAGGCTCAGAAGTTCTTCCAAGTTACTGTCGTTGCAATCTGGGGGCTGGTTTTCTTTTTGTGGTGTGCTTTTTCTCTGGAGAGTTGCTAGGTTGCGTGTGGTTCTTCTCCTCCCTACTGTCTGTTTTCTAATTTGCCGTATGCGTTGGGACACTGTGTAGTTGGGGCTGGCCGGCATCTTGGGTGAGCTTCTCTGCTCCCCTCTGGTTCCTCCAGGAGTCACCTGTCAGTTTCAAGCAGTCTTTACTGGAGAAAGGTCCCTGTTCTAAAATGCCGATGTGGGGACACACTCCCCTGTGCGCCTGGTCTGCCCCGGCGGTGGGTTCCTGCTCCCCCTCTGGGCTTGGACTGCAGGCCAGAGGGGGTCTGGCGTGGGCGAACTTCCCCCGCTCACCTCTGGCTCCTGAGGAAGCCTTCTGCAGGTAGTCTTTACTGAAGAAATGTCCCTATTCTATAATGGTGATGTGGGACACACTCCCTGCGCGTCCGGTCTCAGGCACACTCTTCTGCGCGCTTGGTCTGCCCTGGCTGTGGGTGCTCGCTCTCCCTGTGGGCTCAGACTACTTGTTTGGAAGGGGCCCGGCGTGGGCTAACTCCCCAGCTGGCCACTGTCTCCTTCAGGAGCCTGTGCTGGCTTCAAGTCGCTAGGTGGCGCCAGAGATCTCTCCTAGAGTCCTTGGGGAGCTGATTTTCCACCCCGTGGGACAGGGAGCAGAGCGGGGATGGTAGGGTACACCTCAACGGCTTTGGGGTGCTGTGTCTGCCTTGTGCCCCACCGTCGTGGGGAACCCACGCCCCTAATTTCGTGCCCCGGGTCTCAGTTCCAAAGCCCTCAGTTCCAGGACGCGGGCTGTAGCCCAGATCAGTGGCGCGGGAATGGCGCCTTTTGAATCCCGCTCCCGTGCCTGGCCGCCTGGTTCCTGCTCACTCAGGGAGGGCCTCCGCGCGTCTCCCCGCAAGCCTAGGTCGCAGGCGCGGGGACCTGGGCATCTGTGATCCGATCTGGATCTGCGTTTGCTTTTCAACCGCACTGCTTTTCAGCGCGATCCGCGCCGCTTTCCGCGCAATCCTGACCACGATCCGCGCCTGCTTTTCCAGCGCGCCGCTTTCCGCGCAGGCTTACTGGGCGGAGGCCTCACTTTTTAAATGAGCTCTGAGTTGAGAGAACATTTTAGAAACCAGCCCATATAACAGAAAAGGAAAGGATGCTAGGGAGGGGGCTTTTTCTATCTTTTTCTCAATAATTGAGACATCTCACCTGACTCTGGAATAATTATATTGTCAAATGGAAGCTGCTTCAAGTAATTAGTAACATAATTAGTCAAGCTTTTCTGCTCCCCATGTCCTCGACTAAAACACAATCCTTGTATCCATTGCCCTTTGCTGCACAGGACAATCTTTTACCAAGGTCACTTTCTTCTTTTTCTGTTAATGAACAAAGAGAAAACACATCATGGACTTTCAGGGCCCCTCTGAAGGCCATTTGTTTGGTGTTGGTAAACAAATAACTGGATTTGAGGATCTTTGGGAGGCATAGAAAGTGGCTTTTGTTCAAGGTGGTGGTTGTTCCAGCTGCTGCTGTTGCTGTGGTCATCAAGAGTACTGTAAATTTCTTAGAACATGTCTTTTTTCTCAGAGTTCATGAACTTTCTCTTTGACCATCTTCTCATCAGACACAGGCAAACCTTGGACATTTCAACTGATTTTACAGAACTTGTAAAAAAGTCTCTTGGTGAATTAAGTCAGCCCTTCCTGTGGAGAGATGCAGAGATGCAGTCAGGTAGGCTTTGGTCTCCCACAGGGGAGGGCGCTGGGTCTTGTCCATTGAACACCCTTAACATATGGTGGGCACCAGTCAAGGAGACACCATGAGAGGAGTGGTGATCCCATTTAGGTGGCCATATTTGCTAGGGAGAAAACAAGGCAAAGTACCAGTTACTAAGCACTTGGCCATGCGCTTCCTTAAGGACTTTAGACAAAGCATCTCCCTGGTGGCGCAAGGGGTTAAGCACTGCACTATGAAGCTATCCACAAACTCTGCAGCACGAGTTTGATCCCTGGCCTGCCAGGGAGCTACCCACACAGCATGGCAGACCTCTCCTGTCATGCCCACTGCTCCCCTCAGCAGTGTATTTTCAGTCAGTCTCTCTGTTCTGCTCCCCACTCTATCTCAGGTGGATCCTCTCACCCCCCACACCTCTGGCCTGTAACCCAGTTCTTTCATGCATAAATAAATAAATCTTCTTTTTTTTTTTAAATAAAGGACTTTAGACACAGTAGCTCATTGATTCTTGTAGCTTTCCATCAAGACAGGTACGATGATCACCACTTATCGGAAAGAAAACAGAGGCTCAGAGCAGGCATGTGGCTACTGAGTGCTGGATCATGAATTCAAACTTAAAAGTCATTGACCATCCCCCTCCCCAGTCTAGGGTCTAACGATGACCCCAGCACATGTGAGCCATGCATTTCTCAGGGTTCACTCTCACCCAGGGAGTTGAGGGCACCAATCTTCCCTTTCCTCACCAGATTTCTCCCTTTCTAGTCCTCCAGGATTCAGGTAATCATTGGTGTCAGTCTTGATGTGGCTTCTCCGCTTCCCCTGCTTCTGTGTTTGACTTCTTGACTATGAGGTGGTCATAATGGGACAATGTGGTCTGTGATACAAGGAAAAGTCAGCAGACCTTGGAAGCAGAAACATCTAGATTTGAAGCAAAGCTTTACTTATCCTGAGTCAACTTAATTCCTCTTCCTGATTTTCAGGTTTGGAATCTGTTAAAATGGGAATGAAAATGTAATGGACACAGACTGATGTGTGGTTGAAGGAATGAATACATAAATGAATTCAAGAAATTGGGACAAATAACAGGAAGGGGGTGGATGATAGGGAAATACATGTTGGCATTAATGTGCATAAAGGGGTATGTGCCATTTATTTCCTTTAAGGGAATGAGATTCTACAGCTTTGGATCAGCATGAAAGGACTCAGGAGTAAAAGGAAGGGAATAAGGTCAGATACCAGCTGGGCCTGTGCACTTAGTCTCAGGCCAGCATTTACCATGTTTGTGCCAAAAAAGCACAAGCCAGATGCTCCCAAAAAGCAGGGTTCCGTGATCAAAGATCTTTGAGAAACTTAACCTGCTCTTGAAGATTCACACAGAGAGAGCTATTAAAGTCTTTGAAAAGCCTCACAGAAACTTGTTTGATTATCACAATAATTATTATTGTCTAAAATCCAGTGATTCTTAAAAAATGGTTCCAGCACCTACAACTAATGTGTGGTTTGTTAACTTCCAGAGGAGCTACATTTCTGTAGGCCTTCCTTTTATGGACAGCAGCCAATCGCACTTATTACTCTTCATGTTTGAGCCCCTTGCATGAGGATTTGGTCACCGGGGGTCACACACATGCCTTGGGGGTTTCCTCCCATGATTGCAGGGTAGAGTGAGGCTGGTGACCCCATCACCAATCCACAGATGAGTGGTGTAGGGTAAAGAAAATATCAGGCTTTTCTGCCCTTCCGCCATCAGGATAGATGATGGATCCTTGTCCTGAATGCATGCCTGATGGCGGGCACCTGGAATAGGGTGTGGGCATAGGTAGATGGGATTCAGCTGAGCTAAGACTGTGCTTTTAAGGGCGGCGTCACGGGGATGCCAGCAGCAACAGTAGAAGCCGAAGCCGAAGCCGAAAGAGAAGCCGAGAAGCAGCAGAACCAATGCCAGAGAGCCCAGATAGAGTAAAGACTTGCTGGGGGCTGGGAGGCCTCCCAGCCCTGGCAGCCTCCCAGCCCCCCAGCCAGCACCCCTGCCTGCCATATGCCTGGTGAACCGCAATAAAAGACCTGCAAAAAACCACTGAGGACTCTGACTCCTCCTTTACCCAGTCTGCATGGGATCAGAAAACCTGCACTGTGGTCTTCCTGCCTTTACAAGTGGGCAGGCCAGACAAGTGGGCTCAGCTGTCTCTGTAATCCCAGCTTGCGATGGACGAGTTAGGCTTGTCCAATGCCAAGATGGTTCTCTGGGAACCACACATGCCCCCACCTTGTAGCAACCAAGGTCTCTGCTGTCTGCTTGGTGATTTCCTTCTTTTTTTTAAAGATTGATTTATTTATGCATACAAGAGCTGGGGTGTAAGTTGGAGGTGAGAGGGTGTGGGGGGTGAGAGGATTCACCAGAGAGTGGGGAGCAAACAGTCAGATTGACTGGAATACACTGCTGAGGGGAAGCAGCTAGCGAGGCAGGAGAGGTCTGCTGAGCCATATAGGACAGCCCCCTGGCCAGCCAGGAATCGAACTCGTGTTGCAGCGGCTGGCAGTAGCTTGACAGCACTCTTTTAACTCTTGCGCCTCCAGGGAGGCCCCTGCTTGGTGATCTCTTGATGGCAGATCTGTTGAAACAGTTCTGGGCAGCCTCATGCACTTCACTCTGTGTATGTGGAGATACTGAGTGCACTTCACAGGCTGACAAGCAGCTCTCCAGCCAAGGATAATGGAGCAAGAGCGAGTGATCACACTAATGAAGGCAATAATTACACTCTCCAGCGCTCCCAGGGCACTTGGCAGCTTTATGGGCGCTTTCACACATGGCATCCCTTTGGATCAGGACGGAAACCTGACGCTGGCTGAGGCCGGCTGGCGGTGTGTGTCCTCCAACAAGGGAGAACACGGGGCAGAGCAGTTAGGGCTGATGCAAACGCTCATGCAGTATTTTGGGGGCAAGCCAGTCACCCTATTCCTTCTCCTCTTCTCTCTTAAAATATTTAGATTAGCCTCCAGGAGAGAGCATACTGGAGCGTAGGGTAAGTAAAGTATCAGGCTTTTCTGCCCTCCCGCCATTAGGATTGATGATGGATCCCTGTGGTCCTGAATGCATGCCTGATGGCGGGCACCTGGAGTAGGGTGTGGGCATATGTAAGTGGGTACACCTGGGCTGAGACTGGGCTTATAAGGGCGGCATCATGGGGATGCCAGCAGAGCGAAAGAGCGAGAGAGAGGAGCAGAGAAGCAAAGGCCACAAGAGAACGTCGGAGGGCCCAGAGAGAGTGAAGATTTGCTGGGGGCTGGGAGGCCTGCCAGCCCCTGGGCACCCCTGCCTGCTGTGTGCCTGGTAAATCCCAATAAAAGCCTGCAAAAGCCAGCAAGGGCTCCAGGACTCCTCCTTTACCCATCTGCATAGGGTCAGAGATCCTGCTCTGGCCCTTCCTAGCTCTATGTAGAGACAAGCTTTCTTTTGCCCCACTGTCTGGTCTTCTTTTCCTCCTTCCTGCTTTTCAAAATACAGAAATGCTCATAGAGAGCAATCACCCTTAATCACTCCATTCACTGATCACCATTCGGCTTCTAGCGATTTGCTTGTAGTAATTGTTTTATGCACAATTGTTTGTTATTATATTTTCTCAGAAGCAGGATTTTAATGTCTGCAAAGGGCCTTTCTGGTGTGCAAGGTGTTAAGCTGTAAGGGCAGGAATGGACACGGTGCAGGTTTTCTATGATCCAGTAGACCGGGTAAAGGAAGAGTCAGAGTTCTCAGTGGCTTCTGCAGGTCTTTTATTGGGATTTACCAGGCATCCAGGCATATGGCAGGCAGGGGTGCTGAGGGGCCGGGAGGCTGGCAGGCCTCCTAGCCCCCAGCAAGTCTTCACTCTATCTGGGCTCACGGTGTTCTCTGCTTCTCTCTCGGCTTCTGCTACTTCTTTCTCGGCTTCTCTTTCGGCTTCTGCTGGCATCCCCATGACGCCGCCCTTTAAAGCCCAGTCTCAGCCCAGGTGAATCCCATCTACCTATGCCCACACCCTACTCCAGGTGCCCGCCATCAGGTATGCATTCAGGACCGCAAGGATCCATCATCTGTCCTGATGGCGGGAGGGCAGAAAAGCCTGACATTTTTCCTTACCCTACGTAAGCACAGCACTGTGAAGCTCTCCGCAGCCTCTGCAGCGTGGGTTTGATCCTGGCTCCATCGAGACACCCACATGGCATGGCAGACCTCTCCTGTCTCGCCCGCTGTTCCCCTCAGCAGTGTATTTCATCAGTCTGCCTGTTCTGCTCCCCGTTCTGTCTCTGGTGAATCCTCTCACACCCTCCTCCCACACCTCTGGCCTACATCCCAGTTCTTGTATGCATAAATAAATAAATCTTTTTTTAAAAAAGTCTGGAAAGAAGTCCACTTCTTACTTGACATTACCTGCAGTTGGACACTTGGAATGTTCTCTCCTTTTCTGTAATTTAAACAAGATAAACATCATTACATGGACATTTTTATGCACTTTAAAAAAAACATCTTTCAGATTAATTTGTTGAATGAAATTTTAGAGTCAAAGGGTTTATTGAAGACCTGGGATTGATATTCTGAACTTCCACTAGAAAATTTCACCCGTTTTACAGCTCCACAGGCACCTGATTTTCAACCCTTGGTGTTCTCATTGCTTTTGACCTGTTAAAACTTCACAGGCATTGTTTTAGTTTCCTTTAGTTATCAGTTTGGATGATTTTCTTTTTTTTGCATATACATTTGGTTGATTGTTTTTATTTCACTTCTTGTCAATATCCCCCTCATTTCTTTTTCCTATTTTTTTTTTTTAACTTTGGCTATATTTTTCTTACTAATTTCTCAGAAAGCTTTATCTGTTAAGAAAGTAACATTTATGTTGTGAATAATGTTTTTTCCCCTAGGTTTAAATATTTAAATTATTTTTCTCATTATTTTTGTGTAGAAGAACTGGGGGGTAGGCTAGAGGTGCAGGGGATGAGAGGATTCACCAGAGACAGTGGGAAACAGAAAAGGCTGATCTAATGAAATACACTGCTGAGGGGAGCAGCAGGGTGAGACAGGAGAGGTCTGCTGTGCCATATGTGGGCTAGCTCCCTGGCTGGGGATTGAACTCAGGCCATAGCAGTGTTAGTGCTAAGACTTAACTGCTAGGCCACCAGGGAGGTCCTCCCCAGTTTAAATTCTAATAAGGCGAACACTGAGCCATGTTTTAATTGATAAGGGGACCTACAGGGAGTGAGGCTCTGGTCCTGGGTTGTGAAGAAATTTCTAGGGATAAGTGATGTGAAGCAGGGATGGGTGGCTTTGTGATAACCCTATTTTATAGAAATGTAAGCCGTGACTCAGAGATGTTCAGTAACTTGCCAGAAGTCACACAGCAAAATATAAGAAGTGATATTTGATGCCAGGTCTGTCTCCAACTTCTGTTTCCTTTCTTCTTGGTGGCATCTTGACATCTCAGAGGAATGTGATGATCAAAACAATGATCCAGGCCACAGGGACATCACACAAGGGAGTAAACAGGAAAATGGAGGGAAAAAACAGGAGATCGGGAAACAGAGTGCTCAAATAAACACATTAAATAAAGACATTCAAATTTATGAAGGTGAACGTCTTCATCAAAGGGAGCTGCAACTCAGGGCCACACCACCTTCTTCATCCCCACTTTCCATCCCCCCTTCAGGACCTGATCATAGTTGTTTGAAAGCTACTCTTGGGCTTCTTTGGGCTAAGTTCTCTCAAAGATTCATTCTTCTAAGAAGGCGAACATAGTGTAGCCTTTGAGTAAGGTCATTTCCAGTATTTCAGGTTCTCACTCTTTCTATCCCTCTCTTATTCTTATTTCCTTTTTATTTTTCTTAAACTTCTGATTCTTATAGATTGGGGCTATTGAGGGACTGTTTGTTATTCTGTCCTGGAGTACTATTTTAAGGGCTAAAACACTCATAAATATATAGGTTCTCCAACTGTAAATGGATTTGTTTTACCCAGTGAAAAATTCATTTTCCCTAACACACGTCTTGAAAGTATCCTGCTGAAATTCGGCACAATATCTCACCATGATCTTTCACTGCACTTCCATTTGTTTGGTATAAAAGCAGATCCATCATCTATGCGGTTCCTTTTCTCTGCACCATCAGTTTACAGCTGGGGGAGGGGTGCACCTCCCACAACACAGTGATGTTAGGTTTTAACCAATTTGAGATGTGTAAAGGCTTTCTGGAATAGGAGCCAAAAGTACCTGTTGGCCCATCAGTTATCTCGTGGCCTTCCTAGTTTGGGATGAAGTTACTGCAAGTCCAACTATGGAGAAATTTGTGTTTGATTTCAGGTGTTCCTGATGGATGGAGGGTGGGATGTGGTGGGTTGTTAGACATCTGGCTGGTCACCCTGAGGAGTCAGTCCTGGTTCATGCTCTGGCCCCAGTGAAATGACCAGAGTGGCCTGTTGTACTCTCAAAAGTGCCCTGGAGTAGATGATAAATTATATGGCCACTTAGGTTTATTTTATTTTTTAAAGATTTATTTTATTATTTATGCATATAAGAACTAGGGTACAGGCCAGAGGTGGGGGTGAGAGGAGTCACCAGAGACGGAGTGGGGAGCAGAACAGGCAGATTGACTGAAATACACTGCTGAGGGGAGCAGTGGGCAAGATAGGAGAGGTCTGCTGCGCCATGTGGGTCAGCTCTCTGGCCAGGGATCGAACTTGTGCTACAGTAGCTACGGATAGCTTCATAGTGCTGATGCTTAACCCCTTGTGCCACCAGGGAGGCCCCTAGACTAGGTTTAGAGACATGTTCTTGACTGCCTCTTGGTTTCTCTGTTCTCCATCAGATACTCATCTGAAGGAGGAAGGCAAGAGCCTTTCAGTCAGAGGGAACATCTTCAGGGTGGGAAAACAAAGGGAAATTATCCACCATGTGCACAGTACTATCTAGAATTTTTTTCAAAAAGTCCTGTTTTCATTCCAACAAGAAGATCGTGAAGTACTATGACCCGTTAGTTCCAAGATGCGTATTTTTCATTCATTCGTATCTCGAGGTTGGGCTGGGCCTTGTGATGGCTGCCATGGCGTAATTGCTGTTGCTCACATGGCTTCAGGGATGACTCATCCTTGTCTTTGCTGCATCAGCATCAGGACACACAGAACGGGTGTCAGTGGCTAAGGAGAAACTCCTGGAAGCAGAGTGTTCCCCAACGGTGATGGGGAAAGGATGGCAGAAATCGCAAATCCGGGGTGTTCAGCAACATTCTGAAAGCAGATGGCCCCACATCATCACTGCAAAGCCAGATGACACACTCCACAAACAGGACAGTTGGGTTTTTGCTGTGGATTCTTTTATGAAATGTTGCACCACCAAGCGCCTTGATAACACAGAGGGCAGTATTGTTTGAAAAATCTGATGATTTTGAATCACAAAGTGACACTGATTATGAGGAAGGTTTATGGCTTCTTCAACTGATCTACTGCTAATATTGCCTCTCTATATGTGCCTGAGAGTAACATGGGATAAAATCCATGCAAATTAGGCCTAAAGGAGCTTTTTCAAGTGAACTGTAAAAAATTCAGGAGATCGAAACCACCAGGTCAAAGTTATTTAGACATGCCCTTTCCTTCTCTCTGCCATGAGACAGCAGATGTCCTACAATTGATGGTGTCTGTGCTGGTTATGTTTCAGGGCAGGGTAAGGGATACCGTGAAACCCCCAAACCTGCCTGCTGTAAGTGGGTTCTGCCATCAGCCACATCAAGATAAAACATACTCTAGTGAGTAAGACCATCCGTGGAAAGGGACTTTAATACCATTAGTATGCAATACAGAGAAGGGAAAGAATAGTTTCCAAATCAAACATCCAAGTTACCCATCCTCTCGTGGGTAAATGTCCAGACAAACAGGGTTGGCCCAAAGCAGGGCCACTGTGGCCAGGCAAGCCTGGCAGGAAAAGAGTAATAACAAAATACAAATCAAGATGACAGCGACCATTGTCAACTTCCCTAAGTGTCTCACCCACATCTTTTCCAAGTGTCTCCTTGTCCCCCAAGGCCCTGATACACGTCTAAGGCTGAGACGCAACCGCAGCTGCTTCACATGTCTATCTGCTCCATGTGCTCCTCAAGTGTCCTCTAGCTACTCCTCCCTGCTCAGCTCTACCATCCCTTGGGTGGAGAAGGGAACCAGGAACCTCCCCTTTCCTTGGGGAATACCCTGTTACAATTAAAGATTGTAGATGCTGGGGAACCTACTTCTCAGGGGAGACCGGTGAATTAGGTGGTTTTCTTTGCCCAAGCTCATACAGTTAACCAGTGGGGAGGTGGAAGCAGGCCAGGAGTAACTTAAAAATGGATTTACACAGCAGCCACGGAATTGCCTCAGAGTACCAGACACCATCTGGGAGTCCAGCAGGAAGGCAGCACCATGGACCCAGCCCTCAGAGGAGTTGCTGTCTTGGGAGTAGAGTAAGCATGGGGACACAGGCAGGTGTACCTGACTGTGACATTGCTGAAGGATCTGAGGGTAGGAACAGAACCCACCCGGATTGCAGGAGTGTGGGGCGGCACCCAGGCAGCAGGCGCTCCCAGGCAAAAGAGTGAAAAGGGATTATTAGCTAAGCCAGAGGAGCACGGAGAGGAAGGGTGCTCCATGCAGCAGGAAAGCGAGGCCGGAGCTGCCGCACACAGCCCTGCCTTCCTGGCCCTCTCACCACTTCGAGAGGGTGGCGGCAGCTCTCCTGTGGAGAGACAAGATTAGCTGTCCTGTGCACCAATGCTTTTGACCTTGTTTTCCCTAATTCTCACAGAAGTTGGAGAGAGGCATTAAAAACTCCAATTTATAGGTGAGAAAAAACAAGGTTCAAAGCGGTAACCTGCTGTGGCCGAGGTCACGCAGCTAGAAAGGTTGCGATGGTGGCGGTGCAGCGGTTTGGACTCAAAGTTAAGGTTTGAGCCAAAAATCAGATCAGGTCCAGAGCACTAGTGGAGACTACCATGCCCTGGAGTTTTGGGTGGGGGGGAAGTAGAGGCCCCAGAGGTGGGTGGGGCGCTGCAGAGGTCGCCCACAAGCAGGGGGAACTGGGTGACCCAGGAGCCCCATACTCCACTAGTGCGTCAGCTCATTACTTTTATCAACATGTATTTAAGGCTCATCCAAGCAAAGCAAACCACGGCTTTAAAGCAATTACGTGGCGATGATCATGCAGGTCTGGGGGATTCTGCTTATTTGTGTGAACCTAAAATGCCTGTTTTCTTAATTAAGCCTTAACTCTGGGTTTTGCCTCTAGCTCTTCATTTTTTTCCCCTCTTTAACAGGTCTCAGCCTTCCTCCATCACTGCAGGCCTCAGGCTCTGCCTGCGCACCTTCTCTCTTCTGAGAAACATCTGTCCCACCCTACCACGGAGGAGACCTTCCTTTTTTAGCCCCAGTTCCCAGCTGCTTTTAATATCATAATTATCAGCCACGAACAATTGAATCCTTAGTGACTCGGAGGCAAGGGAGGCAGTGGATTCTCTACCGACCCCCGGCTCCCTTGGGAGCATTCTGTCTCAGGTGCCCCACTTGGAGGGAGCCTTCCTTGGTTGGTACCCAGGCTTTTTCTAGTGCTCCTGGCCAGACTATGGGGACCCTCCTGTGACCGTGTGCTTTTTTGGCTTCCTTCCTGCTACCAGCAACTGGAAAAGCATCCGGTACACAGAAGATGCCTGATAAGGCTTCTAGAACAAATGAAGGCGTGAACAAAAACTTGGCTAGGTGTTCAGGTGCATGCAAGTGTGGGCTATCTGGGCTGGGGTATTGTCTGCTGTCTTAGTGTAACAGGGTGGTCCCCAGGAAAGGGGGAGGTTCCAGGTTTCCTGCCCCACCCAAAAAGGAGGGTAAAGCTGAGCAAAGAAAGAAAAAAAACTGCAGAGAAGATTTAAAAAAAAAAAAAAGGATGGAGAGCCAGAAGGACACCTGGAGGAGGCACATGAGCCAAAAGACAAGTGACATTGGTCGTGGACTGGGTGACACAGGTGTGGGTGAGAGACCCGTGGGGAGGTGACAATGGCAGGTTTTGTCCTGATGTTGAGTTTGCTCCTTTCCCTCCAGACTTGCCTGCTGGGTTCTGATCCTTTTCTGTGGGTCCCCAGTGGAAGGTGCTTTAGACTTATGGCAGGCTTTGGGGTCTTGCTCTGGGCCAATCCTGCTCGGGTGGACTTTTACCCACGAGGGGACGGGTAACTTTGGGTGCTTGATTTAGAAACTAGATTCTTTGCCTTTCCTGTATTGTTTCCTAGTTGTATTAAAGTTCCTTCCCATTAAAGTCTCGTATGTTTTGTGTTGATTTGGCGTATGGCGGAACCCATTTAGAGTAGGCAGGTTTGCGGGGTCTGGGCTGCCCCTCTCCCTGCCCTGTAACATTAGCACATTTTGTGAAGAGTTGTTTTCACAGTTGGAGATGCTGAGTGATGTGTGACGGTCTCATTGTAACATGTTTTCATAGGGATGTTGATGGAGCCGGCCCCTTTGGGCTGGACTAATTTATGCCTCCCTTCCTTCACAGTCTTGATAAAGAGTCATTTAACTGCGCTGGCTGGGGCTATTTTAGAAATTTGGATTTGTGCCCTTTGCTTACCTGTCTCCACTAATTAGGTATTGCTTGGCTGTCCTGGGTGATTTTATTTCTTTGTTGATTCACTCACTCCTGGAATGGAATATTTATTGAGCAACTACACTCTTCCCTGCTGGAGACGCAGTGCTCAGGCAGGCAGACATGGGCTCCTCTCCTCTGGAGACTTTGGGAGGTAGTGGAGAGAGCTTGCAGCTAGCGATTTCGGATGGGAGAAGAGTGGGCTCCTGGGGGCATGCAGTAGAGACACCTAAAATAGACTTGTGTCATCAACAGAGGGTCTCGGCCAAAGGGTGCCTAGGAGCCAGTTCACAGGAGAGGGAGAGAAAATGTTCGGGTTATCTGTTCCTGATAGCTACGCCAAAACATAAAAACAGCGGCCATTTGGTTTGATGCTGTAGCTCTGGGGCTCGAGTGGATGATGCTCATGGTGCGTGTCTCTGCCCCACGTGGTGGGAGTTGAGGTGTTTGCCAATACTCAGCTGGAAGCTGCTCTGGGCAACTGGGCTCCCTCGCGGGCCTGCGTGGGGACAGTCGAGAGCAAGTCTCTCTGTAGTCTCAAGGACTCTTCATGTTTCCTCTGCTCTTGTGTCTCTAGCAAGGGGGTCAGGCTTCTTACAAGGCAACTTTGATCCCCCCAGAGTGGAGGGGGCAGTGGTGGGTCCATGGTAGTGACACCCATGATTTGGCTCCTAACAGCCCCAGAAGGGAGCAGGTATGAACTCAGGTTAAAGGGTGACTTTCTTGTAAATGCTGTAACAGTGTCCTTGGGTCTGGGGCCTCCAGCTGGTGGAACGGGACTTCCCCCGATATTGCTGGTCAGTGCCGTCGTGGGGCTGCCCAGATACAAGCGGGGGAGGACAAAGGCTGTCACTCTGCATGGAGACGGGTCAAAGCATGCATGGCCATTTTTGGTCTGCCATCTTGGAGAGCTGGAAAGAGGGTTCCCAGGCTTCAGGGCTGGATCCCAGATGTGGGGGCCATGGTAATGGATGGGGCTTAGAGGGGGCAGAAGTCTAGCTGAGCAGACCTTCCTGGGCTGTGGATTGAGTCTGGGATTTATCCTGGTACTGCAGGAGGGCACTGAGGGATTCTGTGCAGGGACATGACATGATTAGATGTGCGGTTTTGAAAAATCACCCTGGTGTGTGAGGGGAAAGGTCTGCAGAAAGTCTGGTGGGAGCCACCGACACTGGCATGGGGGGAGGGACTGAATAACTGGTGAGAAGTTGACACTTTCGAGGAAGGGAAGGAGGGAGGAAGGGAGGGTGAAAGAACTAGACAGAGGAGGACCATTCTTTAGAGTCTCGGCAAGCTCCTGGGTTCCAGCCTTACTCTTGCCTGTCCTACTCCTGTGCCTGAGGATTAGAAGGTGTGTCCCAGGAACCCACAAAGATCCACACTTGGGCAGCAGTACAGACACTGGCCTTGCACACATGGGTGCACCAGCAAGCGTCAGTCAGCTTCCCGCATGTGAAAAATGGGGACAATAATAGTAAATGTGACAAACATTTAACCATTGCTGGAGCTGCAGTCTCGATAGCAGCTGGGAGGAAATGATAAAGTGACAACAAGGATGGAAATCAGATTTCCTGTTGGAGAAGTTGATAAACCATTTCATTTTTCTAAACAAGGAGTTTTGGATTAACTGGATTTATTTCAAGTCTTCAGGGGCCCATTTTGGAATCCTCATGTTCAGAGCAGGGAGGCCTGAGGGTTTCCTAACCCCAGAATTGGTCCCTTCCTGCCCCAGAGGGGTAAACAATGGGACCCACAGAGCCACGAGATTACATCAGGCTGCCTGGGTTTGAAACCATGCCCTCCCCTTCTGAAATGAGCCCCTGCCCTTATGAGCAGGTTTCCTTGTGTTAAAACAGAGTCATGATACAGAATAACTGGTTTCTGTCTCATGTGGGTCGTGTAGACATAATGTGAGATGCTGTGGATGAAAATTCCACAGGCCCGGCCTGTTGCTTCCCACAGACACTTTGCAAGTCTAGTGAGGTGCTTCCTGATTAAATTTGAGGGAACCAGGCTCCAAGGGGCAAAGCAACATGGCCAACACCTCCTCTGAGAAGGCCTGATGTTCTGTGGCAGTGACGCCAGTAAGAGGTCTTCTCTTTGCCCCCTAACAGCCTCCAGACGGCAAATGGACCCCAGAAGGAAGCAGGTGTGAACTCAGGTCAAAGGGTGACTTTCTTGTAAATGCTGTGTGTGTGGTAGTGAACTCCCTATTGTCAGAAGTGACCAAGAACAGGCTGGTGTCCCTGGTGAGACCTGTGATTGGGTGAACTTGTGACTCATGGGTGGGAGTTGAGAGTGTGACCTCTTAGGTACAGGTTTGCTATGAGTGTTGGCAGAGCCATGAAATGTGTTTCAGGAACAAATAATGAAATAACCCCAAAGAGGTCCAGTGTTTGATGCCCAACCTCTTTATAATAGATCCTTTCCTTGGTAGCCACGTGCCAATTGGCCCTCAGAAGGGGGGTGGTTGGTCATGTCCCTGGACTCAGCCAGGGCCAATTGGGCTTTCTAGAAGCACCTTGGGCCACAAATGGAATCCTATGATATCACCTGCAGATTTTCTACCTTCTACCAATCAAGCAAGGCCTCTGTGATGGAGGCCAAGGTGGGTTCTCTGTGGCTCCTGGTCGTATCTGGTTATCTGGTTTCTCTTCCCGATAGGTAAATCTGGGGAGACCTTGTCTCCCATCAGGCTGGGGGGAAGGACAGACAATAAATGGCTGTCTTCTTAAAGAAGCTGGCAGCCCCAGGGCTGGCAACACAGCATTGTGAGTGTGTTTGATTTTTATTCAGTGTATTTCTCTCTTCTGTCACTCTGTCCCCTGCCCCGCACTGCACAAGTGTCTCATTTAACTGCACGGTCATCTCCCTCAAGGATCAGAAGGCTTTTTCTTAAAGGACCAGATAATAAATATTTTCAGCTGTGCAGACCAGACAGTCTCTATCACAGCTACTCAATTCCTTGCAGCTCCTGCTGCGACATGGCCTGAAAGCAGCTGTGGACAGCATGTAAATAACAGTGCATGGCCGAGTGATAAATAGCCACAGGCAGGTAATAAATACATAAGTAAATACAGGCATTGGTGATATGTAAATAAATAGGTGTGGGTAAATCTTTTACAAAAAGAGGCAGTCAGCAAGATCTGCCTTGTGGACCTAAGTGTGTCAACCTCTCATTTCCAGCTCATCTTCAACCAACCAGGGAGAAGGCCACCTCTACATGGGTGCTGGTGCTGTGGTGTTTCTGTATTTGCTTCTCATAGTGTGGCCCTTGAAACAGCAGCCTCAACCTCACCAGGTCCATGGGGAGGGTCAGAAATGCAGACTGTCATAGTTTCCTTTTTATCTCCCCTGAACTCCCCCCGTGTGAATCTTCATTTTAACAAAATTTTCCAAATGCTTCAAGTTTGAAAAATACTGGCTTATAAAAGAGAAAGCTGTTTCAGGGGCCGTGGTTAACACCTGTGTTTAAACACTGTGTGTCACTGTTGCTAATTGTACAGTTGAAAGGAAGTAAGTACAAGAGTTTAGACCCTGCAAAGCGAACTGACATAGGAAAGGAATTGTGAGACTTTTTGATGACTGTTGTGATGAGGCTTCATCCACAGAGTCTGGCATTTTCCAGATACAACAAGCTTGCAGAAAATTCTCGTAGCACCCTTATGTACGAAAGATCATAGTTCTGCCCAGCCCCAGGTCTGCCTCTAACATGTAGCATGCCCTGGAACTGGCTGGGCAGATGTCTACAGTGGCCCTGCCTCTAAGATGACTGTCATTAACACCTCAGATTTTGTAATGTGGCAACTGAGGCCTGACACTTTTGAGAAGTGGGGAGTATTGAAATCTGTAAGAAATCCTATTCTTGTATATAGGAGGAAAAGAGGAAAACATCTTTGTAACATTTGTCCCATCTGAAGCATGATTGCATTTTGATCCTCAAAATCTGGGGAATTAGCTTAGTGTTAGGCCTGCTGTTACTCCTGTCTTTAGCTTGAGGAAAGTGAAGCTAGAGGCAGGGGCCAAGATTCTGAGTTTCTTATCTGCTGTGGCCATTTGGCCCTCCTTAGTGCTGCATTTCATTTCATCTTTATAAGGGATGCTCCTCAGGTCATACAGTGTTGTTTCCAATGCAGGGCCCACTGCCCTTCTGGAAGAAGTCAGCACAGACCTGGGGAAAGCCACCCACCTGGACTGAGGCTGTTCCTTTTCAACAAGCCCAGTGGCCCCCACAGCCGAGATGAGGAGCAGCTAGAAGTGTCCTCACTGGCTAAGTGCTGGCTGAGCCTGCTGAGCACCGTGACATAGGTTCTTCCTCTTCACCAATGTCACAGCTGAGTTTCAGGGTCTCCATCATGTGCACAAGCTCACACCTTGTGCTCGCCTTCAAGCAGAGCTTGGCGGGCCTTTCTCACGCCAAACCTGTCTTTTACAGTCCGAGAGGTCCTGCAGCTTTGTGATTTGAGATGTAGGGGGCTGTCTTTGAGGAGGCGCAGTGACCCCTCCCCACCCCACCTTGACTGTTTGCATAGGGTTTTGGTATAGCTCTTGTTCAAGATGAGGCCATACAGCCTCGGTGACAATATCATTACTCAGGGTATCCGGTGCCCTTCATGTTCCTTCCAAAGCTCACTGCTGTTTGATGTCATTAAAATATATTGTTGATTAATATTTGAGCAGCCACGTGCCGCCTGCATCTCGCCAGATCCCACCTTTCTCATCCATTTCTGCTCCCCACAAATCTCAAGTCTCCCTCTGGGCTTGCGTTCTTTTACTCTTTATTTATATCTATATATTTTACATCATTGTTCATTTTTGTACAATGTTTACTTTCTCCTCTCAGGTACAGTCCCCGAAAAATTCCCACCATCAGTTCACCCATGCACCAACACCATAGTCCCTTGTGTTCTTTTTTTTTGTTTTTTTTTAAGATTTATTTACTTATGCATATAAGAACTGGGGTACAAGCCAGAGATGTGGGGCGGGGTGAGAGGATTCACCAGAGACAGAGTGGGGAGCAGAACAGATAGACTGACTGAAATACACTGCTGAGGGGAGCAGCGGGCGAGACAGGAGAGGTCTGCTGTGCCATGTGGGTCACCTCCCTGCTGGGGATCAAACTCTTGCTGCAGTAGCTGTGGATTCCTCATTGTGCTGAAGCAACCCCTTGCACCACCAGGGAGGCCCCACCACCCCTCCCCAGTTTTAATCCCTCCCCTCCCCCTACAGAATGTCTCTGATTTATAGTTGCCTGTTAATTTTGTTTTTTTTTATTCATTATTTTTTTTTCCTGATCCCTTATCTGGTTCCCCTATAATCCTCCTATAAGTGAAACCATCTGGTATTTTTCTTTTTCCTTCTGACTTACTTCACCGAGCACAACCCCTTTTAGCTCCATCTATGTTGCTGTTCATGGCATGAATTTATCTTTTTTGATTGCTGAATGGTAATCCATTGTGCATATAGAACACATCTTCTTGATCCAGTCATCTGTTTTTGGGCATTTGGGTTGTTTCCATATCTTACCTATTGTGACTAGTGCTGCAATAAACATAGGAGTACAGGTGTTCTTTTGAATCAGTGTTTTTGTCTCCTTTGGAGTGGAAATGCAGGGTCATATGGTAGCTCCATTCTCCATTTTCAGTAGACTGAAGAACCTCCAGACAGCTTTCCATAGTGGTTGGACCAGTTTGCACTCCCACCAGCATTGTAGGAGAGTTCCTTTCTCACTACATCCTCACCAACATTTGTTGTTGCTAGTTTTTTTGATATGTGCCATTCTTACTGGTGTAAGGTGGTATCTCAATGTGGTCGGATTTTCATTTCCCTGATGATAAGGGATGTTGAACATTTTCTTAAAGGTTATTTATGCATACAAGAACTGGGGTATAGGTCAGAGGTGTGGGAGTGAGAGGATTCAGCAGAAACAGAGTGGGGAGAACAGTCAGCTCTGCTGAAATACACTGCTGAGGGGAACAGTGGGTGAGACAGGAGAGGTCTGCTGTGTGATGTGAGTCACCTCCCTAGCCAGGGATTGAATTCGTGCTGCAGTGGCTGCAGATAGCTTCATAGGTTGAATCTTAACCCCTTGTGCCACCAGGGAGGCTGATGTTGAACATTTTTTCACATACCTATTGGCCACTTGCATTTCCTCTTTGGAGAAGAGATTTATTTATGCATACAAGAAATGAGGTACAGGCCAGAGGTGTGGGGGTGAGAGGATTTACCAGAGATAGAGTAGGGAACAGATCAGGCAGATTGACGGAAATACACTGCTGAGGGGAGCAGCGGGCAAGTCAGGAGAGGTCTGTTGCACCATGTGGGTCACCTTCCTGGCCAGTGAATGTACTTGTGCTGCAGTGGCAGCCAATAGCTTCATAGTGCTGTGTCTTAACCCTTTGTGCCACCAGGGAGGCCCCTCTTCTGCCCATTTTTTGACTGAACTATTTACTTTGTGTTTGTTGAGTTGTGTGAGTTCTTTGTATATCTTTGTGATCAGTTCCTTATCAATAGTATGAGTGCAAAAATTTCCTCCCAATTAGTAGTTTATCTCTTTATTTTGGTTAATGTCTCGTTTGCTGTACAGAAGCTTTTTAGTTGGATGTAATCCCAGCTGTTTATCTTTTCTTTCCCTTTCTTTGCTTCTACCCTCCGCCTGTCCTTCCCCCAGTTCAAATGGACTCAGGCTCCACCAGTCTGTTTAAACTTGGTGGCCAATGATGATGCAGATTAACACTGGCTGGTCTCCTCTAGGCCTTCCTGGCTCATCATGTTACACCCTGGGTGCTCCACAGGGGAGAAGCCTCTGGCTGCTGCTTTTTGGTTTATATTCTGTCCACAATACAGTCTGTGGACACCTTGCATGGCATGTCCCCAGAGAGGCGAGGTGGTGTGAGCTGGGGCATCCTTCCCAAGCTATCCTTAGGTTCAGTCTCATCTTGCTCCCAAGAGATTGTAGCCTCAGCTCCAGTCACCCCAGAAAAGTCTCTTGACCCCACTGACCTCATTTTTTTTTCTCTGTAAAATGGGAGAAATAATACCACCTGCCTTTGGGGGATTATGGTGAGAGTTGGGTAAGAGGGTGTTTAAGTACAAAGTGTCTGCAAAGTTTTAATGCAATTTTAAGCTTTAATAACTTCAGAAGCATAAATGCTATAAACTTACCAAGCACTTTGTTTGAAAGTTGAAATATTTCCATTTTTTGAAAGGTATTTAGTTTTGTGAATCTATGCATTTTTTAAATTTTATTTTTATATTCCCCATACAATTGCAACCCCCTTATTTTGACCCCAATCCCTCCTTTCCCCGCCCCCCCCACCCCCCATAGTGTGTCCCTGGTTCATAGTTGTTTGTTGATTTTGATTTTTTCTTTCTTATAGTTATTCTTTTTCCTGGTCCCTTATTTAGGTTTTCTAGATTCCTGCTATGAGTGACACCATCTGGTAGTTTTTTTTTTTCTTTTTGGCTTATTTCGCTGAGCATGATCCCTTCCAGCTCCATCCACGTTGCTGCAAATTGCATGTGTTCATCTTTTTTGAATGCTGAGTAATATTCCATGGTGTATATGTACCACATCTTCTTGATCCAGTCATCTATTTTTGGGCATTTGGGTTGTTTCCAAAGCTTAGCTATTGTAAATAGTGCTGGTATAAATATAGGGGTGCAGGTGCTCTTTGGAATTGATGTTTCTGTGTCCTTTGGGTAAAAACCTAGGAGTGGAATTGCTGGATCACATGGGAACTCTATCTTTAGTAGGTTGAGGAAGAAACTTCTCCGAAGAGGAAATGCAAATGGCCAACAGGCATATGAAAAAATGTTCAACATCACTTGCAATCAGGAAAATGCAAATCAAAACTACAATGAGCTACCATATCACACCAGTGAGAATGGCACATATTAAAAAAACTAGCAACAACAAATGTTGGCAAGGATATGGAGAAAAAGGAACTCTCCTGCATTGCTGGTGGGAGTGCAAACTGGTCCAACCACTATGGAAAGCTGTGTGGAGAATCTATGCATTTTTAATTTTAATTTTCATTTCAGTCAGTATTTGCCAGGTTCAGCCAGAGGGCCTGGGAAAAAAGAAATTTAAAAACTTAAAAATTCACAAGAGTGAATATATGCAAGAGAAATTTAGGAAGACTTTCAAGTGATATTTTTGTGTCTTTCTGTCATTTGGACCTCTGAGATTATTAAAGCTTAAAACTACTAAGCGTTAGTAAGTGCTATGCAAAGAGAAGGGCTGCTCATTACTTCTATCATTACTTTCATTAGCTCATCATTGCTTGGTTGAAACAGCTGTAAAGGAAATCATTACTGAACATCAAGAAACCATGACCTGCTTCTGACACCTTTGTGGTGGTCTTGGCCTGGGGTCACCCATGTCCTTGTGCTCTGCCTACACAAAACAAATTTGACCATTGTGCCATTACTGGTTTGCATCCTTTGACAACTTCCTTCTCCCTTACTAGCTCACTCACTGCATTTTATTTTATTTTTAAAGATTGATTTATTTATGCATACAAGAGCTGGGGTGCAGGCCAGAGATGTGGGGGGTGAGAGGATTCACCAGAGACAGAGTGGGAAACAGAATAGGCAGACTGACTGAAATGCACTGCTGAGGGGAGCAGCAGGTAAGACAGGAGAGGTCTGCTGCGCAATGTGGGTCACCTCCCTGGGCAGGTATCAAACTCCTGCTGCAGTGGCTGCGGATAACTTCATTGTGCTGACGCTTAATCCCTTCGCCACCAGGGAGGCCCCACCAACTGCATTTTAGTACAACATGGTGAACCTCAGACTCAAGCAGGACATTGGAATGTGGGGAAGCACATCCAGTGCTACACTAAGAAGAACTTGCACCTACAGTCCATCTTAGATGAAGAAATCAGTTCAACCCATCCAAATACTTCCCACAAATCCTACTCCGCCTTTGTCCCCACTTATCACCATCTCCATTTAAATGACACATCTTGTACTGAGTGTTCTCCCCTCCTACCTTACAGCCTCCACACCCCCAACTTCCCAACTCAGGCTCTTCCCATCCTCTCCAACCTGTCATTTTCTATTGTGCATTCTGGAACCTCCATCCATTGTAGCATCTCTTCCTTAGTGTCCACCTCTCTGTGGTGATCTTGACCCTCCCAGTCCCCTGCTGGGCTATTTCTCCTCCGTGGACCTCCACTCAGAAGGAAATATTGCAGGTCCCAGAATTTGGTGTCCAATGGAATATCAGGGATGAAAGATATAAGTAGTTTAGGAGAAAAATGTTCTATTTGTAGCCACTGAGTTTGTAGTTACTTTGGCTATATGTAATGGGTTTGAAATTAATGAATTCATTTTGGCTGTTGACGCTCAGGGAACTGTTGACTCTCAGCTGCAGAGATGGGTCTGAATATCCAAGGAAGAGTCAAGGCAGCTGTTAACCCTACATGCTTAGCTTGGAGGGACTGACTGGGGAAGATGACACAGCAGGAGTGGAGAAGAAAAGAGGGTAGAACCTTGGAGAAATACAAGACGTAATTGCAATTTATCTTAGAAATCTAGTAATGGAAATATGCTATGACCCAGAGACCCCTCTATTGGCCACATACCAGAGATGAACCCTTCCATGTAAAACATGATCTGCTGGGGCCTCCCCAGTGGCGCAGCGGTTGAGCTCTGGGTTGCGAAGCTGCCCACAGCCTCTGCAGCTCTGGTTCAATCCCCGGCTGCCGGGCGAGGGTCCCACATGGCGCACAGACCTCTCCTGCTGCCCACTGCTCCCCTCAGCAGTGTTTTCCATCAGTCTGCCTGTTCTGTTCCCCACTCTAGCTCTGGTGAATTCTCTCACCCTCCCTTGCTTCTGACTGTACCCAGTGCTTGTATAAATAAATAAATTTAAAAAAAAAAGATTTAAAAAAAAATGATCTGCTGGACTGTGTTTACTGCAGCAGCATTTATAGTAATGAGGACATGGAAATACCTAAGTGTCCGCCAGTGGAGGATTACGTCCAGAAGACATGGTCTACCAACACCTTTCAGACATAAGGGCCAGAAAATGTCACCATGATAGTGACATGGAAGGAGTTCAAGGGGATTGTGTATAATAAAGCGAGTCAGAATAATGAAGGAAAATACTGAACATTTACAAAACAGATGCTTTGACAAAGCAAAATACCTACAAAAATTAGTGGATACTAATGACCAAAGAGGTTTCTGAGGTTAAAACAGAGGGGAGAGGGAAAAAGGACAAATGGGTATGAAGGGCAAGCAAAGCAGAACAAAACAGGATGTGCCTGCTTGGCAGGGATTCTAGAAGAACTGTGTTTGGAGTGATAGGTACTGAAAGGGATTCAGTGACGTGATAGTGGCAAGTGGTGGAGAGATATCTCGGGGTCTAGGGCTGATGGAGATGGCTCTTTAAAGACCCGTGGTGACCCTGGAGGGGAAGTGATGGCAGGACACTGAGGCGTGAGGGAGTGGGGTGAGGGCTGTTGCCACCATCTTGGCAAGATGGCTCCCAGCAAGGAGCAGCCACATGCCTGGAAGGGAAAGGAGGGCATTGGTTAGTAAGGGGGAGATTTTAGTCATCAATGCTGAGGGCAAGGAATGAGAGGAGTGGTGGATGGCAATGTTTTGAGTTCTGCTCACCTTCTGAAGATCTGATGAAAGCTGTGAGAGAGACCCAGCTGCTCTGCAAACTTGACCCTCAGACCTCTGAGGTCTCCCCAGAACACCAGCAGAGCAGACAGTCCAGATAGAGAGTAGATATCTAGGGTCTGAACGGGAGGTTCTCGGGTGAGCCCTAGTTTCCTTCTCTGTCTCATTTAGGGCCATTCCTTCCTCTCCTTATCACAAGGACCTCTCCCACTCACAGGTGGGAAACTAAGGCGCTGGGGCTGTGGGCTGTTCTGCTTAACTCCCCTTCAGCAAAGGCAGGAAGGCAACTCAGGCCTGGTGAACCTCTGGGGCTAATTAACCTCTAATTGAGTTCCCTCTCCTTCCTTTCAGGCATCGCAGTGACATTGAATTACAGGATTCAAACATATAATTTCCTCAACTTAAATGTGATTTATCTTAATAGGACTTGGTGCCGGTCACTTTATCATGCACAGTGTCAGAGACCAGATCTATTGCTCACAGGGAGTGTTACTGAATCAGAGGATCTGGAGATGGGGAGACCTGTGGAGGTCAGCTGCTACTCAACTCACTGCCCCCTTGCTCTGGCTGCTGTGGGCACACAGCTGGGCTTGCATGTGAGAGGTGTCTTCAAACCACACTGTTTTGGGTCTAGGCAGAGGTCAACTGCTTTGGTCACCAGCTCAGTTACAGAGAGATGAAGAGCATAAGACCAACTTCAGTACGTGCAGGTCTAACCTCAGCTCTCTGGCCTGACTGACCACCAGGCTGGGCTGTTCTTTAGAAAAGTGCTCCAGAGTCATATATCTCAGAGCAGGTGAAGAGATGCCGTATGTTACATAATCTGTCAGTTTAGCAGTTCAATTCTTGCATCATTTAGTAGTTTACAGAGTCCCAAGCCTGTGTGTGATGGAGAAGCAGAAGCCAAGAGAGAAGTGACTTGCCCAGGGTCACACTGGCCCGTGGCTAGAAACAGCTCCAGGTTTGGGTTCAAACCTGGGCCTCCCCAATCCCAGGACTGGTCTCCTGGTCCTACCACCAGCTGCCAACCAGCTGCCGTGACTCTTTGAAGGTGGCAGTGGGGGAGTGGATGGCTGATGTTTATCTCCATGATGAATGGAATTCCGGTTGGCAACTTGATCTTCAGCCTTTGCAACTCTGGGAAGATGGAGGGTGATCAAAAGCATATATTTTTCTAATGAAAGACACCTTTGGAAATTCAATATGCCACTCTGTCAGCCTCACGAGTCAGGGGAGGAGGGAAAAAAGATCTGTTGTGAGCCAGCCCGCTGCTGACAAGTTGATCTAAATGTGTGCAAGCTGTGCGCTCTCCCCAGGAGCCCGGCAGACTCCAAATGTCGCTGAAGAAATCCACATGCAGCGGGCAGGCTCTGGCCTGGAGCTTCTCCCCGAAAGCCAGCTTGACCTTAATGTCCACATGACCTGGCCAGACACACTGCTGTGCTTTTCTGTTCTGTGAAATGGGGGTAGTTACACTTGGCTCTCACGGTATTTTGAGGTGACAGAGATAAGGATAGAATACACTCCTCCTGGCGCTGGGTGGAGGCGCTGTGATTCCTCCACAGTGCGGGCCTTTCTGAGCTCCTCCTTGCTTCCTTCCCCAAATCCACAATGGAAGGAGCTGGTTTCCCAGGGGCACCATCTTCCTGGGGCAGAATCTGCCAGCGATCCTGCAGAGTGCTGGCTGGCAGTGGAGGCTGCGGCTCCTCTGGCTCAACAACCCCCTTCCTCTTGCTTGTGAAAAGAAGGAAGCTCTTTTAGTTTCTTTCCTGTTCCTACTTGCAGAGAGAGGAAGGTTCCGGTGGGTCAGGAGCTGAGTGGACACCAGTACTTGAAATGTGCTTGGACGCAGGCATCCGATGAGACTTGCCGTTGTACATGAGCAAGCAGAGCTTGTGGTTAAGTCCTGCCAGAGGTGAGAGGGACATTCTGCAGACCGTGGTCATGGGATGGCTGATCCTCGAGGACGAGGAAGGGGTTTTGAGTTTGTGAGCCAGTTGAACAAAGCTGGGAAGTCCCTGGCTAGTGAAGTCCCTTGGCTAGTCCATGGCTAGTGAGGCGTGAGGCTCGTCCCAGGGGCTCTGCGAAGAGGGAATGGCCAGCTGGCTATGGGTGAGCATGGGGAACTTGGCTGATCCAGCAGGGGAGGCCAGGATGAGGTTGGGGTCTCAGATAGAGGTGGCTCCGAGTAGGTGGCAGCCTGGGTCATGCTGCCTCACGTCAGCAGGTGGCTGCGGGGGACACAGCTAATCCTTCCTGGGATGTCCACGGTGACACTGGAGGCTGTGATGGTTAAGCTGGGAGGTGAATGGCTCCCAGGGAGGGAGCATGGAAACTGCTGAATCCTGGGACTTGTGGAAGATAGGGGACAAGGACAGACAGGGGAGCTGCCACAATGGGGATTTGAACTCAAAACTCTCCTTCTTGCCCTGTTCCCCCTCACACACACTCACGCTGCCTGAGCTCAGGGACTGAGCCTCCTGTCTTACATCCCAGAGTCGGTCTCTTTACTTGATTGGCCCTCAACTCTGCAAACTGTCTCCCTGTGCACAGAGGAAGCCACCATCACTTGGATTTTTAAATGCTCTAGAGGGGCCCCCTCCCAGGCCTAATGCAGATGTGTGGCTTGTTCTGTAGAATTCATTCTCTACTACAGGAGTATGATATTACCCAATGTTTATGGATGGCTGAGTCTAAAATATCCATTCTGAAGTCCACTGAAGGATGAAATTCCTTGTTACTTTCATAGATTCCCTTGTCTTATTTTTTCCCCATGGAGGAACATAAAGCATTCGTATTTTTAGCTCAAAGCCCCATCATTTTTCTAATCACACCTGGGTGAAAAGGGAGGACCTTGGAAAGGCAGTTGGGTGGTTTGATGAAGACAGTCCCAGCCTGAAAGTGCTCCCCTAAGTCACCCCCTCCCCAAATAAGGTCTCTATTTGTCATATTTCAGCTGAGGGTAGTTGAGGGTGTCCACCCAGAAGGTGTTGGGATCTGGAGTCTCATGGGAACTCAGGCTGTAAACAGTCAGAGGTTCTTGTGTAAGGCTCAGCCCACCTGAGATGCCTGGCCAAGGGGGCAGGACCTGGGCTGAAGCCTGAGGCTCTGGTCCTGCCCTCCCTCTTCATGCTCAGCATGTCAGTTTCTTGGGAGAGGGAAGCACCCCTTCATTCTGTACATAAATGCTTTAACCCTACCAGCTCCATCTATGTGCTGACTAGTCATGATCTCCTGCCACCCCACAGCTCATGAGTTTTTATTTGCCCCACAAGCCTTTGCAGCCATTCCAGGTGGATTGTCCCAGCCCTGCTTCCAGTGCAGCTCTGGCTACTCATGTGTGTTCCTTCCTCATCACACGTTGATGTGCCCAATGCTGTCAGCTTCTGTCACACCAACTTTTGAATCTTCTGTGTGTGCTTTTACCTGGCACCAAAAAGGCAGGGGGGATGGATGAATGTATGGCCACACGGACTCGAGGCCTGTCTGGTCACAACCTGGAGTTACTGCTCTGTGAAGACTGCCTGCCCCACAGAGCTCCCCACACCTGCCTACCTGGGGGCCCCTGTGTGGGCTTCACTCTGCAGCATCCCCAGAGCCCCCCTGCATCGTCTCACTCAGCAATGTTCCCATCAACAATAAAGTGAAGGGACCACTGTCTGTAACGGGGCTTGGAGCTGTCACAGTGACAGGGAAACTGACATAGTCCTCATCCTCTGGAGCACACTGGGTGGAAGGCAGCTGATTACACAGTGTCATCGGCTGCTGAGTTCCAGGACAGATGGACCACAGGGATGCTGTGGTGTCCTAGGGCAAAGGATCTCGCCTGCATCCGAGGTTCCCATAGGAATCCCCAGGGAGGACCAGGACACAGTAGAGATGGGTCAGGCCAAAGGCAGGCGGGGTGTTCCAGGCAGAGGGAACCATCTGCAGGAAGGACCCGAGCCTGAGTCTGACTCTGCCGGAAGTCTGGGCTGGAGGGTGGGAGCTCTTTTGAGCTGGTGGTGGAGGCCAACCTAACTGCATCTAGCTGACCTCCACTGGCTTTGCTTACCTTGGTCTGAAGCCCCTTTGACAGATGAGGAAGCAGAGGCTCAAAGGTGTAAAGTGATGTCCAGAGTCCCAAGCTGGTGAGCTGGTATCAAAAAGTGTGACCTGGAGCCCTGACCCCCAGCCACCGGGACGCCTCCCGACACGCCTGCTCAGGCCCTCTGTTGGCCCATTGGGCAGGGCTGGCAAAGGCTCGGCTGCTGTTCCTGGCCTTCAGTAACAGGATGCTGTTAGTGGCTGACAAGCTGCATGGGGAGCAACACACAGCTGTAAATAACCATTGTAGGAGAACAGAGGGGGTTCCCGACCCAGCATCCTAACAAAAGCCATTCTCTCTGCAGGTTCCCATTTAATTTGGAGGAACATGTCTGGCTCCTCGGAGGCCAGCCTGCATGCTGGGGCTTAGACACCAGCATGGACAGCTGTGGATGACATCAAACACATCTGGGCCCCGCGGAGGAGGCAACATGGGGGCTTCTGTCACTGGTGGTTCCCTTCAGCGGAAGGACCCACAACTTTCCCAAGGAAGCTCCAGGGGGCCTGGATCAAAGCCCTTGTTTGACAGAGAGACCTAGCAAGAGGCCTCCATCATCTTGAGCCCAGCCCAGGATTCCAGGTGTATCCTGCACCACAGCCAACAGCGTCCCACCATCCCACAGGGCCTGCTGGGAGGCTTTAGAGCCTGATGAGCCAGAGCTCCAGGGGGCTAATGATTTTGCACTAAGTCACATGGATACTAAGTGCAGGAGTCTTGATTCAAACATACAGGTCTCTCTGAACTCAAATCTAGCTTGTCCGCCTGTTTCCAGCTGGGCAACCTCTTAGGGAGGTACCTTGTGGATAAAGGGACTGAAGTAGGAGCTGGGGGCTCTGAGTAGCCACCGCCAAAGGAATCCCCAGGGAGGACCAGGACACAGTAGAGATGGGTCAGGCCAAAGGCAGGCGGGGTGTTCCAGGCAGAGGGAACCATCTGCAGGAAGGACCTGAGCCTGAGTCTGACTCTGCCGGAAGTGCTTTCAGAATGGAGAGCAAAGCACTGGCAACAGAGCACTGTTGCTGGTGTGCTGGGTGGGGGGCCCACTCTGTAAGTGGGTGCTATCACTGAGGCCACAGTATCCGAAAGCCTGGTCAGTGAGTAGTGGATGTGTGTAGAGGGAGTCATGGGCCTCTCAGTGTCAGGAGGGCTCCTCATGGTGTCCTGGCAGGGGAAGGGCAGGGCACAGCAGGAGGTTAGTGTTGTGGGGGCTAGGGCTGGGGAACTGAGGCAGCAGGAGGTTAGTGTTGTGGGGGCTAGGGCTGGGGAACTGAGGCAGCAGGAGCAGCGACTCCAGGACCTGGCTGGGGAGTCCCAGCAGAATTGTCACAGAGGGCAGTGAAGGTGGGGGATGGTGACCTTCACCTCCAGGTAGGCATCTGGCCAAGGTCTCCTGGGGGAAGGAGGCAGCGGAGCGCTCAGGGGAAGCAGGGTCGGAGCTCCCCTGCAGGGAGGGAAGTCACCCTCCAAGAGAGGACTCTCATTGGGCTTGCCCAGGCCCTGCTGTGGGTGGTGGACAGCCCGGACATGAGAGGTCCCTCCCCACCTCCTGCACAGCAGGTGACTGCTGGCCTCTTTATAGAAGTAGACCCTGCTTCACAGAAGGCACTGCAAGGGCTTCAGAACCGTTACTGCTTCCAGTGGCAAAGTGTCCCCTTGGGACAGGGAAGGAG
The DNA here is from genome assembly GCF_014898055.3 of Talpa occidentalis. Taxonomy (NCBI): domain Eukaryota; kingdom Metazoa; phylum Chordata; class Mammalia; order Eulipotyphla; family Talpidae; genus Talpa; species Talpa occidentalis. The sequence goes on from NW_023601754.1 coordinate 30,307,044, forward strand.
GGGACTAGGAAGGAGGAGGATGAGATGGTCCATCCCGTGGCCTGGCTGAACCCTGCTCAGCTTTCCTGCGTGTGGAAGAAAGGCGCGTTCTGCCTTTGCATCGGTGGCTCTGGGTGTTCCCAGCAGGTTGTAGGGTGACCATGGCCTCTGTCCTCAGGAGAGGAGATGCACAAGAAATAAGAGGATTTGGGGTTAAAAGGGAAAGAGGAGCCAAGGAGAGAGAATCAAAGAAGGAGGCAGACGTCATGCTTCCCACGGTGGTGGGGTCCTGGCTCCGCTCTCAGGCTCGTCTGGGTACTGTGGAGAATCCATTTCTGAGTCATGCTGGGTGCAGTGCCTCCTTGTACACTGAGAATAACTGCACCTCTCTGTGCATGGCCCCCCGCAGGGAGGAAGGGGCTCAGCATGTGATATTGGGCTCTGGACGGAGGGCTCCATGAAAGAAGTGGCTTTGAGTCTGGTCTGCTTTTCCTTTTTTATTTTATTTTTTAAAGATTTATTTATGCATACAAGAACTGGGGTACAGGCCAGATGTGTGAGAGGGCACATCTGTCTCTGTCACCAGAGACAGAGAGGGGAACAGAACAGGCAGACTGACTGAAATACACTGCTGAGGGGAGCAGTGGGCAAGACAGGAGAGGTCTGCTGTGCCATGTGGCAGCTCCTTGGCTGGCTGGGGATCAAACTCGTGCTGTAGAGGCTGCGGACAGCTTCACAGTGCTGTGCTTAACCTGCATATAAATATATATATATATATATATATATATTTTAAAGATTTATTTTTATTTATACAAGAACGAGGGTCCTGGCCAGATGTGCGGGAGGGTGAAAGGATTCACCAGAGATAGAGCGTAGAACAGGACAGGCAGACCAACAGAAATACACTGCTGATGGGAGCAGCAGGCGAGATAGGAGAGGTCTGCTGCGCCATGTGGGATTCTCCCCGGCCGGCCGGGATCGAACCCATGCTGCAGAGGCTGCGGACAGCTTCAGAGTGCTGCACTCAACCACCTGTGCCACCAGGGGAGGCCCCTTTTTTATTTTTTTTAAGATTTATTTTTATTTATGCATACAAGAACTGGGGTGCAGGCCAGAGATGTGTGTGTGGGGGGGGTGAGAGGATTCACCAGAGACAGAGTGGGCAACAGAACAGGTGGACCTACTGAAATACACCGCTGAGGGGAGCAGCGGATGAGCCAGGAGAAGTCTGCTGTGCCATGTGGGTAGCTCCCTGGCTGGAGATCAAACTCAGGCCATAGTGGCTGGCAATGGCTTGATAGTGGTAAGACTTAACACCTTGTGCCACCAGGGAAGCCCTGCTTTTCCTTTGTGAAAGAGTTTGTCTTGGCATCTGGGGCATCTTATCTTGCCTAGCTCTGGCATCCATCTCTCACCACCCTCCCCTGAGCGTCCTTCTGCTTCTTGAGTCTTGAATCCATCAAACTCAGTCTCTCTCTCTCTCAAAATCACTCTCACCACAACCTACAAAAATGGTCAAGCTCAATGCACTTCCAGCACCAGGGGCTCCCCCAGCTCCCCGAGAGGCTGCTCTCCTAGCCTGGTCCACCTCCTGATCAATCATCTTAACAGAACTCCCACAATGACTTCTCCCATCATACTCATTTTATTCATGCATCGCTGGCCGGTTCACCCCCCAACTCTATGGAAATGGCTTTCGAAAAATGCCAGGGACGAGTAAATGTCACATTCAAACGACTAGTCACTTCTCGTCCTGCCTGACGACATGAAGTGCTATTGATCCTACTTATCTTACTTGCCGTGCTAGCCCTGTCCTCCCTTGGATGTGGTAGCACCTCTGCCTCTCGCTCCTGGTCCTTCTCTGCCCATCTCCCAGGGGCGCATGAGCTCTGTGGTCTCTTCCCATTCCTCTGGTCCCACTATCTGTATTCTTTCTTTCTTTCTTTTATATACTTCTTACATCATTTTTCATTTTTGCACAATGTATGCATTTTCATCTTGGTTATGGCCCCCATACAATTCCCACCACCCTTGTTTTGATCCTACTCCCTTCTCTCCCCCATGTGGTGTATCCCTGGTTTATAGCTGCTTGTTGATTTTGACTTTTACTTTATTATAATTAGTCTTTTTCCCGGTGCACTATCTGTATTCTGCTGAAGCTCCTGATGCTTTGTCCACCATTTACCTTCGTGTGAACCGCCCAGTGCTTTCCTGCACGCCACGTGGAGCATCATGTTGATGTGTGACTGCCATTGGGGGTGGGGGTGCTTTTGGTGAGCCAGATTAGGGAGTGTCGGGTGAGTGTTTCAGAAAGATAGATTGATACCAGAATTAAATTAGTTGCTCTGAGTGGAGGCAAAACAATAGCCTTCTGATTCAGTTTAGATGGGAAACAGAATTAAAGCAGAAGCTCTTGGCCATATTGCTTGATTTACCCACATCCCAGCCTATTGTCGGAGCTTAATAAATGTCAGCTGAATCTATCATTGTGCATATTAGCTGTGCCCCTGTCCTTTATTCTTCCTCCTCCCAGATGAAGGGATGAGGATACATCTCTTACTGTTCTAAGATTTTGAAAACAATCAGGCAAAATATTTTTTTATTATCTGGCTAGGAGAATAAGTGGGTGAGATAATGAATTACCAGGAGGGAGTTAAGATCTTGTGCTTCCAGATGCTCATCTGCGTGGTGTCCTCTGGAAGGCTCTCCGGGCTGCTGTGTTCACTTCTATTTTGCTCACCCTGACAGGCACCCTTAATTATTAATTTAAATGAAACTAACACTATCAGGATGACAAAGTTTGGTCTGTTTGAACTTTAAAGTTAGTCGGAAAAGAGTCAGTTTAATACAGACTCTCATTTGTCTCCAACAAGGTCAAGAAAATGTCTTGCAGCTTATTAGGCCAATTGGTGGGATCTGAAGGTTGGCAAGTCAGTGAAGGGGGTGAGAACAGACTGCCCAGGCAGACTGTTACTGACATGCACTCAGGTTTTTAATCTTTTTTTTTTTTAATTATAAGTAGTCATACACAGTGCAGAATGTATTATCTTTTTGTTCTTTTTTTGAATAGAGGAAATGGGGTATAAGCCAGAAGTGTGGTGGGTGAGAAGATTCACTAGAGACAGAGTGGGGAGCAGAACAGGCAGATCTACAGAAATACACTGCTGAGGGGAGCAGTGGGCGAGACAGGAGAGGTCTGCTGCGCCCTGTGGGTAGCTCCCTGCCCGGGGATCGAACTCAGGCCATCGAAGTGATAGCACTGAGACTCAACCCCCAGACGACCAGGCAGGCCCAAAATATGCTATCTTAACCATGTTTAAGCGTAAAGTTATTAAGTGCATTTCCATTGAGTAACCATTTCTACAGTCTCTGGAACTCTTCATCCTGTAAAACTCAAATTATGCACTCATTTAACAGTTTCCCATATCTCCCTCTTCCAGCCTCTGACAACAGCCTTTCTTTTTTTTCTGTGTCTATGAAGTTGACCCTGTGCCATCTATAAGTAGAATAATGCAGTATTTGTTTTCTTAGGAATGGCTTATTTAACCTGATGCCCTCAAAACTCATCCATGCAGTAGTGTGTGTCCAAATTTCCCAGCTTTTTCACGCTGAATAATATTCCATGGCATGTCCACACCATGCCGCCCAGGGAGTCTCCACCCACGGGGAGGATGGCCCTGGTCTTCCCCAGATATGCAGAGTTGTGGCCTTTTCTCTTGTCTCCATCCTGGCACGCCGGCAGGAAGGGGAGACCCAAGCGCCTTCCTTTGGGAGCCGGTGCCTTTGGAGCAGAATCCTGGCTGAGACGCTGCGGTTTGGAAGGGAGTGGGTTTGGGGTGCCTTCTTGTTCTCACAGTGCTACTTTCCTACAAAGGAATATTTGTAGAAATGCCAGCTGCAACAGGAATCTGAATTGAGAAAAATGGAGATTCTGTAAGGCAATTTGGAAACTATGATTCTCTTCAAAAGCCAAATTTACTTGAAAGAGTTTAATAATGATGTTAACCTGTTCCTAGCTTTATCCACCCCTCCCACTTCCCCTCTCCTCTCCCCTGTGCCTCTACCCCTCTCTTCCCCCTCTACCTCTCCTCCTCCCCTCCCCCCACCCCTCTGTCTCCCTCTGTCCCTCTCACACATGTTCACATATGTGCCGTGTAGGGAATTGATTCTCCTTTGTCCTTGACCATTGAAAATGTGGCCGGTGCCTCCTGGCTCTGGAAACCTTTCAGGCCTGCCTTCCACAGTCCCTGTGAGTAGCTGAATTACCATGTCTCACCCTGACCTCAAAGAGCGTTTGTTAACAAAGCCTAAGCAGCAAGGGAGGCCAAGGACGGCAGCTCAGAGGCAGGGCCGAGCCCTGGGGATTGCAGCAAGAATATAAATGGATTATTTTTTTCTCTTAGGAAGGATTTTAAAGGTTATCAAGTTAGTCCCTTTCATACCAAGAGCAGAAATACCAGAAACTACAGTTGTTGAAGGAAAGTTGACTGAAAGTTGAGTGTCAGTCAAGAGGTTGGAGAGAGGAAGCTATTCTCGGCCTTCTGAAAGGGATGAACTCACTCAGAGGTTCTTGGTTCAAAATCTACCCTCCTCCAGGGTCTGCTGAACTTGAGCAAATCATTTACTCTCTTGGCTTCCACTGAAAGTCGCATGCTGTGGTTTTCAGGGAGACCTGAATTTACCGAGGCAGTGACCCTCTCCAGCCAAGGGGCTGTGGGTGTGAGTGTCTGTAGTTTCTGTCTCCTTATCTCAAAGTGCAGGTAATAAACCCACTCATTTTGGGGACGTTATTGCAAGTGTTACATGACAGGGTGAGGGGCACCCCAGAACCCCCAAATCTGCCCATTCTAAATAGAGTTGCCATCCACCTCATGAAGATAAACATACACTAGTGCATAAGACCTTCAATGGAAAGGGACTTTAATACAACTGGTGTGCAACAAAGAAAAGACAATGAAGTTTCCAAATCAAGCTGCTGAAGTTATTCTTCCTCTTGTGGGTAAATGTCCAGCCAAACAGGTTTGGCCCAAAGCAGGGCCACTGACGCCTGAAAGCCTGCCATGAGTTTGAGGTACTTCCTAGTGGGGACCCATAGGAAAGGGGCAGAAAGGGCCCAGCACATCTGGAAGGAAAAGAGCGAAATCAAAATCAGGATAAACACAGCCATTGTCAGCCTCCCATGGTCTGCCACCCACATCTTTTTCAACCAGTCAAAGAGCAAGAAATGCAGCTTCAAGTGTCTCTGCTTCATGTGCCTCCTCCAGGTCTCCCTCTGGCTCTCCACCCTTTGTCTCTCCTTCTCCAGTCTCTCCTCTAGCTTCTCCTCCCTGCTCAGCTCCACCCTCCCTTGGGTGCAGCAGGGAACTGGAACCTCAAAGAATGCTTTTAGCTCACTCAGAGCAGACCAATGTCATTCTCAGATATGCCCATTGATGGTGACGATGTTAACTAAACGGTACTTTTTGAAACCAGAGAGCCAACCATTGCTTTCCAAATTGGTGCTATGGCCAATTTGGAAAGAATGTTCCTAACTAGACCCAGCTCCCCTTCCCCCGGCTCGCTTTTGGCTTGGCTCCCCAAGTCATGAATGTATGGGGTGGCACCATTTTGAAACTAAACACAACCCTGTCCATTCTGATTTCTTTGAAAGTGAGTTTATTTATCCAACGTGTGTTGTTATATTTTCACATGGCGTGTGCCCTTCTCCTGCTTTTCAAGGTAGAAGAGCCATTACACTTAATGAGAGCTTCCTTCTAGTGCGCGGCCACTTAGAATGTTCAAGAGTGTGCTCGAATTTCAACCTTTCGACGCATCTTTGTAATGGGATGTCACCCTTAAAAAATGAGATGTCAACCTCCCGCTGCAAGGCATAGACACTGATTTTCAACCTGAAAACCACCACTCGTGCTGCGAGGCACCTCGCTGGAGGAGAGGAGGCTGGAAAACCTGGTGCGGTGCAAGGCGGGGCAGAGGCTGCTGGGCCTGACCCTGTTTCTGGGGCCCACGTTAGGAATGGGCACATCCCCAGTGGGTGACACATTCTCCCTGCTTTGGGAGAGCCTCACAACCATGAGGTGCATTGCTGGCACTCTACTTTTTTTGAATGGCTTCGGTATCACCTAAGTGAGTTAAAGTTGCCAGGAAAGGCATTTTAAGAATTGACACATTAGAAATGATTAGCCAGTGCTCACAAAATTTGATGGATTCATCTGCTCTTTTATCCCCATTGCTATAGAAGCAGTCTTGCCACCTCTTCTCATCACTCATTCACCATCTAGAATCTTCTCTTGTCCAGATGGAGCCCTCTTGCCCTAAATGGTGAAACCCCTATTCATCTTCCATGACCCAGCTCAGAGGCCAGTTCATCTTTGCGCTCCCGCCACATCCCCCTACCTGGGGGTGCTCGCCCCCCACCCCATCCTTGCAGACCTCCTCTCGGGCTTTACAACTCCACACTGGCCTCCTCACACGTGTCTTTGCATGTCTCTCTTCCCTGGGACTGTGCCCCGGGGGTTGCTCAGGCACATTATTCATCTTTTATGAGCAGCACCTGCTTAATAGTACCTAGGCTATAATGAGATGCGTTAGAACACTGATGGAAAAATGAATGAAAAATAAGAGTGCGATTCCACAGCCCGGGTAGGGGGGAAGAAGCCATGGGCAACTACACTTGGAGAGCAAGGAGGGACTTTAATTCCAGGGCAGCTCCCCCCTTGTGCAGGTGAGGAGAGCGAGGCGGGAGGGAAAGGGTGAGAAGGCCCCATGCTTTCTTCTTCTTTGTGTCGACACTTGCTTTCTTTTTCTACTGCACGGCTTTGTCCTGCAGGAAGTGAGGGGGGTAAATGTGCTAGCCACTGAAGGACATGCCAAAATAAGACCAATCTAAGGCGGCCAGATGCTGCTGTATTTACACATTCAACTCCATCCATGGCTGTGTTGGACAGAGTCCCGAATGTGTGTGCTTGATGGGGGCTGTGAGAGAGGGTGTCAGCCATAGAACCCGGTAGCCATGGGGATGATGGGGCTGATGCTTCTGGCTGCTGTCTAGCTCCCTGCCCACCCCTTTCCCTATGGCTCCTGAACCCTATTTTACCTCCGAGCTGGTGCTTTAGGAGGTTTGTAGGAATTATCCATCGACATTTGAGCAGGGCATGGATGGGTCTGCTCCCTGCCTTAGGGTCCATGTAAGCATGGACGTGGGGCAGAGTTTTGGTCAATGACACAGGAGGACCAGTCTCTAGTAGTTTCCTTGCTGTCAAAATGAGACCTGTGTGGGTTTGCCAGGGCAGTTTCCCCTTCTGCAGGTGAGGACAGTGAGGCAAAGAGGAAAAGAGAAAAAAGGCTGGGACACCTTGCTAACTTTGGATGTCCATTTGTGATGTCCTTTCCTCCAAATCAGCCAGACTCTGAGGTATGTTTGCCTGCAAGATGCACACCTGGGAATAGTCACACACAGCACATTCAACCTCTCTGGATACATGCTTTGGATAATGACAGATTCATGACGTCAAAAATGTCTGCTTCAGTCCTCCTTCTGTCTTGAGTGGCTCCTTGGTCCTCAAGAACCATAACTGTTTTGTCAAACAGCATTCCCTACCCCCAGCCTCCAGTGAAGTTGGTTGTATTTATAGATGTCACCAATTTTCTGTGTTTCTGGGAGGTGGGGCTGTGAATAACTTTTTGAAGCTCTTTGTAAACATCTGTACAACATCCAGGAGAGCAAGTTGGGTAGCCAGTAGTCAGTTATGTGTCCATGACTTTGCCTAGAAAAGTCTCTACAGCTCTGTCTCCTTGTCTGTACAAAATGACAGTCCTCACAAGGTGTTGTGAGAATTGGGAAGAGGCGAACACACAAAATGGTGGAGTCACTTTGGAAGCCAGTTTGGCAGTTTCTTACAAAACCAAACATGCTCTTACCACACAGTCTAGCAATCATTCTCCTTGCTATTTACTCAAAGGAGCTAAAAAGTAATAATCACACAAATACCTGCACACAGATGTTTATAATAGCTTTATTTGTAATTGTCAAGACTTAGAAGTGACTAGAATGTTCTTCAGTAGGTAAACAGGTAACTAGTAAATCCAGACAGTAGAGTACTGTTCAGTGCTAAGAAGAAATAAGCTATGAAGACACAGAAAGGCATTGAGGAAATGTAAATGCATATTATTAAGGGAAATAAGTTAATCTGAAAAGTTCACATCCTACATGATACCAATTTCATGACATCTGTGAAAAGAAAAACTATGGAGTAAAAACATTAGTGGTTGCCAAGGACCAGGGAAGGGGGGAGATGAATTGGCAGGACAGAAGATGCTACTGTATTGTTCTATAAAGAGAGATATACATCAATATACCTTTGTCCAAATCCTTAGGATGTACCCCAAGAGTGACCCCTGATGGGCTCTGGGTGATGATTGTGTGTCCATGTAGGTTCATCAGCCATAACAACTGCTGCACTGGAGATATTGATGAGGGGGATGACTGTGCCTGTGTGGGAAATTTCTGTACTTTCCTCTTAATTTTGCTGTGAACTGGAAACTTCTCTAATAACTAGGCTATTAAAAAGAGGTGAAACAGTGACAGGACAGAGTCCGTGTTTTCTAAGTGGTAACTCCTTCCCACTCATTAGTTTGGGCCATGGCTTTGATGTGCTGTCCAGGCTTTGTGTGTCCAGGCTTCTCTCTGCTGTGGTGACTGCTCTGGGTCTCCATTGAGACCATTAAGCTAATGGTAATAATGTTGAGAAGGAAGATGAACTGACATAGAGCCAGGAGGCCTGTATGTCAGCCCAGCCTCCCACTGCTTACTAGATAATAGAGATTGGAGGGAAAAAATGAAATCCAGGAAAAATGAAATGGATGATGATGATGATGGTAGTGATGGTGGTATAGCAACGCTTGCATAGTTTTCATTATTTCTCAAACTTCTGGGGGGAGATCTGTTCTTGGTAGTGAGACATGAAACCTTTTACTTCATTCAGTCAACAAAACTATTTGGAACACCAGCCTGGTGCTGAATCTCAGGCTAGAGACAAGGCATTCAGACAGAAATCAGACTTTGGCCTCCAGGAATGTCAGTCTAGTAGGGCAAATGGTGGAGAAATTCACTATGGCATCGCCATATATTAGGAATTAACTGCAGATTCTAATAATAAGAGGTGTGGGGACAGGGGTGACAGTGATGTAGGTGAGGCATGGTGGGCGGAGATCGGGCAGGGCTCTCAGCACCTGGGGTCCTGCCTGTGATCACAGTGTTGTAGAAGGGAGACAAGCAAATGAGAAAAAGGTGAATAAGTGGGAGTAGTTGCTTTTAGATTTCACTAGGCCCTTCTGAATCTTTTGACTCTAGTAATCTCATCAGGCTGCTGGTTCACTACAATATTTGTTACATCAAATTTAAGTGCCCTAGGTCAGGAGTTCAGACCAATATAGCTGCTAAATCCTTGGAATAAATAAAATCCAGATTGGTAGACTTCTGTGGCTTCCTAACAAAATTAATGGAAGAATTCAAGAAACATAAATTTTTAAAACATATTTTGCATCTGACCCAGAGTCAAAAAATTATGGTTTAAATAATGCAGCATTGATTCCCTCTCAAAAGTTAATCAATACAAAATCGAGGTGTGTTTGCCACATAAATCACACTAATCAGATTTTTAATTCAGGGAACATCACACAACATTAAGATAAAAACAGAGGCCACACTTGTGTGTCCCTGTCTCTAGCCCTTGCCTGCACCTCTGTGAGGAAGGACTATATCCACCAAGCTTCTGTAAACCTAGAAAGTGTGTGTGAAAAGCTCCATCCAGGCATCCACAAGCTCTGGGAAAAAGTTGTCCTACTATGAAAATTTTCCTCAGTGAGAAAACTGGGGCAGTTTAAAGTGCCATATTAAGAAGATTGGGATAGATTACAAGACTGATGCCAAATTCATGCATTTAAATAATTAGGTAGGTGTCTTTCTTCACAAAGACTCTCTCTGCTTAAACTCATGCATACTTCCTAGAATAACCTGGATTTTCTGGAATTTCTCATCAAAACTATCCTAAAGCTTAGTGGCTCAAAACAACCTTTCATCATTGTCATAATTCTGAGCCCTTACATGTATCGTCATTAGCTGGTCTGTTGGCTGGTGACTGGGTAAAAGAATGTGATTCCACATAGATGTCTTGTAGTTGACTGATTAATAGGGGTGCTTGGATGTACCCTCCAGCTCTCCAGCTAGGGCTTGTCCACAGGGGGTTTTCTCTGGAGAGCAGCAGATCTGGGTAAGGCCGGAGGTGCTGGTATTAAATCAGGAGTTTGCCTTGAAACCTTAAGATGGGGATGTCAGCTGACCTCCAAGAAGAGATGGAGGAAATAGTTGCATGTGCGAGTCTGGAGGTCAGGGGTGAGATCTGAGCTAAAGAAATATATTTGCAAGTCATCTGCAAAGAAATCACTAAAAGCCACGAGACTGGGTGAGCTCAGTGTGGGAGGATGGATGGAAAAGAAGTCTAGGAATAAGCCCTGTGGCTCTCTGTTACCTAGATCCGGGGTCAGTGAGACCACAACAGGTGGTGAAGAGACTGAGAAGCCACCAGCCAAGAGGAAAACCAAGAAAGGAATATCCCAAAAGCAGAGTGGGAAAAAGTGTGTTAGAGGGAGGAGGGAGTGATTGATTGTGTCAAATGCTGCCAGTTGATCAGGTACAAGTATTGGGGTGTGAACGTCATTGGTGATTTTGACAAGAATCAGTTGTAAGTTGGGGGGAAAGTCTCACTGCAGTGATTTCAGTAAATGGAAGAAAGGAATTAAGAGGAAACAGAATCCATTCTTCCTTCCCCCAAATATTTACTTTGAAAAATTCCAAATATGCAAAAAGGTTGAAAGAAGTGTCAAGTGGATACCTATAGCCTACTCCACAGATTCTGTAATTAACCTTTTGATAGATATGCCTCCTCACCTGCCTATCCATTTATCCAGTCCTAGATCCAGTTAGCAATCCCTGCTTTTTTTTTTTTTTTTACAAACACGGAATAGAGAAATGGGCAGAAATATAGGGAAGTAGGGATTAAAAAAATGGTCTTTCTGTCTCTCTGTATATGTATGTGAATGTGTGTGTGAATGAATGGTTGTACATAAGGCATTCTTTGTTCCTATGCTAAGCATGATCAAGTAACCCAGCCTTGGATGGCAAAGCTGGAGGAGTTCATGTCTGGAATAATGGGTAGACCAAAGGATGTGGGCTTTGGTGTGTCAGGAGAGAAATGCCATGGCTTCAATGCATCGATAGTAATGACATAGGGGGCAGAAAATACAGTCAGATGAACAAGAATGTCCTTGAATGGCATGAAATCCAGCACCTGCCTTCTGTTTCCTGCTCTCCTGTGGATGTACTGGGAAATTTTGGGAGAGTAGCATCACTAACCTCTCAAGTCTTCTGGGACTTCAGCTGCAAAATGAGCATAATTATGAATATCATTCTTACACTACAGGGAGCTTTGCAAATTATACACTGGGGATGTAGATTTTGTTATTTTTATTATCCATGCTTCCCCAGAAGAACAACTTTTGAGGTTGTTGCAACTCTGCCCCCCTCACCCCCCCCTCACCCCTGTTCAACATCTTCTCCCTTTCTGGGGGCTTCCAGATGCTGGGAGCTCAGAGACATTGGCCCCCTTAAGGTCTTTGATGATTAGCTGGTGATTGGCTGGTGTTACTCTGGAGGGAAGGAGCTTAAGGAATGTCTCAGAGGACTTGAGCCCCTTTCCACCCCAGGGAGTGTCCCACTTTTGGGTAATGGTTTTAGACACTAGCCATCTTTCATTCCCTCTACCTGCCCCCCTTTTGTCTTGGGGCAGAAGGCAGAGTCTAAGTCCTGCAATTCATAGGTGAACTTTTTTTTTTTTTTGGCTCCTGTTTATTCTAGCATCTGTGGCATTTTTATACCAAAGTTCCTTTGTTCTTTCTGCAGCTTTCCACACCTCCTTCCAAATGCTTCAAGTTATTTATGTCTGCAAAGAAGATAGGTGGGTGACCTGTCACGAGTAACCACACACAGCAAAGAGAGTCTTAGTGCAGAAATACACTGGGTATATTTAGCGCTGCTTAATTAGAATTAGCTATCTGGAATTCATTTTCCTTGCCGGATGTGAAGGTTTTAAATTAAAGCCCAGACACTCCATGTTTGCACTTTTTGTGATAGAGAAGTCTCTGGGCTTGGGACCAGGGTGAATTAGGTTGGAATCTGTATTCTCTTTCCTTGGGAAAAACACTCCATCACTCAGCCTCCATTTCCTCATCTGTAATTTCAGGGTAATCATGTTTTCTCCCAAGTTTGCTGAGAGGCTTGAGAGAGATCATTTATGTGAAAAACCCCAATATAGTGCCTGGAAAATAAGAAGGTTGATTAGTATTAGCATCAGGTATTAATGAGTGTACCACCAGCAATAATGAAAAGAATGAAACAGCTATAGTTGATGATGTTTGTTGTGGACTAGACTTGATGTTCTATGGGCGTCTTGGGCTGTATTAACCATGACAGGTAAAGAGATTGTATAGAAAATGCTACCTTCTTTTAAAGTTACTTCTTTGTAATAATTAACATATATCTATGTTTAACTCCTGATCAAACTTAGTTCTCCAATCTCTATTTCAATAATATCTATATTTCATTTCATTTTACTCTAAACTTGTAGAATAGATGTCAAGTAAGTTTGATAGATAAACTATGGAAGTCCTAGTTAACTTGGAATTTCAGATAAGCAAAGAGAAATATTTTAGTTTAAGTGTGCCCCATATAATATTTGAAACTATTATATTAAAAAAATTATCATTTGCCTGCAATTGAAATTTAATTGAGAATATACTATATTTGAATTTGCTAAATCTGGGAACCCTTGATCCTTAGGAATACACTGATGTATGTGTGGTTTCCAAAGGCAACAAAATACTGACCATAAGACTTGATATGTAGAGGTGACAAAAGGTCATGATGACCTCCAGAGCTAGGATTTCCTGAAACTTCTATCTAATGTAGGGTTAGATATCACCCTTCCACCCCTTCTCCCATTTCTGACTTCATCTCCTTCTGCAGTCCTCAGCTAAGTAATACCATGTTCTTAGTTATTATGTATCCCGCCAGCTGGTCTGTGTTATTCATCCCTATATCATTGTGTCTTACAGAGGATTTGGCACAGGTGGTCAATGCAATTTCATTGATTGAATGAAGCTGTCAATACAACAAGATTTTATTGGCAACAATACAGATTATAGTGGAGAATGACAGGCCTTAGGTACGGGGTGTCAAGTTCCATTGACCACCTACTATGTGCCAAATTCCAGACTTTTTTAGGCAGAAGGATACCAAGATGAATAAAACACACACAGTCTTCAAATGGGAAACAAAATAACAGAATGTGTTATTACTTAGGTGAAAGTTAGGTATGAATGCAAGGGGTTTAGGCTTTCATTTCTATGCCTCAGTAATGGGATCATAAGAATCTACCTCAAATGATGATATTAAGGGGAGAATGTATATCTATGTCTGTGTCTTCTCTGTATCCGTAGCTACCATGTGTCCCAGTGTGATTGTGAGTGAAGCCAACTGGTCAACATTTGATTTCCTAAATTAATACCAATATCCTTCCCTTTCTTTCACATTGGAAAACTGTGGTCTTTAGGTTTTGTTTTCACTTTGTCCTGTTTTGACAGGGAGGGGTAATGTCTTGAACAGAAGGGGTTATGAAGGCCAGAACCAGAAGACATGGGATTTCTTTTGTTAAGAAATAAGCTTTCAGAATGCCCACCCTTGATTGCTGAGTGTTCACAGACAGGCAAATATTGCCACTTCTGCCTTACAGAGGGTCTCTGGAAATAGGGTGCTAATGGTCTGACAAAATATCCCACCTTTCCCTTGGAATCCCCAGAGTTCCAGACAGTTTGAAGGGAGGGTGGTGATAAGATCTTATGATGACTATTGTCTTTCATGGGACACCTGATGTGTGAGTCTGAAGTCAATTAAAACCCTGAGACGAAATGTTAAGTGCCAGGGAATTTGTACCAATATTAGCCTCCCTGTTCCTTGGGAGGGCGATTTTGACACTCTGAAGGAGGGCTGGGGAGTTAATAATAACATCTTCTAACACATTGCTTTGTTTTGTGGAGCTCACTGCTTTTTCAAAGAGTTCAAAGTTATTCTTGAGCTACATGTATTCTGGGTGAGTCTAGGTATTAAATGTAAACACTAGAGCAACAGGAGGGTTTAGTGAGAATGTAAATAGCCCAAGGTCACAGAATACCCAGAGCAAGACATCGTGTGTGTGGGGGGTGGGGGGGGTGCGCTCACCTCCTGATTGGCATGCATTGTGGGTCCCTGGGAAGTGCTCGTTCAACAGCTAAGTATGTGCGGTGTAGACATGTTAAAGATGTGTTGGGGACGTTGTTTTTTTTTTTTTTTAAGATTTATTTATTATTTATACAAGAACCAGGGTACAGGCCGGATGTGCGGTAGGGTGAGAGGATTCACCAGAGAAAGACCGGGGAACAGAACAAACAGTCTGATGAAATACGCTGCTGAGGGGAGCAGCAGGCATGACAGGAGAGGCCTGCTGCACCATGTGGGACCCTTGCTGGCCGGCCGGGATCGAACTGGCACTGCAGAGGCTGTGGACAGCTTCACAGCGCTGTACTCAACTGCCTCCATCACCAGGGGGGCCCCTGTTGTTTTGTTTTGTCCATGTGTGTTGAAGTCATTCACTTGTCTGGGGAGTGGAGAGGGCCTTGTCTTCACTGGTGTGACACTGGAGAAGTCTTTGAAAGATCAAGACAGAAGAACATGGCTAGACATTCATTCAGAGCTATATAGTCCCTTGATTTCCCTGCTTCATCTGAGGATTTAGAATCATGAATAGCCCAGGTCTTTCACAAGCTTTGTAATGAAAACTGGATTTAATAAATTGGGCACATTTGTTTCAAACCTATTGCATCTAGATAGCAGTTCAGTTCAGCATGATTTTTCCACTTAATGAGAACAACTTTTAGAGTAGCTCTTTGGTAGCTCTTAATAATCCCAGAGAGAATAACTAGAGATGCAAGATATTAAAAACTATATTGTTGGAATAAGCAACACCAGCACGAGTGGAATAGCAGAATGAACCCAGCTATAATTCAGATATATAACAAAAGATTTTTGGAATCTGTTAAGTTATTAGGTATTCTTAGATGCCAAGCAGAATAAATAAGTGAAAATGTTAATCTACACATGAAACTGTATAGTAATATTTAGGTCATGAAAGGAAATTCCAAAGGCGTCTGGAGTGAGGTACAGTGAGTGGGGTGGGTGGACTGATTACCTATAAAGGGATGTAAATCAGACTGACACCAGATTTCTCAGCAACAGCAATGAAATCAGCAGATAGTGAAGCACTGTTTTTGAACGTCAGGGAGACAGTTAACTTTAAATCTGAATTGCTTTGCCCAATAAAGCTTAATTGAAGTTTCAGAGTAAAATAATCAATGTACTTTCTGCCACGCTAACATTTAGAAAATTTGCCATGTGCAAATGTGTAGGGAAATGTAAGCCAGGAGTAAAATGAATCTGAGAGGAAGAAGATAGGATGAAAGACACAATTGTGAAAAAAAAAAAAAAAAAAAAAAAAAAACCCTAGAAAAAAAGCCTTATTCTTTTTTTTTTTTTTTTTAAATATTTATTTATTTATATAAGCACTGGGTACAGTCCGAAGCGTGGGAGGGTGAGAGAATTCGCCAGAGCCAGAGCAGGGAACAGAATAGGCAGAATGACAAAGAACACTGCTGAGGGGAGCATCAGGCATGGCAGGAGAGGTCTGTGCACCATGTGGGACCCTCGCCTGGCGGCCGGGGATCGAACCAGTGCTGCGGAGGCTGCAGGCAGCTTCGCAGCCCAGTGCTCAACCACTGGGCCACCAGGGGAGGCCCAAAAGCCTTATTCTTAATTTTAAATGTGTTGATCTTTCAAAATTAAGTTTTTAATTAAAAAAATATTTCAGCTGATTCCAAGTTTTGGGGCCATATAAAGAAGAGAGAATTTAAGGCATGTTGAGATTCTTGTTCTGCTATGTGGATTTTACATGCTGATTATTTCTAAAATTGTTCTGAACAATCCACATTTTAGTATGTTTAGTATGTTTGTCATAAGGTAACAATTAGAAAATGAGATTTAGATTACAGTCTCACAAACCACTAAATATTCAGGGGAAAGCATAGCAAACCAACCTCAAACCAACCTCAATCAACCCAACAGAATTCAGGGAAGAAACAAAGAATCAGGAAAAAGTAGAAAGAGTAGCAGATAGAAAATATTGGCATAAACAATTCACAGTATATCAGTAATTACAATGTTATAAATGAGTTAATTACACCTGTTGAAAGATAGCACAGGAACATGGAGTCAAGGAAGTAAAGGCAAATTCATGTTAAAAGGACAGACACATTTTCACAGATAAGAAAATAGTTTATTTAAGGAAGGGGCAGAGATAGGACCAGATGCTGGTTATGGAGGGAGGCAGTTGAGGGGATATAAGAAGCTTGGAATTGATTCTGAAGGGAAACGAGCAATAGTATAGAGAATTTAGTGGTTCATGAGATGTATGTTGGAGCAAAGTTACTAAGGGAGTGGGGAAAGTTTGGGGGACAGGTCAAGCTCATGGTGGGAGGATATTTAGGAGCTAATAAAGAGATTCATTCATACAATGAAGAAGTAGATCATGTTGCAGCAGCAGATAGGGAAACGGTGGTAGGTGTTACACATTAGAAAATAATAGTATCTGTAGGGAGGAATGAATAAGAGCTGGGGTTGATGGGGAGGAAAACTGCATGATGGCAGACTGCAAGATGCCAGGTTTCCAAAGTGGGGGTGTCTTTCATAGATACGGGAGACACAGGACGGAAGAGATAGGCAGGGAAGTGATGTTGCACTCTGGCCTTGGCATACGGGGCACGTTCAGTGAGCATTGGCTCTCAGGATATATATTTGGGTTAGATGTGCACATCACTGATGGAGGGAGTTGTGCGTTCACAGACTGAGCTCGCACAATAGCACTGGAACTGCCCACAGTAGATGACATTCTTTTGAGCTACCATGTGAGAAGCTGGAACTCTGATGCTAGTCCTGACCCTCTTCTTTTATGTTCACTAAAGAGACACTCTAAGGAAATAGTCATGTCTGCCTCAATCCAATGAGGAGCTTTGAAAGCTTGACCTAGCTGAGATGGGCGCCTTCCTGGTTTCTGTCTCTGAGTTATTGTGCCTGTGGAGTCAATGGGGTAGGCGAGAGGGGAAGATGTGCATTGGATGAAGCACAACTATGAAGCATTCAGGAATATGAAGAAGCCCCTTGTTGCTCTCTGAAGGAAAGTAGCCCCTTGGGTGAAATGGTTAATTATTGTCATATCTAGTCATTAGTCGAACATGGTAATGACTTCATAGATTGCAAATGGCAAGCCTTTCTGGAACTTTTCCTAGCAGAGAATTCCACTCCTCACACCCACATACAAAACGACAACATCCACAGTGGAAGTGTTATAGGACAGGGAGAGGGGCAGCCCAAACCCCGCAAACCTGCCTATTCTAAATGGGTTCCGCCATCCGCCGCATCAACACAAAACATAGGAGACTTTAATGGGAAGGAACTTTAATAAAACTAGGAAACAATACAGGTAAGGCAAAGAGTCTAGTTTCTAAGTGAAGCATCCAGAGTTACCCGTCCCCTCGTGGGTAAAAGTCCATCCAAATGGGATTGGCCCAGAGCAAGGCCCCAAAGCCTGCCATGAGTCTAAAGCACCTTCCAGTGGGGACCCACAGCAAAGGGTCAGAAACAATCAGACAAGCCCAGAAGGAAAAGAGCAAAATCAACATCAAGATAAAAGCTGCCATTGTCACCTCCCCACGGGTCTCACCCACATCTGTGTCACCTAGTCCACGACCAAAAGACAAGCGCAGTTTCTTCATGTGTCTCTAGGCTCCATGTGCCTCCTCCAGGTCTCCTGGCTCCATCCTGCTTCTTTCCTCAGTCTCTTCTGCAGCTTCTTTTCTCTTCCTGCTCAACTCCTCCCTCCCTTGGGTGGGGCAGGGAACCTCCCCCTTTCCTGGGGACCACCCTGTTGCAATCCCCCCTTTTAATTTTTATTCCACCATATCTGTGGTGGCACAGATCTCATGGTGTAATATTAGGAGACAGTCTTTTTTCAGGATTACAATGTGTGTAAGAGAAGCAACAATTAGTCTTTAGACTTATGGCAGGCTTTGGGGCCTTGCTCTGGGCCAATCCCATTTGGATGGACTTTTACCCACGAGGGGACGGGTAACTCTGGATGCTTCACTTAGAAACTAGACTCTTTGCCTTACCTGTATTGTTTCCTAGTTTTATTAAAGTTCCTTCCCATTAAAGTCTCCTATGTTTTGTGTTGATGCGGCAGATGGCGGAACCCATTTAGAATAGGCAGGTTTGCGGGGTTTTGGGCTGCCCCTCTCCCTGTCCTATAACAGAAGTGGGAGCTGCACTGTAGTGTGGGCAGCTGGGAAGTTCAAATCCCCAAGGCCATCGACTGGGATAGACCCTAAAGGGTTAAGGGTTGAGAAGTTTCTGTTTACATTCCTTAGACTGCTGAGGAGTCTCAGATTTCTCCCCCTCTTCTTGATGAAGAGAACTTCTGGGAAACACCTATATTTTAGGGCACACCAGACTCCAAATATAGTTGCTTTGCAGATCAACATGTGTTCCCCAACCTGTTAGAGGGAAGTTAGCATGGCACCCAGCATGGAATGTGTTCCATCTTACAAATTGCTATACTTTCTGAAACTTTAAGTTGTTCATTGGAAGGACTTCCTAAAGAAGGCGAATTCTGAGGCACGTCTTGTAGGAGGAAGGTGTTTCTGAGAGTAGAGTCAGGCTTCCTTGGGGAGGAACCAAGTCCACCATCCCCTGTGCTCCCTGCACCTTGCAAAGAATTTTCGTTATAATTCTGGGACCTACATCGGATTAACTTGTGTAAAGGTCTGTACCTCAGGTTCCTAGCAAAGTTCCTTGTATATGAGAGGATCTTGACTGATTCCTTTTTTTTAAAGATTAATTTATTTAAGCATTCAAGAACTGGGGTACAGGCCGGAGGTAGAGGGGGTAAGAGGATTTACCAGAGACAGAGTGGGGAACAAACAGGTGGATCGACAAATACACTGCTCAGGGGAGCAGCCAGAGAGACAGGAGAGGTCTATTGCACCATGTGGGTCAGCTCCCTGGCCAGGGATTGAACTTGTGCTGTAGTGGCTGCAGATAGCTTCACAGTGCTGAAACATAACCCCTTGCACCACCAGGGAGGTCTAGCTCCTTGACTGATTCTTATGGCATATAGGAGAAGAAATAATGCCCCAGACAAGATAGAAAAAGATGCCTTGTAATATTATTTATATTATGAAATTTGTACTTTTAAGAAATAATATGCAGTCCTGAAAGCAATCAGAACTTGGAATCTCCTGGGTAGTGAAACAGTTGATTCAAGTGCTTAGTTAATGAATCTGCATAAAAGGAAGGTTGCAGTTGCCAGTGGTGATGAGTGACTGCTATGGTGGACGAAAGCCAGGTCAGTGGTAGCCCTGACCCTCTCCATTTCCTTTGAGTAGAAAGGTTGCACTGTGTATCCCAGGGTCTCAAGGGCCAGAGGGGTGGATCATCTTGAGATCCATTGCATGAGGAGTATGTTTCCCTGGAAAGATTGGAGTCCATAGCAAGAGGTGGGCCCATTCGAGGTGAATGGGTAGAACTTAGAAGATAAGGCATTTGGGAGCAGCTTCCCAGATGATGTAGGCCCTCTCTTTGGTCCAGCTGAGAAGGAAATCACAGCTTCTCAGAAACATGTGGAGAGCCCAGGACTGCTCAGTCCATGTGTGCCTTCTCCCTGCAACCACCCCTTTACTTTGCAGCGCGAGGAGAGGCTGCTGGTCCTGTTGACATGTGAGTTGGGACAAGCAGGGCAGCTGCTGAGGAAGGGGCTGGCATGCAGTGGGCTTACGTCTGTGCTGGTCACTGCACCCAGCACTTTCTGTACATAGGACTGGCATTCTGGCGACCTAGCTCTGCAAGGGGCAGGCACAATCACTCCTCCTCTGGCAGGTGAGGACACTGAGGGTAGGGTGACAAAAAACTGTGCTTGTGTAGAAGGGGGACCTGCCCCTTAGCTGTGCTGTGTGAGCCTGGGCTCTCATTTCCGAATTTGATTTGAGTAATTAGGTTCATGGTTCAGAGGATCATGCTTTTCCTAATAGCCCTTCAGAGCCCACCAGGCTGCCATGAGAGAGAAGTGGCGGGGCTGGGAGTCAGATCTTACTGGGAGTAAGGTGCCGAAGCTGCCTGGGCAGGTACTCTGGAGAAACAGTGAAGCCCGGGGCGGTGGCATAGCTCTGCCAATGACTCTGAGCAGTGTTTCTGCAAAGTGGGAACGTCCTAGAGTGGAATGGGTGCTTTCATTGTGAGCACACCCCAGGTGAAGGAAGCTGCTGGGTGGTTTTTGATGAGGCAGCTCTGGACTGGAGTCAGAGTTTGGGAGCAGCAGGGACAAGTGCATTATATGATACTCAGAATGACCTTCCATCAGGAGGACACTAGTTTGCACCCCAACTCTGCCTGGTCCTCGCTGCGTGACCGTGGGTGAGTAACTATCTTTGCTGGGCCTCTCTGCAATCATTTTTATAATGGGGGCCATGATGCTGAGCTGATATGCTTAAGGGGCTTCCGTGGTAAAATGTGGAGACAATGCACACTGTGCCTGCTCCTGCCACAACGTGCCTCCTCTGGGTGCCATCCCTGGGATGCAATCAAGAGACCTCGCTTCAGAAATATATGATTGACTGTTATCTCCTCTCAGGACCAGCTGGAAGGGCAAGGGCAGGGCACTGTCCTTTGCAACTGGAAGTTGTTGCACAAGCAGCAGAGATCCTTTGTTACAGGGTTACCGTAGACCTACTGTCCCAGGCTGGCGTGATCTGGAACAGTGAGGTTCCATTTCAATGGCTAAACAAAATCTCAAGAACAACATACAATGCTCACTTGTTAAACACTTAGGCCCCTTGACTGGGAAAGCAAGGTGCGCCTTGAGATCAGTCCCTGGGAGAGAGGAGGGGGTAGCTCTGGTCCTTTGCTGGGTCAGAGCCCAGGCTTGCTGAGAGCCTCACAGCTGCTGCCACTGGGAAAAGCAATTTGTCAACTTTATACCTTTCTGCTTTATGGTCTGGTAACTTAATAGGATTCGACCTCCCCTGGATTCCATTTCAGTTGGGTCAGACACTGAGCTTGAAATTAAAACTTGGGCTCTGAGACAGGTGATGAGGAGCTGGTGAGGTGTGTGAGCATGTGACCACAGGACCTGGGTGCTCCAGATGCCCTCTGAGCCAGCCTGGCCGAGTCCAGGCGTTCCTGCTGCCCTGGCCATCTGCCTTCCCCTGGGCACCGCGGGGCAACACACGGTGTCGTGAGTCTGCCCACCACCTGCCCATGCAGGGGAAGCTTCACTTGTCACCATGGACTTGAATTCAACGGGGAGCGGGGGAACGTTGCCAATGCAAGGGTCCTGAGATGACGTCATTCACTCGGCTGAGAGTGGTGGGCCCTGCAGGGCACGGAGGCATTTCTGTCACTTGGTCAAGGAACTTGCAGTGGGAATGAGAGAAAGTCAAGGGCACACATGACTGTAACATAGGCAGAAAGCGGTTTGCCCAAGGAGGAGGGCTGCTGGACAGCAAGGTTCAGGGTCAGGAGGGTTGCACGGTCATGGTGTGGCCTGAAGTGAACCTTTGAAGAAGAGAAGGGCTTGGTCCAGCAGGACTGCAGGAAGGTCACCCTCCAGGGTGTAGGGGCGGGGAGGGCGTGCGCAGGGGTGTAGGGGTGTGGGGGGTTGGTGTCATGCCTGTGTAAGGGACAGAGAATGGTTGTCGTACCTCAGGCTGGGGCATTACAGGGGTGTCTGGCCCGATGGCAGCTGTGGTGAGTGGAAAGCTGATGCTGCCCAGGAGGTAACTGGGGCCTCTTTTCAGCACTTTACATGGATGATGTATCTGTAGCTGGGGACTGATTTGAAGGGTAATACATTGTATTTCTTAAATTTTCACACACACAAGCACCACCCCCAGGTTGTGACTATTGTTCCCATTTTATGGATACTGAAACTGACCCTGAAGAATAGCAAATGTTACGCACATACAGCTGGTAGAGAATAGAGCTGGCCTCTGAGCCAGACACCTCCAGGGCCATCGCTTGTGCTCTCTCTGTTGCTCGCTTCCCATAGAGGTTAGATTTGAAGGGCCACTGCATCCTGCTCAGCAGGATGGCCTTCAAAGGAGCAAGGCGGTGGTGGGGAGGTGGGAATGACGGGTGTTGGCTCCCAGAACTGGATCGCCGTGAACGGCGATGAACTGGGGGCCAGTTTCTGAGCACAGGTTGCTGGCACAACGCACAGTTGTTCTGGGGGATGACAGGGTGGGGGTGCCATCCCCACCAGAGTATTGCTCCTCTCAAAGTCATTATCATCAGCCTTTGCCACTAGGGCAGTCTCTGAGTCCCACGGCCTTGCTTGTGCTCCTCACCTCCTCTTCTTGCTATGAACAAAGGATGGATGACTCTAAGCTTTTCTGTAAATGAAGGTGTCCCTGAGGCCCAGATTGGGAAGGGCTGTCAGGGAGCTTAAGTAAAGGCCAGTAGGACAGGGCTGGGGCCCGGGGTCCTGTGATGGACCCAGAGGCTCACCAGCTGCCCGTGGCCTCCAGAGAAGCATTGGAAGGGGTGACTTCAAAAGGACAGAGGGTCCCTCCATCCTTTGTGTTTAGAACAATGGGCAGCAGTCCGCCAGACGTCTGCCTTTGACCATTTCAATGGCCCTCATTTCACCCACGAGCTAAAAAAGAAAATAATATGAGTTCTGGTAAAAAGTGGGTTTGGTCCACTTTTGGGACATGGTCCCTCAGAAATAAGAAGGAAGGATTTCAATATAAATGGTTATTGCCAGCATGCAATAGCAACAAAGAAAGAAAGAAAAACAAACAAAGAAAACAAAGAAAAACAAAAACCCCGGCACAGTAGAATACCATCAATAGGGAAATGATTACATAAATTGTGGTATTTCGATGTCTCTGCTCCGTAGCACATCACATCTTCTTAAATGAATGAGAAAGATCAATGTGCATTAATCTGGAAAGGTGTCTAACAAAACACTGTCAATGAAATAAAAAGTTGCAGAATAACGTCTGTGGCAGGACACTTTTTTTTTTTTGCAAAAAGAGACGGATGGAGAGAAAAAGGAAGTCTGCCTATTTGTATCTGTGATTCTGCAATCACAGCGAGAGAGTAATAGAATGATAACAATGGTATAATTTGTTATCCTAAGGCCCTGGGTTGCAAGGGAGAGAAATTTTTCATTCTTTAAAAAGATCCTTGTTTAACCTCATAAAAAACCATGCCATTATAATTAAAAACTCAATAAACTAAGCATTGCTCATGGATGAAATTAAAGAAGGAAACAAAAGGAGTTAAAATGTGGATTACATTAAAAGCCAGAATATATTATAGTATTTGTGCTCCAGATTATGTACCAGAATTTTTTTTTATTTTTTTTGCATAGAAGAACTGGGGTGTAGGCCAGAGGTGTAGGGGTGAGAGGATTCACCAGGGAGAGTAGAGAGCAGAATAGGCAGATGTATTGAAATACACTGCTGAGGGGACCAGCGTGCAAGACAAGAGAGGTCAGCTGTGCCATGTGGGTCACCTCCCTGGCTGGGGATGGAACTCAGACTGTTGTGGTAATAACACTGAGACTTAACCCCTTGGCCACCAGGGAAGCCTATATCATAAATTTTTTAAAGATTTATTTATTTATTTATACAAGAACCGGGGTACAGGCCAGATTCACGGGAGGGTGAGAGGATTCACCAGAGACAGAGCGGGAATAGAACAGACAGACTGACGAAATACACTGCTGAGGGGAGCAGTGGGCGAGACAGGAGAGGTCCACCGTGCCATGTGGGACCCTCGCCGGCCAGCCAGGATCAGCTTCACAGCTGTCCAGCTGCGGACGGCTTCACAACGAGGCGCTCAACTGCCTGCGCCACCAGGGGAGACCCTATATCATAATTTTTAAATGCAATTTCCATGTTACATGAGTATCACAGAATATTGCTAAAACAGTTTTTTTTTTTAAGATTTATTTATTTATGCATACAAGAACTGGGGTATAGGCCCGAGGTGCATGTGTGTGAGAGGATTCACCAGAAACAGAGCGGGGAACAGAACAAGCACACTGACTGAAATACACTGTTTAGGGGAGTAGTGGGTGAGCCAGGAGAGGTCTGCTGTGCCATGTGAGTAGCTCCCTGGCCAGCCGGGGATCGAACCCATGCTGCAGAGGCTGCAGAGAGCTTCACAGTGCTGTGCTCAATCCCTTGCCTCACCAGGCAGGCCCTAAAACAGTTTTTTTGATAAGGTAATTTTGGGAATTTTTCCTAATATGTTACAGCCATTGAATCACTATACTCTTACATATCAATCTTATCAAAGGCACTGAGAAGTCCTGCAACTAAAAAAAATTCTCAAGCGCATGAATCTACTTTCCCAGGTGTATTTTTCAGAAAACCTCTCTCTGCATTATAGTTCCCCTATGGAACACTTGAGAAAACCCTTGAAAATGAACTCCTTGATTTCATGATAATGGGAAGCCTCTGAAAATTTTGGGTCTTTGGGTAAGACCCAAGTTGATTTTCAGGGGACTGTGTGGCAAGAGCTTGGAACATGATAGATCTGGGGCACAGGGGACCACCTGGGAAAATGTTCTGGCAGTGCAGGGAAGAGGTGACCGTGGTCAGAATGAGGACAAACTATGGAGGCAGAGTGCACGCAAAGACGGCTGTGACATGGCTGGGATGTGTCGCCAGGGCCAGGCAAAAGAGGGGGGCGAGAAAAGATGGGGGACACATGTATAAGAGGCTTCATGTTTGGCTACCAGGTATCTAGTGTTGCTTTGAGATGGGAGATTCCAGACGGGAGCAATTTTGACGTCCAAGCAGGGGGAGGATCATGAGTTGAATTGGAGGAAGTGTCCATTCAGCAGCTGGATGTGGAAAAATGCCAACTACAGTCTTCTGAAACCACATGAATTGATCACTTATCAGGAGGGACAATGTAGGACTTGCCAGGCCACATTCCATACTATTGCCCCAGAGGCCATCAGGCATTATTGAGGTCCTCCTGTAGGAGAGGCTCCCAGAGGAAGATTCTGTCCTTCTGGGAGAAAACTGGATTTTAGTGAGTTAGTTTCACAGATGGGATCTCTTGCCTCTTCCTGGGGCTCTTTCTCATGTGTGGCACATGAAAACTGCCGGCCCCTCAGTGGCGGGAACAAAGGCACCTCCTGCAGATGCCACAGAAAGTCTGCCACAGAAATGGGCCATCCCATTTCCTGCTTGCACACGGTCCTGGGTGCACTTCCCTTTGTTGCCTAGAGGTCTTTAATCCCTGTGAGTTGGAGGACCCAGTTCTACTTCAGCTGGGCCCTGAGGATTTAATGAGGACCCTGCATCAACTTTTGGGTCAGAGAGTTAATGGGAGAAACATCTACACCCTCCATCCCCAAGGCCAGTGTGGAGCTGGTGGTGGGAGTGGTGAGAAGCCTCTTAGGGGAAGGTTGTGTAAGGACCAGTGTCATGAGGTGAGGCCAAGCTTCTCCCCACATCCCTGGAAAAATGTCTCCCTGTTCAACCTGGGAAGAAGCGTTTTGATACAAACGCTCTAGGCCTGATGACATGTGATAAAGTGACTCTTCTGCTGGCCATTAACTCCCTTTAGGTCATAACCCATGGATGTATCTGGGTGAGGACACTCCCCTAAGGGAATCTGTCCTCCCGTCCATGAAGTAAGTGGCGTGCCTCTGGGGGGTGGTTGGTGAGGTCACACCCTGTGTGAAACTCTTCTGTGGTCACCCCATTAACATGGAATAGGGTCAAGCCTGAGTGACCAGGCAAGCCTCAGACACCCCAGTTACTGCATGAGATAGAGACGCAGCCACCCAGGAGCGCTGGGGACCCCAGCAGGCCACTCCAAGCCCCGGTCTGTGGGGAATGGCCTTGCTGTAGAGCATGGTCAGTGGGATCAAGCTGGAGACAGGCTCTCAGGTGCCCGGGCACTCGGGATCCGAAGGAACTGGCCAAGACTTCGAACTGCTGATAACTCTAAGTCCAGATCCCTGAGGACCTGCCCAGGGCTGCTTCTTTCTCTCTCTCCTGTGAAAAGCACACTGAGGACCAGGCAGGTCACTGGAAACCTGCTGTCTGGAGGAGCTCCTAGGAGCATCTCCTCCCTGGCTCTTGATTTCAGCAAAGACATGACCTCTGAGAACCGGAGCTGGTTCCAGGCTGACCTCGCACAGGCTGCCGCGGCAGAGCAATCACCCTTGCTCCCTGGGACTTGCTGCTGTGTCCTGACATGTGAGTGTTGAGATCGGGGTTGAATCTCTAGCAAATCTGCATCCTGCTTTATTTTGGAATAATGAAGGCGGGAATTACATGTTTGTTGGAGGCAAAAACACTTCCCAATAGCAAAAGAATGTTGCGATCTAACCTTATATGATGGCAGGAGTGCACTGGGTGGAATCCCATGAAAGGAAGGCCTGGGCTTCTTTGCCTGCTGCTGTGTCCTCAGAGCTGCAGCTGGGCCTGGCACACAGTAGGTGGTGCATATGTGTGTGCGGAGTGAATGATGATTAGAGGCTCTTGCAAGATGTCCTCTTCTCATCACCTTCCAGGGTGATTTGCTGTGCTACAAAGCTGCAGGGATTCTGTAAATGGTCTGGAGAGGGTAGTTGCTGGGATGGATTTTGGAGGATGAGAAGGCAACAAGGAAACAGAGCCCGTGCTCGGTAGAGGGTGCAGCATTTCTGGATCCTGGAATCGTGTGGTGGTCCTGGGCTGGGCTCGTCGGCCCTGTGTGTGGAAAGAGCCCACCTATGGGTGGGAGGAATAGCCAGGGAGAGGGAGACGAGGAGCCTGGTCACCAGCAGGTGAACAGAAGCAGCGCTCGCCGTCATTAACCACCTCTGACCTACAGGCGAGGGTAACATCAGTTCCTCCAGGGCAATAGCGTTTGCCTGCTCCGAGACAGTGGCTGTTCCAGGTGAGATCGTCAGAGGAGTGAAGATTAAAATGCCTCCTCGCACTTGGGGCAGATGTCGTCTGCTCCAGTGCCTCCCTGGTTCAGTCTGGTTGCTTGGAATCCAGACAGTCCCCAGATCCCTATAGTGTTTCCTGGAGGAGGCTCCGCCAGCTCACTCCTATTAAACACCAGATTTTGGGGAAGGGCTGGGGGAGAGGTGTGAGCTGTAGGTACCAATGATCTTTGCAGTAAATGCAGGAGAAGCGTCTGCTGCAGATGGAGAGGGAGGCACGGATTCTGAAAATGTTAAGTAGCTTTGGGACAGCCTGGAGTGGGAGCGGAATGGATGGACTTGGACATTAATACAAACTCTGTCACTTAATACCTAGATGGTTGGGGCTGTTGATAACCTGTCCGAACCTCAGTGGTACGTCACAAAACATCTGGATAATTGGATCAATGTACACAGTTATCGCTATCAAAGCAGAACGTTGGTTAGCACGTCTGGGCTTTGCTCACTCTCTCCCCTTCCTCCAGTCAAGGGGTTTAACCCCACAGGGCATTCAGAGGGGAGCAGGTGGTGTGTCTGGTGCTTAGAGCAGCTGGTGCTCTGGCAGGATGTCAGTAGCTGTCGTGTGAGGTAGACAATAGCCAAGGCGAGCGCCACATCCAGATGCAGGCCAGTGAGTGCTCAGGGGAGGGCGAGGCCACCTTTCCCATGAGTACAGAGGAAGGATGGGGTGGGCCAGAAGACCTTGGGGTCCAGAAGGATGATTAGAATTTTGGTTGCTGAAAAGAAAACATGGGGAAGCAAGTTTTTTGAGCAAAGGGTATTTGAGTTTGATTGTAGGGTAACATATTTTGGAGGTAAGATAGGGTGAGGAATGAAGGGCAACAGAAGGCTGTAAAACTCAAGAGCTATCAGGGAAATTTTGGAAACTCTGGAGTCCTAAGATAAGAGATATGGACTTACTGAGGTCCAGAAAACCCCCAGCCAAGATGAAGAAACGAGGAAAGGAGACACCCTAACTCATTATTTTTCTCCTCTAGACGCAGGACTTAACTTTCTGGGTTCCTGGGGGTTAGGCCTTTATAGGAGACCTTCAGCACTGGGTTTGCCATGGAGGAAGAGAGTTGACTGGGGAAGGCACTGGTGGCAGCCATCATTCTCCCTTCTAGCACCTTCTTCTTCATAACAATGGAAATCACTCCCCTGCCCCCAACACACACACATTCATTTTCCTAGGATGGGTCCTCTGGGCCTCAGTGTCACTCTACAGGGAGTACATACACTACTGTCCCCTCTATATCCCCCATATCTCTTGTCTCAAGAAGTTTCTGGGGATGTGGCCTGTGTTGTCAATCAGATCTTGTCTTCCAGAAGCCTGGGCCAGATTCCCAGTGGAAAACCATGGCTGGCATTTAATTTAAAAGCCAAATTACTGCTTGCATAAATTTTCTAAGTTGTATCTCATCTCTCCTTGCAAACCAAAGCTCCTTCCAAAGAGGGTGGGCACCTGTGAGATTGAAATATCTTTCTGATAGATTTCTCAAGTGGGAGGAATACACCTTACCTGGAAAATTTTGAGTGTCAGGATGGAAGTTCCAATAGTCATATTATAGATGGGGAAAGCAAGGGTCAATTGAGGGAGCGGACACATTTATCCAGCAATAATTACTAAGTGCATTCAATGTGAAGTTTGGGAATCAAAAATGAAAGAAGGTCAATGACAATAACTGATCTTTCAAACACATAAATCTGGTATGTCATGTATGTGCCTAAGATCCTATAATAGCCTCCATTTTACTTCAAATAACCTCCTCAACATAGCTGCTAGGGTTCTGTTTTATGTGGCCCCTTTGTGTGACTCCATCCTAATCACCTGCTTCTTGTCTCTGTCTACTCAGTTTCTCTAACAGGTTCAAACATGACAAGCTTTTTCTGGCCTCAGGATCTCTTCCCAGGCTGTGCTTTCTTAATGAAGCTCCTTTTCCTCTGCTCTTCATGCAACTGGCTACTTCTTATCCCACAGGTTATAATTAAAAATGTTATCTCTTTAATATTAAGATATTACCCATCTACATTATTCTTCTTGCAATTGTTTATTTTTGTGTGAGTGTGAATATGGAGGTCATAGAGGTTCACACTGCTTCAGATTTTTGTTCTCACCCAACACCCACCACCAAGGCACCCATAGTTCTCACCATGATCCATGGGCCCCCACACCCATCTTTGACCTCATCCCTAGCCCCTCCTCTGGTGGCCTCAATTCTACAGTCATTTCTAGGGTTTGTTTTGATTTTATTTAGTGTGTTCCCTTTATGTGGTTCCTTTACATCACACAAGCCCAGCTGCGTGATTCTTCACTGAAGCACCTAGCTTGTTCCTTTTGTAGGAATAATCTGGATTTCAAATCAGTTCTTCATGGACTTGTCTGACACCTTCCTCCTTGGCTGGGGTGGAATTCCCATCCTGGCAGGAAGCATGTCTGCTTTTTATGGACCTGTAGATCCTACACTTCACACCTGCTGGACACAGAAGGGACGCTGGGTCCACAGCTGCTGAAGAATGGATGAGCCCGTGTGCGTGTGAGTAAATGTGTGAATGAGACACAAGTGCCCCTTCCCCACATGTCTCCTGGGGAGCCCAGCACCAAAGTCCCTCCTGATAACACCCCCCCCCCACCAATGCTGTAATGGGGATGCCTGAGCAATACCCAGGCACTCTGCTTGCAAGGAGACGTGACTGCTTCATAAATTAGAGAAAGTTATACATAAAAGGCTTGATTTGAGCTGGCTTTGGAGAAAACAAATGAGGTGTTTTACAAAACTCTGCAGGGGAGGAAATTTCAGGCAGAGGGCGTCACCAATATGCCAGATAACAGCAAATCACTTTTTTATTTATACAAGAGCTGTGGTACAGGCCAGTGGCAAGGGAGAGTGATAGAATTCACCAGGGAGAGAGCAGGGAGCAGAACATGCAGACAGACCGAAAACACTGCTGAGGGGAGCAGCAGGCGAGACAGGAGAGGCGTGCAGTACCATATGGGTATGTCCCTGGCCGGTCGGGATCGAACCCACACTGCAGAAGGCTGTGGATAGTTTCACAGCACTGCGCTCAAGCCGCTGCGCCACCAGGGAGGCCCCAAATCATTTTTTAGTATGAGTATGCCCCATGGAATATTTGGGACATACTTATACCAAATGTACCCACTGTTTGTTTGAAATTCATACTCTCCTGAGAGTCCATTTTATCTCTGCATACACACAGATACATGTACACATACACACACATAGGCATGAACACACCATTCTATGTATATTTTATTTTTTAAGATTTATTTTATTTATTTATGCATATAAGAACTGGTGTATAGACCAGACGTGCAGGGAGAGGATTCACCAGAGACAGAGTGGGGCACAGAACAGGCAGACTGAAATACATTACTGAGGGGAGCAGCAGGTGAGCCAGGAAGGTCTGCTGTGCCATGTGGGTCAGCTGCCTGGCCGGGAATTGAACTCATGCTGCAGTGGCTGGCAATAGCTTGATAGTGCTGAAACTTTAACCCCTGCACCACCAGAAAGACCTGATACGTATATTTTAGCATGAAACAGTGACAGTGTAGCAGGCTTGGACTTGGAGACAGGTGAGCGTGGCCTGGCATGTCTAGGGAAATCCTTTTGGGCGTTGCCCTATGAAAGTACCAAAATGTTGCTCCAAGCAGGAGAGTAACTCATCTGGATCATTTCAAAACTCTGAGCACCAATACCTTCTTCTGCCACAGAAAGGCCCTGCCGTGGAGTTTGGAGCTGGCGATACACGTTCCATGCAGGACTAGGCCAGTGCCTTGCCTATGGTCTGGCTGAGCACTTCTCTGTGCAGTAGCCCTGGGTCCCAGTGCTGTGTGGGCGGGTCAACTGCTTCCCCTCACTGGCTGCTGCCCGGCCCACCTTGAGAATATAGGGGTTGACTAGATATCTTTAAATTCCCTTTGAATCTAAGCAGTATTGCAGTCTTATTTTGAGATCCTATGAAACATTCTGATGGTGTCCAGGGAACAATGACTAAGCTTTCCATGACTGGAAATGCTGTGTGCTGGCCTGTGTGCCCCCCTCCTGCTTAGACAGCATCTTGGCTTGGTGTCTAGAAGCAGAGTCTGAGGCAGGGAGGATTCTGGGCAGGTGGCTTACTGAACAAGTGTTAAGTAGATTAAGGGGCAAAAGTGGCTAAGCTAAGGGAGCATGGCCCCTCAGCTGGAAACTTGTGCTAGCCTGATCTCATAGGGTGCTCTGGAGACAAGTCCACCATGAAGAAGACCAGAGCATTTATACCCACATGCCCATTACTGTGCTGTCGAGTGGTAGATACCATGTGGGACCACTCTGGTCATGTGGCTCATCAGCCCCGGGCAACTCTGGGAGAAGCTGCAGGCCACTAGAAGCCTTCATGGCAGCTGGGGATGGGCAAGGCTGCTTGGGACAGAGAATTCAGAAAACTCACATATAGGTAGTTCTCCAAGCACTTAAGAAAAGATGTGTTATTGGAAGCATGAATAAGTAAGAGCTTAGGTGGAGAAATACAAAGATGCTAACATGTTGTGTGAACAATTACAAGGTACATCTTTGTGTCTGGGACACAATTTCTACATCTACGAGATTTTCTCTAAGGAGTCTACTGTTCCTCCCACATTCATAGACTCTGGAGTCAGATGGCTTAGCTTGGATTCTGGCTCTCCTCTTCAGTGTCTGTGCTTGCCCAGATGAATGGTTTTGATTTCCAATAGTCACTGATTACAAAAATATATTCCACTTAGCTGAGCCTCATCTTAAGTTGGGAGAAATAACAGCACGTACCCTGCATGGTTAGTGTGAAGATTAATGAGAAAATGCATAAAAAGCACTTAAAATATCAGTCACATACACTTTAGTAAGAAATTTAGAGCATGCTGTCCTCGGAAATTTCTTAACAAGCTCCATTTTACTGACTGAGTAATGAAGGTGTATTTTCTTATTAAATGAAGTAGAGCTGTCTGCACAAAGGATGGGTCTTTAGAAGTGGGGTTCAACATTTCCCTAGGGCTTATGGAATCTACCAGGAGGCAGTCCCAGGTCTGCAATCCTTGTGCTGTCAATGTTGCTTCAGATATTGTCATGGGAGGCTTGAGGGAGTGGAGCAGACCTGAATGGAACTTGTTCTCAGCACTTTGCCTCAGGAAGAGCACACGCAGATGGGCTTATGCTGATTTGAGGAAACAGAAGGAAAATAATTCAGGGTTTCAAAATTTGACATTTTTTAGCTTCCCACCAGATATGTCATGTGTACTATATTTGCTGCACTTCTTGGCCTGACTTTCCATGCTCAAGATTCAGGAATTATACTTGACATTTCCTCCCAATATGGGCAAGAGAAGCAAAGAGGGAGGAGGGCACTGTGGGGTTCAGAAAGAATGTGGGCTTGGGAGATGTCTGGCCCAAGATCCAGATAAGGGTTCCATGTTGAGTCACCGTCTGGCCCTCTCTGAACCTGTCTCACTGCCATCTATGAAATGGGAATCATCCTTAGGTCCCGGGAATGACAGAGGATCCGGGGGTCAAATCTGTATAGTACTCATATCAGGCTTCACACAGTAGGTCATCAGGTGTCAGAATAACCCCTGAGTAAACCTCCAGAGCTCACAATAGCACCTGTTAGAGACAGGCTGCAGACTCACACAGCTCACTCTGAGGCCTACTCTACCTCCTTTCCCTGTTAGCTCCTCTGCCTGTAAGCACCAGGGGGCAGCACCCAGCTTGTCCTCCTGCCTCATGAGCTGACCCCTTCTGGAGATCTGGAGGTGGTCTCTCTAAATGGTCAGAGGTATAGTGAATCCGACCCAGCTAGCAATGCCAGATCCTCGGTCCTAGTAGGCCGAGGACCCAGAGGGTCAATCTCTTGTCTGAGAGTGTCACAGCCTGGATGGAGGTTGACCTGGGCCACCCACACCTGTGCATCAGCATTTCTCTGTGGAGGCTGTGGGGGAGAGAGAGAGACTTAGTTGGGCATTTGGGACCAGGGCCTGGGGAGCCCATACCAGGGTAGATTGGGTGCCAGAGATAGAACTATTAAGGCCAACAGGGTGCAAGCCCCGTGCTGTGATGCTCTGTGCCCCCCTCCTGTCCTGGACTAGTTCCTTGCCATTTTTCAGCACAGACCCCAGAGGTCAGCTGGTGGGGGGAGCCCACCCAGCTTCTCCCTTCTCTGCTAACCTCACCTGGGGACCCTCCTCTGTGTCCCAGTCATGCTCTCTGGTTATGTCCCTGTCACGGGTACTGGGCAAGGAGGGTGCACTGGCTACGGGCTTAATCCAGTCTGTAGGCCACTGTGACAAAGCAGCACTGACTGGGCAGCTTGTCAGTGGCAGGAGTTATAGCTCGTTGTCCTGGTGGCTGAGTCTAAGCACCCAGGCCCTGGGGTCCTCTTTGGACAGGCGCCTCTGCCTGGACACTGACAGGCCCCTTTCTGGAGCCTCTTCCTTCAGGGCTCTGACCCATTCATGCAGGCCCCATTCTCAGAACCTGAGCGCCTCTCCAAAGGCCCCCCTCTATCGTCACTAGAGCATGGGGACCCCACATAGGGAGCCCCTGTGTACAGGAGTATTCATACTGTCAGGTCATGACTCTGGAGCAAAGTCCAGTCACTCCTGAGCCTCGGTCTTGCTATGTGCGGTGGAGACACGGTGAGCATCTCATAGGTGGGGGTGAGGCCTTGACTACATGGGGCACACGAATGGGGGGGGGTTGGCATGGCACCCAACCTCCAGTATGCTGGGTCTCCCCACATGTTAATTTTATTATTTTTTTTAGATTTATTTATTTATGCATGCAGGAACTGGGGTAAGGCCAGAGGTGTGGGGGTGAGAGGATTCACCAGAGACAGAGTGGGGAGCATGTACTGAAATACACTGCTGCCCACCTGTTAATTTTAGTGTTAAACACAGAGCTCAGTGCGGGGGTTTCTCATTCAGGGGAGGTGCTGATGTTCGTCTCCATCACCTGGGGGCCCAGCACAGGCCTTAGCAGAACGTCAGTGCTCAACCCCAGGAAATGGTAAATGGAGACCGTAAGAAGGGCCCTGCGGTGATTTGTTAAAAGCAGTGGGGCAGTCATGTTTTTGTTTATATTGTGTAGCCCGAGTGGTCATGTAAGGATCCTTCTTTCTTAGTCTGCTTCTTAGACTGATGGGTTCACACCATGGCACGAGTGTGTGAACATGTGAGTGGGAGTGAGGAGGGGCCCCAGTTTTATGGCACTGACTGAGGACTCCGGGCTCTTGGGCCTGCAGCAGATAGGTAGCCAGACAGATCCCGAGCCATGGCTCTGCAGCCCAGGAGACCAGGCATCTCCGCTTCGCTGTCCAAGTGGTTGTATCCTGGAGTAAATGTCTGAGCTGCTGCTGGAGCCCAGGGTGACTCAGACCTGGGGACCCATGATGGGCTTTGTCATATTTGTGAATAATTAAAGAGCAGCTACCATTTGTGGAGACTTGTTTCAAAGCCATCACAATGTATTAGTGGTCAAGTCGGAGTGTGTGTGTTTCAAAGGCGAGCAAAAACCCAGAGCCAAGAAGGTGCAGCACAGTCTATAAATAACCATGCATACATGGCACACGTCTCCCAGGCCCATCTGCAGGTACACATGCCTCACTTCTTTTGCAAAGCTAGCCTGGAATGATCTGGAATGCTTCTTGGGATTAGACATTTTCCCAGTCATTCAGACCAGGGCTTCCCAGAAAGCACTGAGACGCCCCCTGCCACCCCCATGAGCAACAGGTCCCTTTCTCTCCAAGTGCCAAGTTTGGTTTTTCTGTCAAATAGTATTTAAGTCATCAGACTGGCCCATCTTTAGGCGCTATGATATGGCCAAATTGGCCAATGCATATACTGTAAAGAAATGAGGGTTGGGGTGATAGAAGCAAGGGTCACTGTAGGGCTGTGACCGCCCTTCTCCTTTGTGGTATTTGCCTCTGATTGGCCCATTCCCTTCCTTCCTTGTAAGGTGGCGAACAGTAATAGGGAGGCCTCAGAATAAGAGGGGGATTTATAAACGCTTAAGTAAATGACTCCAGAGGCCTGTTAGATGGTTGCAAGAACCTTCGCAGACTGAGCTGGGAATTTCTCCCCTGGCTCAGCCCAAAGGAAACATGGGCAGGAACTGGAAGTTATTCAGGGTTCAGAAATTGTGCCTGTTGTGCCTATTTACAGATAAAAACTACCAAATTATATCCAGGTCTTGGGAATCTGATTATACGTGACCCACGGGAGCAAACCTAGCCCAAGCTCAAGGGGACAAGTGTTCCCCAGTATCGTGGTCTGCTGAGTTTCTCAGCTACTGTCTGCCTACAGGGGAATTATGGAAATAAGTGTGTCCTGTGCTGGCTTCTGAGTCTGCTCAGATGGAGGAATGTTTTTAGGTTTTGAACAGCCATTGGTCAGGTATGTTGCTTGGTCAAAAGTTGGCAGCGGGCTGAGGGGGGGTGGGTGGATGGACACATGTAATAATAGGAAGCAGATGGGTAAGATGGGGCTAGGATAGCCTGGCTTTTTCCCTCAAGGTCCATCTATCATTTGATCAAAGAAATGCTCATAGATTTTGAAAAGCCATAAGCAGAGCCTTGTGTTCAGAAGTGAGGGTTGGCAGTGTCTGTCTTGGACAATTCCTTGGTGCCCTGATGTATAAGTGTCAGGGGAGGGGGTGGAGGTCCCATCCGAGCTTCAGTGGCTTACTTGGGACCCTGGGGAGGGGCTTCGCTGGGTGGGGTGTCTCTTCATGTGGGGCAGCATTAGGACATGGCTATGGAGAAGCTGTCATAGATTTTAATTATGTCAAGAAAGCAACATTCTGATAGAGTGGCTGGGTGCAAACATTTGGCAACTAACTGAGTGAGTGCAAATGACAAGTGATTATGTTAGGGCTGTTATTTTTTTTCTCAAGAATGACTTCCTTTGTTTGGCAATAGGAAACTTTCAGGAAATTATTCTTTCTGGCACTGCTGGTGGTTAAGCACCAGAATGGACCTACATTTGGTTATTTAAAGGAACTTTGTTTTACAAGTTAATTAATTGAATGATCCTTGATGTTTGACAATAGAATATTACTGGGGAATGGCACAAGGCAGTTTTCTCTTTTTATTTGCAAAGAGTCTTGTCTACTCCTTTCCATGTTAGAGTTGCCATTATTATCTGTAACCAAGAGTGAGCAGATAGCAGGTTGATGGACTGCTTTGAGTTGACATTTTCCCTGTGCATAAAATTCAAACCAGGTGTTTTCTCAAATTATAGAGTTCATTTGAATAATCTGAAAGTATTTTTAAAATGGAGAATATAAACCAATAGATAAGGGAATGGACCTGAGATTCTGCACTGCTAGCAATCTTTTAAGGAAAATGTAGTTTAAGATCTCTGTATCTATGTTCACGTTTTCAGCTCTGTATCTGGATCTATGTGGAAGGTGGGGGAGGAAGGGGGAGGGAAAGAAGAGGGAGAGAGAAGAGGGAAAGGCAGAGTGATATGAACTAAGCAGCTGTCAGTGCTGGGGTTATTCTTACTCACTGCACAGGAACCTCTGGATCAAGATTGGGGGTGGGCGGTCTAAGGGTGAGTAGAGCTGTCAGCTCTACAGTGGCTGAAATCAGAGGGAGATATGGGGGGATGTACTTGAGGCACTAAAAGCATCTGTCATGCTAGTACAGAAAGGAGCATGAGGAGGTTGTGTCTGCACCCCCAGTCCTTGGACATGGATGCTAACTGCCAGGTGCATCTGCCAGGTGCATCAGCCACGTCCCTGAAATGGGCCCAGCTACAGCAGTCAGGCCTGAACTACTCAGCAGTCGACACCAGGGCACCAGGTAGAGATAGTTTAAAATCTTCTGACCAGTGAACATTCCCAGATCACACCTGGGTGGTGTGAACATTCCCAGATCACACCTGGTCACTGAGTCACCAGGACGTGCTCTGGTATCTCCCTCCGAGATCAGCTTGGTCTGAGCACTGGAGCTTGGGTATGGGGTTGTGGCTCCACATGCTCAGGAATTTTCATAGGGATTGAATAACCCCCCCTGGCTCAGGCCAAAGGAACCATGGGCAGAAACCAGGTGTTATGCAGGGTTTGGAAATAGTGCCCTTTACAGATTAAAAAACTACTAAATTACATCCAGATCTTGAGCATCTGATTATAGGTGACCCGAGGGAGCAAATATATCCTGAGCTAAAGGGGACAAATGACCTCTGATAGCAAATTATTGCCTCACGTGGCAGCAGCATTGGGAATGGCATGGGATGGAGGAAAGACAGCTCAAAGTCCAGGTAGCAAGAGAGAGAGAGACCTAGAGAGCCTTACAGCTATGGAGGTGCAGTGCCTTCCCCTGCCAGTCTCACATTATTTGGTATCAGATTCAGGGAAGGTGGGCAAGTATGTGGGGAGGAATGTGTGGAGGAACGATTGGAATGATTGGGATGTGTATTGGGGATGTCTGGCACAAGGTGCTCCTGCTGATCAAAACATCCTAATCCATAGTCTCTGTTTGCACTTAACTTCCTGTCAAGGTGGTCTAGCTGGTGATGCTAATCTGGCCATAATGTCTGCCTGCTGTTTTCAGCAGATATTCTTATACCAAGAATTTTGTCCTGGTGAGAGCCTCCCTGCCTGACTCTACATTTTAGCTTGACCAGCAGAAACTTTGGGCACGAAGATAACAACCCAAGAACAAGGTGGGTGTGGGGCGGGGAAACCACAGCAAATAACCTTCCCTCCTATACACGAGCTGACTTCAAGCCTAACCCAGCTGTGTGGCCACCTCGCTGTTAGGCAGTTTTAGGAACACCCTAAGTGCATTTTTTTTCAGTTACTTATGAAAGCTGTTGACTGAAGATGTCCCTTTGAGGATGATAGAGAATTAAAGGAAGGGAAGTAGAGTTATGAACTCTTCTCTGACATTATTGTAACAGGGTGGTCCCCAGGAAAGGGGGAAGTTCCATGTTCCCTGCCCCACCCAAGGGAGGGTGGAGCTAAGCAGGAAGAGGAGAAGCTGAAGAAGAGACTAAGGAAGGAAGCAGGATGGAGCCAGGAGACCTGGAGGAGGCGCATGGAGCCTAGAGACACGTAAAGAAACTGCGCTTGTCTTTTGGTCGTGGACTGAGTGACACAGATGTGGGTGAGACCTGTGGGGAGTTGACAATGACAGCTTTTATCTTGATGTTGATTTTGCTCTTTTCCTTCCGGGCTTGTCCGGTTGTTTGTGACCCTTTTCTGTGGGTCCCCACTGGAAGATGCTTTAGACTTGTAGCAGGCTTTGGGGCCTTGTTCTGGACCGATCCCATATGGATGGACTTTTACCCACGAGGGGACGGGTAACTTTGGGTGCTTCATTTAGAAACTAGACTCTTTGCCTTACCTGTATTGTTTCCTAGTTTTAATTAAAGTTCCTTCCCATTAAAGTCTCCTATGTTTTGTGTTGATGCGGCGGATGGCAGAACCCATGTAGAATAGGCAGGTTTGCGGGGTTTGGGCTGCCCCTCTCCCTGTCCTATAACATTATGAGTGTAAGTAACAGTGAATATCCAGATTAGGAAGGGGGGGGTCCCCTGACATGGGGCTGTTTTGCTTGGGGCCACTGCCAACTCCCTAATCAACTTGAGGATTCAAAAAGCTCGAGTTCTGGCACTCACAGGCCTCTGGTACGGCCGCCTAGTTCATGGTCACGCAGCCAGAGAGGTGTGGATGATTAACCAGCTCTAATGAGCGTAATGGATGACAATGACATGTGTTATTTACCTAGGGGGGGGGCATTGGGGGAAGTGTGTGTGGGCTGGGAATTGTTTATGCAGCATTTAACTAGGTAGGGTTGGGGCTGGAAGGGAGCTGGAATATTCATTAGGCCTGAGTGTCTTCCAGTCACACATTGGACAGACTCTGTGTGTTCACACCAGGGTGGAGGAGGGAGTAGCCACTCACATCATGCAGGATGGAAGGGACCTGCGTGTTTGAGCACCTACTGTTTGTCAGGAACAAATTTCCTTTGCTCTCACATGTTTGTTTCCAATTTATTTTTTTTAATTCCATTTTATAGGAAAAAATTAGATGATGAGTGACCTGAAGACTGACTTATTCTTTCAAATCTAGATCTGGCTGAACCCAAGGATAGGAATTGCCTACTCGGGATTTTTAAAAAATGATAACATTAAGGCTGTAGCTGAAAGATGCAAATCATTACATATTAAATTTATGCAAATATGTTTTCTCTAAGTGGGTATTAATTTTGGCTTTGGGCTTCCTGGAGGGGAAATCAGGGAGGAAAAAGTAAGAGGGAAAATATTTTGCAGAACTGATGAGGCCTATAAACTCCAGAAGGCAAGGTATTTAAGGTTGCCTGGCACTATCATCTTCATACTTGATTCATCTACCTCAACAGAATGAGGAGACAGAATGATATGACCCCACACACACACACACATACATACCCTCTCATTCTAGCCCAAGGCTTCCCTAAAGCTCCACCTCTTTGGAGTACCCCCTTATGTACCTCACAATTCATATCTGTGTAGCCACTCCTGCTGTCTCTCTTCCCTCTTCTCTATTTCCTCCTGCCATTTTCCATCCTGTGTGACAAGGGGTTTCTTGATGGCAGAAAATCATCACACCCTTCATGTGTTTCTATGACAAGGGTCAGTTGAGATAGATGACTCACCCTTATTGCTGGAAAGTTCTGTTTTCTTCCCTCTTGGAGACCTGATGCCCGCAAGCAAGTGTAAGTTCAGTGTGAATAGAGCATGAACTAACTCCTTAATAAAATTTTAATATTCCCAAGAATGGCAAAAGGCCCTGCAAGGAGAGACTGACTGATTCCCCAAATCATTCAGCCAGTAGTTAATGGGTCTGGGAGATGAAGACAGAAGTCTCTTACCTCTGGCCTCTCCATCCTACTTGGGGTATTCAAAGCTCATCCAGGTCAAGGCATTTATGTTCACATAATAGAACCTAGTTGCTCCTGTTCTGTGCTCTGCTGGTTAGACCTTCATCCATCAGGCCTCTGCCCCAGTGCCAGCCCTTCAGAATCATTACCTGGCCTAAATTTGACCTAAATTGGCACCTTCTACTCACCCTCTAGCTCATCAATTAGTTTTCTTTTCATAAAGATTTAACATGATCTGTGATTCTTGTTTCAGCAATTGAGTTTGCTTACTCACTGCCTGGACTCTCTCTAAAATTTAATTCCTGTGAAGGCAGCCAACATCTGGGTTGGCTGCAATATCCCCTTGTGCCTCAAAATAGTGTTTTTGAGGAATAGCATTGGTAGAAGAAATAAATTGGTGGTTGTTTAAAGAAGATAATTTAGGTTAATACAGACTTTATTACCCCGTGAAGCAGATGGTCTCCATTCAGTGAAATGCAAAATGGGGTGGAAGGTGGGGAGATTTTATAAGATAAATAATGAAAAAATAAGATACATAGTAGTTAAGGAACTCTCCTGTATTGCTGGTGTGAGTGCAAACTGGTCCAACCACTATGGAGAGCTGTATGGAGATTTCTTGACCTACTAAACGTAGAGCTTCCACATGATCCAGCAATTCCACTTCTAGGTATTTACCCAAATGACACAGAAACATTAATTCCAAAGGGTACCTGCACCCCTATGTTTATAGAGCATTATTTACAATAGCTAAGCTATGGAAACAACCCAAATGCCCAAAAATAGATGACTGGATCAAGAAGATGTGGTACATATACACAATGGAATATGACTCAGCAATCAAAAAAGATAAACACATGCAGTTTGCAGCAACATGGAAGGAGCTGGAAGGGATCATGCTCAGTGAAATAAGTCAGAAAGAAAAAGGAAAATACCGGATGGTCTCACTCCTAGCAGGACTTTAGAAAACCTAAATAAGGGACCAGGAAAAAGATTAATTAATACAAAGTAAAAATCAAAATCGACAAGCAACTATAAATCAGAGACACACTATGGGGGGAGGGGCGGAGAGAGGAGAGACTATGTAACAGGGTGGTCCCCAGGAAAGGGGGAGGTTCCCTGCCCCACCCAAGGGAGGGTGGAGCTGAGCAGGAAGAGGAGAAGCTGCAGAAGAGACTGAGGAAGGAAGCAGGATGGAGCCAGAAGGAGACCTGGAGGAGGCGCATGGAGCCGAGAGACACGTGAAAAAAACTGCGCTTGTCTTTTGGTCGTGGACTGGGTGACACAGATGTGGGTGAGACCCGTGGGGAGGTGACCATGGCAGCTTTTATCTTGATGTTGATTTTGCTCTTTTCCTTCCGGGCTTGTCCAGTTGTTTGTGACCCTTTTCTGTGGGTCCCCACTGGAAGATGCTTTAGACTTGTGGCAGGCTTTGGGGCCTTGTTCTGGGCCAATCCCATTTGGATGGAGTTTTACCCACGAGGGGATGGGTAATTTTGGGTGCTTCATTTAGAAACTAGACTCTTTGCCTTACCTGTATTGTTTCCTAGTTTTATTAAAGTTCCTTCCCATTAAGGTCTCATATGTTTTGTGTTGATGCGGCGGATGGCAGAACCCATTTAGAATAGGCAGGTTTGTGGGGGTCTGGGGTGCCCCTCTCCCTGTCCTATAACAACTAGAGTCAAAATAAGGGTTGGGGGGTAAAATTATATGGGGAATATAACCAAAATGAAAATGCATACATTGTGCAAAAATGAAAAATGATGTAAAATTATATAAAATAATATATTTTTTTAAATAAAAAAATAAAAAATAGGAGAGAAAAACAGAAACTCTTTGCTTAGCTGGGACCACAGAGTCAAACTTTCTGGGGTGAGAAGGAACACAAACAAATTTATGGAGTTGGCTTAGCATCCAAGGGCTGGATGAACAGATAGTTCTTGCTTCTGGTCAAGAGATAGAAAACATTCAAGTTATGAAGCTTAGATCAAATGATGTGGCATCCTGGGCATGCTCAGCTCCATCCTGGACCTAGAGATTTATTCCAGCACCACCTTTCACTTGATTATCGTGGTGCTCACTCAAGAGGTTTGATCCAATAGATGAGTCTTCACATACCTTTCGATGGCCCTCGCTCTTCTGGTCTCAGTGTACTTCTCATGAGAAACTATGTCAGGCTCATATTCTGGGGCTGATTATGTTCTCTTTTTCTGTTCCAGGCAGAGAGAGACACCATCTGTTGGCTGGTTATTGGCTGCCTGCATGCGTTTAAGTTTAAAGGTTTTGAGAGAATGTAGCCTATTAGGGAGACAGTAATGTTTGCTAGCTATGAAAGAATGCCAGTGGTTTGGAGAACATTCCTCAGCCAGGGTCCCCATGACTGAAACCAGCTAAGGTTTTCTGTAACTGTTTCCATTTCCCAGAAGTGTTTATCCAAGGAGCCTTTCTGGAGAGACCGGCAGGGAGAACTTTAGGGAGAAGTTTGCTATAGGCAGAAAGAACTACAAGATCACAAGATTTATAGCATATCCAACAGTTGGTTGGAGGTAGAACTGCCCTCTTTTGCAGCAGCCTATCAGTCCTGGGAGGAAGCCACATGAGGCCTTTAAGATACAAGGGTATTCAAAGTCCCGTCAAATAATTCACACAAAACCTTCATGTATGATCCTTTGTTGATTGCAAATGAGACCCTAATTCCTGGGCCAGCATTTTGATGAAGAGCCCCCTGGAGGGTTTGATAAGGGAGGAAAAGGGTTTAGGTCTCTGGTCTTGGTGCTGTTGGAGTAGTAATGCCACCAAGTTGGTGGACTTGGTGTCTTCTATTCAGATAGGATTTCCGAGACTCAGAAGCCCAGTACTGAGACAGAGGGGATAACAGGAGCCACAGCGGCCTTCCAGCTCGGTGTCTTTAATTTTTCATTAGCCTTTTGCGATGAATCTCAATGAAGTTATTTTGGAATCTGAAAGTCTTTTGTAGGCTTCTGCATGCAAATTAAAATGGGTAACCTGTTCTGCTTGATGTGGGAGCTCTTGCTTTCAAGCATCCTACTTAAATAAATGAATGTTCTTGTGTCATGGAACCCTTCTCCCCAATGGTCATTGTTTGTCTGGGTTATCTTAGTCAGATTCTGCCATTTTTGGAAGGCAGAACATTCAGTTCTTCGAAACTGGAGGCCCTCACTTCTGTAATGAAGCCTCAGGACTCTCAGAGCCAAAGTAGTACCTAAGAGGGACCTGCTGCCGGGCTAGGCATTTTATGCTGTTTTACAATGTGCCTTGCTGTGAGAAAATGATCTTGGGGAGGACAAGTGAACTGGCGTCAATATAACCCATTCTGTGACCAGCTAGTGTGGGGTTCTTAGATTTAGGGACATGCACCCTAACAGCTATTAAGCACTTTGC
Source organism: Talpa occidentalis (assembly GCF_014898055.3). Taxonomy (NCBI): domain Eukaryota; kingdom Metazoa; phylum Chordata; class Mammalia; order Eulipotyphla; family Talpidae; genus Talpa; species Talpa occidentalis. The sequence continues at coordinate 30,350,510 of NW_023601754.1, forward strand.
CTATGCCTTTGCTGGCTGTGGCTTTGGCTTTGGGAGATCACCATTAGCAATGGGTCTGTTATTTCCTTGAGAAAATTTCTCAATCACATAGATGTCCTCATGGCTATTAAGAAATAGTCCAGCTGTGCCTACTGGATCTGTGATGGACCACGGGTCCAAGCAGTCTCCATTTCCTGTTTTATTTCCCCCAAGGCTCTCAGGTTCATGCTACCATCTTACCTCGAGCTTTTGGGAGTCCCACCTGGTGGCCACCCTTTGCAGACGCCCCATATAACTACCTCAGAACGTTCCTGGGATGGCTATACAGATATAGCTACAGGTATATAGATAGAGATATGTAAGAAAAGCGAAGCTCAGGCAGGGGCAGAGCTCACATCCGGGAGTGGCTGCCCGTGACCTTCACACAGCCAGTGGGCAGCAGCACATGGGGCTCGGGGGGGCTCCTGTCTGTGACACGCAGCCACCAGCTATTTGCATTCGTTGCGAGCTCCCATCGTTGTCACCAAGAACTGTTAAAAACATTTAAAGGAGACAATTTCGGTGATACAAACAAATTCAAACATTTCATGAAGTTGACAGTCCCCACTAAGATAGAGAATAAAGAACAGGAAGAGAAAAATAGAAAATATCTGGGGAGTTTGTTTGGGGTGAGAAGGAACAAGGACACAAGGAGAGCCTGGGGTGGTTGGCATTTCCTGGCTGACAGGAGGCAAGTGCTGTGTCTCTGGTTGAGCAGAGCATTGGCAGGGCCAGAGATGTCATCTGTTTCTGTTTGCTGCTGTGGCACCCTGATGGCAAGTAGCTCCATCTTGGGCCTGGAAATTCACTTGACAGAAAGGTAGGTTCACCGTAGTGACTCGTGTCTAAAACTTAGGGGCTCGTGCCAGGACCTGTGGCTCCTGTATGACATCATCACCACCTAGGACTAGCATTTTCCATCATTGTCAGAAATGCAAGTTTCTGAGGAGGCTCCACACCTGGCTCTGGGCGCGGCCTACCAGGATGTATTAGTGGATCCTGAACATGCTTCTCATGTGCCCTTGAGCTTGAGAGCTGCCAGTGAGCAGTTTTCTCTATCTCAGGTATTGGGTGAGTCACCTCATCTGCTGAAAGAGTGCTGTCCAAGTGAGCCACCAGACCTATCAACGCACTTCCTAGTCATTGGATTTTAAAGAGAGGAATGTCAAGAAAGGCAATCTGAATGGAACTAACACAAAACGCAGAAAGTAGGTCGAAACTCTGAATAATAATTTTATTGGGGGGGGCTGTCTTTATTTTTTTAAGATGTATTTATGCATATAAGAACTGGGGTACAGACCAGAGATGTGGAGGTGGGAGGATTCACCAGAAACAGAGTGAGGAGGAACAGGCAGATCCACTGAATTACACTGCTGAGGGGAGCAGCAGGCAAGTCAGGAGAGGTCTGCTGAGCCATGTGGGTAGCTCCCTGGCCGGCCAGGGATCGAACCCATGCTGCAGAGGCTGTGGACAGCTCCATAGTGCTGTGCCCAACCCCTTGTGCCACCAGGGAGTCCCAGGGGGCTGTTTTTAGAATGCAGATTCTTGTTCTGTCAGTGTGCAACAGGGTGGGTGTGAGAACCTGCCTTGCTCACAAACTCAGTGGTGCTCACATTCTGTCCCTGACTTGCCACTCAAGGACACTGTGCAGCCCCCCAGGGAGCTGTGAGAATTACTGATGCTGGCCCCTGCCCCTCAGGCATTCTGATTTAGTTGGGCTGGAAACTAAATAAATAAGAACTCCTCAGCTGATTCTAAAGGGCAGTCAAGGCTGAGAATCATGGCCTTAGGGGATTTCAGGCAGGTACACGCAGGTCAGACCTGGCGACTGCAGGCTGAGGGCTCATACGGGGTCAGACACTAGAAGACGTGAATGTTCTGTGGGAAACCTCAGCAAATGAAATCCAAGGGGAGCCAATCTCAAGGGTGATGAAATCCCGTGATCACTTTCCTGGATGTGCAAATACACCAACTCACCATGGGGCTCTGATGATGCCCACTATGTGCAGGGCCAGTGAGTGCCAAACGCCAGTCAGATCTTGTCCTGGAGAGAAAACTCCTAGAGGTGAACAGACGTCACAGGGATCATATTCGCTGGCCAGGTTAATTAAAAACAACTCCAATAATTAGTTTTGTGCCTTCTGTCTCTTTGTTATCGGTGCAGACGTTTTGCAGAGAAGGGACAAAGGCTCCTCTTCAGGTTCCTCTGGATTTGTATTCTAAGAAGCACATCGGGCATTTAAAAGGCTTTCTAGATTTAAAATAAATCCTCCTTTCAGTTTACTTAGGCCTGGAAGGTTGGGTTATACCTGGAGATAGATGAAGGGACATAAAAGTGGGTTTTGGTTTTGTCTGTCTTTTGTGCCTATTAACATGCCCAGTGGGATTTCTTAAGGAGGTCTGAGCACGCACTGAGAATGCTGCCCAGAGGAGCAGTGAGCCACACGGGCCCTCTTCTTAGTAAATTAGATTTTTTTAAAAAAGGAATGTGAACAAAGGGGTCAGGAATGTAGCAACCAAGACAGGAAGTGGGTTGAAACTCTGCACCTACTGTCTGCTCTGGGGTTTCAGGCAGAGCTCTCTCTACACCCCAGTTTCTCCATTTCATCACCCCAGGCTGCTGTGAGGTCATGAGGGTCGAATGGGCAAGTTCTGGGAGGCCTTACCTGCCCAGTGCTGTTGAGTCACCAAATCTGATGAGTTGTGTCCCCTTTCTCAGAAGGACCTTGTATGTCCCATACCCCCATCAAGGCAGCCAGGCCTCTATTAAATGATCTTGCCCTTGTTCCAGAATGTTGACACTGTCTACACCTGACCCAGTTCTCACTCCAGAAAGTTAGAAAATTGAAATAAGGTGACACAGAATCTGGGGTTGTTGGGAACAGAGTTCATGTCCTACCATTTGAACTCTCCAATACAGCAGCCACATGATGAGCACCTGAAATGTGGAGAGTGTGTCTGTAGAACTACATGTTGAATTTTAAATTAAATTTAAAAGTAGGTGTCTATCATACTGAATGGCACAGTTCTAGAGCCCAGTTGTATGGCCTTTGGGGATCTCCCTTGCCAAGTTTTAGGCTGTTTGTTGCATCCATTTCAAGAGACACCCCAGGAGCTATTTAGTAAATTCCCCCAATTTATTTCAGCTAGCTGTGGGCACCTTAATGAAGATTTAAGTGAAAAGTATAAATACTTCTCTGATGGAGGCCTTTCCATCACTTTGAACCCATGCAGTTGTGAAGATGTGGCCGCCTCTCCCCGTGGGTATCTCACTAAAGCAGGGATTGAAGAAGATGGGCAGTCTTTTTAATTACCTATCAAATACCCTAAACAAATACCCTTATCAAGTCACAGAGTAATCCTATTAATAATGTGAAAGAGGGCCTCCCTAGTGGCACAGGGGGTTAAATCGCAACCTATGAAGCTGTCCTCAGCCACTGCCGCACAAGTTCGATTCCCGGCCAGGGAGCTACCCACGTGGCGAGGCAGACCTCTCCTGTCTTACCCGCTGCTCCCCTCAGCAGTGTATTTCAGTAGATCCGCCTGTTCTGGCCCCCACTCTGTCTCTGGTGAATCCTCTAACCCTCCACACCTGTACCCCATAAATAAATAAATCTTAAAACAAATAATAATGTGAAAGAACTGGTGTGATAAGGATGGTGGCTGTCATGAATCAGAAAGTTACCTGGCACTTCAGCAGGTTAGCCTGGGCATCTAGAAAATGTGAGCCCATGTCCCACCTTTTCCCCTTTCCCTGGGAGGGATTCCAGAAGCAATGGAGTCATGGGGAGCTCCCTGGCCTCATGATTTTCAACCTAGACTTACCAATCAGGCTTTTCTACTACTTTGTGCTTCTACTAGACCATAATCAGCTACCAACAGTGGGCCACACCACTGTCTTTCCTGTCTGTTGCATCCTCACACAGCCAGTGTGGAATATACAATTGTAGAAAGCTCATAGGATAAAAGTAACACGTTTTTCTCAGACTTGATCCAGTGAGCCTATGAAAGCTACATCTTGAAGGTGGACTGGAGCTGGGTTGAGGCTAAGAGAGACTCAAGGCTATATGCATAGTCATTCTATGGGAAAAGTCCCAACTGGACAGTCATAGGTGGCCTTGATCAGTTCCCCACACCATGAGCTGTAACTCCTCCAGTCACAGCACAAAGACTGATGGGGATGTTCCAGTGTAAACACTACAACCATCATAATGTAATAGCTGATACAATCCTCCTAACAAGCCCATGAAGTAGACGTTCTTGTTTTAACATCGTCATCAGTGTCACCAGTGCCATTACGTTATTGTCATCCCTCTGCAGCTGGGAACACCAGGGCCCAGATATGAAGCAGCTGATTCAGAACCCACTGTTCCTAAGCACAGGAGACAGAATTCACAACTGGGTGTTCTGACTCTAAATCCGACACTTAGTAGAGAAGAACATCTGTATCTGCTTTAAAATTTTATGGAGACAGATGAACTGCCATATGGTTAATACTTTGGAGGAAAAAATGTGAAGCAAATAAAGTTTGCATTTTAAGAGAAGAGAAGGGCAAGAGTGTCACTCTTTTTTAGGTATGGATTTTGAGGTAGGTTCTTGAAAGTTTGGTGCATGGAGGAGAACTACAGTATAACAATAAGCTAACAATTAGAATCTGGGGAGCAGACCTGCAGGTAAACCAGATTACTGTGTGTCCAATTATTGTCAGGATAAGTGAGGGGCCAAAAGAACTTTTATTCATTAAATTCTCACAATAGCCTAGTATGCTTGGTAGACTTGCCCAAGATCAAAGAAATAAAACTTGACCAAGTCAAAGTTCATGCCTCAGATCTGTGTGATTGCAGAGCTCAAGTTCTAAGCTATGATTTCTTAGTCTGAAGAAACATTTTGCCTTAACGATCCATCTTTGTCTTGCAGGAATTACGTGAAGAGAAAGCAAGTGTTCAGACACAGAATGTCACAGGGTTCCAGGAGTCAGCATGATGGTGAGACCTTAGCGACACCAACCCTGGCCAGATGCCAAACTCTTGGCTGTTTACATGGAAACAACATAGGATGCTCCTGCACTGGGGCAGACACCGCCCTTCCATGCTCACTGCTGGGTCCTATCTGCTGTGGGGCTTCTCACTCATACTGTACAGCACACCCAAGCTCAGAGCCAAACAGAATCTATTAGAGGTGGGAATCCTTTAGATTCCTAAAGGTAAGCACGCGATCTCAGCCTCGGTCTTTTTTTGATTTCCTATCATGCACCCTCTGTGTTTTATACATGCATGAAGCAAAAAGATGAGCTTGAGGTGAACAAACCCTGCCTTTCACATTCATGTTTACAGCCACCTGTTACAAGAATATCACTGGCTAAGGTTCATCGCTAAGCAAGAGCCAGTATTAGGACCAAAATGAAGTCCTTTCTTTTCCAGAAAGTTCTTTTTCATCAGGGATCTCATGAGAAGTTTTAGAACAGACTGAGCCAGGTATGCAGATGTGGAACTCATGTTAGGCTGTGTGGGGGTGTTTAGACATTCAGGCAAGGACACCTGTGTCCTATCAGCAAGAGGGTGCAATGGAGATGGACAGGAACCCAGCACTGGAGCAGGGCCTTAGTGTTTCTGGGCTAATGGAGACTTTATTGATATTTCACTCGTGGGGATTGCTGACTTGGCCTTGGTCCTAATTCACCTAATTTACTGTATTGCACTGCTGGACTGAGCGTTTCTATCAATATTAAGGCCTGAGGTCATGAGGCTCTTTATAACTTACATCCTCCCCACAGGGAGAGACTGTCCAAGGTGGGGTGATCAGGGATGCGGGGGAATTCAAATAATGGCCTATTAGCAAGAACTGAGGGCGGTGTGACGGCTCACTGGGAAGAAAGCGTCTCATGGGGAAGGGAAGACTTGCTTTTCAAATTCCTGTAGGGCTCACAGTTTGATGTGAGATTTCCTGGGAAGGAGAGTGAGGTGGAGTGAGACTTTTCCTAGGCCCACGGAGCCTGGGGGACGAGGGGCCCTACACATGGCACTGTGTCAACAACAGCTGTTTGTTGACATGAACTGGATAAAATGACTAACCTCATTTGGCAAGGGATGCTGTAGGAGTCAGAACTGTCTGAAGGCTAGAAGGGCTTCCTGGGTTGGCCGTCAGGTCTAGTCACTAGATATTTGTTATCTGCACTGGAGAGTCACCTGGTAGGTGACTCTCTCCATGTCACCTCTCCATGTCAGACACCTAGAATAAGTCATTTTCTGAGTTTTCAAGTGTTACACACATTAGTAACTAATGGACACTTGATGGTATAAATCACTCCTAGCAGACTGTGGGGTCTGTTGTGTTAGTGAAGTGCATGGGGTCTTGATGGCAGGACGGGCAGAGCATTGTCTGAGGAGGAGGACAGGAAGGGGAGTGCAGGCTGTGGTGAATAGTGTCACTTTGTAGCGGGTGATTGTCCTGTTGCCCAGCAGGACCCTCAGCGCCTGTTGGGCTGCTCTGCTAAGGCCCTGGTGGGTTGTCTTTTTTTTTTTTTAAAGATTTATTTACTCATACATGCAAGAGCTGGGGTGCAGGGTGCAGGCCAGAGGTACGAGGGTGAGAGGATTCACCAGAGACAGAGTGGGGAACAGAAAGGGCAGATTGACTGAATTACATTGCTGAGGGGAGCAGCGGCAGAGACAAGAGAGGTCTGCTGTGCCATGAGTGTCACCTCCCTGGCCGGGGTTCGAACTCATGCTGCAGTAGCTGCAGACTGATTCATTGTGCTGACGCTTATAACCCCTTGTGCTACCAGGGATGGCCCCCCTGGTGGGTTGTCTTTTGCTGCATTTCTGAGTCTGGTAGGAATAGAGAGGGACTTCCGTCTCTACAGAGGACACACAGTTATTACTTCTGTTATCAGGATATTTTATTTATTTTCTGTCTGCAGAGGGAGGCCTCCCACCTCTCCCTAAACCAAGAGTTGAGCAATCTACTCAGAGAGGATGGGAGCACACAGCCATCCAGCCTCCCCGGAGGGCCCTGTGCTGGGTCCAGGCTGGTCAGCCATGAACTTCCCTGAGGCTGTGGCCAACGTGCTTCCCGCCTATAAAATGAGGAGCCTGAGGAGTTCCCATCTAATGAGGCAGGAAGGAATTTCTGTTTCCTAGTCTAATGGAACTGTGGCAGTAGCTTTGGACACTTCTACAAGTGATAACTCCAGACAATAATAGAAGCCACTGACTGGACAGAATGTGGTTGTAATGAAGGACCTTCTGGTGGCCTAAGGGTTAGTCTCAGCACTACCACTACTACAGGCTGAGTTCAATTCCCGGCCAGGGAACTAACCCACATATGGTGCAGCAGACCTCTCCTGTCTCCCTGCTGCTCCCCTCAGCAGTGTATTTCAGTCAGTCTGGCTGTTCTGTTCCCCACTCTGTCTCTGGTGAATCCACTCACTCCATGCTCCTCTGGCCCGCACCCCAGTCCTACACAAAAAAAAAAAGAAAAGAAAGAAAAGAATGTGGGTATGATGGAGGAAATGAGGGGCTGTAAGTCCCGCTTGGAGTTAGGAGAAGGAGGAAGCCCAGGGCCCCCAGGGTCTCCTGGAAAAGGAGCACAAAGCTGGGTTTTTCTTGGTAAGAGCTGAGCTGATGAAAAGAAACAAAGCACAGGAGCCTCCAGAAATGGTGAAGGTGCACAATTGTGGGACCCCTAGAAGGCAGGGAATAAGCTAGGCATTGGGGGGCATTGCTAAGCCTAGGGGGGCATTATGAGACCTGCTAACTGTAGACTGGGTTGGCTATCCGCTCTGTCGTGAGATGTTTATGCTCAGCATCTGGAACGTCAGTCTTGGGCTAAGGACGCAAGACCTTCCAATTGAGGTAATGGGGAGTGATGAAAGGTTGGACAGGGAAATATCTTACAAATAGCTTTTTGAGAAAAACAGTTTGGCAACCTGAGGAACATAGACTGATTACATGGGACAGAGTTAGAAGGCAGAGAAATGAGATAGAAATGTCTTATTCTAACTTGGCTATTTTTCTGTTAAAAAAACACAAAAACCAAAAACCTCAGCTTCCAAGGAACTGCCTATTATTATGACACAAAAGCCATAAAAGTAGTGATGTATATAAAAGCAGTGCAGGATGTTTTTAGTCCCTTTATGAAATAAAAACAGCAGTAGATAGTTAAAATTGGAATGCCCCACATCAGGTTATAACCATGTGAGGTTGGGAACTTGCAAGCAATGCAATCATATTTTTATAGCTCTAGTTCAGTCTTTTCACTCAGATGACTGAGCTATGAGTGGGGGAGAAGGGGAAACCCAGCAAATCAATGTCATTAAATAGCAAAGGATGAGAGTCTTTTGAGTTTCAACAGCCACAGCAGTGAATAACTTGATAAGAAAATCATTGTTTCCCTGAATTTGGGAACATGCCTATAAGGCGGCATGGGCACTTGCAACACTGGATTCCCTGGCAGAACAATATGAAGAGGAGGAAGCAGTATTTGGCACCTTGGCATGTGTCATTTCCTTTTGTCCCCATAACAATTCAGAAAGCAGTTTTCTAATTCATAGATGTAGATGCTGAGGTTCAGAGGAGTTGAGACACCCCCCCAGTGTCAGGAGTGAAGACCAAGAATCCACCTTGACCTCTGTCCAGGGAACACCAAGGCTCATTGTCTCGTCTTCCAATGCCTCATGAGATTTTCCATAAACTTTGATCTTCTCTTTGCCTGTCTGAAGATCCAGTGTCTGCTGAAGCTTTCAGGCTAGAAGGGTTTCGGTTCATTGGTTCACCTGTGGATGAGACACATCCTGCTAGAAAAGAGACTCCTCCCAGCTCATTAGCAAAATTACCCGTTGAGGATCTTTCATAGGCTGGGGCTAGGGAGGATGGTTTTCTCAAGATAAATAATTTGCTTATGGTAATATGTGTCCTGAGGGCAACAGAGTTGTGGGCATCCAGGGGAGCTGCTACACTGCGTGATTGCCCCCCGGAGCCCCTCAATCCTAGCATGGGTTTGTCAAGTGATTTGCTAAGTTGTAAAATTATTTCAATAAAAGATTAGAAGAAGCCTTTTGAATTTGCAGGACACTTCCACAACTGATCAGATCACTGCCCCGCAGCAGGGATCAGAGGCCTGGCGTGGTCTGTGTCTGTATGGAGGATGCTCACAACGTGAAGAAAGCGAGGTAGGGCTGAGCCTCACAACTGTCCTTGAATGAGCCCATTAAACTGACGCTCTCCAGGTTCTTCTCCTTGCACACATTCACAGAGGAGGTGTGGCTGTCGTACTTTTCAATCACATATATTGGAAAATACACGTTTGCCTTTTCCATGTTATGTGAGTAGAGAAAACAATGTATATGTCAAGATAAACACCCTATTGGAGAACTTTCCAGAAGTGAGGAGAGCGGGGGCCAGGGGACTGAAGTGCAGGCTCCCTGATCTGCAGGGTTGCCTTGTCACTCATGCTGACTAGCTGTGTGAATGGCAGTGGTGCTGGCTCAGGAGGTTGTTGTGAGAATAAAATGACGTGATGCATGTGAGCTGCTGTGCGCCTGGCACCTGAGAGTTCAAATTATTATAGCTGCCATTAGCAGTCACACTCATAATGGGCACTGAACACTCTGTGGCTTAGGCACATGAACTCATTAGATCCTCACAACATCGTGGGTCTCTATTATATCAATATATAGGAATGTAAATACAAGATAAAGATTATGTAAAGGGGTGAAGATGCAATGCAGTTTGCCCCAGGCCACATAGTCTGTATGGCTGGATCTTATGTACTAGTCCTGTGCTATGTCACTTTAGTTGCTGAGGGACTCTAAGAGGTTTTCCATAGAATGATTTTGCACTTCAGAGAGGTAAAGTGGAAGGTTACAAAGCCAACAAGTGGCCTTGTGTACTAGTGACCTCCATAAGATAGAGATGATAGCCTATATCTCAGCCACTGAGTGTCCTTTCCAGCCACTGAGAAGACCACTACCACAGTGCCCCGTGGGACAGGCACTGCCCGGTTCCTGAAGTAAGAGGTCCCATCTGTGGCTCATTGGAAGTCCAGGCAGGGCTTGCTTTAGGTGCAGCCAGAACAAGGGCCATGTCCCACTAAAAGCATCCAGGAAGCACATAAGCCAGAGATGGGCCTACAGGATGAATCAAGACAGATGAGCAGACAGAACACTCAGTAGCATGAGTATAGACAGAGCAAGGTGCTACCTGGGGCACCGCTCAACAAATGCCTGTAAATGTGAGCATCACATAAGGCCCGTCTGATGTCCCCTGGGGTTCATTGTGTGAAACTGTGCAGGGTTCAAATAGACCTGCATCAGATGTAGCTCAGCCATGAGCTGTGGGCCTAACTTTGCAATTTGTGGGCAGCGAGAACGGTGATGCCAACACTGAACGAGATGCCACGGACCAGTGTCAATGAGGTCGGGCTGCCAAGTATTGACTCCTGGGTCAGGCCCTTGCCATGGTTTCCCAGTGAGACCTATGGGACCTTTTGCTGAACACCATGGGGGTGTCTACTCTACACCAGGTTCATCTAGAAAACACATTCTAAGTCACCTCTAAAAGAATTAGAAAAACATACAGAAAGAAAAAACCTTATGCCTTCTATAACAGGTTAGAGTGTTCAGCACTGCCTAGGGCTCAGTTCTGTGAAACCAGTTAAAACATCTCAGGTCAAACTCTACCAGACTCATGGGGGGACCTACGGAGGTTTGCCAGGTAAAATGCAAGAAGCAAAACAACCCTACAAGCAAATGAACCAAAAAGAAGGCAGGAACAGCTATACTTATATCAGATAAAAAAGATTTCAAACTCAAAAAGGTAAAAAGAGACCCCAACAGTCACTACAATACTTCAAGAAGAAATAACACTCATTAACATATACTCACCAAATGAAGGAGCACCAAAATATATCAGACAACTATTATCATCTCTGAAAACAGACATCAGAGAAAACACATACATAGTAGGAGACACACCATTATCAACACACCACTATCAACAATGGATAGATCAATAAGACAAAAAATAAGTAAGGACACTAAAGCTCTAAATAAGGATCTAGAGCTCATGGGCTTAACAGACATCTATGGAACACTAAATCCAAAAAAATGTGGGTACACATTTTTCTCAAGTGCACACTGATCATTCTCCAGGATTGATCACATACTGGGAAACAAGATAAACATCAACAGATACACCAAGATTGAAATCATACCAAACATCTTCTCTGACCATGAAGGCATCAAACTAGAAATAAACCATGAAAAGAAGGCAAGGAACTCTCCTACCTCATGGAGATTGAAACCCACACTACTGGAAGACCACTGGACTAATGAGATTAAAGAAGAAATTAAAAAATACTTTGAGTTGAATGACAAGTAGGACACCAATTTCCTAAACATATGGGACACAGCAAAAGCAGTAATAAGAGGAAAATACATAGCAATAGAGACTCACATCAAGAAACAAGAAAGAACTCAAGGAAACAACCTAATCTCAAAGCTCAAAGAACTAGAAAAAGAACAATAACAACAACAAAAAAAAACCAGTAGAAGAAAATAAATAATAAAATCAAAGCAGAAATACATGAAATCGAAACTGAAAAAACAATCCAAAAGATCAATGAAACCAAAAGTTGGTTCTTTGAAAAAAATCAATAAAATAGACAAACCCCTAGCCCAGGCTCACAAAGGTAAAATGGGAGAAAGCACAAATAAATAGGATCACAAATGAAAGAGGAGAAATGACAACAGACACAGCAGAAATCAAAAGAATAATCAGAAACTACTATGAACAGTTATATGGAAACAAGTTCAACAATCTAGAGGAGATGGACAAATTCCTACAACTCTACAATCACCCAAAGCTAGATAAAGAAGAAATAGAACGCCTGAAAAGACCAATTACAAGCAGCGAAATTGAAATTGTAATCAAAATCCTCCCCAAAAACAAAAGCCCAGGACCTGATGGAAGAATTCTATGAAACATTCAGAAAAATAATTAGTGCCTATCCTTTACAAACTCTTTCAAAAAATTGAGAAGGAAGGGATAATACCAAACATATTCTATGAAGCCAGCATTACACTAATACCAAAACCGAACAAGGACAACACAAAAAAAGAAAACTACAGGCCAATTTCCCTAATGAACACGGATGCAAAAATCCCCAATAAAATTTTAGCTGTCAGAATCCAACAATGTATCCATAAGATAATTCACCATGACCAAGTAGGATTTATTCCAGGGACACAAGGATGGTTCAACATCTGAAAATCAATCAGTGTTTTCCAACATCAACAAAAATAAATATAAAACCATATGATAATATCAATAGATGCTGAAAACGCTTTTGACAAAGTACAATACCCATTTATGATAAAGGCCCTTGAAATTCTTGGGATACAAGGAACATACCTCAACATCATAAAGGCCATATATAACAAGCCAACAGCCAGTATCATTCTCGATGGTGAAAAGCTGAAAGCATTTCCATTAAGATCTGGAACAAGACAAGGATGTCCACTCTCACCACTGCTTTTCAATAGAATACTGGAAGTCCTAGCCAGAGCAATAAGACAAGAGAAAGACATCCAAGGAATCCAAATAGGGAAGGAAGAAGTTAAACTACCACTATTCACAGATGATATGATAACATACATAGAGAACCCCAAAAACTCCACAGGAAAACTAACTAAACTAATCAATCAGTTTAGTAAAGTGGCAGGACACAAAATCAGCATGCAAAAGTCAGTAGCCTTCCTATACACAAACAATAAATCTGAAGAAGAAATCAAGAAAACCATCCCTTTTATTACTGAAAAAACAAACAAAAAAAATACTTGGGAATAAACCTAATGAAAGAGGTAAAGGACCTTTACAAAGAAAACAATAAAACACTGTTAAAAGAAAAAGAAGAAGACACAAAGAAATGGAAAGATATCCCCTGTTCATGGATTGGAAGAATTAACATTATCAAAACATGGCCATCCTAGCAGAAGCAATTTACAGATTCAGTGCTATTCCAATAAAATTTCAATGACATTCTTCAAAGAAATAGAACAATTATTGATGAAATTCATATGGAATCACCAAAAACCCCAAATAGCAAAAGCTCTCCTAAAAAAAAAAAAGAAGAAGGGAATGGAGGCATCATCACACTCCCAGACTTCAAACTATACTGCAAAGCCATAATCATCAAAACTGCATGGTATTGGAACAAGAACAGACACATGGACCAATGGAACCAAATAGAAAATCCAGAAATAAACCCACAGATTTATGGTCAACTAATCTTTGACAAAGGAGCAAAGACTATGCATTGGAGCAAAGAAAGTTTGCTCAATAAATGGTGCTGGGAAAACTGGATTGCTACATGCAAAAGAATGAAGCTTGACTACTACCTCACACCATACACAAAAACCAACTCAAAATGGATTAAAGAACTAGACTAAGACCTGAAACCATAAAATATAAAGAAGGAAATATAGGCGAAACACTACATGACATGCACCTCAAAGACATCTTTACAGACACATCACCCAAAGCAGTGATAGTGAAGGCAAAGATAAACAGCTGGGACTACATTAAATTAAAGAGCTTCTGCACAGGAAAAGAGACAATGACCATAACAAAGAGAAACTCCACCAACTGGGAGAGAATTTTTGCACACAACACTAATGATAAAGGACTGATCACAAAAATCTTCAAAGAACTGGTGAGACTCAGCAAAAACAAAGAAAATAATCCAGTCAAAAAATGGGCAGAAGAGCCAAAAAGAAACTTCTCCAAAGAGGAAATACAAATGGCCAAGAGGCATATGAAAAAATGTTCAACATCACTTGTCATCAGGGAAATGCAAATCAAAACTACCATGAGATACCATCTTACACCAGTGAGAATGGCACATATTAAAAAAACTGGCAACAACAAATGTTGGCGAGGGTGTGGAGAAAAAGGAACTCTTCTGCACTGTTGATGGGAGTGCAAACTGGTCCAACCACTATGGAGAGCTGTGTGGAGATTTCTGGACCTACTAAACATAGAGCTTCCATATGATCCAGCAATTCCACTCCTAGGTATTTACCCAAAGGACACAGAAACATTAATTCCAAAGGGCACCTGCACCCCTATGTTTATAGCAGCAATATTTACAATAGCTAAGCTATGGAAACAACCCAAATGCCCAAAAATAGATGACTGGATGAAGAAGATGTGGTACATATACACAATGGAGTATGACTCAGCAATCAAAAAAGATAAACACATGCAATTTGCAGCAACATGGATGGAGCTGGAAGGGATCATGCTCAACGAAATAAGTCAGAAAGAAAAAGGAAAATACCGGATGGTCTCACTGCTAGCAGGAATTTAGAAAACCTAAATGAGGGACCAGGAAAAAGACTAATACAAAGTAAAAATCAAAATCAAAAAGCAACTATAAACCAGAGACAGACGGGGGTTGGGGGGGGTGGGGAGAGGAAAGATTAGGGTCAAAATAGGGTGGGTGCAATTATATGGGGAATATAACCAAAATGAAAATGTATACATTGTGCAAAAATGAAAAATGATTTAAGGGCCTCCCTGGTGGCGCAGCGGTTGAGCGCTGGGCTGCAAAGCTACCCACAGCCTCTGCAGCGCTGGTTCGATCCCCAGACACCAGATGAGGGTCCCACATGGTGGGCAGACCTCTCCTGCGGCACCCGCTGCTCCCCTCAGCAGTGTACTTTTTCATCAGTCTGCCTGTTCTGTTCCCCGCTCTGGCTCTGGTGAATTCTCTCACCCTCCGGCGCTTCTGACTGTACCCAGTGCTTTTGTAAATAAACGAATAAATCATAAAAAAAAAGGAAAAAATGATTTAAGAATTACATAAAATAAAATATAAAAATTTGGAATTCTAAAAATAGAAATAAATAAAATGCAAGAAGCATGGTTAAACTTGCCTTAAAGAAAATGGACTCTTTTTAATATATTATTTGGAGGTACTTATATTAAAAATGTGTTGTTTGCATGTTAGATGCGTTGAAATGCAAAGTTTACTGAGCATCTTATTTTCATGATGCTCAAAGGCCGTATTCCTATAGTCCAGGGAGTCCAGTGGGGGTGGACCATCAGTTCTGGAGTTGGCAGATCTAGGGGTTTAAATCGTCATTCAGTCCCTTGTCGGCTATGTAACCTTTCACTTCACCTCTCTGAAGTGCAAAGTCCTACTATGGAAAACCTCTGAGAGTCCCTGAAAAGCTTAAGTGAAGTAGCACAGGCCAGTACAACTGGTCTCCCTCCTAGTACCTAACAGCCAGCACCATCTCTGGTAAAATAACTTTGTGTGTTGATAGTCTAAGCACTTTACGGACACACAACTCCCTGGAACTACATAGACTTGTGACTGCCCTTCCTGAGGCCATCCGATGGGGAGGTGGTGCATTTGGGATGGTAACACAAGTATCCAAATTCCCACCCCAGGGCTTCCTCTGACATGTCACCATTTCTGGAAGTCTCCTTCACATGGCTGATGTCTTCAATTAGAGACTGAAAATGAGACTTAGTCCCAGCAATTGCAAGTGACCCACTGCCGTGGCGAGCTTCAAAGTAGGGTCCTAAGAACACGTTCATCTTTCGTGATGTGATGTTACTATCAGAGAGGTAAAAATTAATTTGAGGTTAAGGACTGAGGGACGAGGCTGGGCAGGGGATGGCGTCAGTGTCCCCGAGCACATCAGGGCTCTGTAATGGCATCCATCATTGACATAAAGATGTGGCCATGCTTGTGGTTAAGTAGACAGACTCCAGAACTGCCAAATCCTGAAGGCGTGTGTTATTCCCGATTTACGAAGTAGGACGCTGAGGCTTGATGGAGTTGTATGTAATCTCCTAAGTTAAGCAGCTTGTACATGTGAGAGCTAGGAGTGCCCCCCAGCCTGACTCCCACCGAAAGCCACTTGTGTATTGCTACTTGTGTAGATATTCCTACTTGTGTCCCCTCCCACTCACCCCCCACTTTCTGAGCAGGAATGAACAAAGCATTTAGTTCATGCCTCTCCTTCCCGACCCCAATCCTAAAAGGGGGGAAACAGTCTTGGGAAATTCCTACGGTCTGCTCTGGGAGTGAAGCGAGGAATGTTTCCATGGCGGGACACACAATGTCCTGAGTTTCTCCTCCCACATTTCCTCTGCCAGAGAGACATTCATGGCGACCACAGCACAACACAGCACAGTTGGCCTCTTGTTCCCAGCCTGGGAAACCCCTTCAGGACCTCACTGACAGGCAGAGGCACCAGGACCAGAAACACCCATCTCACGT
This sequence comes from Talpa occidentalis, assembly GCF_014898055.3. Taxonomy (NCBI): domain Eukaryota; kingdom Metazoa; phylum Chordata; class Mammalia; order Eulipotyphla; family Talpidae; genus Talpa; species Talpa occidentalis. The sequence continues at coordinate 30,366,821 of NW_023601754.1, forward strand.
GTTACTAGGCCATTGTCTACACAGAGAAAGAGGGTCATGTGGATGACATGAGGGTCATGTGGATGACGTCCAGCTCCTGGACACCTATCATGACCTGAGCCATGTTCAGAACATAGGGTGTACTGCTGTGGCCCGAACAGGGGAAACACTATTTCAGAATTGAGGTTCTGGGTCTTCCAGATGAGGACTGTTAGTTAAGATCATTGCTGTTCACATATAATGTTTATTGTACACACTGAATGACAGGTACCAGAGCACCGCTTCATCAGCACCCCCACCCCGTTAATACCCCAACCCTGACGAGAGAACCAGACCCCGAGAGTGTGAGGAGCAGCACAGGGAGCATAGTAGGGAAGCTGGCCATGGAGCAGACCTAAGGGCAGGTTCTCAGAATAGACATGTAAGTTGACTCAAGTAAAAACACAATTTTCCTGGTGGAGACACTGGGGTGCTCATGGTATGCAGAGAACGACTCTATCAAGAAGGTAACGTGGTAGTTCCTGACATCTGTCCCCTCACAAGATGAGTGTTGAAGACGGTGAAGCTGAAGCATCCCTGTGCCTCACAGCAGCCCAGACGCAGCACAGAGTGAGGGCAGGAGGGGTGGCTGCCCTCCCTGAGGCACCCCCAGGACAGCAGTAACCAGCTCGGAGTCCCCCCGCCCCCACCTATGGTTTCCCAGAAACAAAGCTCTTGCAGAATTGTGGGCTCTGTCTTACAGACACTTGGGTCTCACCTTACGAAGCTAGTGCAGAGGAATGTAGTTGAATATGGGGAGCAGAGAGCAACAGAGGAAGGGTGTTTAGAGCTTCGGTGCAAGACAGGAGGTGGAGGTGGAGGCTGTGGGCGGTGAGAGGATGAGGGTGGTGGGACAAGGGAGTGGGCAGGGGGAGGGAGGAAGGAGATGGAGGGAAGGGGAGAGGAAGGGAGGGACATGGGAGCACAGTGGACTCCTGCATTCAGTTTCCCCTCTTCACTTTCCCACCCCTCCACCCACTCCCCTCCCAACCCGTCCCCTCCTCCCTCCTCTCCCTCCCACCATCTCTCCTTCCTCCTTTTCATTGCACCAAAGATCAAGCAACAGAAATTCAACTCCTTCTGCAAAGAGGAAAAAATAATGAAATTCAGAAGGGAAATATATTTCTTTTGCACAGCCTTCAAAAGAATATACCAGAAAAATTTTACATGTAATCACCATAACTCACTACCCTCTTTATACCTTAGAAAGGAATTATCTATACGTTGAAATTACTGCACACAAAACAGGATCACAATCTACACTGACATGATACACCAGTGAACTACACACCCCTGCCTTGGAAATAAACACCACTTCCCCTTATAAGTTTAATGAACCTTCATTTATATGTTTAACATTCTGCTTTATTTTCCTTGCATTGCAAGCTAAGGGCATTGCTGCAAAGAAACTTCAAAGTCAAACAAAACCTTGTGAGATATCAGAATTGCTGACCACCTGGTGCCTGAAAGAAAGGGGGTGATGGCCCTGACTACTCCCCTTTTTCTTCTCTTGTGGCGCTAGTTAAATATCCTAGTTTCTGCTAGTGAGCAGGACCTCCTCGTTTACTGCCCTCATTTGTTGAGGAATAAAAACTACTTCCCTTCTCAAAATTGTGTTCTTATTGGCAAGGTGGTACTAAGACTGGGAATTCCAGGAATACTTAGAAATAAATATAACCAAAGGAGTGAAAGACTTTTACATTGAAAACTAAAAGACACTGATGAAAATTAAGATGACTCACATAATGGGAAGATAGTCTTCACACATTTGAAAAGTTTGTATTCTTGACATGGCCATCCTACCCAAAGCCATCTACAGATTGAATGCAATCCCTCTGAAGATTCCAATGGTACTTCTTCCAGAGGAAAGAAAAGCAATCCTAAAATTCATATGGAACCACCACAGACCCCAAATTCCTAAAGTGCTCTTAAGAAAAAAGAACAAAGCCTGAGGAAGCAGGCTATAGAAGACTATATTTTAAAGCTATAACAACAGTTCAGTACTGACATACACATAGACACACAAAACAATGGCACAAATTGAGAGCCCAGAAATAAAAACCCATGCATCTACTTGACAACTAATATTTGACAAAAAGCCAAAAATATTTAGTGGGGAATGACAGTCTCTAATAAATTTTGCTGTGAAAGTATTCATTCATATAAAAGAATGAAACTACAGTCCTATCGTACCCTACTTACAACCGTTCACTCAAAATGGATAAAATACTTAAATGTATGACCTGAAGCCATTAATCTCAAGGAGAAAAAAAGGAAAATAAGCTTTTTGACATGCATCTAGGCATTGCATTTTCAGCTAAGACACCTAATGCATAAGCAGCAAAATAAAAAACACGGAGTACATCAAACTAAAAGCTGATGCACAGCAAAATAAATGAAAAGGCAACTACAAAATGGGAGAAAATACTTGCAAATTTTACCTGATAAGCTACCCAAAATATATAAAGAACTCACACAACTCTGTAGCAAAACTCAACACACAACAGAAACCCAGGAATTCATGAAATGTTGCTCATCAGGGGGATGCAAACCCAAACCACGGTGATCTGTCAACTTGGCCTGTTGGATTTCCTGTTACCAAAAAGACAACAGATAACAAACATTGGTGAAAGGGGAGGATAAAAAGGAACCGTGGGCACTGTTGATAGGAATGTACATTGTTACAGGTGCTGGACAGACATATGGAGGCTCCTCAAAAAATGAACAATTAGCTACCACAGGATCCAGCAATTCCACTTCTGGAATTTTTTTTAATTTTTTTTTTCATTTATGCACACAAGAACTGGGGTACACAAGCCAGAGGAGTGGCGGGAGTGAGAGGATTCACCAGAGACAGAGTGGGGAGCAGAACAGGCAGATCTACTGAAATGCACTGCTGAGGGGAGCAGCAGGGAGAAAGGAGAGGTCTGCTGTGCCATGTGGGTCAGCTCCCTGGCCAGGGATGGAACTCTGGCTGCTGTGGTGATAGCACTGAGACTTAACCCCCAAGCCACCATGGAGACCGGCCTGAGTTGGAGTTTCCAACTCAGGATCAGGTGATGCAGCTCCTGCATCACCCATCTCCAAGGCATATTCCAAACCACCGAAGTGTATTATTTTTCTAAATTGCAACTATGATCACTCCCCACCTCCCATCCCCCACCCCCCACCTTGCTTAAAATCCTTCCATGCCTCCATTTCTTTAAGACTGAAGTCCTGGGTTTGAGCTACAAGCACCTGAAACATCCTGGGCCTTGACTGTCTCCCCTCATCTCTCAAGAAGTATCTCTCTTCCCCACTCCCATTCGCTGCGTGCTCCTTGCCAAGCTGAGCCCCAGACGGGTCCCTGAAAATGTCTCACTCCTTTCAGTGCTGGTTAATCCTCCCACATGTTGGTACTCCCTGCCAATGACGCGGACAGGAGTCTAGAAAGTAGTTTTTGTGGTACAGAAGTCATAGATGTATCAGATGATAGATCGAAAGGAAAACTGAGAAATCAAAATTAATTAAACATCAAAAATACATAACAGTGAGCTGCAATGCAACTCATAATTATCTATAAAAATAGATTAATTTATATTATAGATTGTTTTGACAAAACTGAAATTTGAAATGTAATGTGAGCTATGCATATATATTTACTTTTAATAAAAAATGAGATGGAATTTCCATCCTCAACATAGGTTGGATCATGAAACAGTTTTAAAATAGTCTTTGAATGTTTTCTTCCCCTGCCTCCAGCCTGACACACAGCACTGGGTAACTGTAAGGTTCACCACATAATGATATACATAGCCTGAGAAATGATTACCACAGCATCACCTCATCTAGTTTAAAAAAATAATTTTTCCGGGCCTCCTTGGTGGCACAAGGGGGTAAGTCGCAGCACTATGAAGCTATCTGCAATCTCTGCAGCACAAGTTCGATTCCCGGCCAGGGAGCTGACCCACGTGGCACAACAGACCTCTCCTGTCTCGCTTGCTGCTCAGTGGATCTGCCTGTTATGCTCCCCACTTTGTTTTTGGGAAATCCTTTCACCACCACCCCCACCTCTTCCCAGCACCCCAGTTCTTGTATGCAAAAATAAATGAAAATCTTAAAAAAACAAACTCCAGCCCAGGGCATGGTGGGAAGGCTTACTGGAACACAAAGGTAAGAGTGGCAAGCAGGCAGGACCTCTGAGGACTGGCAGGCAGGTACGGCCTGGGGAGCAGGGTTGGGGCCATGGGGAGGAGGAACAACCCTGTGATGTGTGGGAACCGTTGTGATGACCAAGGCACTGGACTCTTCCCTGACTGTAACCAGAGGATGAAGGTGTCCGTTAGCGCCACGGGGCTTTTGCTTTTGCATAAAGGAAAATGTGAGAGCCAAGAATCTGACCTCTGGCCCTTGCTGGTCAATGGCCTGCAGAAAGTGCTTGTTAAGATGTCAGCAGCCTTGGCTTCCGTGGGAAACAGCCCCCTTACTCAGTCCCTGGCATGTGTGCACCCCAGGAGGAAGCCAAGGGGTCATGGGCACTGCCAGAACCCCGGCTTCCTGCCATGCCTGTGTCTGAAATATGGAGACAGGAACTTCCAGAATGGGTCATGGACCTGAGCACACCGAGTCCTCAAGGCCTGGGCATAGCACTGACAATCAGGAGGGTCTGTCAGCGGCAGTGCAGGAATCAATAGGAGGGAGATGCTGGTACCAGCTACGTCGCCTGCAGCCTCCTGTCTCCCCGGCTGGTGCTAAGCTCTCAGCCTTGGTTCCTCACTTAATCCTCATGGCTTTATCAAGTAGGTGCAGATGCCGAGGGAGGATGGGTAACAGGCCCAGCTTTAGGAATTCTAAAAGCTGGGGTTCTAAAACCCACTCTGCAATGTTCGTGCAGTTCTTGTCCTGATTCATTCGAACTTAGTGGTTCTCAACCAGGGGTGAAGTGGCCCAGGCCCCTGATCCCCTGCGGTGGGCCTTGGGCAGGACCTGAGACAAACTGTCTAAGCTGGGCATCTGCAATCTACTGTAATCTACTGTAATCTAGTGGAGAGGGCAGAGATGCTACTGGACCCCTAAAAGGCAGAGGGCAGTTTTCAAGAAAAAAAGATAACCTTGTCTAATACGGCAATAACCGTGAGACCCTGATTCAGTCCCTGCAGCGAGGCTAACCTCTAATTGACATTTGAAGTTTTGGAACAAGCACTCTGCACCCCCATCTCTTTCCTGCCTTTTTCTCTACATCTGATTGTTTATTCATTTATTCCTTCATTCAAAAAGTGGCAACCCTGTCCTGAAGGTTTCAGAACCTTGGTATAGACAGGTGGCTGTCTTGGCTCAGTGTCCCTTTAATTGCCAAGAGAATCACACCCTGTTGCTTACACCTGGATGATAACTAAACATGGGGCAAGGAGGTGTGCTTCTTGGAGACAACTGTGTGTTGGTACTGCTTAAAAATCATAGTTTGAGGAATGTAAGCGCACTGTTGACCCTGAGGCAGAGAGTATGAGTGTGAAAGAGTGTGTGTGTGTGTGACTGTGTGTGAGTGTGACTCTGTGTATGTGTGTGAGAGTGTGTGTGAAAGTGTGTGTGTGGTTGTGTGTATGTATGAGTTTGAGTGTGTGATACTGTGTGTGACTGTGTATGTGACTGTGTATTTGAGAGTGTGTGTATGTGAGAGTGGGTGTGATAGTGTGTGTGTGAGAGAGAAAGAGTGTGTGTGGCGGGGTGGGGGGGGGGGTTGTGGACGCCCTAAGGAAATCAGTCTGATCCCAGAGAAAACAATTAGAACCATGTGGCTTTTCATTCTCCACTGTTTTCAGAGGTGCTGCCAAAACATTTGAGATGAAGACAAAGGGGTCATTCATCCCCAGCAGCCCACACTGGGGGAGGCCAGGCCCCTGCATGGGGAAAGGCAGGCAGCCGCCAGCTCCCACCGTTGGGGCTTTATTAGCCGGGCAAACACAATTTGGAGTGTCAACGAGGGGGCCGCAGGCTGTCGCTGGCCAGGAGGAGCCAGCTAAGGTAGCCGCCCCTGCGTGCATGGGGAGCTGGGCCTAGTAGGGCTCCCCCCTAATTAGTGTCCTATGAATGTGCCTTCTCCTAATGAGCTGGCCTCCCTGGGTTTCGGCCATGTCCCCAGAGTGACAGGATTGTCTGTTTGCCACAAAAACTGACCAGTGGAAGTAGCCACCTTCTGAACTTAGGAACCTCGAGAAGTAATGAGATTCTCATCATCAGATCGATCCAGACCTGGACAGAAGAGTCTCTTGGCGTGGAAACATACAGAGAATTCAAGACTGAGACAGGAGGGGGAGAGATCAGGCTGGATTTAAGATACTCCCCAGATCTGGGTTTTAAGCTGATAAATAAACAAATTGTAAGTATCAGAAATAAGCGGTAGTAGGAGCTCAGTGTTTACTAAATGATTAATTGATTGAACAACTGAAAGAATAATTTTGTTGTCCCAAGGCCTACAGGGTACTTAAAGAATAAATATTTTAGCACAAATCCCCAAAACCAATGCAAAAATCCCTCCATGAATCTAAGACAAGGATCCAATCCTTATTATCCTTATTTGAAGTTGGTTTTGATTATGGAAAGGCTCCTTGACTTCATGGAAGCAGTGGCCTTCCCCCCCTTCTACACTCTTGTTTTATGTACTCTAAACTTCAGGGAAGATATTTTGGAAACAGTAATTTTGAGGTCTTAGAAAAAGTATTAAGCCAAAGAAAACTATTGTTATTCCTTCCCTTGGAGAAGATTACCGGGTAAAGCTGAGTTGTAACAACTGGGATAGAAGCTGAATATAAAATCCTAAACAAAGGGCAGTCAAGCCCAGGGCAACATTTAAGGTGAAGACATTTCTTTGCTTTTTGATTTAAAGCAAAGTGGCTCAGCAGGATGTATGGAAAGTGAGGTTTAATGATGCCAAGTTCGAAGGTTTGCACAAGGCGCCTGCTCTGCTAAGGACGCACAAGGTGGCAGTGAGGAATGGCTTCCCATCTGGGCCTCCTGCTCCTTTTCTGGAGAACAGAAATAGCCCTACAGTTCAGTGCAACAAACAATTTTGAATACCACATGGGATCTTACCTACGGTTGCTATTTAAAGACTGTATAACAGGGCCTCCATGGTGGCGCAAGGGGTTAAGCAACGCACTAGGAAGCTGTCTCCAGCCTCTGCAGCACGAATTCAGTCCCTGGCTGGCCAGGCAGCTACCCACACAGCGCAGCAGACCTATCCTGTCTCGCCCGCTGCTCCCCGCAGCTGTGTATTTCAGTAGATCTGCCTGTTCTGTTCCCGATTCTGTCTCTGTTGAGTCTTCTCATCCCCTGCACCTCTGGCCTGTACCCCAGTTCTTGTAGGCATAAATAAATACATCTTTTTTTAAAAAAAAAAAAAAAACACCTTTTTTTTATTAACAGAAACTCTTGTTCTCTTCTTATTTCAACATCCAGCCTCAAACATCAGTTTTTGACCTTGCAATACCCCTACAACAACTCCTTGCCCTAGAAATGCTGTTACCTCATTGCACTGCTTCCCGAATTTGAACAAAGTGATTGAGGCATATCATTTTCATTGATTATCAAAATCGCCACCTAGTGCCTTTCCCCTCTCTCTCTCATGGATGTTGTCAAAATAATCATGGAAGGGAGATGGGATTCTGCTTCAGTAGACGGAATATGAGAGCTGGTGTGGCCTTCCCTTTTCGCCCTTTTTCCCTCCTCCTTTCCTTCCAGCTGTTACAGGGCAAACCCCGATATAAAGATATAAAATGGGGCTGCCTGACTGTGGGTCCTTCCTCACCTGTGCTTAAAGGGGACTTACTAATGCTAAACTGCAGACATACACAAAAGGTTGATAGGAGGTTTATTTACAAGGGAAGGGGAAGTGGGGAAATGAATAACTGGACGGGGGGGGGGGGGGGGGGGGGGGGAGAAGAAGGAGATGGGTTTGTAAATGCATCCTACCCATTCTGACCCGGAATCCCAAAGATGCGCCCAGCTGGTGAAAACCTAGCTCTCCTCATGGCGAAGAGGGCGACCCCCTGACCACCCACAGGGCCAGTTAAATACCCAAATCAAGAGCCTAGTTGCTTTACTCCGCCCTCAGGTCCTGCAACCTTCCCTTTGGGGATCATGGGATTTGTAGTTCCCAGTGTCGTGGGGGTGGAGTCCACAAAGCCTGTATGGAATCTGCTCAGGACATCCTTTCCCCCTAACACTGCCTTCATTCTTTCCTTCTTTTTTTTCTTTCTTTCTTCCTTCCTTCCCTCCTTTTCTTCTGGTAGTTGCAAGTCTGGCATAATTACGTCCTACAATAAAAAAAAAACAAAAAACAATGAAACTGATTTTCTGATCTCAATATCTTCAAAAGTTGCCAGCATTGAAGGCACACCCAGGAAGAACTTAAAGCACCAAATACATCCTAACTAGGCTGGGGGGAAGGGAGGAAGGGGTAGCTTAGTGGCATGTCAAAGGCAGCTTCGAGCGAAGAAAATGCCTGCTTTGGATTTTGAAGGGTAAGTAAGAGTTTGGAAGGGAAAAGAGGGTGAGCGAGGACACAGGCCAAGGAACTTCACCTGGTTCTACAGAAGGGAAGGGAAGGTTGTAAGTGAGCACATTCTCAGGACCGTGTCAAGGTGGAGACAGCTACCTGAGGCTGGAAATAGCTGTAATCCACCAGGATATATTTGCAGCTTCCCATAGTTCGTGTTTTTCAGAGAAGAACCTTTTCTTGTGAATGCATGGTCTCTCACCATTTTGAGAGAGAATTGTTTCCCTGCACTGTCATTTGATCTTACCCTAGAACTCAGCCTTGGGGCTGCTATTGATGGAGCTGGCCCCATCTGCATTTCCTTGCTTTCCAAAGACGACTAAATAAGACTGTTAATGGGAGGTTAATTTTCTTTCTTTCCTATGGAAAGGGTGCCCTTTGGACATTAACTGCATAATTTTCCTTAGAAACATCGATCACTATTTCTTTCAACTTTTTAGCTCTAATTCACTGTGTGTTTGCAGGCATGTTAATCACCCACCTCACAGTTTCCTCACTTATAAGATATAAATAATGTCTATCTTGCAGAAATGTTTACAGATTTAATGCCTAATATGGGGCTTGCAGTTACGTGAATCAGTCAGAATGGGTTAGGTTTTTCCACAGTAACTATCAAATTCCACTTCTCAGCAGCTTAAAACAACAAAGGTAGACTTCCTGTGCGTGTTCCCTGGTCAATTAAATTTGAGAGGGGGCTCTGCTCTCTGTAGTCCTACAAGGATCACAAACTGGAGGAAACCCCCATTTGATGGCATCTACATCTCAATACCAGGCTTCAGGGTGACTCAGCGGATTCACAATCTTGCTGCAGCAGATAAAGCTGCAGGGCTGTGTTGAAGTTCAAGTGCCTGGAGCTGTGTAATCCCTCTATACCCTTGCAAGGCTAAGAGAGCCGGAGATATGGTCTGGAGGAAAGTCATCAAGACGGTGACAGGCTGTCTGACTTCATGTCACAAGAAGGAAAAACACATCTGTATTGGAGAGATACTGTTATAGGACAAGGAGAGGGGCAGCCCAAACCCCGCAAACCTGCCTATTCTACATGGGTTCTGCCATCCGCCGCATCAACACAAAACATAGGAGACTTTAATGGGAAGGAACTTTAATAAAACTAGGAAACAATACAGGTAAGGCAAAGAGTCTAGTTTCTAAATGAAGCATCCAGAGTTACCCGTCCCCTCGTGGGTAAAAGTCCATCCAAATGGGATTGGCCCAGAACAAGGCCCCAAAGCCTGCTACAAGTCTAAAGCATCTTCCAGTGGGGACCCACAGAAAAGGGTCAGAAACAAGCAGACAAGCCCGGAAGGAAAAGAGCAAAATTAACATCAAGATAAAAGCTGCCATTGTCACCTCCCCATGGGTCTCACCCACATCTGTGTCACCCAGTCCACGAACAAAAGACAAGCGCAGTTTCTTTACGTGTCTCTAGGCTCCATGCACCTCCTCCAGGTCTCCTGGCTCCATCCTGCTTCCTTCCTCAGTCTCTTCTCCAGCTTCTCCTCTTCCTGCTCAGCTCCACCCTCCCTTGGGTGGGGCAGGGAACCTGGAACTTCCCCCTTTCCTGGGGACCACCCTGTTACAATACCACTAGAACATGGGTGCGAGGCAGAATTATAACAGGGTGGTCCCCAGGAAGGGGGAGGTTCCAGGTTTCCTGCGTCCCCCCCCCCCCCCCCACCGCCGCGCACCCAAGGGAGGGTGGCGGCGCTGAGCAGAGAGAAGAAGCTGCAAAGGAGACTGAGGAAAGAAGGAAGCAGGATGGCGAGCAAGAAGGAGACCTGTAGAAGGCACATGGGCCGAGAGACACATGAAGAAACTACGCTTGCCTTTGGGTTGTGGACTGGGAGACACAGGTGTGGGTGAGAGACCCGCGACCCGCGGGGAGGTGACAATGGCGGGTTTTGGCTGGATGTTGAGTTGGCTCCTTTCCCTCCAGACCTGTCTGCTGGTTTCTGATCCTTCTCTGTGGGTTCCCCCCGGAAGATGCTTTCAACTTGGACCAAGCTTCGGGGCCTTGCTCTGGGCCAGTCCCATTTGGATGGCCTTTTCCCCATGAGGGAATGGGTAACTTTGGGTGCTCAGTTTAGAAACTAGATTCTTTGCCTTTCCTGTATTTTTTACTAACTGTATTAAAATTCCTTCCCATTAAAGTCTCCTATGTTTTGTGTTGATGCGGCGAATGGCAGATCCATGTAGAGTTTGTGGGACCTGGGCTGCCCCGCTCCCTGCCCTGTAACAGAATCACCCCCTCCTGCCCCAAATACCACAAAGATCAAGATGAATTCTGTTTGAAGAGTAAGAGGGATAGTCACCCTCAAACTGAATCACCCTCCCTATTGTTATAGGACAGGGAGAGGGACAGCCCAAACCCCGCAAACCTGCCTATTCTAAATGGGTTCTGCCATCCGCTGCATCAACACAAAACATAGGAGACTTTAATGGGAAGGAACTTTAATAAAACTAGGAAACAATACAGGTAAGGCAAAGAGTCTAGTTTCTAAATGAAGCACCCAAAGTTACCCGTCCCCTCGTGGGTAAAAGTCCATCCAAATGGGATTGGCCCAGAGCAAGGCCCCAAAGCCTGCCATACGTCTAAGGCATCTTCCAGTGGGGACCCACAGAAAAGGGTCAGAAACTACCAGACAAGGCCGGAAGGAAAAGAGCAAAATCAACATCAAAATAAAAGCTGCCATTGTCACCTCCCCATGGGTCTCACCCACATCTGTGTCACCCAGTCCACGACCAAAAGACAAGCACAGTTTCTTCACGTGTCTCTAGGCTCCACGCACCTCCTCCAGGTCTCCTGGCTCCATCCTGCTTCCTTCCTCAGTCTCTTCTGCAGCTTCTCCTCTTCCTGCTCAGCTCCACCCTCTCTTGGGTGGGGCAGGGAACCTCCCCCTTTCCTGGGGACCACCCTGTTACACTATCAGTTCAGCATAGCAGTCCAGTGAGAGGGGTCCCCTAATCCTTGCTTTCTAGGGGGAAAGAGAGCCCAGTGTGGGCATGAATTCCTCCAGGGCCGTGGGTCAGTCCTCAGGCATGCTCTCTCATCTCGCTCCATGGAGTCTACAGGACTCTGCGGGACTTGAACACTGGGACTCAGACTGTGATGGAGAAGCAGCGAGGGGCTTGTACTAGAATCTTGACAGACAGAGTTTCTCCTCCCAGCACCCATGGAAAAGTACCCCCCCAGGTGCTCTGCTCTTCTGCAGAGCTCAGATCATGGAATAATGTGACCAGGAAATTCAGCAGAGCAGCGGCCTGCCTGATTTGGGACCTCAAACAAAGAGCCTGCGGGCTTTGGAGCCCGGTCTGCCCCTCAAGTCAGCAGGGGAGCTGAGTCATAACCCCATCAACTGCTGTGTCCTTCAGCCCCATCTGAGCAGGAAGTCTGGCTGGAACTACCAGGAGACTCACGACATTCAGCAAAGAGCTTGGCCAGCAGTGCGGACCAGCTGCAGAGCAAAGCCAGGGGCTGTTTGCTCAGGGAATTTGGGGCATCGCCTGGTTTAACTCAAGATGCCCAAAAAGAATTTTCTCAGCCTTGGGGCTTTTGTTCTGTTCTTCCTGGTCAGGAGAGCTAATTCATAGCTCTGTACATTACTGAACAGCCCCCAGCCCTGTCTGACCGAGAAGACTGATCTGAAAGTTGGTGAACTGCTTGGGCTTGGCTCTGCAACCCTGAAGTGGAGAGCTTGGCTGGAAGACCTGCTCGCCCACAGATCTGGACCAGTGACCACATCTTTTAGACAGAGAGCTTGGTTAAGTTCTGCTTGATCTCCTCAAACAAGAGTTTTGTCAGCTTTGTGACCTCTGTGTCCTCTTTTCCCCCACAGGTAGTTGGTGGCTTCACCTTGTACTGTGATACAACTTCCAATTCTTTCAAATAGGAACTAAACTTGAAATTCTGGGGGTCTCCATACCAGCCCAGAAGCTCCCTGATGACAGCAGGACTGAAATGAAAATCCCGGCCAGTGGCAAGGTGTCTGCAAGACCAAGATAGTGACCCCATCGGTCCAGGCCTCAACCAACATATTTCTGTTTGATATTAACCCCAAACAAAGCTGGGAATGTCAGCAGCCCCAATGGGGCAGGGAAGCTAATTTATAACCCAACCAAAAGCTGATTATAGACCCCAGCCTGGTGACCAGGAAATTTAATCAGAGTTCCCAGGAATCTGTCTCCCATCCCCAAACTCCTATTACAGTGGAACTTGAGTAGACAGGTAATCCTCCCCATTTGCTGAGCTAGGATGGTGGCCTAGCCAAGTAACTGGGGGTATAGTTCTGCCTGATTTGATCCCCAAATAAGAGCCATGCCAGCCTTGGGGCTTGTGAAGCGGTCCCCACCCAGTCAAAGAAACTAATTCCTACATTTGGAAATTAAGCACACGCTCCTGAACAACCAATGGGTTCAAGATGAAATTAAAGGGGAAATGAAAAATTATCTTGAGTCAAACAAAAATGGAGAGAGAAAACATGTCAAAGTTTATACAATACTGCAAAATCAGTTCTAAGAGGCAAGTTGATAGCAATCAAAGTCTTTGTTTGGAAACAGAAAGACCTCAAATATCCTAACAATGTATTAAGGAAGTAGAAACTGATAGCAAAACTATGCAACTTAGTATAAGGAAGTTATAATATTAATGAAACTTATAGCAGGAATAAATAGAGAATAGGAAACAATCAAAAAGATTAACAAAACCAACCTTTGGTTCTTAGAAAAGTAAAATAAAATTGGCAAACCCATAGTTAGATTTATCAAAGAAAAAAGAGCACCCAAAGATCAAAATTTAAAAAAATGACTTTCTAACTGATACCACCAGAATAAAAAGCAGCCTAAGAGGCTCCTATGCCTGGCTCTGTAACTACAAATTGGACCATGTAGGAGACATGCACCCACTCCTGGAGCATGCACCGCTATGGCTGAACCAGGAAGAAACAACATCTGAACACAAACAGCATGAGCAAGGAGGTAGAAGTGGAAATCAAAAATCTCCCAACAAAGAGAAGTAGGACCAGATGGCTTCCCTGGTAAATTTTACCAAACATTTAAAGAAGAATTAATGTCAACCCTGCCAAGATTCTTTAAACAAAAATCAAACACTCTAAAATTCATCTAACAAGACCAGCATTACCTAAAGCCAAATCCAAATAAGGATGTTACAAAAAAACAAAACAAAAACTATAGGTCAATATTCTTCATGAATATAAATGCAATAATTTTCAATAAAATACAAGCAAATCAAATTCAGGAGCACATTAAAAGAATTATGTACCATGATGATGCAGGATTTATTACTGGAATTCAAGGGTGATTCAACATACACATATCAATAAATGTTATAAGCTACATTAATAAGGGAAATAATCATATGATCATGTTGATAAAGGTATAAAAGTCATTTGATAAAATTTAACATCTTTTCATGATAAAAACTCATTAAATTAGATACAGGAGGGACATTTGTCACCATAATAAAGGCCACATATAAGTCCACAGCAAACACACTCAAAAGTGATAGGTTAAAACCCTTTCCTCTAAGATCAGGAATAAAACAAGAGTGCTCCCCTCTCTAATCCTTGTCAACACGGTACTGAAAGTCCTAGCCACAGGAACCAGGCAAGAAAAAAAATGTATCAGTATTATGAAGAGAGAGATAAAATTGCCTCTATTTGCAGATTAAATGAATTTAAAAACAGAAAATCCTAGACTCTGTAAAAAAAAAAAGTGTTAGCTATAATCAACAAATTCAGCAAAGTTGCAGGATATAAAAAATCGGTGTTTCTATACTTTAACAAGGCATTAACTGGAAAAAAATAAAGAAAATGACCCAATTTATAATAGCATCAAAAACAGCAAGTACGTAGGAATAAATTTAACCCTGGAAATGAAAGATCTCTACACAGAAAATCATAAGACATCAATGAAAGTGAGGTAGAAACAAATGAAACACAGTCCATGATTATGCATCGGAAATTAGTATTATTAAAATGCACATATCACTCACATTCAATGCAATCCCTGTAAAGTTCCCAATGGTGTTACTTTATAGAAGTTGGGGGAAAAAATCCTAAAATTTATATGGAGCCACACACACACACACACCCCAGAATCATTCCATGAGGCATTTGGAATATATATAAGGCCCAAATAAGCTGCCTGTTAACCAGAAAGAACCCTTTGGCTTCCAGTTGAGGCAAAACCCTTATAAAGGAAGAAAAAAGGCAAAACAACATTTTAGTATCAGATAAATTAATGGAAATAATTAGATGTTTGTTGGGTGATGACAGGCAAGTTGCCTTTGCTCTTTCCTCAAATGCAGAACAAGAACAGGGAGAGACTGCTGGGTCTCACGGTTGCACACTGAATGCACGAATGCCCTTGAGCATCACTGAGGCTCCCAGGACAGGAATTTACTACATTGACAACGAGGCACATTTTATTCCTGCACAGTGTGATCAGGAATTTCTCTCCATGTTAAGTTGATATCCACCCGCCATTCAGGAGAGGGGTATATTGTCTAGGTTATCCTTCAAGAAGGCAGTTTATCACTTTAATTTTGCCCATATACTGTGTAAACTTCTCCATTTCATTAACTTATGCTGGTATAACAGGGTGAAATCAGTTAAGAGCATTTTTCTTTAAATATAGCAATATGTAAATGAATATCTCTTACGTTCTCAACCACCACTGATAAGCCAGTTACAAAATAATACGGGGACAGGAACAGATCAAAGAAAAAAAATAAAGCAGTATGTGCTTGTGTGTTAGTGTGTGTGTACATTATAGTCTTTGTTTCTGTAGCTTTTTCTGTAGTTTTATTTTTGTAGCTGTTACTGGGATTGCTATTGATAACTTCTGCCCCCACTATGGATTCCACATTATCTTTCCCCTAATCATTATCTTCATGAATCAATGTTCCTGATCAGGTAGGTAATTTCTGCATTTCTCTATGGTCTAAATCTTTAGTTGTTTTGCTTCTGTTATTGGTTGCTGTGGCTCTCTATTAACTTTTAGCAGTGCTCATGGGGATATTAAAACTTGCCCAAGAGAATCCACTAGATACCAGTAGGTCCTTTTTGACCTACTGTGTTGTAGCAGCAGCTCAAATTTCCTCTTGATGAGCAGTAACAAGAACCTAGCTAAGACAGTAACTTAGCTAAGACATGGGTTTCGTGGTGTAACAAGTCTGAAACGGACAAATGGTTAAGGAGACAGCCAGTCTAGTGAAGTGCTGTGTCCCCTGGTCAAGACGTTTTTCACTGGGAATAAAACTTTCAAGTCAAAAGAGCTTAAAGCGGAGGGGGCAGGGGAACAGATATTCTGAGAACAGCTATAATAACCTCTTGATTCTTAAACCAATTCTGATTATGGGAGAAAGAACACATTAATTTCAATTGCTTATTCAAAGCATATACTACATATTTTAAGATATAACCCCAAACTGATAGGTTGTCCCTTCCTAATAGGCACTATTCAGTGTTCAGCAGGCTGTTCCTCTCTTGGAAGGTATGAGATGGTTTTCGGGTGCATGGGTATATTGTGATGTCACTGCCCTTCTCGTGTTACTCATGATGGCAAATAAAACGTTCTGGTTGAGCACATCTGTGCATCCAGAGTATGCATCTATTTCAGTGAAGACAAATGACTCTCTTCCTTGATGAAAAGGTCTGAATGCAATCAATGTGGTACAGACTTCCCCCCAAAGACATGATGTCATTATGATATGACCTTTGGCAGATACATTTGTTGTCAAATGATTCTAAATATAATCATATATCTTAGACCAGTGAATCCTTTGGTGGGAATCTGCTCTAAATAAATAATCAGATAGACAGTTCTTGAGGCCTGAAGATATCAGAGAACAACATGTATTAGCAAAGCCCAGAGAAATGCCTCAGGGTCTTACAATGGGGGCCCAGGGGATTAAATAAAGATGCACAACTCAATGAATTACTACACATTTAATAATAGCAACTAATAACAAATTCTTAATGCTCACTAAGAACAATCAGGGCATAATATTTATCTATGGAAGGTCATGCGCCGCCTATGAGGAGAAGCCCTACATGAGAAAGAAACCCAGGGAAGAGCCCAAGCCCCATCAATCATCAAACCTGCCCGTTGGCTCCTGGTCACTGCCTCCTGGATCTCGGAGCTCCACCCACTCCCCCTGAGAGCCATCCCCACACACCCCACCCCCCCCCCCCCCCCCCCCGCCATTGTTGACCTTCTTCAGAGGAAATAAATAGCCTGACCACAGTATCCCCCATGCACTCTGCCTGTTCAGATGCATCCTCTACCCTGCAATGAGAGGCTTTTTGAAAATGTGCATTTGATTGCAGAATTATCCTTGCTTAAAACCCTTTCATTGCTATTAAATTTTAAAATCTTTAATGTACTTTAAGAGGCTAAATATTTACAATAGCTAAGAAGATATGGAAACAACCTAAATGCCCCAAAACAGCAAAGGATCAAGAACATGTGGTCTATATACACAATGGACTACTACTCAGAAGTCAAAAAAGATAAACTCATGCTATTTGCGGCAACCTGGATGGAGCTGGAAGGGATGATGCGAAACAAAGTAAGTCAGAAGGAAAAAGACGGGTATTGGAGGGCCGCGCTTATAGGGGACTATGGGAAAACAAAGGATCAGGAAGAAAATAGAATTTGCAAGCAGACAACAGATCTGGGGCACACAGCGGGGCCAGTGGAGGGACAGGAGTCACAACAGGGGCGGGAAGAGCACAAGGGACTGTGGCGACAGTTCAATGGTGGGAGAATTATGATATAATATCTCAGGGGAGAAATCAAATACTGTACAAAAATGAACAAATAAATTAATGATAATTAAAAAAGGCTAAATATGATAAAAAGGCTAAATATGGCTTTGGCCAAAGCAAAGCTCTTAAACCTCATCATTTCTTGCCTTGATCCAACCAGCCACCCTGGGGCCCCCGTCAGTCCTGTCTATAGGCGTCCTAACCTTGGCTGTCAGCAGCACAAGAGGCCTATTTTTACGTCTTTCTTCTTAACCATTCTCGCATTTTCTTAAATATTCTCCATAGAGTTAAGAACCCTGACTAAGTGAAACACAATGGATCATAAGAGAGGGAATGCCTTCGAAGAGACATGTCTCAGGTTGCTACTAGACCAGCAAGATTTTCAAGAGGCAAATTACTTCCAGGGCTGGCTAATCAGAACGGGAACTGCAGGCAGCGAGTCTACCGCTGCAGAGAGAGAAGAAGAGGGATAAAGTATCTGTGTCACCATTTATAATTATTTCATAATTATAAAAGAAGTTGAGAAAACATTACCAGAAGGCTGACAGGCCTCAGAATAAATCTTCATAAAAGAACGTGAAGCAGTTGCTATGACAAGAGTGAAGGAGGGCTGCCCTCCCCCGTTTTCATGGCTTGAGGAGGTAGCACTTACCTCCTGCTCCCCCAGAGCTCAGGCTGCAGCCCCCTGCCTCCCACCCCCAGGTGATCTCAGCGTGAATCCCTGGGGCGTGATTCCCAGGGTCCCAGTGAGAGAACACAGTCCTGGCCATCTCCTAGTTCTACTCTTGCCAGCGTCATTTTAAGTATATAAAGGACATTTTTTTCCTTTTTCTGATTCAGTAAAGAAAGCAATTCTCAGATCCCCTCCATCTCTGACATACACATGTAGTCACAATTATTCAAAAGGGGCCAGTAGCGGGGTACTTTTACCCATTCCTTGCACCGGAAGCCTGTGGCTACCTCCAGGCACAGCGCTCTCCCGGGGGTGCTGTCCAGACAGAGGAAGTCCCTGACGTGTCCCTTTTTCACTGGGATGGACACAGCAGCAGGGCCTGGTTTGCCAGGCAACTGTTTTCCAAGCGGTAACCATGGTTGCGGCAAAGGTGGCCTCCGCTCGGGTCACCACACGAACTTCCCAGGTACCCGCATTTAGCTGGCAGCCCCATTACTATTTCCCTAGGGACGTCGCCCTGATTCTCCATCACTTCATAGTCCCCCACTACAGGTTCTCCTAACTGCACATTCTCAAAGTACATTTCTCTCCGTGACTGCTTGGAGCTTCACTCTCTTACAGGACTGCGATTTCTGCAAAGGTGGGAACGAGAGCCTCTTGCATTCTTTCCCTTGCTTTAGTCACCAGGTTATCTCCGATGTGTACCCAGTGCGGGATGCTTGGCAAGGGTTCAGCTAACTTGTTGACAGATGAGGAGAGATTACTCAGGCATTCCACTTTAGGTAATAGTGCAGTTGCATGGAATCAATTATTCCTGATGAAACATAAAAATTATGGGCACAAGAAAAATAAATTCAAACCCACCAGGAATCTGAGAGGGACCAAAAAACAACATACAGCCACAGGGTTTTATCCTTGAAAAAAGGGGGCCTCAGAGGGGGAGATCCACATTTAGTTTTGCTTTGAGGACACTCTGGTAGAAAGTGGCCGTGAGTGCTCAAGCCACAGTTTGGGGTGTCTGAGGAACAGAAGACAGAGATTTTGGTATTTCCAGAGATCCTAGAACACTGAGGAGGAAAACTCTAGGAAAGAATGGAATGACAGAGCAAAAGCTGCAAAATCCATGTATGAAATCCTGACTTATTTTGGCCTGAATCCTTAACTATGCATGTCTGGACGAGACTCGAGGGAACCCAGAGGCAATATTAATATTAACAAGTTGAGGATGAAATAGCTACACCGAGGTTTAATCTGCTGCCCACCAAGAAAGACAGAGAGTTGGAGTTAGACTTCCCTACCTGAGAGGAAGCACTGGTTTTTCAGAGAAGAGGTCCTGTCTTAAAAGGAAAAACCATCTAATTTTAGTATATGTGCTGCCGAAGTGAGCACAGGAAAGACCACCTAAAAGGAGACCGTGCCCTAGGTCTAAGGGCAAAACCAACTTAACACCATCCTAAAAAATGTCCAAAACGAGTGCTATAGGATCAAGGTGGTCTGTAACTATTATAATCAACTGCCCAGAAATAGCTTCCTTAAAATGAGCTAATAAAATGGAGCCTTTACTACATATTATGACTTATATTAGGATGCCCAGCACACAATCAAAAAAAAAAAAAAAAAAAGTACCAGCCATAAGGAGAAACAATCTAACCCTGGATCTTAGGGATACCAGTTGTAGGGTAAGGAAAAAGTATCAGGCTTTTCTGCCCTCCCGCCATTAGGATAGCCCTGTGGTCCCTGTGGTCCCGCCATTAGGGAGCCCTGTGGTCCCGAATGCATGCCTGATGGCGGGCACCTGGAGTGGGTACATCTGGACTGAGAGACTGAGTCTATAAGGGCATCACGGGGATGCCAGCAGAAGCCGAGAGAAGAAGAGAAGCAGAGAGAGCCCAGATAGAGTGAAGATTTGCTGGGGGCTGGGAGGCCTGCCAGCCTCCCGGCCCCCCAGCACCCCTGCCTGCTGTGTACCTGGTAAATCCCAATAAAAGACCTGCAAAAGCCACTGAGGACTCTGATTCCTCCTTCACACTGACTGCTAGATCATAGAAAACCTGCTCCATGTCCTTCCTGCCTCTACACCAGTCAATGAGAGTAACCACGCCCCCCCAAAAATGACCATATTGTTTAAATTACCAGGAAGTCACCTTAAAATAACCAAGGCATTCTGAGAAAAAAATGCCCATGTAAGAAATCCCACCTTCCCCGTGTCCCAACAAAGACTAGTGAGACATCCACAAACAAAAACAGCTTCGAGTTCCCCACACCCGGAGAGGAGAGAAGGTGACAGAACAGCTTCTTCAATCTCTTCCAACACTGCATAAAGCTGCAGAGTCACCCTACCCAGATCCACAAAGCCAGCCTGCTTGGGACAAGTCAGCAAAGCAGAAGCTATTATTAGCAAACACACACCGGGAGTGAGTGTGGTTTACAAAGACCTAGCCCGCAGCTTCCTTCCCTGATGAAGTCACTGGCCAGCTGACAGCACAGACCTCTCCAGCTGCCCCAGAGTTATTTACACTTCTAATGCCAGTAGCCCCTCAACCTTTCCATGTTCCCTGCTGCTTCCTACTCTCACCACCCCAGCCTAGATCCACACGAAAAGCCCCCACGGTCTTTGGGGCAGCACAAATGCTCCGGCAGCCAACCCAGGCTTCCACCGTTGTGCAAAGGTAAGGCAGCAGCCTAGCCACCCTCAGCTAATCCCTCCCAGCTCGCTGTGCCTGAGTTTGGGGCTAGCCCCTCCTGCTGGGCACCTGCATGCCCTGCCTGATGCCCATCCTCGCCCTCTGCTGCAGCACACATGCATGGAGAGGAGAAGGGGCAGCCAGAGTTGAACACGCAGTCAGGGGTACGTATCAGACTCTCCCTCTGTCCCTGCCCAGCTCAACCATGTCTGCCTTTGCCTAGAGATAACCCAGCAAACCCCCAGCATAACGCTGGCTTTCAATGCAGTATGCAAGCTTGGGGGAGAGGATCCCAACATCAAGGGCTCCCACAGCTGCTTGTTGATCTAAATCAGACCCTGCCCTCTGTCACTTGACATGCCCACCTGTAGCTATGGACCTAGATACCCCCATCCTGACCCCTGTCAATGGCCTCACCTGCAGTATACTTACTCGGGGGTAGCATGTGAAATCACAGGAGGCATTGAAGTCCTAGGCTCACCACAGGTGGCAGTGAGTTCATGGTTGGCACTGGCTCTCGCAACCCACCCTTGCCCCATCACTGTGAATGTGCCTGCAGGTGAGCTCCGCTACTACATAGGCACACACAGCTGTATCCCACAGCTGAATATTTGTATACTAACACCTCTGGCCGCCATAACTGCTGCCCTAGCCCCTAGCTACCGGTTCTTGAGATACCACTTAGGAGCCCAACAGCCTTTGCAGCCACTGTGGCCCCTCCACACAGCACTTGCAAAGGACCACAAAAGTGTCAATACTGTGAAATTCAGTGGCCCAACCAAAGGGACAAAATCCTCTGCCCACACCCCCAGACCTATGCTACAGTGCAACCCTGCAACTGCTGTCGTGTTCCACTTAGACCCAAGGTCACAGCACAACCCAGAGTGTCCCATCTGCAGGTGAATGGCTTCCCTTAACAAAATCAGCCCACAAAGTCTGGAAGAAGTGGCTGTTTCTTCAAATTCACAGACATCTATACAAGGTTACAAGGATCATAAAGAAGAAAGCAAACATGCCTTTATCCAAGGAATAAAGTCACCTTCCAGTTACTAGTACCAAAGAATTGGAGATCCAGCCCAACAAGGACTTCAAGATAATTGTTCTACTGAATTTCTGAGTGCTAGAAGAGAACATAGAAACACAGTTTAATAATATGAGAAAAAATAAAAGTGTAAATGGGAAGTTGGACAAAGAGATACAAAATTTAAAAAGGAACCAAACAAACTCTGGAGTTAAAACTACAATGACTTACCTGAAGAATTCAATAGAGAGCTTCAACAAGAGACCTGAATAAGCAGAAGAGAGAATGAGTGGGCTAGACTACAAATCAACTGAAATTATACAGAGAGCAGAAAGGAATGGAAAGGAATGAAGAAAGCCCATGGAAACTCTGGGGTGCCACCAGAAGAAAGAATGGATGCATTTTTGGAGTCTCAGAGAGAGAAGAGACGGAGGGAAGAGTGGAAGACATTTTTAAAGAAATCTGAAAAAAATAAAAATAAAATAATTAAAAAAATCTGGCTGAAAACTTCTCAAATATAGGGAGAGATTTCACAAAACAAACAGAACACATGACACTTTTAACCTAGAATGTTTTCTCTAAGACAAATTATTTACAAATTTTCTAAAATCAAAGAAATTTAAAGGCAGCTAGATAGTAAAAGTATGTTGCAGAAGGGAACCCCCGTAGGTCAATCAGTAGATCTTTCAGCAGAGACTTTGCAGGTCTGGAAAGAATGGGGTGATATAATCAAAGCGCTAACATAAATTACCAACCAGCAATATTTTACCCAGCAGTTTTCTTCCAAACTGAAGGCAAAATAATGCCTAATAAAAAAAAGGTGAGATAATCCATCACCACTAATCCTGCCTTACTAAAAAAAGAGATGGGGGACACTTTTGGAACAAGCTCCCTAACCTGAAACAATGGGATGCTAATCAGTAATATGAACACATATTAAAATAAACAATTAGGCAAAGGTAAGCATTTAGTCATATTAAGAACACGCTAACACTGCAACATGGCAATGTGTTAACTAACTCAAAAATATCAGTTAAAGGGTGAAAGTATTAAAACAAAAGCAGAAAATAAAGGATAATTTTGGTATAATATCACTGGAAATAAGTTCTAATCAGTGTGAAATAGACTGGTTTGTCTATATGATATTTTATGTTAAACTCACGGGAACTACTAAACAAAATTCCACACTGAATATATAAAATATATAGAGAAGGGAATCAAAAGATACCATTGTGGAAAACAGTCACAAATAAAAAGGCAGCAAGAAAGGAAAAAATGAAAATGCAAAATAGGGCCTCCCCGGTGGCGCAGAGGTTGAGCGCTGGGTTGCAAAGCTGCCCGCAGCCTCTGCAGCGCAGGTTCAATCCATGGCCACCAGAGAGGGTCCCACATGGAGCGCAGACCTCTCCTGCCACCCGTTGCTCCTCTCAGCAGTGTCCTTCGGTCCTTCTGCCTGTTCTGCTCCCCACTCTGGCTCTGGTGAATTCTCTCACCCTCCCGTGCTTCTGACTATACCCAGTGCTTGTATAAATAAATAAAAAATAAATCTTTAAAAAAAAAAAGAAAATGCAAAATAGTCAGGAAACAATGCAATGTTATTCAAAAGCCCTTATCTATCAATAATTACTCTAAATGTTAATGGATTTAATTATCCAATTAAAAGGCACAGAGTGCCTAGATGTGCACACACACACATTCACACACATGCATATGCACACTCACACACACAAGACTCAAGAATAGGCTGCCTGTAAGAGCTGCATTTCAGTTCTAATTACACACATAAATTCAAAGTGAAAGAATGGTGAAAGAATGCAAATGGACACCTATATCTATAGCTACATTAGATACAATAATATCAGACAAATAGACTTTTTTTTTTTAAGAAATACAATTTTTTTTAAAGATATATTTTATTTATTTATACAAGCACTGGGTACAGTCAGAAGCGCGGGAGGGTGAGAGAATTCACCAGAGCCAGAGCGGGGAGCAGAGCAGGCAGAAGGACCAAAGTACACTGCTGAGGGGAGCAGCCGGCGGCAGGAGAGGTCTGCGCGCCATGCGGGACCCTCCTCCAGTGGCCGGGGAGCAGCCGGGGATCGAACCGGCGCCTTAGAGGCCCAGGGCAGCTTCGCAAGCCAGCGCTCAACCGCTGCGCCACCTGGGAGGCCCCAGACAAATAAGACTTTTAAGTCAAAAATGGTAATGACAGACAAAGATGGTCATCATATAATGAGAAAGGGATCAATTAATGAAGATGATATATCATAAATATCTATATCTATATCTATACACCCAACACTGGGCACTGGGACACGAAGTACTAATATATCCTGAAGGAGAAACAAAAAAACAAGAGACTCCAATATCCCTACTTTCAATAACTGACAGAGCATACAGACAGAAAATAACAAGTAAATGTGAAAGTTGTACTATACTTTAAACCAAAAGAATGTAACAAATATATACAGGACATTTAATTTAATGGCTCAAGACATAACTGTCAAGTGCTCACAGAACATTCTTCAGGGTAGATACCAGGATAGGTCACAAAATAAATTTTATAAAATTTAATAGGACTGAAATCATACTAAGTATCTTTTCCAACCACAATGCTATGAAACTAGAAATGAGGAAAGCTGGAAAATTCACAAGTAGGTGAAGATTAAACAACACACTCCTGAATAACTAATAGGTCAAAGAAGAATCAAAAGGGAAATGAAGAAATATTTGAAAGAAACGGAAGCAGAATCCCAGCATATAAAATCCTATGGGTTGCTGCAAAAGCAGACCCAGGAGGGAAGTTTATAGCAATAAGTTTACATTTAGAAAACAAGAAGGAGCTCAAAAAAATCCTCACTTTAGGCCTCAAGGAACTAGATAAAGCAGAACAAACTAAGCTCAAAGTTAACAGAAGGGGTGGAAAATGAAGATCAAAGTAGAAATAAATGAAGTAGAGACAAGAAATGATCGAAAAGAACAATGGAACCAAGAACTTTTGTTTTTTAAAGATAAAGTTGATAAACCTTTAGCGAGACTTCAAAGGATAAAATCATAAATGAAAGAGGAAACCTTACAGCTGATAACACAGAAACAGAAAAGAATACAGAGACTACTAAGAACTCTTCTATGCCAACAAGCTGGATAACAGAAAATAATGCTTTTCTAGAAATATAAAACCTACCAAGACTGAAACAATAAATAGAAACTATGAATAGACATACTGAGTAAAGATATTAATTTAGTCATTCTAAATATCCCCGATAGGAAGACGTGGGACTGGATGGTTTAAGTGGTGAATTCTACCAAACATCGAAAGAAGTATTGTCAATTTTCATATACTCTTCCAAAAAATTGAAGTGAAGGGAACACAAACTCATTTTACAAGGCCAGCAATATCCTGATACCAAAGCCTGATAGGATATCACAACAAAAGAAAGTTACAGGCTATATCATAGATGATTCTACATGTAAACATTCTCAAAATATTAACAACTTGAACTCAACATATCAAAGGATAATTCATATAGGTAGGTGGGATTCATCCCTGGGATACAAGGATGATTCAACTTACAATTCAATCAATATGATGTATCACGTTGATAGATGGAGAGATAGTAAGTATATGATCATCTCAATGAGCTGTTATAAAAACATTTAACAAAGCACACCATCCTTTTGTGATAAGAATGCTCAACATATTTGGTATAGAGGGAACGTACCTCACCACAAAAAAAAAAAAAAAAAAAAAGACCATGTAAGATGAACCCACAGTTGACACATTCTGAATAGTGAAGGGTTGAAAGTTTTCCCTTAGACATCAGGAACAAGACAGGGAGCCCACTGAAAATCCTACCCAGAGCAATCAGGTAAGAAAAAGCTATAGGCATGATACAAAAAAATTAAAAGCATCCAAATAGCAAAGGAAGAAGTTGAAGTATCTGTTTGCAGAAGATATAATTATAGATAGAAAATCCTAAAGTCTCCACCAAAAAACTGCTAGAACTAAGTTACAAATTCAGTAAAGTTGGAGGATACAAATTCAACATACAGAAAACATTTGCATTTCTATACGCTAAAAATAAAACAGTTGGAAAAGAAACTAAAAATCTCATTTGCAATAGCATCAAAAACAATAAGTGCTTAGAAATAAATCTAACTAAAGTAGTAAAAGAGCTACAGAGTGAAAATCAGAAGACTTTGATGAAAGCTATTGTCAAGGACACAAATGGAATTGTCCTCTGTACCTGGATCACATGGATATTGTTAAAAATGTATTACCCAAAATCATGTACAGATTTAGTAAAATGCCTATAAAAATTCCAATGACACTTTCCTCAGGAATAGAAAAAAACATTCTAAAATTCATGGGACCACAAATGATCCTGAAGAGTTAATTAATGCACTCAAAAAGAAGAAAACAAGAGGCATCCTAGTTTCCACTTCAAATTATACTACAAAGTTGTAGTATAACTGTGTGGTGCTGGCATAAATATATCCACATAGACCAAGGGAACAGATTCAAGTGCCCAGAAATAAACCCTCATATATGTAGTCAAATAATATTTGGCCAGAAATCATGACTATTCAATGGGGAAAATGATAGTTTCTTCAATAAGTAGTAATGGGAAAGATGCATACGCAGATAAATGAAGTTAGACCAGTATCTTATAGTACTCACAAAAATGAACTTAAAATGGATTAAAGATTTTTAATTTAAGAGCTGAATCTATAGGAAAAAACGGGGGGAATCTTTTAGACATAGAGAC
This sequence comes from Talpa occidentalis, assembly GCF_014898055.3. Lineage (NCBI taxonomy): Eukaryota > Metazoa > Chordata > Mammalia > Eulipotyphla > Talpidae > Talpa > Talpa occidentalis. The sequence continues at coordinate 30,393,308 of NW_023601754.1, forward strand.
CTGTGTCTCAGCAGTGATTTCCTGAATATGACAGCAAAATCATGAGCAACAGAAATTAATAAACAGGACTATCTCAAGCTAAAATGTTTCTGTACAGAGAAACAATGAGCAAAAAGGAAAACTATGGAATGAATGAAAATATCTACAAATCATTTCTCTGATAAAGAAATATATCAAAATCAAGACATCAAGATATCAAAGATATCAAAATCCCAATACAACTCAGTAGCAACAAAACTAACCATCCAGGGCCTCCCCGGCGGCGCTGCGGTTGAGCGCTGGGTAGCGAAGCTGCCCGCAGCCTCTGCAGCGCCGGTTCGATTCCCAGCTGCTCCCCGGCAACCGGAGGAGGGTCCCACATGGCGCACAGACCTCTCCTGCCGCCCGCTGCTCCCCTCAGCAGTGTATTTTGGTCCTTCTGCCTACTCTGCACCCCGCTCTGGCTCTGGTGAATTCTCTCACCCTCCCGCGCTTCTGACTGTACCCAGTGCTTGCATAAATAAATAAATAAATAAATAAACAAACGGATAAATAAATAAATAAATCTATTTAAAAAAACTAACAAGCATGCAGAGGAACTGAATAAATGAGTTTTCTGAAGAAAATATACAAATGGCTAATACATATATAAAGGTGCTCAATATTGTTAATCATTTGGGAAATGCAAGCCAAACTAAAACCACAATGAGATTATCACCTCACACGACTTAGAATACCATGATCAAAAGAGGTAAGTGTTGATGAGGATATGGAGAAAAGTGAACTTTAGTTTCACTAGGAATGCAAATTGGTATAGCCATTACAGAAACCAATATACTGTCCCCCCAAAAATTTACACACATATACACACACCCCACACAATTTATGTATACACACACAAAACTCATATTTTTCTCTTACATTTTATAAAATGTAATAGACTATTTACAGCAAGATTAGCAGCAAGGGCTAATAGCAGAGTAGAGTTAAATATGTGATGATAATTCAAATATAGGTATGAAGACATACCGTTTTACGCTCTTACACTATATATGAAGTGATATAATATTAATTAAAGATAGGATTATGTAACCTAAGAATGCATATTATAATCTTTAAAGGAACCATAAATAAAGGAAATAAAATTTAAAAGCCAATGGAAGGGCCTCCCTGGTGGCCTAGAAGTTAAGTATCAGTGCTGTCACTGCTAAGGCCTGACTTTGATCCCTGGTCAGTTTGCTAACCCATATATGTTGCAGCAGACCTCTCCTGTCTCACCTGCTGCTCCCCCAAAATTGTATTTTAGTGAATCTGCCTGTTCTGCTCCCCACTCTGTCTCTGGTGAATCCTCTCACCCCCACCCCACCTCTGGCCTATAACCCAGTTCTTCTATGCAAAATAAATAAATAAATAATAATCACTTAAAAAAGTAAAGCCAATGGAGGAAAATGGTTCAAAAAACCCAAGATCTGGTTAACTCAAGAGAAGGCAGAAAATAGGAACAATAGAATCAAGAACTGACGGACAAATAAACAAAAAAAAGCAAGTTACTATAATAATCCAAACTATATAAAGACTTACATTAAATGCAAGTAAAATACACTTTCCAATTTAAAGGCAGCAATTATCACACTTCATAGAAAGGAAGAACCAAGAACAATTTGGTTTTTAAGAGTCACGCTTTAAATATCCAGGCACAGATGATTAAGAGAAATGATGACACCAGAACCCCCATGCCTTCTGTGGGTTGAAATATGAGGAAGTTCATAATGCATATCAGGCAAAGCAGACATTAAGACAGCAGTATTACCACAGGTAAAGAGCATGATTTCAAAAATATTAAGGAGTTCATTACTCAAGAATACCTAAAAAAATGCTAAAAGTGTATGAAATGAATAACAATACTCCAAAATTCATAAGGGAAACATTGACAAAAGTAAAAGGATAAACAGACAAATATACAAACATAGTCATATTTTAATACCACTCGATACTTTCAAAAAAACTGTGCATAATTAAAATTATAATGTTTACTATTATGTTTATTCAGGTATCAGTTATACTGGATGGGAAAATTACACACACAATGAAGAAGGAATGTGGAAGATTTGAAAACACTGTCTTGAGCACAGTGGCATTTGTAACATATGCTTAAAAACCTGAGGGTACATATTCATTTTAAACACATAGGACATTCATAACGACAGAGCATATGTTGGCCCTTAAAACAAATCCAAGAAATGTCATACAGAGTATGTTCTCTGACAAGAGTCAAATAACATTTGAAATCAATGACAGTAAGATATTTGGAAAAGTCCCAAATATTAGGAAACTAGAAGAAAGCACAAGAGAGTAGAGGATATTTTGAAAGGAACGGCAGTAAAAACACAACATATCAAAATCTGTGTGAAGCAACTAGAAAAATGCAGTTGACCCTTGAATAATGGGGGGGGGGGGCTGCAAGGGGCACTGACCCCACAGAGTGGAAATTCCAAATAACTCTTAACTTCCCTCATAGTACAAACCCATGCTGTTCAGATGTGTTAGAAATAACTGCACAGCTTCAAGTGCTTTTTTAGACAAGGCTTAAAAATCAGTGCTGTAAGTGTTCCACATGAAGCAAATAAAAAAAGCAATGAGTCTCAAAATAACAAAAATCAGGAAACAATGAAAATGAAATCAGAAGTCATGACATAGAAAACAGACTGATAACCAAGACAGAAAGTGAATAAGGCCATAATTTGTTTTCTAAAAGGATTCCTAGACTAACTAATGAGAGAGAGAGAGAAAAAGAGAGAGAGAGAGAGATCAGTGACTAGCAGAAGCATGACAGAGGAGAAATAATTACTATGTGGGTGGTCCCCCAGATTAACAACTTTTAATGATGTGCTAGGACAACTTATAAGAAAACATATAGACTCGGCTAAGATTCTCATTCTCTCTCTCTCTTTCTCTCTCTCTCTCTCTCTCCACACACACACAAACACACACACACACACATAGAGATATCAAAAGCATAAAGAACAAGGGTTCTAAGCGTGAAATCCAGAGAAAATCAGATGCAAGTTTTCCTAAGGCTGCCCTCAGTGAGGTCACACAGGACATGCTCAGATCTCCCATAATGAGTTATGACCCATGTGAAATGCCTAATGAGCTCATTCGCAATTCAGAGTCCAGGGGGCTTATCAGTAAGTAGCCTCTGTCGAGCACATGTCAAAATTCCAAACTCCCAAAAGGAAATCTGGTATTCAGCACAGGCATACTGTTTGTATATTTTAGGTGTAGTGAGCTGCTCTTATCACATCTACTCATGAGGAGCCTCCTGAAATCTAAAATTTCCAGATTCCGGTCAAGGGTCATCCTTGACTTTCAAATGATGACAGTCAGACGTGCTATGTTAACTCTTTTTTTTTTTTTTTTTTTTGGCACAACTGGAATTCTTATAGCTATTACAGAACTGACAACTTTATGCCAATATCAAATGATAAAGAAGTAACTACAGATTCTATAAATATTACAAAACTAACAACTTTGTGCCGGTATATTTGTCAAATGAAACAAAATGGCAAATTTCTTGGCATTGACAACATACCAAAACTAACACAAGAAAAATTATGACTAGTAATACATCTTTAAAAAAAATCAAATTAGGAAAAATAAATCTACTGACAAGAAAACTTCAGATGCAGATGTTTGCTCTTGTAAATTCCACAAAATGTTTAAAGAAAAATATAAGACTGATCTCACACAAACTAAGGAAAGAGAAGTTTGGGGAACACTTAGAACATGTTTCATGCAGTCAGTTTACTCTGATACCAAACCTGACAAGGATATTATTAGAAAATAAAATTATAATCCAGTATCCCTCATAATTATAAATATAAAATGCCCTTAAAAGTCAAAAGTATTTTTTAAAGATTTATTTATTTATTTATTTATGCATAGAAGAACTGGGGTATAGACTGGGGGCCGGGGGCGGTAAGATGATTCCCCAGAGAGAGTGGGGAGCAGAACAGGCAGATTCTACTGAAATACACTGCTGAAGTGAGCAGTGGGAGAGACAGGAGGGTAGCTCCCTGGCTGGGGATCAAACTCCTGCTGAGTGGCTTGCAACAGCTTGCTAGCGCTGCGACTTTAACCCCTGTGCCAACAGGGAGGCCCAAAAATTCAAAGTATTAATACAGAAATATATAAAAGGAGTAATGCATCATTGGAATTTACCAGGAATGCAATATTGCAATATTTTGGGCAGATTAAACCAATTTAATTTATCACAATTACAAAATAAAGGAAAAAATATATGATTACCTTAACAGGTACAGAAGAAAGGCATCTTACAAAATTCAACTCTCACAGCAATCTTGGAAGAGAGGGAAAGTTTTTTAAGTTAATAAAGAACATCCATGAAAATCCTAGCGCCAACATGTACTTTAGGTGAAATACAATGTGTTTGGAAATTGTGAATAAGGCAAGGGTGTCTGTTCTGACCACTTTTATTCAAGATGATACTGCACGTTTTGCCAGTGCACTAAAGCAAGAAAAAGAAGTAGAAGGCATAAAAAAGAAATTATCAGAAAGAAAAAATGCCTTTAGTCCCAGTAACATGATTTTTTTTTTTGGTGTTTCAATTTTTGTTTTATTATTTTTTCAATTCATAATAAAGATGATAAAATATGGCAAACATTCTAGAAATATGGTAAAATTCTACAAATAAAATGCTGTTTCACATTGAATTATTGTCTAGTTCCTTTAATTCTCTTGTGCAATTAGTGTGATGTTAGCATTGATTTTTCCTTCGATCAATAATTGAGTTTTATTTATTTTTTTATTGAGTAAGATTGGCTTACATTATTGTTGGTTTTTGGAAGTATACGATCCTCCCCTCCAGTAACATGATTTTTTTACAATGAAAATCTCAAGGCGTCTAAAGAAACCTGCTGTAATTAATGTCAATTTAGCAAGCTGACAACATGCAAATCAACACACAGAAGTCAACTTTATTTCTATAGACTCAACTGAGAGTCATTCTCCAAAATGTTCCCAAATGACTGTTTTTTCCCTTTGTAGTCCCCACAGGCATTGGATCAGGGTTGTCTTGAGTGACAAGTAGAATAAGGCAAAAATAACAACGCCGGATCTCTGAGACTAGGTCATAAAGGCATGTCAGCTTTTGCATTGGTCTCTGGGGTCACCTGTTGGGGGAAGCTGGCTACCCGGCTGTGAGGACAGTCAAGCATCCCCATGGAGATGGGTGCTCACATGGTTGATGTGATCATGTGACTGATAATAAATTGCCAACCAGGTGAGTGAACTGAGTTGCAATGGGATCATCTAGTCCTGTTCAAGCCTGCAGCACAATTTGAGATTTAGTTGTAATCTTATGAGACTCTGAGCTGGGTTTCTCGTTTACTTGGCTCTAAGTTCCTGAATCACTGAAACTTAGAAAGACAGTGATTAGTGTAATTTTAAGCCACTAAATATTGGGTGGTTTACTGCACAGAAATTTATACAGTGATTGAAAAATGAAATTTAAAGTAATATCATCTAAAACAACATTAAAAAACAATGGCAGAATATTGTTATTATGTGCATGCATGGATATCATCATATAAAGATTTACATTATGCAAGTGAAACACTTTCCAATTTAAAGGCAGCAATTATCACACGATATAAATGACCTTTATATAGGTTACTTACATATATATGTAAGTAACGTACACATATATGTATGTAAGTAACTTAAAATTTAACTTAGGCATCTATACTGAAGATTTTGAAATGCTCTTGAGAAAAACTTTAAAAAGACCCAAATGTAGATGTACTGATTGGAAGATTCAATATTGTTAGGATATCATTCCTTCCCAAATTGTTTTATAGATTCAGTGTCTTCTCACTAAAATCCCAGCATACCTATTTATACTACTTGATAAGTGGATTCTAAAATTTATGAATAAATGCAAAGAACCTAGAATGATACTTGATAAATTACTTAATAGCACCTGATTTTAAGGCTTAATTAAAAGCTTCATTGTTCAGTTGTATTGTGAGAATAAACAAATCAAGTGAAACAGAATGGAGAATCCACACATAAATCCACATACATAAATGCCAAGGCAATTTAGAGGGGAAAGGAAAGGCTTCAAGAAATGTGTTGTATCAACTGGATACCTCTATGGAAAAATAGGGGACCTCAATCTTTACCTCATTCCATTCACAAAAATTAATTTGAGATAGATTTATACGTAAATTAACTTGAGATGGGTCACAAAGGTTAAAACTATGCAACTCCTGGAAGAGACATGAAAGAATATCTTCATGCCCTAAGGTAGATGAAAATTTCTTAGGTAAAAATCAAATAATTCTAATCATAAAAGAAAACAAACTGATTTGGACTTGAATAGAATTAAAATCTGCTGCTCTTAGGGAAAAAGTCATTGCAAGTGTCACAGACTGAGAAAAATGTTCACATAGGGCTTTTATTCAGGATATACAAAGAACTTGCAATAATAAAACAACAATTAACCCAATAAAAAAATGTGTGAATCACTTGCAGGAAAAGATAAGCACTTAGTCAATAATGAGAAGATGCAACACCCAGTTATTAGGGAAGCACAAATCAAAAATATCCAAAGAATATCTACTTTACAGACAGATGTGACAAAAATTAAAAAGACCAACAATACTCAGTGCTGGTAAGGATGCGGAACTTCCTGAAGTTTTTATGTTGCTGATGGGAAAGTAATATGATTCAACTACACTGAGAAACCCTTTGATAGATTCTTAGAAAGCTAAAAAATACACTGGTCTTACACATTAGAAATTCCACAATTAGATATTTCCAGAAAAAGATTTGTTCAAGAATGTTCATAATCCCTTTCAGCATGATAGCCAAAACTGTTCTCAGTCCCAAAGGCTAGCTAAGCAAACTGATAGAATCTATACTTGAACACTACTTGGCAGTAAGATGGAACCAATTTCTTCTACACACAACATCACAGACAAATCTTAAAAGCATTGTTTTGGGTGAGAGGGGCCAGACATAAAATAATACATACTATTCTACCACATTTATCAGAAGCTCTAGGAAAAGCAAAACTAACCTATAGTGACAGAAATCAGAACAGTGATTGCGGGCAGGGAAGTGGGGGCATATGCTGTGTGAACAGAACATGGGGGCACGGTAGGATTCTCCATGTTAATTGGGATGGTGGTGACATAGGTAATACATTTGTCAAAAGTCAAGGAGCAGCAGACTTGAAGTCTGACAGCTCTGGGAGTGTTAATAATAATTCATTTAGGAAAACCAAAAACCCCAAACACTTTCTTTCCCTCTGGGGTTAAATGGGCTAAGGGGCAATTTAGCCGGGTCAGGTTCTCCCCGCCAGGATTCTTGATTCAGAATCCCACGCTCCTTCCTTTTCAACCACTGTGTCCTGCGAGTCCTCTCCCTGGGAAGGCGTGACCTTTGGCTCCGCGCCAGTCTTCTCAGTCCCCTCGGCCAGCGGGGCTCCGCAGTCCATCCCGCTGACAAGTACCGAGTGCCTTTCAGTGCTTCTGCCGCCACACCAGGTTCTTTGATAAAAGCCTCCCTGCTGGAACAATTTCCTTCCTTAGGCCCATGAGTTCTCACAAATTTGAGGCTGATTTCTCCCAGGGGAACAATCTCCACTTAAAGTCAAAGCCACCAAGGGGCTCCTCTAATCTCAGAAGCATTTGTAGAGCTGAAAGCTGCATTTTCATTCCGAGGGTAACTTGCCCGCCATCCGCGAGCCTGCCTGCACTCTGATGGCGGGGCGTCGCGAGGCACCCCAGCCTTCAGTACTGCTGCAGCTGCTAGCTGACCCCAGGCCTCAGTAGCAGGAAGGCTGGTGCCCCGAGCCCTCCCTCGCCAATGCAGGGATAGAAGGGACCTGCTCTCCCTGAACCCCAAAGTCTCTTAGGGAGGGCCCCAGGACTTTGTATCCAGGCCCCAAGGACTCTGCACCCTGATCACAGACGCCTGAGGCAGACAATCACCTCCTTTCCAACCACTGGGTGAACAATTCCTGCTTCACAAACAATCTCTAATGATATTCTCTCTGGACTGACACCCGCCTTATTAGGAACCTGCTCCACTCAGCTGCCACACCCCAGAGGCCCTGGGCCTCCGGCCTGCCCCAGGCAAGCGCAGCCCAAGGAGGAAATGACTCAGAGAGGCAGTTCAGAAAATCAGAACCAAGGTTCAGAACCAGAAGGGTGATTTCCCCGAGGGACACGTGCTGATCCATGAATATTTTCAACGTCACCTGACTGGATATTATTTTTGGATTTTGCTGGTCTGTGTAGAATGGGACATGGCAAGCTCTCTGGCTTCGTGCGCATAGGGCTTGCATTTGGGGGAGTTCGCGCCTGCAGGCCACTCATTTATGCACAGGCAGCCAAGCCTTGAGAAGCTCTACCTGCCTACTTTCCTAGCTCTTTCCAGGGCAAGGTCAAAGGGCGGGGCTCTGGGCCCCTGTGTCTCTGGGAGAGCTTGTGAGGCCAGCAAATGCAGCTTAGAGTTCCCAGTGGGAGCAGGGGAGGTGGAAGCCACCTTGTTACAGAAAAACAGTGGAGCAATGTGTCCCCTGTTCAGGTACCACCAGGCAACAGCACATTCTGAAACCTGATTTCCTTGAACTTTTCCTAGGCTGGCATCTCCAGGGGCTCAGTCTAAGGCCGTGAGAAGACTTGACTTGTGGGGCTCAGGCATAAAAGTACAAACTTCTAGTTTTGACCCCAAAGTTGGATTCCAAATCCTGGGCCAACCTGGCGTCCTTGTGCCCCATGTTATTGACAAACTTGAGCCTGGAGCTGTCTGCTCCCTGCCCTCCAGACACGGCTGCAGTGTCCCACTGCTGTGGGCTGGCTGTGCCCAGGGAGTGGAACACAACAGTTGCGGAGACTAGCTCACATTTCTGGAGAGAGGAAAACAGAGCAGTGGGAGTCCTAGCAGCCAGCCAGGGGGCAAACACTGCAGGAATAGAAATAAAAGAGCAGGCTCAGGTCTTGTACATTTGAATCTGAGCTCTGCTTCTTGCCAGTTGTGTAGGTTTGAGAAAAATTATTGACCTCCCTGAGCTACTTTCCTTCCTCTAGGAACCGAGGAAAAGATATCACACGTGGTCACTGTGAGACTCCAAGTGGATCCTAGGCATGATCAAGCAGTCAGCTCAGAATTGGCACAGAGTGGTCATCAGTAAGAGGTAGTGCTGGTTTAACAAGTTTCATTTTGAGTCTTTACACCTGAACTTGAGACCAGCCTTTTGTCACTGACTGTCTCTGCTAGCACGGGCAACGAACACAGAGTCTTTCAAGCTTCCTTTTCCTTACTTAGCAGACAAAGAGAGTCAGGTGCACGGTTACACTTACAAGAGCCATCCCTGATCCCCTGCCGTGTGGAGTCTTGCTTCTCTGATTTCCCTGTGCTGTTGTTAACACGGATGCTGATTCTATGTGTCAGTGATGGGGCCGGAGATTCTGCACTTCTGACCAGTGTCTTGGTAATGCTGATACTGGTGGGCCGTGGCCCACGCTTTGAGTAGCAGGGGTATCAAGCTAACCATTCCTTTCTCAGGGCCTTATTCACACGTGCTGTGTGTGTGCTACCTGCGTCTCCTCTGTATCTGGACACACCTGAGGACAGGGACCGTGTGAGCCATTGCTTCTGCATTCTGTGCAGATGGGTTGACCATTGTCTAGGCCTGGATACAATGCCCACAAGTAGGAAGGTCCAGTGGCCTTCCCCCACCTGTGAGGCTCAAATCTAGTCACTCACTGTGACCCAGATGGAGAAGCCCTTCTGTTACTGAGGAACCCCGATGTCCCATCTTGCATCTTCTCCATTTCTATTCATTCTCAGAATCGAGTGTCTCTAGGGTGGCCTAGTCCACTGAGAGAGCTTTCGCTCCCCACCCTGTCCATATTGGCTTCCAGAATTTCTTCCTGGTCTTGTGTCCTGGATCCAGGGTTCCTTTATCCTGGTCCTATTATCTTCTACTCATGGCCTAGCTCCCGGATAGAGAATCACCACACCTGACAGCTCAGGACTCACCTTCATGGACTCCATTCCTGATCCCGAGACCTCAGAGGTAGGGACCTGAAGGCCCCAGCCCCGTGGAAACTGCCCTCTGCCTGCCCCTCATACCACCCAGGCTTGCAGTGCTCCCCTTCAAAATGGTCCCACACAGTCTCAGTGTGTGGACTTACAAGTCAGAGGGTGACGGAGTAAATGGCAAAGGCTGGAGACAGGGAAGAACTGAAGCTTTTGTAAGGCAGCGGGAGGAATGAAGAGAAAAGCTCTTTCCGGGCTTAGCAAAGTGCATGAGGTGTTTAGGGGCAGATGTGGAAAAGTTCATAAAGGTCAGAGAAAGCTCCCAAACCCTGCGCCTGGCCCTTTCCTGCTCTGACAGACCCTCCCTCACACCTCCTGCATGGGCGTACACGCACACGCACGCACACTCACACACCCCTAAGTGAGTCTCACTCCCTTTCCGCAGGAGCCTCTCAACACCGTGCTGGTTTGGTCTATTTCTTTCTCAGTCTGGGGTTCTCTCTCCTGTCTCTTTGCCTGCCTTTCTCCCTTCCCTGTTTTTCTGCTCCCTGTTTTTCTCTGCCTCTATCTTGTCCTCTCTTCCCATCTCACCTCTTTCCCGTCCCTCTGTTCCCCTCTTTCTAGATCTTTCCCCAAGTCCCATCCACTCTTGGTCCACTTCTCCTTGTTTGCCAGCACCTCTGAACTTATCCATTGGGTGCAATTTTCATCTGCACATGCCCAGCACCAACCAGCGAATGACAGCAGGGAAGGGGCCAGCTCTTTCCCCACCCAGAGGCTGACCATCTGGCCCCCGGCCCTGGAGCCAGCCCTGCTCCCGGCTGTGGCAGGAGAGGAGCTGGGCACCCCCGCAGAGCCCCACCTGGGCATCGTCCACTGGGCAGCTGGCATGGACTGGACAAAGCCCCAAGACAAAGCTGTCCAGAGGGACACATGCACGCCCTCACCAGGCATCAGCTCCAGCACTCCCTGCATACACCCTCCTGTGGTCCCCTCTGAGAGGGGGGATCCTCTGCTTTACCTTCATTATCTGCACAGAGGGGTCCTCTGGAGGGGCTGGGGGTTGGGCTGGGGAGGGGCGTCTTTCACCTTTTTCCAATTATTTCCAAATAATTTCCAATGACCGTGAGTTATCTTTGTACTAAGAAAAGAAAACATAGGGGCCTACCTGGTGGTGCAAGGGGTTAAGACGCAGCACTATGAAGCTGTCTGCAGCCTCTGCAGCACAATTTCCAGCTCCGGCCAGGGAGCTACCCACATGGCACAGCAGACCTCTCCTGACTCGCCCGCTGCTCCCCTCAGCAGTGTATTTCAGTCAGTCTGCCTGTTCTGATCTCCACTCTGTCTCTGGTGAATCCTCTCTGTACCCCAGTTCTTGTGTGCATAAATAAATAAATATTTAAAAAAAAAAAAGAAAAGAAAATATAATGAAATGAGCATGTTAAACTCAGTCACCATTTGAGTTTACGCTGTTCACAAGCTTTCTTCCTACAACAACTCCTGACTTTGCCAACTCGGAAGCCAAATAACACAGGCACCCAAGGGTGCACTGAGGCTTCCCTACTAGGGAAGTGGGCTGTACAGAAAGGGCCTCTGCTTCTCTTTGGGGTCAGAAGGAAGGATCTAAGGCTTGTGGTCAATATTTTAGAAGCATTTCAGAGCAAGACTAACTAGTGGCTGCTGGTCCAAGGGCTCATTGGGCCACTCTCACTTTCTCACCCAAGAGGTTGTCTCAGGAGGTACAGGAGAGTATTGGTGTGGTCCCCACGCCCTCCAGCCCCATGAAATACCCAAATCCTGTGGACTTTGTGGGTGACAACAAGAATATCAAAGATGCTGCACGCATGGAATTTCACCTTTGTCCTCTGTGTCATTCCAGGGTGGGGGGGTGTCTACAGTATTTGCTAACACTTTTTCTATCATTCTTCTTCATAGTATCACAAAAACAAAATGCCCAGCCTAATTCTATCCCTGCGCCTTAGCTGCCTATCCTATTATCCCACAATTAGCACAATGATGGGTGATCTGGGCGCCTGGACCCACATTGCTGTGAGTGACCCATTATTATTTGCAGATTACATTTTCCATGGAAATTAAATGAATTCTGCCAGAGCTCTGGGGCCAGAGAGAGAAGAAAATGCCTCATTGTTCAGTTCCGAGAGCTGGAGAGACTGCACGTGGCGATACAGAGAGCCGTGTTTGTGCAAACAAGGCGTGGGCTTCTAGTTTGAAAGATGCATTTGTTACACCAAAGCTCGAAATAGGAAATATGTGTGGGCAGAAACAACGGAGATGAAAGGGGAGAAAACTAATTATTACTACCACTGCATATGCATATTGGGGTATTTATATCATGTGTTAAACTTCCTTTGTTGAGAAATGTTTGTCATATCAGTGAGGAGGAAACTTTACCCTGGGCAGGGTGTTCTGGGGCTACGATGCTCCATCTGTATCTGTATCCATATCTGTATCTGTATCTGTATCTGTATCTGTATCTGTATCTGTATCTGTATCTGTATCTATATCTAAATCTATATACATACACACACTCTCTCTATACATGTATATTATATATATGAATATTTATTTTGCCCAAATTTATCTTCTGCATCCTCTTGTCCACTTCTCTTTCAATGGGTTTCCTTTTTAGAGTATCCTCTCTCTCAGGCTCTCTCTCATGTCTTTTATTCTCTCAATAAGTGTGTCTTTTATTTTTCTCTCTCAGGCCTATGGCAGTTATAAATACTGACCATGAAAGGGAAAGCAGGACCACTTGAAGTCAGTGGCTTGGAGAAACAACAATATAACTGAGAAATCTATAAAAGGTCAGAGACTCAGAGACCTTAATTTGGATGGAAAAACATACCCTCAATAGAATGTTCTAAAATAGGGAGAAAGAAATGGATGGCACTCTGAGGAAATGCTTTCTTAACAGTCAGGGGAAATGGAGATGTTTGACTCAAGTCTCCTTTTAAATCGCTTCTATTTCTGATACTCACACACGAAGGGTTAGTATTTTAACTTATTCATATGGTAAATATGTATGCATCAGCTTACCATTAACAAGGGATTGTGCTGACCAGTGAAGATCAAATTGAGGAGCAATACCTGCCACTAATTATCTACATCTTAAACAAGTCCTTTTAACCAAGTACTCAATAAAGCCCTCTCCCTTCCCATTTTGAGGGTCCTTGTGCTCTAGGGTATAAAGAGTAATAACAAGACGCATGTTCATGGACCTTGTGTCTACACAGGAGCAGAAGGACTGTGAGTGGAAATCCTATTTCAGGTCCTTAGAGAGAGGGTGTAGTAGTTCTGGAACAAGCCCACAGCTTGGCCATGTGAAGTTTCGGGAGGTGGGAGGTTTAAATGGTGACTAGTAAAAACGAGATACTGGAGCTGAGCCTTGCAGTCAAGTGGTGCAGCTGACACACTGAGCAGTCTGTTGTTAAGGTTTTCTTTCCTTTTGGATTTTCTGTACACAGTGCATCATGGATATAACAAATGGCGACTGGAAAGAGAAGGATAAGAAAATCTTTCCTCATCCACTAAAAAAATGATCCTTATATATCTGAGGCACAGAGCAGGGGAGCTGGAAGGAGAGGAGTCAAGTCAGGGGAGAGACAAGCACAAGGGACTAGAGTGATGTCTCATGGGTGATGTGGTGTTGGAAGAACTATGGGGCCTACACCTGAGGGGAGAAGCCAGTTGCTGTTCAAAAATCAACAATGATGTCAGAAAATTAAAAAAAAAAAATCTGATAGTGTGCATTTTAGTCATTAGGGGATTCAATCTTTTAGGAAAATGTTGAAATGCTGTACTAAATGCTCAAGGAAGAATAATGCAGTGGGGAGCCACCCTCCCATCTACCTAGTCTGATTCAGTCACTCTGGGCTGTGGCCAGAAAATCTGTTTAACAAACTTTCCACATGATCTTGCAGGTGTTTTTGTGTGTGTGTGTGTGTGTTGGCTGAGAGAAACACAGTTTCAGGAGTGAAGTACTCTTATTCCACCCATATAAGGAGTAACTACAGGCACGATCATAAAGCATTTACCATTGACATCCCAAGGGCAAGAACAACCATGAAGATTGAAAACTAATCTACATAGAGCACCCATGTCGATCTTGACTTACACTTTGTGCTTAAGAATAATTACCCTTTCATATGCCTGTTGGCCATTTGCATTTCCTCTTCAGAGAAGTTTCTTTTTAGCTCTTCTGCCCATTTTTTTTCTTTGTGCCTTGTCATCAGGGAAATGCAAATCAAAACTACCATGAGATACCATCTTACACCAGTGAGAATGGCACATATTAAAAAAACTAGCAACAACAAATGCTGGCGAGGGTGTGGAGAAAAAGGAACTCTTCTGCACTGTTGGTGGGAGTGCAAACTGGTCCAACCACTATGGAGAGCTGTGTGGAGATTACTGGACCTACTAAACATAGAGCTTCCATATGATCCAGCAATTCCACTCCTAGGGATTTACCCAAAGGACACAGAAACATCAATTCCAAAGAACACCTGCACCCCTATGTTTATAGCAGCACTGTTTACAATAGCTAAGCTTTGGAAACAACCCAAATGCCCAAAAATAGATGACTGGATCAAGAATATGTGGTACATATATACCATGGAATATTACTCAGCATTCAAAAAAGATAAACACATGCAATTTGCAGCAACATGGATGGCGCTGGAAGGGATCATGCTCAGCGAAATAAGCCAAAAAGAAAAAGAAAAATACCGGATGGTCTCACTCATAGCAGGAATCTAGAAAACTTAAATAAGGGACCAGGAAAATGAATAACTATAAGAAAGTGAAAATCAAAATCAACAAAAACTATGAACCAGAGACAGTTTTAGGGGGCGGGGGCGGGAGGGGAGGGATTGGGGTCAGAATGGGGGGGCTGCAATTGTATGGGGAACATAACAATAAAATTTATTACTTAAAAAAAAAAAAAGAATTACCCTTATTGGGGCCTCCCTGGTGGCACAGGGGGTTGGGACGCAACCTATGAAACTATCAGCAGCCACTGCAGCACTAGTTCAATCCCCCACCAAGGAGCTGCCCATATGGTGCAGCAGACCTCTCCTGACTCTCCCGCTGCTCCCCTTAGCAGTGTATTTCAGTAGTTCTACCTGTTCTGCTCCCCACTCTGTCTCTGGCGAATCCTCTCACCTCCCCGCACCTCTGGCCTGTATCCCAGTTCTTGTATGCATAAATAAATAAATCTTTTTAAAAAAAGAATAATTACCCTTATTACCTCACTCCAATGAGAAAGGCAGAGGGCCTGGAGGTGGGGGAGGGTAGGGATCACTTACTGACAGCTTCCAGACATAGCATACAACAGAGGAGACATGTAAGGTCTGGAGTCTTAAAGTGGTAACTCAAGAGACCAAGACAAATAACTGGAAACTTTCCTAACATAGAAAAGTTAAGGAAGTTCAGGACAGGCTGATGGAAGATGGTGTAGAGAAACTCTCAAAGCTAGACAGCTTTTGGCCTTTAATGAGATCCTTTAATGAGATCCTAGCATGGTCTTTGCCTGGCCTTTGGGTATCAATTAAGAAAGCCAGAAGAAAGTTACCTCATGTTTTGTGGGGCTGCAAAGACTCCAGGTGACAAGACATAGAGCATCATGAAATCATGAACTCCAGAAGGATCTTACTTGTGAATCATCCCAGCTACATGATTTGTTCTTTTTTAAAATTAGTCATACTTATTAGTTGACTTCTCAGAATGCTTCTTGAAAAAGGTCTATATGTGTTATGAATCAGTAATTTGTTCCCAAATGAATACTAATTAAAAAAACCACATTCAGTCTTAGGTGGATGAGTTCTAGCAGGGAAACCACTGAGTTAACATTCATTTTTACAACTAGCACATTCTGGAATAAAAGTTTGTAGTTTGCTACAGAAGCAACTCATTAATACATGAAAGTTATATATATATATATATATATATATATATATATAACATACATATATGAGTGTGTATGTATATATGTATGTGATGTTTTAAAACATTCTTCCATTGACCCAGCCCTGTCAAATCACTATAAAATTAATTGTCTCGGGCCTCCCCCGTGGCGCAGCGGTTGAGCTCTGGGTTGAAGCTGCCCGCAGCTTCTGCCGCGCCGTTTTGATCCCCGGCTGCTCCTCAGCCACTGGAGGAGGGTCCCATATGGCGCGCAGACCTCTCCTGCCGCCCGCTGCTCCCCTCAGCAGTGTACTTCGGTCCTTCTGCCTGCTCTGCTCCCCACTCTGGTGAATTCTCTCACCCTCCCACACTTCTGACTGTACCCAGTGCTTGTATAAATAAATAAATAAATCTTATAAAAAAATTAAATAAAATTAATTGTCTCATTTTGGCACCAAACTGTTGATATTATAAATATACCTTTCTATTAACTCCATTATTTCTAAAATCTCAAAATATGCTTTTCAGCTGTTTCGAGCTACTCATTTAGGAACTGCCATAAATTTCACCGTGAGGTAATTCCAGGTATTATAAAACAGAATAGCAATATTCATGTAAATTAAATGCCCATGGAAGAATAATAGATTATTATTATTTTTAGAATAATAGAATTAAAAATTCATTTATTTATTTCATTTAGAAATGAGCATTGGATAAATAGCCTGGGGTCTCAAAGGTAAAAAGGGACATCTCTATACACCAGACCTCTGTTGTTGGCCAGTCTGATCTATCTTTGGAATTATAAACCACTCTTTTTTACTTTTTAAATAATTAGATAGATTTACATAGTATATAATTCACTCATTTAAAGTATACAACTTAACAGTCTTTAATATAGAATTGTGTGCAATCCTCTCCCCAGTCCTATTTTAGAATATATTTGTCACCTCAAAGGAGAAACACCAGACCCCTTAGCAGTCTCTCCCTATTATCTCTCTAAATATATGGCAATTATTAATCTATATCCTAACTCTGTGGATTATTATTCTGGACATTTCATATCTACGGAATCATCAGTGTATTTTTTCTGACATTACACTGAAAATAGTGTTTTTAAGTTTTATCCACCTTTGGCCTTGTGAATAATGCTGCTATCAACACTATGTACAAATTTTTATGTATTCATTTCTCTTAATCTTATCCCTAGGAGTGGAATTGCTGAGTAGTGTGATTACTCTGTGTCTGATAGTTTTAAGAGATTTCTAGAGTGGCTGTAGCAATTTATACCAATGCTGGTATTATATAAGAGTTCTAATTTCTCCATTTTTTACCAGGACTTGTCATTATCTTTCCTTTCAATTATAACCATCTAATGAAGTGGCATCTCACTAAGATCTTGACTTGAATTTCTCTGAAGACTAATGATATTAAACATCTGTAATGGGCTTATGGACCATCTGTGTGTCTTAATTGGAAAAATACATATTCAGAACCTTTGTCTATTTTTATTTTACTTTGTCCATTTCTTAATTGGGTTTTTATTATTGAAATATAAGTTGTTTATATATTCTAGATAACAAGTTTTTTATCAAATATATGATATGCAAATGTCATTCTGTATTTGTTTTTTTCACTTTCTTGACAGTGTCTTATAATCTACAACAGTTTTTAGTTTCATGAATTTCTACGTATTTTTTTTTCTTTTTTCACTAAATCAAAATAACCAGGTTAGCCAAGTGGCAAACTATAAAATCAATAAACAAAAATCAGTTGCCTTCTTATATATAAACAATGAGGTAGAATAGAAAGTGATCCACATGTACAGTCATAACAACAGCAATTAAATACTTACAAGTGAATGTAACAAAGGAGATAAAGGCTCTGTACAAAGAAAACTATAAAAAAAATGTTAAAAGAAAAGACAAAGATTGCAGGCATTACACATTCAGACTTCAAATTTTACTATAAACAATAATAACTAAAACAGTCTGATACTGGAACAAAAACAGAAACGCAGACCAATGGAATAGAATTGAGAGCCCAGAAATAAACACACACCTATCTGGACAGTTAGTCTATGATAAAGGGGCCAAAAACATACACTGGAACAAGGAAAACCTCTTCAATAAATGGTGTTGGGAAAACTAGACAGTTGAATGAAAAAGAGTGAAACTAGACCACTATCACACACCATGCACAAAAATCAATTCAAAATGGATAAAAGACTTGGATGTAAGACCTGATACCATAAAACACATAGAAGAAAACACAGGCAAAACACTTCACGACATAAACTTCAGTGATGTCTTTAGGGATTTATTTCCAACGGCAAGGAAAGCAAAAAGAACATAAACAACTGGGACTACATTAAACTAAAAAGCTTCTGCACAGTGAAATAAACTATAACTAAAGTGAAAAGATACCCTACCGGATAGGAGTAAATATTTGTACACCAAAAGTATGAGAAAGGACTGATACTGAAGATCTACAAAGAACTCACACAATTCAACAAAAAGAAAACAAATAACCCAATAAAAGATAATGGCCAGAATAGTTAAACAGGAATTTCTCCAAACAAGACAAACAGATAGCAAAAAGGCACATGAAAAAATGTTCATCTGCACTTATTATCTGGGAAATGCAAAAAAAAAACCACAATGAGGTGCCACCTCACACCTCTTTGAATGGCCCATATCAAACAGATGAGGAACAACAAGTGCTGTCAAGTATGAAGGAATAGGGAATCCTCCTACACTGTGGGGGATGCAGACTAGTCTAGCCACTATGAAAAGCAATGTGGAGGTGTCCCAAAAGATTAAAAGTGTATCTGACACACAATCCAATAATTCCACTGCTAGCCATCTACTTGAAATATTAAAAAATATTTATCTGAAAGGAAACATACTCCTGTGCTCATTGTATCACTATTTATAGTAGCCAAACTATGGAAACAACTGAAGTGCTCCAAAACAGATGACTATATCAAAAATACCACACACACACACACACACAGAGGAATATTACTTACTGACCAAAAAAGATAAACTCATGCCATTTGTGGAGCTGAAAGGGAGAAGGTTAAATGAAGTAAGTAGGTCAGAAGGAGAGAGATAAATACCAGATGGTGTCACTTATTTGTGGAATATAGAGAATCCAAACTACGGATCAGATTAAAAAAAAAAAAAAGCTTAAAAACTAACCCTTGAAAACACTTTAAAAAATAGAACCTCTAGGGCTTCCCCTGGTGGCGCAGCGGCTGAGCACTGGGCTGCAAAGCTGCCCGCAGCCTCTGCAGCGCCAGTTTGATCGCTGGCTGCCCGCGAGGGTCCCACATGACAGACCTCTCCTGCCACCCGCTGCTCCCCTCAGCAGTGTACTTCGGTCCTTCTGCCTGTTCTGCTCCCCGCTCTGGCTCTGGTGAATTCTCTCACCCTCCCGTGCTTCTGACTGTACCCAGTGCTTGTATAAATAAATAAATAAATCTTTTTAAAAAATAAATAAAACCTCTAGTATGATGTTGACAGAAGGGGAATCTGATGGGGGAAATCATTCTTCTCTTATTTTATCTTAGAGGAGAAAGCATCTTGTCAGTTAACTTTGAATTTTTTATTGATATCCCTTATCAGGTTGAAGAAATTATCTCCCATTCCAAATTTGTTAATTTTCTGCCTCTATTGAGTTGATCATATTTCCCCCCTTTATTCTGTCAACATGGTGTATTGCATTATTTTTCAGATGTTAAATCTAATTTGCATTTTGAGGATAAATTCCACATGGTCATGCCATATAATTCTTTATGTAACAACATATAAAAAATTATAACAACACTTAAAGCATTATATAGAGTCCCAATGCCAGAGAATATTTTGTGAAATTTGCTTGAGGACTTTTGTTTTTATATTCACAAGAGAAGTCAGTTGGTATTTCCTTACAATGTCTTCACCTGATTTTGTTATCAGGGTAATACTGTCCACATAGAATTAGCTGGGAAGCAATCTCTTCAATATTTTTGACAAGTCAGTAAAAATTAAATTCATTTTTTCTTTAAATGTGTGATAGAATTCACCAGTGAAAGACATGTATGTTTGTGGGATTATTTGACTCAATTCCATTCTACATCGAAAACAATCTGTAGAATTAAATAAAATAATTTAGAGGCATACCTTCCCACTTAACAAGATAGTGTTCAGGTGCTGTTGAACTAGAAAAGCAAAATACAGAGAAATGTATACTGTATGACCGCCTTGTTGAATTATATAATTTAAATGTCCTACACATTTTTATATGTATGTATTGGTGTGTGTATACATCTACTCATTTTAATTTTTTTTAAGATTTATTTATTTATGCAAACAAGAACTGCGGTGTAAGCCAGAGGTGCGAGGATTCATCAGAGAGATTGGGGGGCAGAACAGGCAGATGTACTGAAATACCAGAAACATAGTGGGGAGCAGAACAGTCAGACTGAGTTAAATACACTGCTGAGGGGAGCAGCGGGCAAGGCAGGGGAGGTCTGCTGCACCATATGTGTTGCTCTCTGGCCGGGTATCGAACTCGTGCTGCAGTGGCTGGTGAAAGTTTGATTGTGATCCCCTATGCCACCAGGGAGGCCCCCTATTCATTTTTATTAAAAATAATTAACATCGGGCCTCCCCTGGTGGTGCACGAGGTTGAGTGCTGGGCTGCGAAGCTGTCCACAGCCTCTGCAACGCCGGTTAGATTCCTGCCCACCGGCAAGGGTCCCACATGGCGAAGCAGACCTCTCCTGCTGCGCCTGCTGCTCTCCTCAGCAGTGTTTTCCATCAGTCTGCCTGTTCTGTTCCCCACTCTGGCTCTGGTGAATTCTCTCACCCTCCTGCGCTTCTGACTGTACCCAGTGCTTGTATAAATAAATAAATAAATCTTTAAAAATAATAATTAACATTCATTTTGATTTCAAATATACAAACATCCTTATTATTGTAAAAATTACCCTCTGGCATTGGGACTCTATTTCTATGGGACAGATTCCTGGGAACAGTATTGCTAGGTAGAAGAGTATGTGTATTTCTAGGTTTAATAAATGTTGTCAGGTTGCTCACAATAGAAGTTAACAATTCTAATTTCTATGAAAAATATGTGAGTGTCCATATTCCTGCATTCCTGACAGCAATGGCTGTTTTTAAATTAAAAAAATTACCAGTCCTTGGTGTAAATTATTTCAGTGTTAGTTTAATTTGGCCCATACTGAGCTTTGATATGTTTAAATTTTAGTGAACTAGGACCTCCCTTGTGGTGCAAGGGGTTAAGCACAGCACTGTGAAACTATTCGCAGCCTCTGTAGGAGAAGTTCAATCCCTGGCCAGGGAGCTACCCACATGGTGCAGCAGACCTCTCCTGTCTAGCCTGCTGCTCCCCTCAGCAGTGTATTTAAGTGAGTCTGTTCTGCTCCCCACTATGTTTCTGGTGAATCCACTCACTGCCCCCCACCCCTGCACTTCTGGCCTGTACCCCAATTCTTATGTGCATAAATAAATATCTTTAAAAAAATAAATTTAGTGAACTGTTTTGATGTGTCCTTTTCTATATTGTTCAATAATAACCTTGTATGTTTTTCCTTTGGAGTTATATTTCTCTATCAATACGTAACTTTAATTATTATAATATAAACAAAATTATATACAACACAAATTTGTCAAATATTTTCATGTTAACTGTGTTTACTATGTTGTCCTATAAAATTATTTTTCAAGTTTGACCTGAACTAATGTGTCCATTAGTTTAAACTTAGGAGGTGCTTAGATTTGATCAAGAAGTATCCCCTATCCCTCTGATTTTATATGTATATTTCTTGGATTTTACTTATTTATCTTGAGATGTAACTGATATACAATATTGCTTTAGTGTGAGCTGTACATATAATGGCTTAATGTTTGTATATGTTCTGAAATGATCACAATAAGTCTAGTTAACATCATTATCATACATAATTACAAAATATATTTTCCGTGAGATGAGAACTTTTGAGATATCTTTCTTAGCCACTTTCAAATATGCAGTGCAGTATTATTAATTATACTCACCATGCTATCTACTACATTCCCACGACTTATTTGGAACTAAAAATTTGTACTTTTTGACCCTCTTCACCCATTCTACTCCCCCCTCCCTAAGACTTTTGTTACTATAGATTTTTTATATTTAAGAATTTAATACAAGTATTTTTGAATGTGGTCTTGGGAGCCTCCCTGGTGGCCTAGGGGTTAAGTCTCAGGGTAACCACCCTGAAAGCCCTCCATGGCGCCTGAGTTCGATCCTTGGCCAGGGAGGTGACCCACATGGCATAGCAGACCTCTCCTGTCTTGCTCACTGCTCCATTCAGCAGTTTATTTCAGTGGATCTGCCTGTTCTGCTCCCCACTTTGTCTCTGACAAATCCTCTCACCCCCACCCACATCTCTGACCTACACCCCAGTTATTCTATGCAAAAATAAATAAATATTTAAAATAAATAAATAAATGTGGTCTTGGGCATTTCTTTGTTTCCAGAGATGTAGCCAGTTATGTCAATACCTTTTTGAAATAAGCCATTCAAGTATTTTCCTTTGAATAGAAATGAACTTTGCCACTTTTAGTGCTTCTCATAGGTGTTACTCCTTGGTGTATTACTGGTACAATTTGTTGATCTCATATTTCATAACTGTGCATACATATTTATAAGTGAAAGTGCTCTGCACTTTTAAAATATTATCTTCATCAGGTTTTGGTATTTTGCTGGCTACATATTAGTTTGTTAGTTTTCAATTTCTTCCTATGGTTATGAACTAGCCTATATAAGATTCGTATTGATGATCTCTAAATGATGGATGAAAAGCAACTTATTGCCTTTTTCAGTGATAAAGTTTAATGACATTTATGACATCTAGTATAATACAGTATTCCATTTTTCCTCATCCTGAGTCAATTTTGGTAATTTATATTTTTCTAGGAAATTATACATTTTCTCTACATTGTCCAATTGATTTCATGAAGTTGTATGTATGAGTCTTTTCTTTGAATCTTTCTTCTTACAGTCCTATCTTCTTTCTCATAATCTTATGCCTCTCTCTCGCTTTCTCTCTTTCTCTCTTTCTCTTCCTCCCTCCCTCTGTCTCTCCCCCTCTCTCTCTCCTTAACAAAACTACTGATTTATTTCATTAGTATTTTCAAGGAAATAGTTTTTGGATTTCATTGTCATTGCTTTTTTTAATTTTTATTTATTACAGACTTTAATTCCATTTCAGTTTCTTATTTAATTCTGTAATGAATACATTTTTAAAATTTATCAATTTAATATGTGGTTGTATAGTTTCCAGTTAGTAAAATTTTTTAACTTCCATAGGCTCAGGACTATAAATATTTACTTCTTCATTGCTACCTAGGTTTATAATTCAGTGATTTATGAACAAGTTTCTTAATTTTCAAATAATTTTTATTTTGCTTGTTATAAGCATCAGCTTCTATTCTTACTGGGTGAAGATCAAGGAATAGAATGTATATAATCTCTCCTCTTTCATGTTATTATTTTTTAGATCAAGTGTTGATTTCATATATTGAGGGTAGTGATAAATTGGTATACCGAATTGGGAGAATAATTTGTCAATATCCACTAATGATAGATGTAAGTATTCTATGATACAGCCATTCTACTTATAGATTTAAGTGAAACTCAAGGAGAGTGTATATGCATGTCTGTAGAACAGAATATGCATATGCACATATGCGTGTATACATGGGTATATATAACTACGATTTCAAAAATTAGAAGCAGCCTAATTAACCCACAGATCAGTGTTCTTTATAAAGGACTGGAGTAAATAAACTTTGATTAACTCAGTAGCTTGCTTGATAACGATTAAAATGAATTAGTATATATATCAAATAAATCTTAAGACTATAATGTGGAGTGTAAATAGTAACCGATATGTGCAAGCATTTATTTACAATTTAAATGCTCACACTAGTACCATGTACTATGCGCGGAAACAGCCACATGTGTTCAGGTAGAAAAACATGCATAAACTTTCAGATTCTAGTTAACTCTGGGGAGGGAAAGAGGTGAAGAGAGGTGGGGTAGGATTTGAACCCTAATATACCTTTTAGTCCTTAAAAGGAAACTGAAGGATATGTGGTAAAACAATATCCTGTTTAAGCTTTGAGGAAACTACCTGGTATCTCTCTATTGCCTATTCCCCTGCTCGCCTTACCAGAGAAGGCGTTTGGCTAGCTCACGGCTGTCTCTTCAGCATGAAGCACAGAGAAGAGGAAGGTGCTCAGTTTTAGATAGAAAATTAGGAATTCAGTTCCAATCACACAAGAGCCAAATGAATGAAATGACTTTTGTTTAAGCCCAGAAACTAGAAGACTTGTCAAGAGTACAATTACTCCTCAAATTATCCTGGGGAATTTTCCTAATGGAAAGAATTAGATTTGTTCTTTGTAGCTAGGGAGCAAATGCAGAAACAGTGGCTTGGAACTGAGAAGAGGCAGATTCCAGTCCCAGTGAAGGTGACCAACGAGTGGCTGAAGGGCCTAGAATTGGGATGGTGATCTTGTCAGAACAGACTCAGAGACAAAACAATGTTTTATATGGGATGTTTAGCAGAGATCCTTAATATGAATACCATTTAGTGAGCGCTTACTATGTTTCAAGCATTTCATATATATACATTTATTTTTAAATTTCTGTAATGGCCCCATCAAGTGGTAGAGAGTTTATAAAAAATCAATGCTCGGCCTTCCTGGTGGTACAAGGGGTTAAGAGGCAACCTATGAAGCTATCCACAGCCACTGCAGCATGGGTTCAATCCCCGGACAGGGAGCTACACACATGGCACAGTAGACCTCTTCTGTCTTACCAGCTGCTCCCCTCAGCAGTGTATTTCACTCAATCTGCAGTTCTATTCCCTGCTCTGTCTCTGGTGAATCCTCTCAACACCCACACCTCTGGCCTGTACCACAGTTCTTGCATGAATAAATAAATCTTTAAAAAATAAATAAATAAGGCCTCCCCAGTGATGCAGTACTGTGAAGCTGTCCGCAGCCTCTGAAGTTTGGGTTTGATTCCCAGCCAGCCATGGAGCTACCCACATGGCACGGCAGACCTCTCCTGTCTTGCCGCTGCTTCCCTCAGCAGTGCTTTCAGTCTGTCTGCCTGTTCTGCTCCCCGCTCTGTTCTGCTCCCCGCTCTGAATCCTCTCACCCTTCTGCACCTCTGGCCTATACCCCAGCTCTTGTATAAATAAAATAAAATCTTTAAATAAATAAATAAATAAATAAATATCACCACTATGGTTCTTGCAAAGCACATACACCACAGCATTTCAATCCAGCAAATGAGATAGCTACTAGTTTTAACAACCTTGATGGTGACCCCCATTTCTTACCAAAAGATCTTGGTAGTCAGCTTATGGTTTATTGCTCAGACAATAGACAGAGACTTAACACAGATTCAGAGTCTCTTTTTTTTTTTTTTAAATAAGTGTTTCAGATTTTTTTTAACAATTTATTTATTTATTTATATAAGCGCTGGGTACAGTCAGAAGCACAGGAGGGTGAGAGAATTCACCAGCGCCAGAGTGGGGAACAGAACAGGCAGACTGACGAAGTACACTGCTGAGGGGAGCAGCGGGCGCAGCAGGAGAGGTCTATCGCACCATGTGGGACCCTCGCTGGTGGCCGGAGATTGAACCAGCGCTCAGAGGCTACGGGCAGCTTCACAGCCCAGCGCCCAACCACTGCGCCACCAGGGGAGGCCCAGAGAGTCTCTTTCTTAATCCAAGTCACTTCCACAAGGGGTAGAGGGAGAATAAGGAACTGAGGGTGATTGGCCAAGATTGCACACCCACTGCCCAGCAAAAGCCGTGGCTGCTGAGGAAGGGCACTGCTCACAGCACATAAGCTCACAGTAGAAATGCTGCTGCTTTTACCAGTGGCTTTACGCCCCAGAGCTGGTTCCTCTGGGTCACTGAGTCTGTCACTCCTTGTCATGGGTCCCTTTTGTCTCCAACTCTAGGCTGTTGAGTTGCAGGGGTGTGGAGAAGGGGGTGGGAAGTGGATGTGGGTGAGTTCTTAGAAAACAAGTGACCCCAATACATAGAAAGGAAATGGCAGTTCATTCTTTAACTGAACCCTGTTCACAGATGACTCACTCATTAACCACCAGGACTATCTGGAGGTAGCATCCTATGTGGCTGCCTCTTTCCGATGGAAGACATAGTTCTGAGCTTTCCAAATCCTGTGAATGATCTGGCTGCATAATGTCAGCTGATTATGAATTTCTGGTGTGTGGCCCATAGCTATTGGTGATGAATTGGGCTGCTGCACAAGGGGACTTTTGATCAAGAGCACATTTCTGCATAATGAGAAGTAAAGTAGTGTAGATGAATGGTGTCAGCATTTTAATGGAACCTGGGGAAATGGCTGGGTGATGGATTCTTCTTGCAGAGAGCAGCCCAGTCTTCTGCCTCCCAGATTTGCATCAAGGAGAGCCCAAGGGGAGCCATTGGAAGGTCACTGCATCTCTCTTTGACAGGTGTTGGCACAACAGTATCAGTTGTGTCCACCTTCTCTTTGTTGCTGACCTTTCCCCTGCTGAATGGGACACTCAGAGCAAGAGACATGAAAAACTGTCCAGGGTGTGGATGTCGGAAGTGCCATCAAGACAGCCGTTACCAAGGATGGGTGTAATCATCAGGAGTGTCAGGTCTACTAACGAGGCCCTTACTCAGCAAGACAGCTTAAGAAGGGCAGCCCATATTTATGTCTGGATGAGGGTGGCACCTTGGATAAATGTGCAGATGCAGATCTGTCAGTATTTACACATAAGCTTAGCCTGCAAACAGCAGCCAGGACCAAGGTGAAGGCCAAGGCATCCCAAGGAGTTTGGACTATTACTTTGGAGACCAGGAAATACCTACTGAACATCTCTAGAAGATGCACATGCTTTACATTTACCATTTCAGTCAATAACCCCTTTATCATGTCGGTATTAGTTTTCCCATCATATGGATAAGAAACTTGAGGTTCTGGGTGTTTTGTTGCCTCAGTTGAAATCCCAAAGCTAGCAAGAATAACAGCAGGAACAACCATGATTGCAGTCACAATCAGTTCTGAGCTTTCATGTAACTGTCACGATGAGCCATATACCCATCTAAGAGCTTTTTATGTTTGATTTTGAGTCTCAAAATGATATTACAAGACTGGGCACTGTACTTTTGCATTTTACAAATGAGGAAACTGAAACATAATAAGATTATATGACCTACCCAGAGTCACATAGGAATTAAGAGTGGTGTGACTTGAACCCCAGCATCTGGGCTTAACCACTATGGTTTAGGCGCCAGATTAAAAATGACAGTTGTGATAAGGGGAGCCTCTCCCCAGCCTGCACTGCTGCCTTGCCTAATCCTCCCTCTGCCTTTGAGTCACTGAAGATGACACATTCACAAGTATTCCTTTACCAGTCACTGACCCCTAGACTGAGTGAGGGCTCTGCCGTGCTCACAGTTCTCTATTCTCCCCCTATTTTAATGCTCACCACACTCTTCTGTTATTTCTTGCATTGCATTTTTACCTCCCCTATTGAATTTAAGCTGCAGGAGGGCAAGTGCTGGGTCTTTCTTGTTTTAACTTGTTCAAGGTCTAGTCTAGTATCCATATAAGTAAAAATTCCCTTCCCGTTTGTTACCATATTTCAAAGATACTGCTTGGAACGAAGGAAATCTGGAACATATACTTGGGATGGTCTAAGATAAAATAAAAACTATTTGCCAAAGTCAAAATTCCTACTGGGTGACTCCAGGAGGTACCATAAAAAAACAGATGATTGCATTCCTGAGTTGTAGACACCAAGACGCCATGAGCTGCTCCAGGACAGCCAAATGCAAGAGGAAACCCCTTCCTGCTATGTGGTAAGCAGTCAAAAGCTGAGATTCCCAATACAAACTTTAAATCAAAAGACTGTGTACCTTGATTTGCAATCAAAGTTCTCACCTTGGTGATTCTCTAAAGCATGGTTAGTGGTAAGCAACGAATACAGTGTATTATTAATGACGATTCATGGGTTTTCTAAGCCGAGTCATGGAATAAACATTTGTTGATGAAGCAATGAACAAACAAGCCAATAAATGAATGAATATAATAAAGTCAGGTTTGCTCCACATTTGCCTGAGGAAAACCTGACGCTTTTCTAGCAGGACGTGTTGTCTCTATTTCCCACGTATACACTTGACTTCGCAGTTGAAGCCCATTCCCGATAACACTCTTTGACCTAAGGATGATCAGCTGTATTTTGTGGTGGGAAAAAGTGCACAGAGCTGAGAGCTTCTGTTCTATGATGTATCATTATTGGTGTTGTCATTATTACTTTTTTTTTGTCATTATTACTTTTTTTATTACTGTTTTAGTAATTGTACTCTTGAATGCCAAATAGCATTCCTTTTCTTTGCTTTTTATCTTACATATGCCTTTGCCTCTGAGGACCCGTGATAGGCTAGGGATGATCCACCCAAAGAAAATCTCAAGGAAGGGCTTAGAAAAGAGCACAGGTATTGGGGCCTCCCTGGTGGCCTAGGGGGTTAATCTCAGCGCTGTCACTGCTGCAGCCTGAGTTCAATCCCCAGCCAGGGAGCTGACCCACAGGGCACAGCAGACCTCTCCTCTTTCACCTGCTGTTCCCTTTAGCAGTGTATTTCTGTAGATCTGCCTATTCTGTTCCCCACTCTGTCTCTGGTGCATCCTCTCAGCCCCCACACATCTGGCCTACACCTCAGTTATTCTATGCAGGGAAAAAAAAAGAGCATGGAGTCCAGAGACCAGAACAGCTGAGGAGGATTTAGCTAGACCCAAGCACAAGAAGGGTGCTCCATCCCTCAGCCGCTGAGCCTAGCAGCACTGCCTCATGGCCCCATTTACAGAAACCCTTAGATTTGTATGCAGATCTTTGGTGCTGACCTACTTTTTGTGATCTCATCTTGCTGGGGTAGGTTCCCCCCTCACAACATCTACGACGCTGTGATGTTTATAAATCCAGTGTCAGTCCCCCTGCTCCTGACTGGCCTTTGATATCAAAAGACTGATTCATGAGACATGGCTTTGTTTATTCAAATCTCATTCTTCCCTCACATCATCTTAATGATTTTTAAGCCCAGACTATTAATCTTCTTACCCAAGTTAAACCTTTCTCCCAATGTGTTCCTTTATAGATATATCCCAACTCAGAAGCTTATATTCATTGCCCTCTGTGGGCTTTCTTGAGGACAGTAATTAGCCAGAAACTTGTGTTGTGTGTTGGAGTGCTGAAGAAGGTCCTCCAGTATTTTTTTTTTTTTTAAAGATTCATTGATTTATTTATTTATATACAAGCACTGGGTACAGTCAGAAGGGCGGGAGGGTGAGAGAATTCACCAGAGCCAGAGCGGGGAGCAGAGCAGGCAGAAGGACCGAAGCACACTGCTGAGGGGAGCAGCGGGCGGCAGGAGAGGTCTGTGCGCCATGTGGGATCCTCCTCCAGAGGCCGGGGAGCAGCTGGGGATTGAACCGGCGCCGCGGAGGCTCCGGGCAGCTTCACAACCCAGCGCTCAACCACTGCGCCACCGGGGAGGCCCAGTCCTCCATATTAGGTGGGACTGGGGATTTGATGCTTTCTGGGGATGTCTCCCTGTGTAAACTTGCAGGATCAAAGAAGTGAATCCAGTGTGTTTTGGAAAAGCATTGGGTTGAGAACCCTTCTTCATTGGCCACTGAGTAAGTCCAGGGAATAAGGCGGACTGAGTCCACACCATGGAGAGGACGAGGATGTAACCACATTGTAAATATGTGAGGACCATGTCAGAAGTTTGTGTAGAGTGTGGGAGAGGAAGGAATCCCATCAGAGGAGGCACTGAGCAAACCTTCAGAACACAGAAGAATCAGCCACATATGCAGAGTATGCGGCACTCACTGTATTCATGGCCAAGCAAGCACCAGGAGTGAGGACAACTGAGGAGCACAGAATTGTAACTCTGCCGTGATGGGAGAAATCCTTCTTTTCTGCCATTTTCTGAATACAACAAGTTCATTCTCAACATTGGATTTTTTAAAAAAGATTTATTTATTTATGTATAAATAAATAAGCCAGAGGTGCAGGGGGTAAGAGGATTAACCAGACAAAGAGTGGGGAGCAGAACAGGCAGATGTACTGAAACACACTGCTGAAGGGAGCTGCGGGCAAGACAGGAGAGGTCTGCTGCGCCATGTGGGTTGCTCCCTGGGCAGCCTGGGATCGTACTAGTGCTGCAGTGGCTGGTAATAGTGTGATAGCGCTGTCTTTAACCCCTGCACCACCAGAGAGACCCCTCAACATTGAATTTTCCTAACCATACTTCTTTCTACCTCTTCCAGTGCCCTTAGCCCTACTCTCTTCATTTGACTAACTCCTAACCATTACTTAATTCTCAGCTGAAATGTCATCTTCTCAATGAACATTTGATCTGCCCTGTCACACATGACTCGGTTAAAGTCTTTGATGGATGCTCCCATTACAGTTTTTCAATCCTCTTTGTTAACTTTCTTTACACTCAACATACTTAAGGCCTGCCTTCCTCAACCAGTGTGTTAAATTAATTAAACAGGGAGGCCATTAGACAGATGTGGTTCTAACCCTTGGTGGTCTGTCTTCATAAACAAACCAAAGCCTAAGCCTTACAATGCCTCAATGTTACAAAATCAAAATGCTAAGGACAACCAATCAGAAAAGCCAAATAGCATTCCTTTTCTTTGCTTCCACACTTCCTCTCTAGAAATTTCTCCTTGTTCCTCTTGGCCGAGTGCTTGTAAACATTTCCAGTTTGTTGCTACCCCACTGCAATACATTTTTATTCAAATAAATTTTAAACAATTTAATTAGGCTCAGTTTATCTTGTGATCAGTGTAAACCCATGAGGGCTGAGATTGTGTCTAGTTTCCCATGTATTTTCAATACATCCTGTTAGCAGGTAAAATGAGGGCACCCCGGGTCCCCCAAAACTGCACATTCTGAATGGGTTCTGTTATCTGCCACATAAAGAAAAAACATGCTCTTGCTGCATAAAAGCTTCAATAGAAAAGAACTTTGTTGCAATAAGTGCACAACAGAGAATTAGTGTGCAACAGAGAGAAGAGAAAGAATACAGATAAAATAGTTTCCCCTCCAAACACCAAATATTACTCATTTCCTTGTGGGAAAATGCCCAGCAAACAGAGTTGGTCCAAAGTGGGGCCTCTGAGGCTCAAAAGTTTGCCCAAGTCTAAGGCGCCTTCTGGCAGGGTCCCATAGAAATGGGGCAGAAAGGGCCAAGCAAGTCTGAAGGAAAAGAGCAAAACCAAAATACAAATCAGGTCAGCCTCCTCACAGTCTCTCACCCCTGTCTGTCTCTTTCAAGTGTCTCCTTCCATGCCCCCCAAGTCCTAGTGCAAGTCCAAGGCTGAGAAGCCAGTCTTGTCTCTGCTCCACGTACCCCAAGTCTCCTTCCCCTCGCCTCATCTTCCTAAGTGCTCTCCCAAGACTCCCCCAGTCTTCCTTTAGCTTCACGCCACCTCTCAGCTCCAGCCTTGAATAGGTGGGGCAGGAGACCTGGGACCTTCCCTCTCTGTGGGTGCCACACTGTTAGTCCCTGCAGACCTGGGGCCTCGTCACCACTTCTCTATTTGAGTCTCTGTGCCATGACAGGAAGTGATGACAAATGAGGACGACAAACCCAAAGCAACAGAGGGAGATGAGATCATAGACGCTTTGACCAATATCTCCCACTAAAATACGTTGCCAGGCATCTTGGTTTTGAAAGGCCAAAGTAAAGATAAAGAAACAACAGATTTTCTTCCAGCTTTGAAGGGGCTATTTTATAGGAAAGGAAGATAAAAGATGGGGAGTTGATGACCATATATACACCGAGGGTAGTTTTCTAGGAATTAATCTCAGGGGCAGTGACAGTGTAGAAAATGATCTCATATCTCACAGATGCGCCTCTAGATACTCCTGATTGTATGGAACCATTTGTCATTGTATGTACCCTAAAAGCAGAAAGGCGAAGGAGGGGAAAACTAAGGTTTTATTCATGGTAACTGGAATATGGTAACTGGAATGAGGGCATGTCTGCATGACCTCGTGGATGAAAATGCCTGTCAGGTCCCACCTATGAGGTGTAGTATCTGGGCTGTTGGCTGATGGATTGAGACCTCCGTCCATTTTCTGAATGTTACTGAGCTATAGCTTACTTGGTGTTATGTCCTTTAGAAAACTGGGCTCAGGCCTTGACCTTACAGAGTTCACCATCCAATAGAGAAGAAAGACCATCCAATAAACAATGAACCAGCAATTTATTCACCACAACGGCAAGAAGTGCTACAATGGGCCTCCCTGGTGACACAGAGGTAAGTCTCAGTGCTATCAAGTTATCACCAGCCACTGAGGCCTGAGTTCGATCCCCAGCCAGGGAGCTGACCCACATGGTGCAGCAGACCTCTCGCCTCACTTGCTGCTCCCCTCAGCAGTGTATTTCAGTGGATCTACCTGTTTTGCTCCCCACTCTGTCTCTGGTGAATCCTCTCATCCCCTGCACCTCTGGCCTGTAACCCAGTTCTTGTATGCATAAATGAATACATTTTGGAAAAAAAAAAGTGCTGCAGGGCCTCCCGGGTGGCGCAGCGGTTGAGTGCTGGGCTACAAAGCTGCCCGCAGCCTCTGTAGTGCCCGTTCAATGGCTGGCCGCCCGCAAGGGTCCCACATGGCGTGACAGACCTCTCCTGCCATGCCCACTGCTCCCCTCAGCAGTGTATTTTGGTTTGTCTGCCTGCTCTGCTCCCTGCTCTGGCTCTGGTGAATTCTCTCACCCTCCCGCGCTTCTGTCTGTACCCAGTGCTTGTATAAATAAATAAATAAATCTTAAAAAAACAAGTGCTGCAAAGAAGAAGCACAGATCTGAAGGCAGCCTTAGCCAGTGTGCGACTGACCATCAGATGACATCTGCAGCGCCTCAAGCATGGACATGAGTGGACAGAATGGAGATTCTGACTGCATGTATGTGGTCTCCAGGTCTGTCGAATGCTGTTTCTGAGGCCTGTGCTTGAACATTTACTGTGACACTGACATTACCACAAGCCCCTCTTCACCTGCCAGTATCCACATCCCGCCTGCCAGCACCCACAGCTCAAGTGGTTTTGCTTTATACCTCTTATCATGTCAGGAATGATTCTTATTAAAGAGCTGTTGGGGCACTTCAAGTTCGTAGCTATGCTTTGACCAAATTATATCCTGTTGTGGTAGTTGTGAATAGGAAGGTGTATTATCAAAGGTTGTAGCATGTACACGCTAAGTCAGTAGTGCTGCAATAAACACAGGCATACAGGTTTCCTTTCAGGTGTGTTTTTGTGTCCTCTGGTTTGATTCCTAGGAGTGGGATTGCTTGGGTCATATGGTAGATCCATTTTTAGTATTTTGAGACCCCTCCTCTTTCTGTCTTATTTATCTTTGAAGAACCTGAATGGTCCATGCAAGAGGCGGGAATGCAAAAACCCACCAGGAAGCCCACCTGGGGACAGGAATGCAGAAGCCTGCCTAGAAGATTCAGACAATGAACCTCCTCCCACCCTACAAATCTTCTCTCAGACAAAGAAACTCCCCCCTCTCCATCCCCTACAAATCTTTTCACGCCCTACAAACTTTTTCCTGCCAAAGGAACCCAGTCTCCCACCTGACTTCTCCTCACCCTATAAAAGCCTGCATCCCCCTGACAACGTGCCCGACTTCACTGACCCCCACCTTGGGTCCCTGAGGTCCACCCGGGGCACAATAAATTTTCCCTTCCTTTGAGAAATTTAGCCTGGCTCTCCTTTTCTTTATCGAGCTGAACCTTTCATCATGGTGCCGAAACCTGGGAAGGCTGTGTCCCCTGGCGCAGGGGCCGCCTTCCTGTTCCCGGGACCTCTCCTCTCCATTGCAGACGCCTCACATCCACCACCGGCCTTGATCCTTGGGGTAAGTCTCCTGCCTGACCCTCCTTCCTGGGAGGCCCTAGCCTCTGGCTATTCGGCTCCTCTCCTGACCCCCTCCCTCGGTCAGCTGTTCCATATACTGTGGGCCCACGTCAGCTGACTCTCGTTACACCTAGACCCTGGATTTGGGGATGCCCGTCCACACTAGGGGCCCGAATCCTAGGTAACAAATGAGTAGTGGAGACGTCCCTCTCGCTTGTTTGCCCCGTACCGAAGGCCAGGACCGAATTGGGGGATGCCGCGATTTGGGGCCTGCACCCCCACGGCCAGATCAGGTTCATGGGATGCTGCATCCTGACTCTGTGCCCCCGTTAGTTGGGAAAGGAGCTGACTTAGTCATGGGGTCCGCAAATTCCAAGGCTAGCCCGGCCACCCCACTGGGATGCCTTCTCTCAAACCTCGGTCCGTTGGGACTTAGGCCAGATAACACCCTAAGCGTCACGTCTTTTACTGCAACACTGCGTGGCCTCAGTATCAATTGGACAATGGCTCCCACTGGCCCAAGCGTGGCACTTTTGACTCCTCGGTCCTTACAGACCTAAACAATTCTGTCACCGCAATGGAACATGGTCAGAGATCCTTAGGGCCAGGCTGTCTTTCTCTTGCGCTCCGCCCCTTCCCTCCCTCCTGAAAACCTGCCATACTTTCAAAGTCTCAAGACTCCTCTCACTCTTTGCCCTCTCCGGACCCCTCTTCTGTGTTCTCTGATTCTCTAAATTCTCTATCTTCTTCTCCTCCAGCTCCCCAATCCTGCCCCTCCCCCATTCTTTTCACCTCCTAACCGCCACACCTGCTCTCCTCTTCTTGTCCCTTAGGGAAGTAGGTGGGACTGAAAGAAGAGTTAGAGTCCATGTTCCTTTCTCTCTGTCTGATTTCTCCCAACTTGAAAGCATCTTGGCTCTTTCACTAAAGATCCCACTACCTACACCTAAAAATTTCGTTATCTTACCCAAGCCTATGACCTTACATGTCATAATCACATGTTTTCTTCTCTTCCACCCTGACCTCTGACAAAAGGGAACATGTTTTTAGGTCTGCCCAAGACCATGCAGATAAGGTCCATTTGACTGACACAACCATGCCCCCAGGCCCCGAAGCAGTTCCTCACCCAGAGCCGGAGTGGGACTACCAGACTGACACAGACATGGCCCCAGGGCTGGGCTCACGGAGACTTTTATTACCTGTCCCCTAGCTGGTCTCCAACTGGCAGCCTAAACCTATAAACTTCCATAAGCTCAGGGAGATTACCCAGTCTGCCTCAGAGAACCCTCCTGCCTTTCTTAGCTGCCTGACGGAGGCGCTCCAGCGCCATACCAGGCTTGACCCTGACTCGCCTGCAGGCACCACAGTAGCCATTTTATATCTCAGTCAGCCCCAGATATTACAAAATAGCTTAAGAAGGCTGAGGATGGTCCTCAAACCCCTATCCGGGATCTGCTGAATATGGCCTTTACAGTATTTAACAACTAGGAGGAACAGGACAGGGCAGAGAGGGAACCCCATAGTCACCAGAAGGCTGAGCTTCAAGCTCAGGCCCTAGTAGCTGCCTTGAGACTGCCAGGCCCTGCTCCTCCAGCGACCGCAGCACCTGCTGCCCAACAGAGGACAATGGGCCCCAACCGACCACCGCTGGAAGCCTGCTTCAAATATGGCCTAGAAGGCCACAGGTCCAGAAAATGCCCCAACCCCTGCCCTCTGCCAGGACCCGTGCCCCATCAGCAACGTCCAGGGTCACTGGAAAAGTGACTGTCCCTCCATGCCTGGCTATGGTGGGCCAGTCCTTTCAGCCCCTGCCACACTTCCACTGGCGGTCTTGGGGTTAGCGGCGGAGGACTAAAGAGGCCCAGACTCATTGACTCTGATAACCTTGGAGGAGCCCAGGGTAATGGTCAAGGTAGCAGGTAAGTCCATCTCCTTTCTGGTTGACACGGGGGCTACCTTCTCTGTCCTTCCCTCCTACTTTGGTCAAGCTTATCCTTCTCAGGTCTCAGTTACAGGTGTTGACAGCCTTCCTTCTCGGCTCAGGACCACTAGACTTCTTCAATGTCAGCTTAACAACAAGCCCTTAGTTCACTCCTTCCTAGTCATGCCTTCTTGCCCCACACCACTCCTGGGTTGCAACCTCCTGACCAAACTCGGGCTACTCAGGGTTCCAAGACCCTAGTGCTGCTCTTATCCTCCCACTGCTCCAAACATCTCCTGATCCTCCTTAGGACTCCCCGCTGTCTCCTTCCACTGTCACTTCTTCCACTTCCTGTGGTCTGCAATATCTCTAACCTAATTGTTGCCACCCACCATAGCCCAGTCCTCATTCGCCTTAAGGATCCCTCTTCTTTTCCCTCTAACCCCCAGTTTCCAATTTCCCTCACTCACTGTCATGGCCTCAAACCATCATCCAAGGACTCCTGGGAAAGGGACTCCTTACTCCTACCAACTCACCCTGTAATACTCCTATTCTACCCATTAAAAAGCCTGACAGTTCTTATCGCCTAGTTCAAGACCTTCGCCTCATCAACCAGGCGGTGGTGCCTATATACCCCATAGTGCCAAACCCTACACCCTCCAATCTCATATACCCTCTTCTACCACATGCTTTTCTGTACTTGACCTCAGAGATGCTTTTTTTACCATCCCTTTGGATCCTCAATGTTACTTCCTATTTGCTTTTACTTGGGAAGATCCGGACACACACTCCTCCCAGCAACTGGCCTCAGGGCTTCCGGGACAGCCCTCATTTGTTTGGTCAGGCATTAGCTAGCGATCTCTCCTCATGTAATACTCCACCCAGCACTCTCCTCCAGTATGTTGTGACCTCCTCCTCAGCAGCCCTTCTCTGCCACAGTCTCAGCAGCACACTGCACAACTCCTCAGCTTCCTGTGCTCCAAAGGATACCGTGTCTCCCCATCCAAAGCCCAACTTTCGGTTCCCACAGTCGTCTATCTGGGTCTTCTACCAACTCCTTCCTCCAAACAGCTGACAGTGGACCGCAAACAGGCCATCCGGGACCTTCCCTCCCTGAATCGGCAGAACAAATCCTTGCC
Source organism: Talpa occidentalis (assembly GCF_014898055.3). NCBI lineage: Eukaryota > Metazoa > Chordata > Mammalia > Eulipotyphla > Talpidae > Talpa > Talpa occidentalis. Next base: position 30,430,351 of record NW_023601754.1, read on the forward strand.
TTCCTAGGTTTGGTCGGATTCTTCCATCACTGGATCCCTAATTTTGCTTTCCTAGCCAGGCCACTGAACGACCAGCAAAAGCCTCCCCGGAAGGCCCTCTCCAATCCCCCGGAGAGCTCCGCAGGGCCTTCCTTTTACTCAGAAATACCCTTTCTAAGGCACCTGCCCTTGCCCTTCCTGATCCAGAAAAGCCTTTGCTCCCATTCACAGACGAACGTCGCGGTATGGCGGCAGGTGTCTTTCCCAACCTCTCGGGCCAGCCCTGCATCCCATCGCTTATCTCTCCAAGCAGAAGGATCCCACCGTCAGGGGATGGCAACCTCACCTTAGAGCCCTGGCGGTGGCAGCTCTACTCACCCGGGACCCCTCAAACTTACTCTGGGAAGACCCACCCAAGTCCATTCCTCACACCGCCTTCAGGACCTCCTGTCTCACCGCTTGCTTTCCACCCTCACTCCTTCCTGCTCACAGGATTTCCACATGCTCTTTACCGAAAACCCTCTGGTGAGTCTCACTCAGTCAAACTCTCCCAACCCAGCCACTTTCCTGCCTGTCTCTGGCCCCACTTCTGTTGCCCATTCGTGTCCTGAAATCCTGGACAAAATGCAAACCTCCAGGCTGGGTTTGGCTGACTCCCCTTTGTCAGATGCTGTAGGGTAAGGAAAAATGTCAGGCTTTTCTGCCCTCCCGCCATCAGGATAGAAGATGGATCCTTGCGGTCCTGAATGCATGCCTGATGGCGGGCACCTGGAGTAGGGTGTGGTCATAGGTAGATGGGATTCACCTGGGCTGAGACTGGGCTTTAAAGGGCAGTGTCACGGGGATACCAGCAGAAGCCGAAAGAGAAGCCGAGAGAGAAGCAGAGAACACCGTGAGCCCAGATAGAGTGGAGACTTGCTGGGGGCTGGGAGGCCTGCCAGCCTCCCGGCCCCCCAGTACCCCTGCCTGCCGTGTACCTGGTAATCCCAATATAAACCTGCAAAACCACTGAGGACTCTGACTCCTCCTTTACCTGGTCTGCTGGATCAGAAAACCTGCACAGTGTCCTGTTCCTGACCTTACAGATGCCTACTGGACGCAGTTTGTAGACGACGGCACTTGCATAGATGCACGGTCAGCGGAGGGCTGCCTGGGCCATTGTGAACCGGCGATCAGGTAATGGAGGCAGGAACCACCTCCCAAAAGGCAGAACTCACAGCATTCACCGGGGTCCTTACCCTCAGCAAACATAGCAAAGTCGACAACTATACGGATTTAACATATGCATTCCTTATTGCTCATAGTCATGCTGCAATCTGGCAGGAGAGGGGTTTCCTTTCCACCAAGGGGCCCCCCATCATTAACGCCAAACTTATCCTTGAGCTTCTAGCAGCCTTGCAGCTTCCAACTGAAGTCGCCATTATCCACTGTAAAGGACACCAGCTGACAATTCTGTTACCACAGGTAATGACAAAGCCGATGCAGCGGCAAGGGCTCTCACAGCTGACTCTGCTGCAGACCCTGGCACTATTCTCTTTCTATCTGTCCCCTCCATCACTCCGACTTATCAGCCTAATGAATGCCAATTCCTGAGGCCACTCTTCTTCTACCCCAACTTGAGTACAAAAGTCTCGCAGATATATGTTCCCATTGTCAAACCTGTGCTCACGTGTCACCTCAAGGGGGAGTTCGCCCACCTTCTTTTGCAGCTCACCAACTGCGTGGACACGTACCCGGACAGATTGGCAGGTTCATTTTACTCACCTCCCTACTCACAAAAAGGTTAAATATCTGCGAACAATGGTTAATACAATAACAGGTTGGGTCGAGGTCTTCCTGCAGCTCGAGAAACGGCTCAGGTAGTAACTGAGGCCCTTCTTAACCACATTATCCTGCGCTTTGGCCTCTCCACCTCTCTCCAATCTGACAATGGACCAGCTTTTATCTCAGAGATTACTCAGCAGGTCTCCGTGGCTCTGGGTATCACCTGGAAGCTTCACATTCCCTACCACCCACAATCCTCAGGGAAAGTGGAGCGCGCCAACGGGCTAATCAAGGATCATCTGACTAAACTCTCGTTAGAGCTCCGCAGCTCCTCTGGGAACACGCAGACCAGTACTGACCCAGGCCTGCCTTGAATCTCGACCTTCTCAACCAACCTTCCCCACCACTGCATCCAGGAGACCAAGTCCTGCTCAAATCGCTTCAGCCAAAGCCACTGCAGCCTCCATGGACTGGTCTGCACACAGTGATTCTCATCACACCTACAGCACTAACACTGCTGGGACACCCCTCCTGGCACCATCTATCACGGGTCAAACGTGCGCCCCCCTCCCCCAGACAAACAGCTCATATTCGGAAATGTCTCTTACCACCTTTAACCAACTCCTTCCCCACCCACATTCTCGCATCCCTGCAGAAGACCCTGATAACCAGGCCTGAGCTACCCCCTTGGTCTTCCCCCCTTCCAGCAGGAAGTAGCCAAAGAAAGAACAGTCACCCTTTTTCCTATCAACAAAAGGCTGGTATGAAAGGGCCATGCAGGAGGCAGGAATGCAAAAACCCACCAGGAGGCCCACCTGGGGACAGGAATGTGGAAGCCTGCCTAGAGGAGTCAGACAATGAGCCTCCCGCCCTACAAATCTTCTCTCAGACAAAGAAACTGCCCCCTCTCTCCCCCTACAAATCTTTTCACGCCTTACAAACTTTTTCCCGCCATAGGAACTCAGTCTCCCACCTGACCTCTCCTCACCCTATAAAAGCCTGCCTCCCCCTGACAATGTGTGTGGCTTCACTGACCCCCACCTTGGGTCCATGAGGTCCGCCCGGGGCGCAATAAGTTTTCCCTTCCTTTGAGAAATTTAGCCTGGCTCTCCTTTCCTCTACCCAACTAATCTAAATATTCTAAGTAATTCTTTTCTGGAAAGGTTTATTTTCCTGTCGCATCATGGAGCCTAGAGTGGGGGTTCTGGAAGAGGTCAGTGGAAGCAAATCTGCCTTCATTAACACACCATCTTCCCTGATCAGGGCAGATGGCACTGAGTGAGTCAGACCCTCCCAGGCTATCCTCACAGCTTGCTTAGAGACCACTGTGGATCCAGAGACCTCCCAAGGAGTCCGGGCCCTTCTCCCTGTTGGCTTTATTGACCCTCCACTCCCACCAGTGGGGGAAAAAAAAAGGAATTTAGAGCAGGAGGAGAAGTAAGCTTCGGTCTAGCTCTGCAGTTGTAAGACTTTAACTTTGTTGAACACTGAAATTAAAAGGGCAAAACCTCTCCCCCAGACCTTTGCAGGACGCCCCATGGACAAGCTGCAGCGGAGCCTGGTGAGAGGCAATTAACCACAGATCACTAACAGCTCAATGCAAAGGCCTGTGTCCAGGAATTCCTTTTGCCAGAGGTCCTGGGAGCATTTGCTGCAGAGAAACGAGTTTGCAAATAAGCACTTTTCTTTGTTAAGTTCCCTTTCCCCAGCTCCATTAGCTTCCAGCTCTGTTTTCAGCTGCGAGGGCTGTCTTTTCATCTTGAACTTTACATATTCTTCTAGTTTAGCCCAGTCACACGGAGCCCTTTGGCAAGCCACTCTCTCTCCCACTGAGAATTGCTGGGTACCAAGGCAGAGAAGAAAGTTCAGAGTCGGCCAACTTTTCCCCCACAACCCCTTGCTCCGCCTCTCTTTGTGCTTAACAATGGATTTCAAAATCCTGGGTTTTCTTTGTCATCAGGAGATATTGGAGTCAAACAAAGGGAGAACAAAAATTCCAGACGTGCTGAGAAAATGTGTGTGTGTGTGTGTGTGTGTGTGAGAGAGAGAGAGAGAGAGAGAGAGAGAGAGCGCGCGTGTGTGCATGGCCTCTCGCCTGCCATTCCCCCCCACCCCAAAACCCCTGATTAGCATCGGAACCCTCAGGAATGTGTGCCATTTGGGGTTGAGTTAGTGGTTTGAGCAATGTTCCTTCTAACTTCCTGCTGGAAAATTAACCTCTCTTTCGTCTTCAGCGAGGAGAGGGAGCTGAGGACCTTTTGTCTTAGTTCTTACCTGCCGCATACATCTCTTGCTGCCAGTCCATTGCCCTGGCCATTTTCCTTGCTCTGACTTATCACAGTGTCCTGCCTTTCCTCATCTGCCCTGCAAACATCTCCATGAAACCAGCACAAATTCTAACATGCACATCTGACTGCCTTGTCGCCTATTTCCTGCAGGATGAAGCCTAATTCCTGGCCAGGGAGCCTCAGTCCTCCGGGTTTCCTGATCGGACCCCTGCCCGCTCACTCAGCCCCTCCATTCTCTGATTCAGTTCCTCACCTTCAGGCTTCTCTCCTTCTTACTGTTTAGTTCACCTGTGTTCCCTTCTTGACATTAACATTTTTTTATTTAGGTAAACTCTGCTTCCCTCTCACCAAATTCCTCTGGGTGCTGATGTACACTTTGCAGCCTGGATCGGGTGAGCTGTTTCTGTAGTTTTCACTGCTTTTCTGTATCTCATCAGCACCTGTATTTGCTCACCTTTCTGGCCAGCCAAAGTGCCCTCTGGGGTAGAGTCCATCTATCCATAAATAGATAGTACAGGCCATGTCCTCCAGTGCATACTTCTGGATTCAGGGAGGCAGGAACCCGCATACGTGGGACTCAAAGACTCGGGCTTGTCCTTGGATTCATGTGCATTTGAACCCTGGGCTTCATTACCTAAGCCTCTACTGCCTCACCTGTACCCTGGGCAGAATCCCCCCACCTTCAGCAAGCTCAGGGTGCAGTCACTGAAATCAGCATAGCATGGGCTCAACAGACCCCCAACTTATAATCACATCTCAATATTTACCAGTCAGCAGCAGCTGCCTGCTCCACGTGCAGCCGCCACCCTCTAGCTCCCTCTACCCTCCTGGTCCTAAGACCTCAGCCATCCTGAATCCCCAGGAGAGTCAGCAGCTACAAGGGGATGGAAGGGTTAAGCCTGACTCCAGTTCACCACAAATCCACAGGCACTAAATAAGGCTCCAGCATTCAGGCTTTAAGTATGGGCTGCAGTTAACTATAAACAGCTGTTGCAAGATAATAGTCCTTCTCCTGGTAAAATAAGGCCGGCCCCCCTCCCTCACAAAGAAACCTTTCTTGCAAAGAGCTCTCAGAACTGATAGATAGATCTCAGTCTGGCAGTAATCAGTATTAAGAGATGGGGTAGGGGGAAGGATTGTCAGGCTTTCCAGATCAAGCTGACATGTATACAGCCATTCTATTTCTGTTTCCAAAGCCAAAACACCCAGGCGTCTCTTATCTGCAGTACATTCGCCCTGTTGTTGTAAGGGGAAAAAAACAGCTCTGGCCTGCCGCTCCCTTCCTGTGCCGGCATTAACTCTAATAACTGGAAAAAGAGCAGACGTTAGCCAAGAAGACATATGTGTTGCTCTTTATACCAAAGTCCTTCATTCAACTAATCCTCCCTTCTCATTTTAGGAAATTAAGTATGAATCAAAGCTCAGCAATGTGAGTCCACGTGGAATTTAAACATCTCTAGGTACATTGCCGAACTTAGTGGGATACAAGTCAGTGACTTCCCTGTGCTGGAGACAGATGCGAGAGTTTGGTTTGGAGTATGGGCTATGGAGAACACCCTTTGTTTCAGAAAACACTGAGAATTAAATAGACACCTGGTGTTAGGCACATAGTAGGTGCTTATTTGTGTGTGTGTTGAGCTTGTTGACTGCCTTCCATGTATGAAGAATGATGTAGGAACTGCAGAAGCAAGTGGATTTGCTTTCAAAGAATAGCTGATTGGGTCCCTAGAGCTTTTGAAATGGGAACTTTGGGTGGGTAATTCAGTATAAATACTTCTCTCCTTTCCTTCCTCTCTCCCTCCCTCCCAAAAGAGTTTGATGAGACCCAGAGAAATTAAGCAGCTTACATGGGATCGATCAGCAAGTTACTAGCAGAAGCAGGAGATACACTAGCCTCTCTGACTCCCAGGTCAGTGAGTTCAATCAGCTTACACTGAAAAATCTCAAGACTAATGTAAAGGTCTCTAAAGCTTCAGTAAACAAAATTCAGGATGCTCAGAAGGAGAGCACTCAGGAGCTTAATTCTATTGACGGCTGTGGTCTCAGGAGAAGGAGAACTGCTTGTAGATGTCTGTCTCCAACTAAATCTCCATGTTCAAGTCTAACAGGCACAGCCAGTGATAAGGCATGAGTGAGCACCCTCCCGCTATGAAGGCATCTTGGTCTCTGATAGCACCACAGGAACTAAGACCCTTGATTATTCTTACTATTTATCATGAACCAACAGCTTCCTGTGAGGTGGCTGTTATTTTCCCATTTTGCAGATAAGGTAGCCAAGATTTGGAAAGATCACATTTGTAAACTGTCACCTAGCAAGGGAGTTTCAGAACCAGAGTTCAAAGCCTTATTTTTTGATCTAGAATGTGATTTCTTGACTAATCTGATGTCTTACTAAGAAATAGCTGTAGTGAAAAACCATTATCCTCTTGTATAGATACAACACATTTTAAATTTTGCTTTGCACCTCAAATTTTAGTTTCCTGGGAGGAAACTTCATCATTCCTATTTCATGTGGGGTCTGAGGTTCTGATTGGTATTTGTCCAAAGTCACCCAGTTAGTAAGAGACAGAGATTTCTAAAGTCAAGTTCAGTGCTTCTTTCCTGACAACATTACTATCTCACTGGGTATTATAAGTCCATGAGGTGTTATCTAGATTGTGGCTCTAGCAAACATATGTTAGGATCACATTTCAAACCATTAGTAAGCATCACTGGCATAAAAATGATCAATCTAACCATAGAATAAAGAACGACACCTAGGCTGGGATTATGGCAGGGATGGCAAATGTACCCCAAATTCTGGGTGAATTCCAATCAAGTATTCTGAGCTACCTACCTGGAGACGCAAGATAAAAGGAGCACAAGATTTTCACTTTATTATAATAACTTCCCCCCATCTCTTATTTGGATTCTCTACATTCCTCCTATAAGTATATTTCTTTTTCTTTCTGGCCTGTATTACTGAGCATGATCCCTTCCAGCTCCATCCATTTTGCTGTGAATGGCATGAGTTTGTCTTTTTTGATTGCTGAGTAATATTCCATGGTGTATATGTACCACATCTTCTTGATCCAGTCATCTATTTGGGGGCATTTGGATTGTTTACATAGCTTACTTATTGTAAACAGGGCTGCAATAAACATAGGGGTAACCAGAGATATTCTGCAGGGAGTGGGGGAGGGAGTAGGATCAAAACGGGTGGGAAGAGCACAGGGACTATGGTGACGGTACACAGGTGACTTTGTGGTGGGAATTTCACAGGGACAATTAACTGAAATGAGAAAGCAAACATTGGGAAAAAAATGAAGAATGATGTAAAAATATATTAAAAATATGTAAAAATAAATGATGTAAAAATATATTAAAAATAAATGAAATTATTAAAAAGAAAAGGATCACAAGAGGGTTCCTGACACTAAAGGGGAAGAAACCTTTGCTGTTGACTTAAGTTGGTTCCATGCTGAAATGCATGTGGGGTGCTGGGGTGCTTATTTGTCTCTGTTTTCCACTCAAGAAATACTTTTGCTTCTTCATTCACCTGCAAGCTTAACCTCTATGGTCTACACCAGCGTGGCACAGCCCCTTTCTCTCCAGCTCCCATTTGCATGTGGCCAGTGGGGGACCCATCACGAGACTGAAAGGAGAGCAGAGGTGGTGGTCTCCATTCCCTCCTTGTGGGTCCCCAGAGTTGACTTTGCTCCCTTAGAGGAAGTGCACAGCTTCTTTCAGCAAGCTCTCCTCAGTTCTCTCTCTTGGGGTCCCCCATCCAAGGGATTCCCACTATTCCCCTTCCCTACTTGGTTTCTTTACTACTCTAATGTCTTATTAAGACATAGCTGTAGTGAAAAACTACTATCCTCTTGTATATGATGCAACACATTTTCAGTTTTGCTTTGCACCCCAAATTTTAGTATCCTGAGAGGTTACTTCACCATTTCTATTTCATGTGGGAGTCTCCCTCTCTTTCCCTCTTCTCTCCCTTCCCCCCTCCCATAGCATGTGATTGTAGATGCTTCTCTGATCCATAGCACCTCCTTGGGTTCCTTCTGCATAATGAAAAGTGCCTGAATTCCCCAGCAAATGGAACAAGCTTGGACTCAGATCCTTGCCATGCCTGCCCTAACCCCAGCCTGGGTGTTGTTCTTTATTCTTCTAGGGTTAGATTGATCACATTGATGCCGTTGATGCTTACTAATGGTTTGAAATGTGATTCTGACATATGTTTGCTAGAGCCACAATAGAGATAACATCTGTGGACTTAAAATATCCAGTGAGAGAGTAATGTTGTCAGGAAAGAAGCACTGAACTTGACTTTAGAAATCTCTGTCTCTTACTAACTGGGTGAACTTGGACAAGTAGCAATCAGAACCTCAGCCCGCACACCCCCTCCCCCTCCCCCCCCATGAAATAGGAATGATGACGTTACCTCGCAGGAACCCTAGCCAGCCCTAGCCTAGCTTGGAGCTTGGATGATATGCTTACACTCTAGAGGTCTGTCTTCCACCCCACAAAACTGGAAAAACAACAACACCTACACTTTGCTAAGCCATTGATCATGAAAGAGAGGGCAACTGTAAAATTACCTCTTTATTTATAACATTCGGTTAAGTTTACATGGATCCAGAGTGGAAGTGTTTGGATAAGACTTTTTATTTTACCTGCCCACATTTAACAGGATTGGGAGGGTTCCTTTCTTCCTCCTTTCCTTCCTCCATCCCTCCCTCCCTTCATACATGAATCTTGTTTGTTTTCAGACCTTAAGATTTTGATTCAATGGTTCTTATCTCTAGGAGTCCTGGAAGACTCATAGAGCAGGAAGGATTTAACCATCAGCCTTTTATGCCATAAAATCCTCAGCAATCTAGAGCCCTAGGGACAGATTCTCAAATTAGATGTTGAGCTTCCTGAAGACAGGGATCGATATTATTTATTTCTCTACCCCCAGTTCCTGATATGCAATTTATACACAGTAAATGTTTATTGAGTTAATGAGTTATACTGGGCAATCTTGCTTTCCACAGATTTAAGACTTCCCTACTCTAAACACTGAAACATTTATCTATTTTATTTTAATCATTTTGTATGAAAAATATTTTTTAATAATTGCTTCCACTACAAGGAGGGTACACAAGATATTATTTGTATTTTTAAAGAAATAACTTGGAAACATCTTCTGAGCACAGACTATGCCACTGTGCTTAAATGAACCAATGCTGCCGGGAAATAGATACACACAGACACTTTGTCCCTTAACTAAGGGCCCCCAAATGGCCTCCCATTTTATTATTTTTTAAAGATTTATTTATTTATGCATACAAGAACTGGGGTACAGGCCAGAGGCGTGGGGAGTGAAAGAACTCACCAGAGATAGAGTGGAGAACAGAACAGGCAGATTGAGTGAAATACACTGCTAAGGGGAGCAGCAGGCGAGGCCGGAGATGTCTGTTGCACCATGTGGGTATCTCCCTGGCCTGCCAGGATCAAACTCATGCTGCAGTGGCTGCGGATTGCTTCATAGGTTGCATCCTAACCCCTTGCGCCATCAGGGAGGCCCCTGACCTCCCATTTTAAAACCTTAATGCTGAATTCTTCTGGTACCCACTCTCCTCTCTTTCTGGGTGTTGTTTCTGACATCCTGAAAGCCTGGATATCAAGTAATTACAGACATTTCAATTCTGCATAAAACAAAAGTGAAAAAACTCTGAATAAGTATTGCAAATAGAGAGGGAACAGGATGAACTCCACCTTCTCTGGCTGCTTAGGAGCTTTTACTCTTTACTTTCACATTTTTTGGGCTTTTAAAAGTGATTTTTGATATGAGAAAACATTGATACCTAAGAAGGACATGGGAAGATAAAAAGAAACATGTTTTCTTTGCCACAGAAGGCCAAAGTCTGCTTTGCAACTCTTTGAAATAATATCTGGGCCGAACACACCCGTGGGGAATTTTAAAGTCCACATCGAAATCTCAGCCCCCCTAACACGGATTCTCACAGGGATAAAAAACAAGGGAGCTCGTCAATGTAGCCTTGGATCAATGTAGCCCATATTTGGGGTTCTGTACCAAAGTTGTTCTTAAAGTAGTTAAGGGCGATAGAAATAGTGAGTCACTTTGGATCAGTGGGGAGAGCCTTCTCTGACCCTCTACTTGCCAATGTGTAAGACAGGGGTGCCATATGGTAGGCCAGATTTCCTAGGGAGAAGGAATACAATAATTTTATCAACCCAAATATAACATAAATGTTCACTGTCCCTCAGGATAATGGCGATGCTAAAGGCTTTCTTTCTATATTGACCGTGAATTTTGGATGAACTTCTGGGGGAGAGATTCCTGCAGGAACCACAGGGACTTTGAAATGAAACTTTCTCTGCATTTAAGGGTTAAACCTGAAAGCCTGCTGGAGTCTGCATGCAGCTCTAATGTCACCAACTATCTATAGAGCCCTTCTGGCTTCCACTAAGTATTTATTTTTAAAAAGATTTATTGATTTATGCATACAAGAACTGGGGTACAGACCAGAGGTGCGGGGGGTGAGAGGATTCACTAGAGACAGAGTGGGGAGCAGAAGAGGCAGAGTGACTGAAACACACTGCCGAGGGGAGCAGTGGGCGAGTCAGGAGAGGTCTGCTGCACCATATGGGTAGCTCCATGGCCCTCCAGAGATCTAACTCGTGCTGTAGAGGTAGCTTCATAGTGCTGTGTTTAACTCCTTGCACTATCACTCAGTATTTAGAGCCAGGAATGTTTCTGATCTGGAACATGGCTATGCTTTCCATTAGCGTGGCAGACATGAGACTCTAGCTAACTAAATTCTCTATTGTTTTAATTGTTCCACACAAATCTCTGATAGGCTTATCTATTCCATTCCTCTCTATAGAGCTGATCATTCTGTTTTACTTTAAAGGTTGATAGAGGGCCTCCCTGGTAGCACAGAGCGCTGCACTGTGAAGCAGTCCGCAGCCTCTGCAGTGCGGGTTCGATCCCAGCGGGCCGGTGAGAATCCCACATGGCGAAGCAGACCTCTCCTGTCTCATCCGCTGCTCCTCTCAGCAGTGTGTTTCCTCAGTTTGTCTGTTCTGTTCCCTGCTCTGTCTCTGGTGAATCCTCTTACCCTCCCATGCATCTGGCCTGTACCCGGGTTCTTGTATAAATAAATAAATCTTTTATAAAAAATGTTGAGGGCCTCCCCGGTGGCGCAGCGGTTGAGCGCTGGGGTGCGAAGCTGCCCGTGGCCTCTGCGGTGCCGGTTCGATCCCCGGCTGCTCCCCGGTCACCTGAGAAGGGTCCCACATGGTGCGCAGACCTCTCCTGCGCCCGCTGCTCCCCTCAGCAGTGTACTTCGGTCCTTCTGCCTTCTCTGCTCCCCGCTCTGGCTCTGGTGAATTCTCTCACCCTTCCGCGCTTCTGACTGTACCCAGTGCATGTATAAACAAACAAACAAACAAACAAATAAATAAAACATGCCTCTATAAAATAAATAAATAAATAAGTAAATAAACAAATAAATAAATAAAAATAAATAAATAAATGTTGATAGAGACATTTTCTAAATCATGGTTAATGCAACTTATTTTTGAGTGTGAAATAGGAGCACTGTAAACAATGAATGACTAGAGAATAAACAGATGAAAAATGAATGAATAATTAAATTATATAGCACAGGTGATGAACATAAAAATATCACTGAGGAAATCAGAGAAATCCCAGGAAGAAATGCAGATTGCTAACAAGAGCATCTACCTATACAACAAATGTGTAAGACAACCTCATTGGAGGGGGTAGAAGGAAAGGTGCTGAACTAAGTCACTTTGGAAATGAGTGAAGTCTGTACAATTAAAGGCAACACAAACTACATATAGGAGCTGCACTCAAGTGGATAAAATTGTTTCACACAGGGCTACAGGTTAGTAGTTCTGGCATCACTATGCATATGTATTAGAACAGAAAAATGAAGTAAAAGGCTGACAGCTGATGGAACTAGGTTTCTCCTACAAGGACTGAATGATTCATGGGGTAATGGATTAGAGTTGAAGATATCAGTATGAACTCATAACTTAATGTAGACAGATGGTTACAGATAAAAATATTTATATATGTATACTCATGAGTGTGTGTGTGTATATATATATATATATACATATATATATAAATGCATACACACTGAGTTAGTGTATACACACATATATGTATTTGCTCAGTTAGCTGAGAAGACCTAAAAGAAATGGCATCCTGGCAGCAATAAGCATAGCTAGTAGTACTCAGATCTTAATTTCCAACACCATTCTCTACTGCAAGGAGACGTATCTGCCTGGAGAAATGACTAACTCTAGGATGAGAGCAGGAAATATGCAAGGAGATTGGAGCAGAAAGTACTCAGAAATTTTAAAACTCACATTGATGGGGGTATGTCAAAGCAGCCCATGAGCCAACAGAATGGGCTTCCAATGGCCAAAGCTGGAGCAATTTCAGCAACAAAATTAAGTCATGTTGGATCAAAACCCCAAGTAGCAAACAAATATGCATGAGTCCATACTAAGCTAAATTAGTCATTGAATAAATCAGTAATTTGGAGAGAGAAGACAAACCACTTGTATAGAAGAATTCCAGACAATTTATGTAGATATTCTGCTCTCAAGGAGGAAGAAGACTCCTTAAGTTTGATCTGTGATTCTTCTAAAGAGCATGTGAAAAGCAAGAAAAATGAGTAATTTTACAGTGGAGAAACCTGACAAAACTACCTAAAGTCAAGTGATCAAGGTCAATATCCACAATCATAAATCATATTGATAGTAAGTGTTCTGAATATGATATGATAGGCATGGCACTTTTCCACTGTGGCCATCCTCTCAAAAACCCATAACCCTAATCAAGTCATGAGAAAAACATCAGAATCCAATAGAAGGCATCCTATAAAATACTTCGCTGGCAATCCTCAAAACTGTCAAGATCATCAAAAACAAGGAAAGTCTGACAAACTGTCACAATCAAGAGGAACCTAGGGACACAGGACAATAAAATGTAATGTGCTGTCTGGGATGGGATCCTGGAGCAGAAAACAGACAACTGGTACAATCTCAGGAACTCTGAGTTAGCTATGGAATTTAGTTAGTGATGTATAAATAGCAGTTCATTAATTATAATAAATATATAGCACTAAGACACAATGTTAATAGTAGGGAGAAATGAGTGTGGTGTATATGGGAATTTTCTGTACTATGTTTTTAATTTTTTAAGTCCAAAAGCTGCTCTAAAAATCAAGTTTATGTAAAAAAAATGGATGCATACGAATTTAGCTTTACAAATTATCGAACAGTTGTTATGTTTACTATATAATAGGCACTGTTACATATGGGGACCTGAAGAAATTTTTTGTTTAATTTAATTTCAAATATCAGAGCTTTTAAAAATATTGAAAATGAGGACACATATGAAGTGATGAGAACAGCGGCTAGAACCTAGTGGAACCTCAATGAGTGTGTGGGAAGTTTGTGGTAGTAATGAAGATTATGATGCACAGGTTTTGCTTTAATAGCTCATTCATGAGAACGGTTTTTATTAAAAAGACAAGAATGAACAAGTGTTGGGGAGGATGTGGAGAGCAGGAAACCCTTGTATAACATTGGGGGGGATATAAACTGGTGTATGGAAAGCAGTGAGAAGATTCCTCAAAAGCTAAAAACAGAAATTTCAAGATATCCAACTTCCAGATATTTACCCAAAGAACACTAAATTGAAAAAACATATGTAACTTCATGTGCAGCACAGCACTATTCGTAATAGGCAAGGGTTAGAAACAACCTTAGTCCCCTATTGACAGATGAGTGGGTAAAAAAGATGTGATATATAATATATATATTTTATATATATATATATATATATATATATATATATATATATATACATACGTGGAATACTACTCAGCTATAAAATATATGAGACATTGCCCTTTGCAACAACATGAATGGACCTAGAGGTGTACTGCTTAGTGAAATATATCAGTCAGAGAAATCAAGGAAAACACTGCATAATTTCACTCACACTCACTTGTGGAAGATAAAGAAACAAAAATAATGAACAAGCAAAACAAAACAGAAAGCAATTCTCAGATTATCGGAACAAAACTGTGGTTACCAGAAGGGAAAAGGGTTGGGTAAATCAGGTAAAGCAGATCAAGGGTATGGTGAAGGACAGGCAACAGACTTTTAGTGGTGAATATGACAGTATTACACAGATGTTGATTTATAATCATGCACACCAGGAACTTCTATAATATTATAAACTAATGTTACTTCAATAAAAAATTTAAAACCTCATAGATATGACATATTCTGATCAAAGTGGCTCTTCTAATCTGAGGCTGGTCTAGGAAGTGCTTTTTAGCAAGGTGAATCTTTAAGGATGAGTAAGGGTTTGCTGGATAATGAAGACAGAGGCAGCATTTGGGTAATAGGAAGGACCCGATTAAAGGTCTGGAAACCCCATGTCCATGTCCATCAGGGGCATTGCAGCAGTATATGATTTGACTTTGTGGAAGACTAAGGGAGGGAAGGAGGGAAGGAAAATAAGGCTGGAGTGGTCAGCACTGGGCAAGTCACAAAAGGTATCATGTGTTAGACTAGGGAGTCTGAGCTGTTGCAGATGACGGGGAGTTATTGAGAATTCTCAGCCCTACAGAGAGGCAATCACATTTGCATTTTGAATAGACTTGCTCTAGCTGAAGCACGGAGTGGGACTGGCATACAACCAGATGGGATGCTATAAGGCCAGTGAGATTCGAGCTGTTCGAAAAGCATGGCATTTTCCTGGGGGGCAGTTACAACCAACCCTCTGACTTCCTAAGTTAACCATACTGTTTTGAAGTGTCTGTCTAAATATTCTTTTTATGTGTATTAGCTATAAAGGTACAAGCTAACTTTGGCACAGAAATGCATCTGTGAGGCAGAGTGAAACATTTCCTTTATGACCGATTCTTGTTCCAGGCTTCCTTGCCAGCAGAAAAGAAAGCAAGCTATTGTAGAAATGAAAAATCTGTGAAACTTCAGGAGCTGCCATTTTGAAGATCTCCCTCTTTCCCATACATGGAGACACGGTATTTGTAGGTCCTAAGATTTGTCTTGCCACACATTTCTACCATGGCCAAAACTAAATTTTACTATAAGCTTTTATTCTAATTACTCAGCATGGTTGAATGGAAAGTAAACTGAGTTTGGAGTTTAGACTTAAGTTCTTGCCCTAGTTTTACTATTTAACAGCTGTGGGAATTTCTAAGGTTCTTTGACGCGTTGCACCCATTACATTATTTAAGCCAGAGAAACATCCCAACACCACTACTATATCACTATCATCATCACATGACATTCATCACCATGTCCCGCCTGACTCCGCCATCACAGGTTTTGATGGGGATTAAATATAACCATCTCTATAAAGGGTGCTTGCCCTTGTCATCACAGCTAATAGTATATGAATTAATTTTCAAAAATGCATGATGAACCTTTGATCAAATCCAGTGCCTTGCACATAATAGGTGTTCAGGAAATATGCGCTGAATAAAAATCAGGCCATTACAATGTCCTTCCCTACCCCACTCTGTAGATGCATGCTTTGTGATATGGCAAAAGTCAACCTGATTCCATCTACTCTCCTTGGTTTCTAGCAGAGAGCTTGGTTCTTACAAGCAGACAGACCACCAGCATCAGAACAAGTTTGGTTATATTATTGCTAGAGACTCCGGACACAACTCAACACATGTTCATGATCTCCTAGCATGGGCCTGGATCTTTGATCATTTAATTTACTGAGAAAGGGTATTCCTTCATGCAGTTCCAGCCAGCCATCCATCCATCCATCCATCCATCCATCCATCCATCCATCCACCCCCCATCCATCCTCCATCCTTCCATTCCATCCATCCAGCATCACATAGATCATTTTCTTATTCCTCAGTTAGAGGTTCTATATTGTCCTCTATGACTAGGACCAAACTGGTGTCTCCATCACAGATTCTATGTTTTGCCCTAAATTACTAAGCGTTAGTGTCTCCCTTCTTTCCCTATCAAAAGGCCATGGCCATTGATGTCAACTAAATTTTTTCCTGTAGGGGAAGCCAGCTATCTTTTCAAAGAGGACATTTTCTTAAAAGCCAAAAGCAAAACAGCAAATACAAATCCCCTATAAACACAATTCCAAACACAGCTAGGAGAGAGTCATCTATACAGCGTGTTCTCTCCAACCTCTCTTAACCTATGTGATCTACATGTGAAGCTCTCTGTGCCTTAACATTTAGCACAAAGTCTGGTGCAGAGTGGAAAATATTTGTGGAGTAAATAGTCTCTTTCTTAAAAACCTCAGGCCTAACCTCAGGACTCAGAGATAATTTAGTGCTTTGCTACTTGAAGTATGATCTATGGAATAGCAGCATTGTTAGCACTGCAGAACTCCAGCTCCACCCTGAAGGTATTAAATCACAATCTTCATTAAATTATGATTTATAACTAGATTCTCATTTAAGATTCACTGATTTTGTTCATTAGTTATGCACATTAAAGATTGAAATCATCTAAAGAACTTAAAGTTTTTTGGACATTAGAGTCTTTTAGATAGAGAGGATGCTTTTATATGGTGTGGGAGTGCTACTTAGATATTAAGATTTTCAAAAGTTCCCCATGTCATTCAAATTAAAAGCCAATTCTGAGAACCACTGATCCAGTGCAATTCTTGCACATGAAAATCTTGAGGTCCACGCAGATCTACAACAGTGCTTCAGAGAGTCGGGGCTGAACAACACTTAATCTTCTGTTTCTCCCTAACCCTCTTCTGTTTCCCTCTCCTTAAATTATCAACCTGTTCCAACATCACAGACACTTCTCATCAAGGCACAAGAGGCCCCAATAGCATCTTTTTCAGTCGTACAGTTCTACTCACCATCCAGCGATGATTTGTGTATGTTGAGTTCAAGTTGGAAGAATCAGATTCTATCTTCTAGGAGCTTGAAACTGGAACAAGAAGAAGAACATATGGTCTCAGTTTCCAGCTGGGCCTCTCACAGGTGAAGGCAGCATGTGCAGGGTCATATTTTCCACCATGGGTATTTCTAGCCAAGAAAGTCTATTAGGAAACAGAAGAAATAAATTAGACACAAGAAGGAAGTACAGAGAGTAAGGGGAGAAAGTCACTTATCAGGTGGACTTTTGACTTCCACTGCTATTTCTAGACCATCCCCTGGCTAGGCTCAGTTGCAATATGCATCTCATCATTCATGAAGAATGACTGTTCCTGTGACACCACCTGCATTTTCCCTTCTGCAGCTCAAATTGGGTTTAGCCTTGACCAGCACAAAAATGTCCTAACTCAGTCACTTTATTTTCTTAATTCTTTTTTTTAAAGATTTTTTTGTAGAAGATCTGGAGTGTAGGCCAGAGGTGTAGGGGGCAAGAGGATTCACCAGATACAGAACAGGTGATTCTACTGAAATACACTGCTGAGGGGAGCAGCAGGCAAAACAGGAGAGGTCTGCTGTGCCATGTGAGTCAGCTCCCTGGCTGGGGATCAAACTCAGGTTGCAGTGGTGATAGTGTGACAGCGCTAAGACTTAACCCCTGCACCACCAGGGAGGCCCTATTTTCCCTAATTCTTAATGGCACATTAGGATACATGTCAGATCATCAGTGAAAACCACACTGAAGGGGTGAGCTTGTATAGACCATCCAGCCTAAAGGAGGGGTAGGTAATAGTTCTATGTGATGGCAATTCTTTCTCAGTGGCATTGAGGACTTTAAAAAAAAATGCATATGATTGAGTCTCTGTGTTTGACCTTTCTAAAAGAGCATTGTTGTTTAGTCTTCACAACACTGTCCTCATGATGCAAACTGGGAAACTGAGGTTCTGAGTGGTTTACTGATCTTCTTGTGGCTGCAGAATGAGACAGCAGCATGGCTTGTATGCAAGTCAGCCTGTCAGACTTCTAGCCAATGCTTAGGGAACCCCAGGGGTGGCTGGTAGGTAATAAAGCACATGAAGGGACTGGGGGCGGGGATAAAATCAGAGTCCCTGAAGGGACCTTCACCCTCTTCTTTTGGGTGAGATGATGGCTTTGAACATTTGGGTCAACCTGAAGATGTTTCTGTCTCTTCCATACCAGGACAGTAAGCCATGGTGGTGAACCAGCAATTGCCATCTTAGTTTCTTTGCAGAACCATCTCCAATATAACAATGAAACACACTTATCTGGTGTGCACTTTCCAATTCTTCCCTGGAGATAGCTGCAGAACATTCTGGATCATAACACTTGAAATAACTGATGGCACAAATGCACATCCCCCATTGTTCTGATTGATGTCTACCTTTCCTTTATTATCTGGATAGAATGTTTACAAAGTCCAAGTGCTGTAACTAAAAAGCTTGGTGTGTTTCCATTGTTTTAATTGACTGGGTTAGTAGGCTTTCTGGGCTAGCAATAGGAACAAGATGAATGTCCACTGGTTGTCCACCAGGGGAGGGAGCCTCTGTCAAAGGAAGTGAGTGTGGTCATTCTGCACCCAGAGTCCTGGGGCTACTGTGCAGGGTGCAGGCGTTGCAGCCGAGGTAAGGAACCATCTGCAGGCGATTTCAATAGTAACATTCCCACCTGATGACTAGAGGTAGAAGGTGGCAGATCTTGTCTTGATTATGTGAATTCATTTGAAATTCACCATGTTGGGGGCCTTCCTGGTGGTGCAAGGTTGTTAAGTCTCAGCACTATGAAGCTATCCACAGCCACTGCAGCATGAGTTCGATCATTGGCCAGGGAGCTACCCACATGGCGCAGCAGACCTCTCCTGCCTTGTCCGCTATTACCCTCAGCAGTGTATTTCAATAGATGTGTCTGTTTTGCTCCCCACTCTGTCTCTGGTGAATCCTCTCACCCCCTGTACCTCTGGCCTATACCATAGCTCTTGTATGCATAAATAAATAGATCTTTAAAAAAAAAAAAAGAAATTCACTGTTATTCCTGAACCCAACATCTCACATTCAGGATGTAGCTGCATGAAGGAATTATTGGTCTTTAGTTGGACTGATGGGAGCACAAAGCAGAGTTTTCTGTAGGCTGAATAGCCCATGGGGGCTGAGATTGTTCCACAAATACTCCTCGAGCACCCACCTCACATCAGGTACTGTGGAAGGGGCTACCAAACCTCCATGCTCTTGCATGTACTGCTTTTTCCCTCCTGCCTACTCTCACTTTGCAAATCATCTCTACCCTGTCCTCCAGAAGCTTATCCCTCTGAGGTCTCTGACTCACTTTCTGTGCAATCTTTCATCTATATGTGTTACTCTGTTAATGGGCCTCTATGCCAGATGCAATGCCTCTGTTTGCATGGGCATCTGCCCTGCTGGACTGGGGCTCCTTGAGCAGAAAGAGCAGAAAGAGCCAATCCTGGCCCCTCAGCTTCCTGAGAGCCCACTGAGTCACATGCCACACTAGATCAGCACTGTTTGCTTTCTCATCCTTATTTTGAAGACGACAACAACAGAGTCCACAGAGAAAACACTTTTCATCCTCAGGTCACAACAGCGTTGTGGGCAGACCTAGATTTAGAAACAAATACAGCCTCCTCAGGAATGTCTATCTGATTTTAATTTCCCAAATACCAAGCTGTGAAGTGCACATATGCCCTGGCCTAGCAATCCGCCACCTATGGAGGTGCTCACAGACTGTGCTGTGTCCTCTGAGGCCCATGGGGTAGTGTTGATATTCATTAGCCCCTGCAAACAACTAGCGTTGCTAGCAGAGGACTATCTTCCAGGACATACATCCAGGACTATCTTCCAGGACATACATCTTCTCATCCCCGAAAGGACTAAGTATATGAAAGATCTTTCTTGTGAACAAAGCACAGTACTGAAGTGTATAGAGAAGTTTCCTTTTTGTTGAAATTCAAAATCATAGCTGGCAGTTGAGCACATACTCAGACGGATATAAGCATCATAATAGCAAACCTGCATCATTTGGAATATACGGGAACTTTTGAATATTTTACAATAATTCATCAAATCTGTACAACACTATTATGAGTTCCATTTTACTGGGGAGGAAAATGAAGCAAAGAGAGGCTAGCTTATTCAAAATCACAAGGCAGGAAGTGGAAGGAATCAGGTTCAGCATCACCTGAGAAGCTATGAAATATGCAAATTTGAGGACCCCCTCCCAGACCTGCTGGACCAGAGTCTCTGAGTGCCAGCCCTGCAAGCTTTCCAGGTGATCTCCACAACCATCATGTCTGAGAAGCACCCTCGGAGCCATTACACAATTTCTAAAGAAACCACAAAATCCCATTAGCTGTCAAGAGCCCGAGCTTGGAATGGGGCGGAAGATACTCACTTTAACTTGGTTCCTTATTGAACTCTCTGGATTGTCTAGACCTATCTATATTGTATTACTTTCATTTTGATTGGTTTTAAAGGTCAACAGAAATAACTGGGTAGGGGGATGATGGGCCATTTTTATGTGCTTGCCTTTTTCTCTATACTTCTCTCTATTAAGACAATAAGAAAACAAGGTTAACCATTACATGCTATTTTTTTTTAAACTCCCCTTCAGAAATGTACCGCTAACAAAAGATGCTAAGGAGAGTGAGCCGGACTTTGTATCTGCCACGGAGAGCTTCTCCTGGAAAAACAAATGATTCCCTCACCATCCGAGGAGGGGCCCCTGCTCTCCTTAAATTGGTAGCATCCATCACCGTCGGCCCAGACGTGGTAGCTTTTCAATCCTGAGCCCCGGTGTGATAATTGGCATAATTTCCCTGAGATAATGTGGAGGTTAATGAGGTACGGGGAGCTTCAGGCCATTCGCTTTCATTTTCAGCTGAGGATGGCGGGAGCAGGGACTGTGGGCTTGGGTAAAAGGGAGAAAATCAACCAAAAATAAGAATGAACAGGGTTACAGGAGAAGGTGGGTGCAGAAGAGAGACCAGAAGGAGGAGGAAGAATCGCCCACCCTAGAGGTGATGACATCGCCAGCTGGTTCAGAGAAGCCCCCAATCTCCCCTAACCCTGAGCCAGAAGGCACCATGTGCACCCCAGAATATTCCAGTTCTATAGCATGGCTAGCATTTCTGCAAACTTTTCAAAAATTAAAGAACAGTTTTACTGACTAAAAAAGCAGCTCCTTCATATCCAGAAGACTACTTGTCTTCTTAGAAATTCCAAAAGCATGTTAGAAAATTGAAGACTCTGTGAAGCTCAGCAGTAAAGGAGACAGGTCTAGGGTGAGTGAGGCTAGAGCCATCCAGGGTAATGTGACTTCAGAACACCCCCTTCTTGTCATTCTCATCTGATTCACTTCTTGTTACGTCTAAGAGAGCCATGGCTCTATGCTGTATCCACTGCGGTGTAACCAGGGGGAATTCTGGTGCAAACAAAGGTAGATTCTGCAGACTAGACTGCTGCAGCTATGAGTACTTTGGTTCATTGGGCCAACACTGACTGGCTTTGATTGCCACACCCCGGGGTAGATATTGGGGTTAGGAACATAGAGATGAAAGAAACATTGCATCTGCCATGGAAGTCCTCATATTCTGGAAGAGAGAAAGGAAACAAACGGGAATGATACTAAAAGGGCTGTGGTGGAGGCCAGCCCCTCACACTCCAGGACAAGCTCCAGGACAGCAACGGAGACCCTTATGGAACGGGGGTGAGAGGTGGGCTTTAGAGTCGAAAAACCAAGCTCTGTAGTTACCAGTTCCACAATCTTATGCACTGTATTTATCCCTCTGAACTCTGGTTTCCTTATCTGTCAATGGAGGTAATAATCCTAGCTTATAGGATTGTTGCAGGACTCACTGCACGTAACTCACCCAATACGATGCTCTTAAGTGTCGAGGAGATTTCCAAAGCAAAGGTAGATTCCTCAGGTAAAGAACAGACGAGGTGCAGGTGAGCGGGTGGGGCAGCAGGAAAGCAGAGGAGCCATCATGCATCCGGATGGAACCTAGAAAATGCGGTGAGAGAGGAAATATGGGTTTCTTTGGCCCATTTCCTTTATTGGGAGATTATGAGTAGGATGGACTTTCCAGACAACCAAGGTGTAATAGGTTGAATTGTGTTTCCAAAGATAGGTACCTGTTCTAACCCTGGCACCTATGACAGTAACCTTACTTGGAATAGGACTCTGTAGATGTAAGTAAGATGAGGTCACTATGGTGGGTCCTGCATCCTATAAGTGGTGTCCTTATAAGGACAGAAGACACCTAGGGGCAACAGCCATGTGCCAACATGCCAGAGGCTGAAGTGATGCATCTGAGCTGAGGGAAGCCAAGGATCAACAGCAATAGCAGATCTACTAGAAGCAAAGCCTTCAGAAGGAGCCAAGTCAACTGGTTTAGACCTTGATTTTGATCTTCCAGATCCCAGAACTGTAATAGAGTAAGTTTCTGTTGCTTGAAGCCACTGAGTCTGTGGGGCTTTGCTACATGGTTCTAGAAAATGAATTCACAGGGTTTCTCAGTCTTAGCACTGTTGATGTCTGGGGCAGGAGGATTCCTTGCTAGGAGTGAGGACTGTCCTGTGCACCGTAGGATGGCTGGTGAAACCCTGGGCTCTATCTACTGGATGTCAGTAGCACCACACTCTGCAACTGGTAACAAACAAAGCGTATCTCCAAACATTACCAAATATCCCAAGGGGCAATCTCTCCTGGTTGAGAAGCATCCACTGTGCCATTGCTGGCTTGTTCACTCATTTATTTATTCATCTGCTCATTTATTCATTCATGCATTTGTTTATGTTCTGTAACTATTTATTTAGATCTGAGTATGGACCAGATGTCTTCTTAGGCTCTGGGAATTCAATGGAAGCAGCATCTTTATGTTCCTGAAACTCATGTTGGAGTGGGAAATGCAGATTCTAATCAAATAAGTACACAAATCCTTACAAACTGAGGCAAACATCCAGAGTAAAATGGCTGTCATTCTGGGAAAACATTCAATAAAAAAGGGGCATTATCTAGATGGTGGGCTCAGGGAAGCCTGACCAGAGGTCTGGAAACTAAAGGCATAGGCGAGCATTGCCGATACAGGAAGAGCACCTGCAAAGGACCCTGTAGATGTAAGTAAGATGAGGTCACTACAGTGGGTCCTGCATCCTGTAAGTGGTGTCCTTATAAGAACAGAAGACACCTAGGGATGACAGCCATGTGCCAACATACCAGAACACCAACATACCAGTTGCAAAGGTCCTGTGGTAGAAAGTTGCCCAGGGAGCAACAGGAAGATGGCAACTGAGGGAAGCCAATGGCAGGACTTGGGCATTGGTCTGCAACCAGGATCTGAACTGGTTGTAGGACACAAGGAAAGAGATGTCAGTGCAGCAGAGACAGAGAGGATCCCCCAGAGACTACTTGTACCCAAGGTTGTGCTGGGACAACAGGCCGTTCTTTTTTCCCCCAACATAAAAGGGGGAGCCTTTCTGCCAGGTGGCTGCAAGCTCCCAGTTCTATCTGGAACACAGGTAGATGTATAGTTTCTGGAAAAGACTGTCTGGGTTTTCATGGTTTAGTGAAGAGATGTCCAGAGGCCATCATGTCGGCTCATAAAAAATGTTCAGAAATCTATATTTATGCCTTGTAGCTCTCTGGTGAAAATAGCATATTGTCCTACAAGATGGATGCTGTCTGCCCCTTGCAGGAGCGCGGGCTTCCCCGGAAGGCCCTTTGGAGATGGATGTGTCGCCTCGCTGCCCACTGACTTGGGCTCTGGGAGAACTCTGCTCAGCGGGCATCGAGTCTGCAACACATGGCACCCGTGTTCCTCTGCCCACCCCCATCCCAGTTGCCCTCATCATGCATCTCTGTGACCTAAAACTCGGATAACAAGGCCTCACAGGATGACAAGGCCCTTAACCATGAACACCGGTGGTCTTCACCCCAGTTCTGCAACTCCCACAGGCAGATCTCTGGGGAAGATCCCTCTGTCCTTTGGGAACCCCTGCCAGAAACCTGTGTGTCCTCTTTTGCATCCCAATGCACGTGGCACCACCACTGGCTGGGCCCACTGGGCCTGTCCTGGGGGCTTCCTCTCCAGTTCCCCTCGTTGCCACTCACAAAGGCCATGGCTTGGAGAGGTCTTCTCTCCCCCATCCGGGACATGCAGTCACAGCAGCATACCTGGGATGTCACTTTGGGGCTCAGTCTCCAAGACCCCTCCTGGTGGAGGTCGTCTCTTATATCTCTGCTCCCTTAAGGCTTTACCCACCCCTTGTGGCCTCCCTGGTGGTGCAGGGGTTAAAGACAGCACTATCAAGCTGTCGCCAACCCCTGCAGCATGAATTCAATCCCCAGCCAGGAAGGCCCACATGGTGCAGCAGACCTGCCTGTCTCGCCTACTGCTCCCCATAGCAGTGTATTTCAATAGATCTGTCTATTCTGCTCCCCATTCTGTCTCTGGTGAATCCTCTCACCCCCCGCACCTCTGGCCTGTACCCCAGTCCTTATATGCATAAATAAATAAATCTTTAAAAAAAACTTTGTCCACTCTGTCACTGAACCTCCACTTTTTTTTTAAAACAACTTCTCACCGCTAGTTTCTTTACCCTTCTGACATTGCCTTATAGCTTCCCCAGAACTTGCTGTATCCTCGTGCCTCCTAAGCTTGGAGTTCTGTGGAGCCTGGTTCTGAGTGGGGTCTCTCCTCACCCCTCCCAGAGCCCTATGCAGCCTGGCTCATAGCACTGCCCCTTTCTCCTCTCTCCCTTCCTCTTCACACACACTGCCTTCCCCTCTCCAGCGCTCATGTGCTAAGCCCTGTTCCGTGGGCTAGATTCTGAGTTGGCCCCTGCCGACCCTACCCTCTTGGGGCTCTGGTTTCCTGGGGAAGACAGTGACTACACAAAATGACACCAAATGAATACATAAGATAAACAGATCACAGGTTGCATGCCGAGAAAGCAAGCAGAATAGGCCTCCGAGAGGGAGTGTCTGCTGAAGTTATTTTAGAAAAAAGGCAGGAACCGGCCCACTGCATCTGTTTGGGGGCTTGGCCAGGCATCCAGCATGGGGTGTGGAACCCTCCCTGTTCTCAATTCCCTGGGTCTGCCCCTCTTGCTGGGAAGGCCATCGAAGGTAACCCCTGCCTCTGAGCAGTGGAAACTCCCCAGGGCTGCTATAATAAATTATCGCTATCTTGGTGACTTAAAACACACCAGAAATTTATTTTCTCACAGTTCGAGAGGCCAGAAGTCAGAAATCAAGGTGTCTGAGGAGCCAGGCTTCCTGTGAACTCTCCAGAGGAGAGTCCTTCCAGCCTCTTTCCGTTTTTTTTTTTTTTTTTTTTTTTTTTTTTTTGGGGGGGCTCCCAGCATTCCTGAGCTGGTGGCCTCAAGCCCCCAATGGGCTCCACCTCCATGTGGCCCCCTCCTCCAGTGCTTGTGTCTCCTCTTCTTTTTCTTACAAAAACAACTGTCACTGCATGAAGAAGCCGCCAGGATAATCTAGGATAATCTCACCTCGAAATCCTTAATTTTATCACATCTGCAAAGCCCTTTTCCCAAATAAAGTCATGCTAGCTAATGGGTTTTGGGGATTAGGGCATGGACATATTTTTTTGGGGGGGTTACTAGTTAACAGGTTACATCAGGTGAGGGGAAGGCTCTCCCCCACTGTCAGCATCCATTTGCCCAAAGGATGTCCTGCTGTTATGCATGGCTTTTCATTAGCACTTAACTTTGAATCGAGTTGGTTCTGGTTTTATTGGAAAGTATTTAAATCTTGGAAGCCACATTGCCTGGGTTTCCTTATTGAGCCCTGTCAGTTTCTCCCCCTTCTCTGAAGACCTGGTCAACTTTTTCCCCTTTCTCTCCACACATGCTGGCCCCTGCACTCCAGCACACAGACACCAGTGGGGGGAGGGCACTGCCCTGCCTGGGAGCAGGCCTCTAACAGCCTCCCACTGCATCAGGCTCACCCAGGATTTAGGGCAAGCGGAGAAAATGATTCCCAGCTGGAAAAACAACCAAGTCTGCTGGGCTGGCCCAGAACACAGGGGAAGGAGCTCAAGGCTCAAAGTCCATCCGGTCTTTGTTTTTGTTTGTGTCTTAACTCAAAATCCTTTTTGTTTCTGTTAGGAAACACACACAGACACACACACTAAACATTTAACCAGTTCAGAGGAGTAGGAAAGAAGATGGAAAGTATAAAATGAAAATGACTCTTTTCCTTTTGCCAAATTCCATTCTTGCAGCTACTTTCTCCAGAAATAGATCTTCTCCAGAAAACACACATTCCCGGAAGACACGCACGGCTGTGCACATACTCGTGTGTCCATGCTTTTCATTAAGGAAAAGGGCTGTTCCTGGGTTACTGTTTCATTAACCAAAAGGGTTGTTTCCCCTAGACCTGCACATTCCTTCTCCTTCTTTTCAGCTATCTTGGAGAGCTTTTCTTCTTTAGATCTATGGATTGAGCTCATCATTTGTTTTAGATCTCATTTTTAATCAGATCCACTCAGTAGATCCACTCAGTAGATTTCATTTTTAATCAGATCCACTCAGTGGATGTACCATAATTTACATAACACTCCTATCTGCTTCCAGTGGGGTTGAGTTACACTCAAGATTTACTTCTGACTCGACGTGGCATTCTTTCCACTGTAACAGTGCATGGAACAAATTATGTACACATAACATATATGCAGTAATATATTATTTTTACCATGTGACATATAGAACAGTATATGTAATATATAACATGTATTATATATGTTACTTATATAAATGATCACTGGGTGACTATAATCGTTACTTTCATACATAAGGAGTGAATTTTTAACTTCTGACATGAACGTGGGAAACTAGGGTTTCTAGAGGTGAGGAGCAAAGTCAGGGGGAGCGACATTCCCAGGGCCTTATTCTGTATGCCGTGTCACACTGCCGTTGTTTTACCTTTCCTGGGATAATTTGACAAGAATTTCATGCTTCAGCCTTTCCGTTCCCAGCATCACATCCTCTGGCCACATCTCTCCTCTCGTCAGTTCTATTCCTGAGAGCTAGGACTGCACAGGCCTGGGCATCTGAGTAAGTGCAGAGGGCGAGAGCACCGTCAAGGGGGACTGGCTCCTGATGGGCTGTACACCCCACAACCCTCGGGCCACATGTGTCTGTGTGACTTCCTTTTATTTCATTTCTTTTTAATTTTTGTTTATTTAGGCACGCAAGAGCTGGGTACAGGCCAGAGATGCAGGAGGGTGAGAGGATTCAGCAGAGATAGAGTGGGGAGTAGACCAGGCAGACTGACTGAAATACACTGCTGAGAGGGCCAGTGGGGAGACAGGGAGGTCTGCTGTGCCATGTGGGTTGCTCCCTGGCTGGCCGGGAATCAAACTTGTGCTGCAGAGGCTGCAGATTGCTTCATAGTGCGGTGCTTAACCCCTTGTGTTATAGGACAGGGAGAGGGGCAGCCCAAACCCCGCAAACCTGCCTATTCTACATGGGTTCTGCCATCCGCCACATCAACACAAAACATATGACACTTTAATGGGAAGGATCTTTAATAAAAACTAGGAAACAATACAGGTAAGGCAAAGAGTCTAGTTTCTAAATGAAGCACCCAAAGTTACCCATCCCCTCATGGGTAAAACTCCATCCATATGGGGTCGGCCCAGAGCAAGGCCCCAAAGCCTGCCACAAGTCTAAAACATCTTCCAGTGGGGACCCACAGAAAAGGGTCACAAACAACCAGACAAGCCCGGAAGGAAAAGAGCAAAATAAACATCCAGATAAAAGCTGCCATTGTCACCTCCCCACGGGTCTCACCCACATCTGTGTCACCCAGTCCACGACCAAAAGACAAGCGCAGTTTCTTCACATGTCTCTAGGCTCCATGCGCCTCCTCCAGGTCTCCTGGCTCCATCCTGCTTCCTTCCTCAGTCTCTTCTGCAGCTTCTCCTCTTCCTGCTCAGCTCCACCCTCCCTTGGGTGGGGCAGGGAACCTCCCCCTTTCCTGGGGACCACCCTGTTGCACTTGCACCACCAGCAGACCTCTCCTGTTTCACCTGCTGCTCCCCTCAGCAGTGTACTTCGGTCAGTCTGCCTGTTCTATTCCCCACTCTGTCTCTGGTGACTCCTCTCACCCCCCCCCCACACCTCTGGCTTGTACCCCAGTTCTTGTATATATAAATAATCTTTAAAAAAAAAATTATAAAGGCCCCTGCATGACTTCCTGTGTAGACTTCTCCTCCGGCCACTGTACTCAGAAGGAAAAGAGAAATAAACTTGACCCTGTTTTTGCTCGTCCCAATTCCCGAGAGGCCTAAGAGCCGTGTGGTCCAAGTCATTTAGCTCGTGGCCCTGGCTACAACTCCCTGCTCCTTGGAATGGTACCCGGACAACTTATGACAGCGATGCCAGCTCGTCAGGTGGCGTGGTGAAACCAAATAGGATTTGGTAACATTCACGGCATCGGTATGATAGAACACTGGCACGGAACCTGCCTTCTGGCCTGCGTGGCCCTGGGGAAGCTCCGAGCCCTTTGACTCTCTGTTTCTTCAACTGCCAAAAGCAGCTGGAACTAGGGTCTGGTTCTTGGCCAGTAAAAGGGAATGGAAAAGAAGCTTCGGTGCAGAGATTCTCAAACTTTGCTGCACACAGAAGTCACCTGGGAGACTTAAACTCTGATGCTCAGACCACACCCCAGATCCATTTAATCAGATCATCTGGGTATTTATGAAACAAATGGTAACCCAGGAACCAAGTGGACAACCACGCCTGAACACCAGAAACTTACTGCAACCTGCCACACAGTCACCGCTCAACACGCTTCTGGAAGCTAGAGAAATTGTAATTCCAAACGCTTTGTGAGAACCTCTGGTGCATTAAGGAAACCAGTGAAGGAGTGTCCAAGACTGCCATCTCTTAGAGCCAGGGTGGTATGAGGTCAGGGTCTGATTGTTTGGAAGCTTCTGGAAAGTGAGGTAATGCATCGCTGAAATTCCTACCCTTCCTCCTTATCACAGTCCTTTTATCAGCTCTGTGCTGAACTAATCTCTGCCTCAGGAGAGGATGCTGAGGGAAAGCCCCATGGGCAGAGAGCCTGCTGGGTGTGGGGGGTACCTGGGTGCCGTCCTTAGGCAATTCCCGAGCCCCAGCAGTCTCCAAGACCCCTAAATCTATATTTGGTCACTTCTAACAGTTAACTCTAGTTGGTTGCTTGAGATTAGAGATTAAAATTAGCTTGTGTGTTAAGATACTAAGAATAATCATGCACATACAGAGGCTTGGAAGGATTCATGACCAGCACCCCACTTAGGGAAATTTCCTAACCCCTGAGACCATCCTGGGCAGAACGGTCAGCTGCTGGTGTCCCCCCAGTACACACCATCCTCTGACCAAGTCACATGTCCCTCAGCATTCAGACAACCTACACAAGGGATTCTCAAGCTGTGACCCCCTGGGGTACAATTGTTCCAGCTGGGCCTAGGAATTTGGGGGTGAACATGACTCCATGCTATAGAGGCCAGGAATGGACATGGTGCAGGTTTTCTGATCCAGCAGACCGGGTAAAGGAGGAGTCAGAGTCCTCAGTGGCTTTTTGCAGGTCTTTTATTGGGATTTAGCAGGTACATGGCAGGCAGGAATGCTGGGGGGCCGGGAGGCTGGCAGTCCTCCCAGCCCCCAGCAAATCTTCGCTCTATCTGGGCTCTCTGGCATTCTCTCTGCTTCTGCTTCTCTTGCTTCTCTCTCGGCTTCTCTTTTGGCTTCTGCTGCTTCTCTGCTTCTGCTGGTGTCCCTGTGACACCGCCCTTAAAAGCACAGTCTCAGCCCAGGTGAATCCCATCTACCTATGCCCACACCCTACTCCAGGTGCCCGCCATCAGGCATGCATTCAGGACCGCAAGGATCCATCATCTATCCTGATGGTGGGAGGGCAGAAAAGCCTGACATTTTTTCCTTACCCTATACACGCCAACACCTATACTCATAAATGTGGAAATCCCTTTTCTACACCTTTCCCAGAGTAAGAGGGCTGGCGTTATCTGGGTGAAAGAAGCAAAGATGGAAAAAGAAGCCGAGATGTGGCCCGTGTGATGGTGGTTCAGCCTCCACTGCGTTCAGGATGCCCACATTTCTGCTCTGCAAAGCCTAGAAGCCCACTCTGACGGCCAGCAGGGTCCCACCTGCACCGGGGGCACACTGGGACAGAAGCTTGCTGCGCAGGAACTCACAAGCTGTGCTGCCGTCCAAGAGGTGAGAAGCTACAGGCTGAGAGCTCACACCCACCTGTTGTCAATTACTGCAATTGATTCAATCTGTGCAAAAAACGTTGCATAAAGGCAACACACACACAGAGCTTTTGGGGGCCGGCATTTTCTACCTCGGAGTAGCCTTTACTCCCTAGAAGGCCTCCCCTGACCAGAGAGGATTCCCCATAGTGTCTGTCAAGTGCTTTCACGTGCCCATGATTAGTCAGGGCAAGAAGCAAACACAGAATGAGACCCACGTGTTTCTCCAGCGCAGCCCAGTGAGTGCTAATGGGATTAACGTGGTGCTTGTAAGTGATGGTGAGAAAAGTTGGTGCTTCACAGATATTATCCTGCAGCCTAGAAAATTGAGACTATTTGATTTAGGGCACTGCGGGCTGGGTGCCAGCTGTATTTTGATATCATTAGGAATTAATTGGTTCACATTCAAAGATGGGGACAGATTCCAGGATGCTCAGTGGTCTCTGTGGCATCAGGAAAACCAGGCAGGCCTAGAATGGGTCTGTGATGCCAGGTGCTTTTCAAAGTCCCCACCTGTGATCTTTAAACAGTTCTTCCAACTTACTGAGGAGGACCCAGGGGCCCAGACAGGCGAGGTAACAGGCTGGGGTCACACTGTCTTCTGTGGACTTGATGCACCTCCAGTGTCAGGACTGGATCCCATTGTGATTGGCTGATGCCCAAACCACAGGGCCTGCCACTGCTCCTGCCCATGGCCATGGACGCCTGGGTCTGGGCCATCTATGTCTTAGAAAAATAAAACAAATACAGTGGTGTGTGTGTGCAAACACAGTCACTCACATGTGTATGCATGCACGTGCTTATTCTCACAGACAATCAGCAAATATTTGCAAATATTGAACAAATATGAGCCAGAGACTGGGGACACGGAGGAAACAAGGCAGGCATCCCTCGTCACAAAGAAGTATAGTGGGGTAATGATAAAAAACAAAAGGACACCCCATTTGAAGCAACACAGCCTTGCCTTTCATCGTCAGCCCTGCTTTGCTTTTTAGTCTGAGTGACTTTGCCCCTCACCCCTTACACTTCCCTTTTCTCAATTAAAAAATGAATATCCATTTTGGGGTGTTGTAAAGATTGGAGATAAGGTAAGCAAAGCTCCCCAAATGTAGCAAGTGCTCAGTCAATTGTCATTTATGCTGGCAGCAGGGTGGGGCGTGGGGGGATGCTGCAAAGTGGGAGGAACTGCGAAGTACTCCTAGAGGGAGAACTTTTGAGTGACCTTCCATTTAGCAAGCAGAGAAATTACTTTTCAAAATAAGAAAGAATTACACATGAGGGACCTCCCTGGTGGTGCGAAGGGTTAAGACGCAGCACTATGAAGCTAATCCCAGCCAGGGAGGTGACCCACATGGCGCAGCAGACCTCTCCTGTCTCACCTTGCTCCCCTCAGCAGTGCATTTCAGTCAGTCTCCCTGTTCTGCTCCCCACTCTATCTCTGGTGAATCCTCTCACCCCCCCCCCCACACCTCTGGCTTGTACCTCAGTTCTTGTATGCATAAATAATCTTTAAAAAAATGAATTACACATGAGAAAAGGTGGTGTTTAAAAGCACCATCCCAGGTGTGTGCGTGTGTTTGTGTGTGTGTGTGAACATGTTTGTGAGTTCAAGTGTTATGGAAGGAAGAGCTGCAAGTAGTACCTACAGATGACTCAGGCTCACAAAGGGCAAAATGTTGTGTAGAATTAAACAGGAAAATTCTTCCAAGTGCTGCTTGTCACATGCTTACACGTTATATTAACTTGAACTGCCTTAAGTGAAAGATTCCATAGGGAGACAAGGAGAAAAATAAAAAGAATCTTCTAAGAAAAGGATCGAAACTAATTTGCAACTTCCCCTGAACACCACCAGCAGGATTTTAACAAAAGTGGATGCCTATGGGGTGAGAATGGCAGTGTGGTTTTCCCGCATGCCCAGGACTCTCACTCACACACTCATCTGGCACTTCATCTGCCCCCCGGCAGGCAGTTCCCAATATTCTCCATGTGGATATTCTCACTCAACCCACACACCCACGCGGCCATCCACTACTCAGGTCCCCTTGCACAGCTCAGGAACGCTGAGGCTTATGGAGGGTAAGTGGTTTGCTCAGTCAGGGTTTTTACCCACCCAGCAGTCTGGTTGTCAAGCCGAGCCTCACAGCTCCTGGTCTCAAAGCCACAGGGCCTACTAGCCAATGTCTGAACCTACGAAGGGGCAAAGGGAGCCGGGGGTCGTGAGCCTGTCTTGCATTCTGGCAGTCGCCCACCAGCTGTGTGACCCACCCCAGGGAATCTCAGGGTCTCCCAGCTGCAGACGGCAAGTGGGGCCATGTGTGAGATCTGCTGGTCTCCAGCCAGATCAGACAGTGGAATGTCTCCCTTCTGTCCTCTCTTTCTGTTTAACCCAAGCGCCCCATTCTTTTTTTTTAAAAGAGTTTATTTATTTTTGCATAGAAGAACTGGGGTGTAGGTCAGAGGTGGGGAGGGGTGAGAGGATTCACCAGAGACAGAGTGGGGAGCAAAATGGGCAGATCTACTGAAATGCACTGCAGAGGGGAGCAGTGGGCAAAGCGCCCCATTCTTAAGCACGAGGGCTGGGCTTGACTTTCTTTGGCTGGAGAGCAGTGTCTGAAAGAAGTCAACAATCCAGAGACATAGGAGACAGCCAGGCAGAGGAAGACAAACAAAACTGACACTGAGCAAAAATGCAAAGGTATTCAAAAAGTGTGCTCTAATTTTCACTCCCCTGCCTGAAGCCTGCCAGACACAGGGCTTTGAGAGAAAAGAGGGGGAAAAAAAATCTGATTTGTACTGAAAGGGGCCAAAAATAACCTTGCTTTCTCCTGCAGAAGAAAACAGAAAATTCTGTGGTTTCCTCCCATTTGGATGTCCTTTTTTCCTTGGCTGTGGTGGTGGGGTGAACTTCAGAACTCAGTCCTGAAGGAGGTAACAGGCAGAAACAGTGCAGCAAGACAAAGGGGGGCAGTGGGGGTCTGGCTGAGAAGGGGTCAAGTATGATTTAAAGACCAGAGGGTTTAGCTGGGGATGGGCATAGCTCCAGGACAAGAGAGTCCATGAAAAAGAGGTCTTCATTTGCATATGTCAGTTTCAAGCTATAGCTTATCAGCAAAAGCCTCTTTTTCAGCTTTCCAAGAAAAGTCATTTATGTCCTTCCGTCCCAACCCCACTGTTTTTGGATCCGGGCCTTTTATTATTATTATTATTATTATTATTATTTGGCCAAAGCCTCCATCTTCCCTGCATTTTCTAAAATACTACTCTGATGTCTCTCCTTCTTCAAAAGCTTCTGGTGAAGCCCCATCAACCATGGAAAACTGGTAGAGCTCCCAAGCACTATGCATTTCATCTGTCTCCCTCTACCCTCTCCCAGCACGGAGCATCCACATTTCCCCTGTGGTCTCCTGCTGCTTCAGGTCAGGAGGGCTGCTTCAGCCCTCCTCCCTGCATCCCGCCTCTTGCCCACCATCTAAGGCAAAGCTCCTTTTCCTCCCCACAGAGTCCCCTCAACCAGGTGGTTCCTTTTTCTGAAGGAAGAACACTCTGCACAAAAGGGGCCTCCCTGGTGGTGCAAGGGGTGAAGGTGCATCCTATGAAGCTATGGTGCATCCATTGCAGCATGAGTTCGATCCCCATGCCAAGGAGCTACCCACATGGCGCAGCAGGCCTCTCCTGACTCACTCACTGCTCCCCTCAGCAGTGTATTTTAGTCAATCTGCCTCATCTGCTCCTCACTCTGTATCTGGTGAATCCTCTCACCCCTCCCCACACCCCTGGCCTGCACCCCAGTTCTTGTATGCATAAATAAATGAATCTTTAAAAAAAAAAAAAGTTCTTTCATGCAGTTGTCAC
Source organism: Talpa occidentalis (assembly GCF_014898055.3). Taxonomy (NCBI): domain Eukaryota; kingdom Metazoa; phylum Chordata; class Mammalia; order Eulipotyphla; family Talpidae; genus Talpa; species Talpa occidentalis. Next base: position 30,464,484 of record NW_023601754.1, read on the forward strand.
AGAAGACCTGAAAACTAAGCACACTTTCCCCCAGTTTGCTGATGAGGAACCACGGCCCAGAGAGCAGGGTTAACATTGCCAAGGTCACACTGAGAATAAGTGATGGACGTGTTGCACCCCCATTTCTGGGCAGGAGCCTGTTGTGATTGACAGCTGCCAAAACCACACGTGAGCTTCCTTCCTGTTGTTCCTGAAGTCTCTAAATTGCATGCCCTTGCTTCTAACATAATTAAGCAGCCATTCCAGGTGTTGCTGCTGCTGCTGGAAAGGTGGATGTTGCCCTGCAAGTTTTTGGCCTCGAAGTTTCTCCACAATGCAGAGAATCTATTTTTAGCTCAGAAATCAAGCAGGATGTGATTATTCCTTCCAAAAAAATATATATTTTTTTCCAAATGCATATCTCATTGCCATCCCCCGAGGAAAACCCTGACCAGGCCAAGGAGAACGTAAATGCAGACACAGGCAAGCCAGGGCAGAAAGAGGCCTTGTGATTAAGAGGGGATGAGGGCCTCCCTGGTGGCACAAAGGGCTAAGACACAACCTATGAAGCTATCTGCAGCCACTGCAGCACTAGTTCGATCCCTGGCCAGGGAGCTACCCACATGGCACAGCAGACCTCTCCTGCCTCCCCACTGTACCCCTCAGCAGTGTATTTCAGTCAGTCTGCCTGTTCTGTTCCCCACTCTGTCTCTGGTGAATCCTCTCACCCCCCACACCTCTGGTCTGTACCCCAGTTCTTGTATGCATAAATAAATCTTAAAAAAAAAAAAAGAGGGCCTCCCGGGTGGTGCAGTGGGTTGAGTGCAGTGCTGTGAAGCTGTCTGCTGCCTTTGCAGCGCCGGTTAGATTCCTGGCCAGCCAGGGAGCTACCCACATGGCATGGTAGACCTCTCCTGTCGCACCCACTGCTCCCCTCAGCTGTGTATTTCAGTAGATCTGCCTGTTCTGCTCCCCACTTTGTCTCTGGTGAATCCTCTCACCCCCCACACTTCTGTTCTGTACCCCAGTTCTTGTACTCATAAATAAATAAATCTTAAAAAAAAAAAAAACATGAGCTGCAGTGGCTGTGGATAGCCTCATAGGTTGGGTCTCAACCCCTTGCGCCACCAGGGAGGCCCAAGATTCAGAAAGTATAATCTTTCCCTTCTCTGTATTGCACAATACTTGTATTAAAATTCCTTTCTATTGCAGGTCTTATGCACTAGAGTATATTTTGTCTCGATGTGGCAGATGGCAGAATCCATTTAGAGTAGGCAGGTTTGGGGTACTCCTCACCCTGCCCTAGAACAGGGGTGCAAATTCTTAGGTCCCACCCTGGACCTGCATGTGTGTCCTAACAAGCCCTCCAGGTGACCCTAAGCATGTCTGAGCATGTGCTGTAGAGAAGTAGACATGGTCCTGTCTTCACAAGGCTCATCTAGCCACCGCTAAGCTGCCTGTTTCAGCTCCTCTAGCCACTGCTGTGCAGACAGCCTACATGTCTTACCTCCCCCAGCAAAGCTGTGACACAGAAGACCCTACAATCCCTCTTTTTTTTTTTTTTTAGATTTATTTATACAAGCACTGGGTACAGTCAGAAGCGCGGGAGGGTGAGAGAATTCACCAGAGCTAGAGCGGGGAGCAGAGCAGGCAGAAGGACCGAACTACACTGCTGAGGGGAGCAGCGGGCAGCAGGAGAGGTCTGTGCGCCATGCGGGACGCTCCTCCAGTGGCCGGGGAGCAACCAGGGATTGAACTGGTGCCACAGAGGCTGCAGGCAGCTTCACAACCCAGTGCTCAATCCAGCGCTCAACCGCTGCGCCACCGGGGAGGCCCCCTACAATCCCTCTTAACTGACCACAAGTGCCTTGTATGGTCAGGCATCATGTTAACCTCCAGAGAAGCTATGGAAATGAGAAAGGCACAAGCACCTGTCTTTGTAGGTCTAAGAACCTAGCTGGAAAACAGATCTTCAAAATAATTGATAATGGGCCTCCCTAGTGGTGCAAGGGGTTAAGTCTCAGCACTATGAAGCTACAGCAGCCACTACAGCATGAGTTCGATCCCCAGCCAGGGAGTTACCCACATGGCGCAGCAGACCTCTCCGGTCTCTCCTGCTGCTCCCCTCAGCAGTGTATTTCAGTAGCTCCACCTGTTCTGCTCCCCACTCTATCTCCAGTGAATCCTCTCACCCCCCACACCTCTGGCCTACACCCCAGTTCTTGTACTCATAAATAAATAAATCTTCAAAAAAAAATACTTTCTGAATCAAACAGTTCTTGGATGCATAAATAAAATATATCTTTACAAATAAATAATTATAAGTGATACATGAGGTCCTGATGGTGGAGAGTAAGTGGTGTGAGTCCGTAGCAGAGCAGCCAACCTGACTCAGTTTACGATGATAAAGTGACCATTAAAGAGAGGAGAGAGGAGAAAGGAAGAAGGGAAGTAGGAAGGAAGGAAGGGGGAAGGTGAAAAAACAGCTGATGTTTTTTCTAAACTTTGCTTCCTATATAATCTGCATCTGCATCTTTTATATTCTTCTTTGCATGGAGATTTGAAGCAGAGCCACTTGGTGACGCGGACTTACTTCCTGGTAGACTCTTCTTCTTCTTTCTTTCTTTCTTTATTTATATTTTAGTTTTATTTTTATATTCCCCATACAATTGCCCCCTTATTTTGACCCCAATCCCTCCTTTTCCTGCCCTCCCCCCATAGAGTGTTTCTGGTTCATAGTTGTTTGTTGATTTTGATTTTTTCCTTCTTATAGTTATTCTTTTTCCTGGTCCCTTATTTAGGTTTTCTAGATTCCTGCTATGAGTGAGACCATCTGGTATTTTTCTTTTTCTTTTTGGCTTATTTCGCTGAGCATGATCCCTTCCAGCTCCATCCATGTTGCTGCAAATTGCATGGGTTTATCTTTTTTGATTGCTGAGTAATATTCCATGGTGTATATGTCTGGTAGACTCTTCTTTGATGGAAAAGTCATTCTTCTCCTGTCATCCAGCAATTCTTCCAAGAGTCTGACAGGACTTCCCGGGATTTGTAAAAAGCATTTGTAACTCAGAATCAGAGCCCTAGAGCTCTGTGAATGGAAAGAGCAGGGTGGCTCTGGGGAATCCTCCCTTCAACCTGACATTCGTGTTACCAGGACACCATGGGCCCTCCCTGTGGGGGCCCCTGACTAACACCCACCCCCCCCTTCTTCCTTCCAACCTCACTGAGTTGTCAGTGTCTGTGCCAGGTTTCTCAGGAATCTGTACCCCTCTGAGTCCCAGAAACTGGGTCTAAATTCGCCTTGACCAGTGGTTGTCTATTTGGCCCGCACATGAGAATTATCTGGAGAGCTTGTTAGATATATCCCCACAGTGATGATCTAATCCGGGGTCACTTCTGGTCAATGAGCTGTGATGGCAGAAGCACTGCAAGGCTTTCTGATACCTAATCAGAGACCCAAGGTGAGAGCAGAAAGCCCTTTTCTGCCTTAAGACAGTGCTGTCAGATTCCAAAGCCTGGGATTGCCCAGCCCCACTGGCGTCAGTGGAGCAGAGAGGTGAAAGGAGCTTCATCCTTGAGGGTGAACCTTGGGTCAATCAACTCTGAACCCCACCCCCTACTTCTCTATTCACTAACTGTGTGACTAGGCATACCCTTTAGTCTCCTTTATTTGTCAAATGAGAATTAAAAACACTCATTTCACAGTGTTGCAGTTACTAAAATACCATTATTTTAATAATAAAACTATTGTTAGTATTAACAAAAGGCTACTGAGACAAGTTGCTTCTCCCCAATCAGACTTTGCTTTTCTTGATGTACTTTGAGATGATCTTAAGAATTTGATTGTTTATGGATCTGTCCTTTAAAGTTTTATTTTTAAACATTTTAAAAAACATTTTATTTATTTTTGCATAGAGAAACTGGGGTGTAGGCAGAGGGGCGGGGGTGAGATAGAGTGGGGAGGAAAACAGGCAAATCAACTGAAATACACTGTTGAGGGGAGCAGCGGGCGAGACAGGAGAGGTCTGCTGCGCCATGTGGGTAGCTCCCTGGCTGGGGATCAAACTCAGGCCATGGAGTTGAGAGCAGTGATACTTAACCCCTAGGCCACCAAGGAGGCCCTGTCCTTTAAAATTTGGACATTTATCATTATAATAAAATGATGCATATATTTTTCTAATGATGCATATATTTTTCTAATGGATCATGTCTTGGCCTTGCTTCTGGGGTAGAGTCAACTTATCTTCCCCCTGAGAATAGTCATCGGTCCATCTCTCCTCTGCTGCTGTCTCTGCAAATATGTGAGCAGCACCAGGAAAGGGAATGACAGGCTAGTGGTCCAGGCTGGGCTGGACTGCATGGGCACTGTGCTGATGTTGTCACCAAGAGGCTGCCCCTCTGACCTCTTCCTATGTCATTTGAATCAGACACATGATGCTCATTCATAAAAAGCAGGACAGCATCTACCAATGAACACCTGGAAGGAAGTCTCAGGACAATCTCACATAAGGGGTGTCTTCAACTTCCTCTGAGCCCCTGAATGTGGTGGGTTTGGCCAAGGAGGGTCGTGGGGGTCCCCCTCCTTTCCCGTGTGCTCTGGAGCAGCTCAGGGACAACACCCTTTCTTTCTGCAAGGCCTGAGTGGTGAGTGTGAACCTGACACTAGCTGTGAAAGGAGGCACTGGAGTGAAACTTGCTGGGTTCAAATTTGCCACTTTATGTGTGGTGGCCTTAAGCCAGCCACGTCCTCTCCTGGGTCAGCAGAGTCCACACTTTCTTAACAAGGCCATTGGATTTTCTCACTTCAAGATTTGTAACTTCCAGAGACATCTTTTTCTTCTGAAGGCATGTATTCATTTATTTTCACAGAGTTTTTTTCTCAGGGTGAAGGTTCTTAGTGTTTGAATAAAATAGTTCTTCTCAAATGTGTTGCGCGCTTTTCTAATCTTCAATTGTCTTCACGTCTGAATGAAAGGACCCCAAATACTACACTGCATCAATCTTTTATTTCTACCAGATAGCTCAAGGTTAGGATGTTCTCTTGTCCTCGAAAGAAAACAAGGCCAGTTAAAGCGGAATATATGAATCGTGCCCAGCTTTCCCCATGGAGGAGCGGGTGCAGGGGGTGGGGATGCTTGGGCCTTTTTGTATTGCTCATAAGTTATTATTTTAGAGATTTATAAAGGGTCTTTTCATAAGCACTTCACAAAGCAGATTGGAACAGAAACATCTTATGATTGCGTTAGACCTACTGAATTGCCAACAGAGGGGAAAAATCCAGTTGGGTTTGACGAACTCAATGTCATCAGTAATGTCATCCGTGGCATCTCTAAGATGTGGTCCTCAGTGAGGCTACGTTGCCTCCATTCTGGGTACCAGGAGCAGTGGTTATAAAATAGCCAAGTGGCTAAGTCTCTCTGAACTCTCTTTTCTACTAATGCTTCTTTCAGGGTTCTTTAAGTAGCTAAATGACTTATCCAAATACAAGTTGATAGTCTTCAACTTCTGGCACCCATTCATATTGCTAACTTTCTGAACATGTCCTCCAACCCTCATTTTTGTCTCTCAATATTCTCTCCAGGTTGCATATCTTGCAGAAATCCTCTTTCAACCATATCCTCCCACCAAAGGCAGGGACTCTTCTGTGTACCCACATTAGGCCAAACTTATCTGCTGGATGATTTTGGAATTACCTGTTGACTTGCCTGACTCCCTCGTTAGTTGGGAACTCCAAGAGGAGAGAAGCTTTGCCTCCCTTGCTCATCACAGCACTGAGCATGGTGCCTGGCATGCTTTGGTGATGCTCAACAAATGTTTCTTGAGTGAATGGATCTCTGCACTCAGACCTTCTCTTTCACTGGAGTGCCGTTCCAGAATAGCTGGCTTTCCTCCTCCACATGTGAATTTAACTCAAGTTCATATTTTCCACGAGACATCCTATACCTTGAATATTAGCCTTGGGCTAAAACCAAATTTGGGTCTTTCATAACTTATGGAACACTGACACCCTTTATTGATTAGTTTGTAAACTCTACCCTACCCAACCCCATCTTCTTTTATCCTTTCTCAGTAGCTGGCAGCCAACACCCACTCATCAGGCCCTAGACTCCAAGTCTCCTGCCATCTACAGAAAATAAATCAAAGTTAGCCCTCCCAAGTCCTTGCCTTACACATAATTTGGTCATATATATGACCATAGACAAAGGCCAAAGGAACTCTCTAAATTTTGACATTCATCATTCCCTAGACGGCCATTAAAAATTTCCTCTTAAATTCAGATTGTGGTGTGGTGACTACACCCCTTCCCAATGAAAAAAAAATTAAATATGGCCCAACTGGTTATAAATTTTGCACTCATTTCCTCCATATTTACGAACATTCATAAAAAATTGAGAAGTCTCATGAGCTATATGGATGGGTCACTGTATAATTACCTATGAAGAGAGAAAAAAGTATTGAGGATATAGAAGTGAAAGAATAATATATAATTCATAATATGGAGATGAAAGGTGGGTGAATATGAAGTGGCTCTTCCCTTGAAAATGTTTAATCATTTTTTAATATCAACACACCTTATTATAAAGACAACATGGCTTATCCAAATACAATCAGCAAAGTACTATGGTCTTTAATCAAAAGATTATGGAATTCTCAAATAGTCCCTAGGATAGAGCATTTTATGAATATGGTTTGAATATCAGTTAAATACAGATTTCTTAATAGTTGAACCATTATGTAATTAAATAATATTTATATAATGACAATTGCATACTCCGTAAGTGAAAGTTAGATTTAATGAGACATTTATTGGCACAAATGATTAATAATAAAACTCTCCCTGCTGAAGGCAATTTATACACACACGATATGGCCAGGAAGAAAAGCTCCTTTTAATGCTTACCTTCTGTGCCATACTGCCTCCTCCTACCCAGTTCAAATCAATTCCTTATTAAAAAACATCAGCCCAAGTCTTAAGGGCAATAATCGTTAGGAGTGAGACAATGGACAAAGGCACCTTTTAAAACATGTTGGGGTTATAGCAGATTTGTGCCAAGACTTAAATTTTATTTTTGCTAGTAAATGGGTCTTTTTCCCCAATAATTTGTGGAAAAGTCTCAGGGACCAAAATAAGCATGGTTCTGATTTTGGGGGAGATGCACATTTGAAAAGTAGATGATTTGGGGATCATGTAGTCATCTTCTCAAATGTGACAGTGCAGGAATGTAGGGCAGATTCCAAGCACTTGACCAAGTGCACACACTGTGCCAGGCACTTTTGTCCATAAGGTCAGAGGTGGAGAAAACACAGGTTTTATGGGGACTTAAAACTGCAGGAGCATCCTGACAATGACTGCCATCATGCCCTCCTCACAAAGGGTTAGGAATGGCGTGTTACCCAGGATGGGCTGTGGGGTATTCAAGGATGTTCTAAATGACCCCATGTGACCCCTCAACATGCCCTCATTTACATTATAAATCACAAACCTAGTTTTGAGTTCTGGATTGACTGCTTTTTACCCATGCGCCCCCCAGGGAAGTCACCGAATGTTTTATGGTCTCAGTTTTTCCTGAAAAATGGTGATGTTGAGGTGTCCCTTCTACCTCCATACTTCAGAGGAACAAACAGAGCACTGGCGACTGACAGCTAAGCTCCCACTGCACTTTCCGCAGACTCCAAATGGAAAATGCAGCATAAGATAGAATGTTTGGTGCCTTCCAGGTGGCGCAGCAGTTGAGCCTGGGTGGCAAGGCTGCCTGCAGCCTCTGCGGTGCCAGTTTGTTCCCTGGTCGCTGGGCAAGGGTCCCACTTGGCGCGCAGACCTCTCCTGCCTCCTGCTGCCCCCTCAGCAGTGTATTTCGTCAGTCTGCCTGCTCTGCTCTCCCCTCTGGCTCTGGTGAATTCTCTCACCCTCCTGCACTTCTGATTGTACCCAGTGCTTGTGTAAATAAATAAATAAATCTTTAAAAAAAAAAGATAGAATGTTCACTGAGTCATTTCCTTCCCACCACTTCGAGCAGAGGAGATATCTGTTAATATTGAGGGAATAAAGGGGTATGTTCAGTAAACTCTGCTTACAGTTTTCTTCAATTATTTTTATTATTCATAGTTAGATAGAAAGAACAGATGTCACTATCCTTGGGGAAAATGCACATATATCAGAAGACAGTGTATTAGAGAATCCAGATGTTTTGACTTTGGCCCCTTGCAGAGAATGGCAACATCACTAGGACCCTGTCACTGGCCACATCGTCTCTTCTGAAATGGGTCTGTTACAAATGGCAGCATCCCCAAGTTTGTATGGGCCCTAATTGCTATGTTGCTTCAGAAAACAGACTTCTCAGGAAAAGCCAGTCTGGACTGATCCTGAGGTTGTATTTGATTTCTCAAGATTCCCTATGGTGAAAAGATAATTTGGACACATATTCTCCAATAATATCAACTCATATCCTAATGTCAACACAACTGTCTGCCAAATTCCAAGTAACCGGGTCTAACAAACCCAACTCTTTATTGTCAGTTGAAAAGCAGAAAAGATGATCTGATCAAGAAAGATAGGTCAGATTGTTTTCTGTTAACCAGAATGGGATTTTATCGGCAATGACCATCACATGACCCCGTCCTTCCAAAATAATACACTGACATGACTGGACAGAACTCTAGGTCTTCACAAAGCCCTGTGACCCAAAAATACAATTGATCCATGTTTCCATGGCCTCTTGCACTTAGGTTCTTGTATTCTGTCTTTCTCAGTGGGGCTTGGAGCTGAGTTGACCAGTTATTTGTGAGTAGGCAGGGCAAACCTCCTCAGATCAACCAAGACAACCTCCCTTCTACCCGACAGGCTCTTCCCCACATGCCAGAGGGTGCATAATGACTATGGATGATTCTGAGACCACAGGGGATGGTGGAACTGCCAAACTGAGGTGGTCACAGTCCCTGAATCACAGAGAAAGACCACCAAAATCTTCAGAGCACTCACAGAAACAGATCCAGTGTTCTATATAGATATAGAAAGAGGAGTTGGCTCATGCAGTTAGGGAAGCTGAAAAGTCCCAAGATGTGGGCCTCATTAGTGGGGCAGGGGTTATGTCTCAGCATGATCAAGCTATTGTCAGCCACTGAGGCATGAGTTTGATCCCTGGCACAGCAGACCTCTCCTGTCTCGCCCGCTGCTCCCCTCAGCAGTGTATTTTGTGAATCCACCTGTTCTGCTCCTCACTCTGTCTCTAATGAATCCTCTCGCCCCCTGTACCTCTGGTCTATGCCCCAGTTCTTGTAAGTATAAATCAATAAAAACAAATCTTAAAAAAAAGAGTCCCAAGATCTGCCTGCAAGCTGGAGACCCAGCAAAGATGGAGACACAGTTCAGTCTGAGTCAGAGACCTGAGACATAAGCATCGTTCTGAGTCTGAAAGGGGATTTGCCCTCCCTCTTTTGTTTGATCCCAGCCCTCGTGGTAATGGATGGTGCCCACTCACTCTGGCGAGAGAGGACTCGCTCTGTCAGTCCTCTGATTCAAATACTCCTACACACACACACACACACACACACACACACACACAATGTTTTACCAGTGATCTGGGCACCCCTTAACCCTGTCAAGTTGACACATAAAATTAACCATCACAATGAAACCCCACTTTGCATGAGTGAGAGATACACTTTCAGTAAATTTTCACTGGGTCCCTGGGGGCCCTGGTTATAACATCCAATCTCAACATCATATAAAACACACATATGGATCCTGCTGATTGAGGACCATTGATAGACAAATTTGGCAAATTCCTCCCAGTGCTAAGTACACTGACAAATACAGAGGGAGTTTGCTGCCAACTGCAGGTAAGGGTCTTGAAAGACAGAAGGGGAGTTCAGAACTCAGAGGTTCTGCCTGGGGAAGCATCTGTTCCCTGAACAAGCCTCCTGGCCCCTGGGGACTGACAAAGTCTTGGCAGACAGCAAACTTCCTGGGCCGAGCCCCCTACCGCCCTAATCACTGCTTCCAGAAAATGAGAGCACCTCCACAGGAGTATTTTTAGATCAGCTTAATTTCTAGAAGCCGCCACATCTGAGTGCTCACACTTGATGTGCAGGCTGTTACTGATGCCTTTGCTCTTCAATTTCCATTATTAATATTTACTACAATATGATTAGTCTGGTTCTGTGCCTCTGAATTAGAGGTTATTATAACTTTTCCCAACTGCCAAGCCCATGAAGGAGATATTTGTACTCTGCTCTCTCCATAACCCCACAGACTCTTGGTGTAAGTGCCATTCTCCCCTCGGGCGTGTGCCCTTTGTGGCCAGGCAGCTACTTCCCCGGGAAGCCCTCACTGATCACCCTTTAGCTGGGTGAAATACCCTTTCCTGAGACCTCATAACGTCAGACGCTAATGAGTGACATTTATTTCAGTGAGAGTATATTACGAATACTCCAATTTGTTTCTCCCAGACTGTGAGGCTCTTGCGGACAGAGATTGAGTCATAACAGTTTTATTTCCAGCACTAGGGACACAGTCTAGTGTATCCTTTTATTCATTTAAGAAAGATTCATTGAGTACCTGCTGTGTGCCAGGCACTAGGAAGTCAACGGAGAACTAACAGCTGTCAGGGTCCCAGATCTCACAGAACTAACAGTCCAAAGAGACAGAGGGTGACAGGCCATTAGCCAAAATTGGCTCTAGTAAGCACAATCATACATGGGCCAGATGATCTGGGAGAAATAAGCATGATTGTATAACAATGTCTTACTCTGTCCTCCCCCGAACAGATCTTAAGCAAAGGATCAGTGCCAGTTGTTTATTTGGGAGGTGATTTCAAGGAGTGCCATGAAGGGTGGGGAAGGGAGACAAGGAATCGAGGAAAGCCAGTGAGGGTGATATTAAGCAGCCTGTTGCTGCTGTGGGGACTGAAGCTAGCCCGCCCTGCCAGTGTTCGAGGGACGGTATGGAGCATGTGTGAGAACACAGCACGGTGAGGCAAGACCGTGGATATTTATCAACCAATTCTCATAACTCCTGGTGCCTGGTGGAGGACCCAGGCTCAGGGGATTGATTCCCTGGCACTTGTAGCCTGAGTTGTATGGCCCAAGCATGTTCCCCAGCCAGAGACGACCAGGGAGAGAGATGCACAGGGTGGTCTGTGGGAGAGTCCAGGCTAGCTCATGTGGACATGAGTTGGGCACCAAAGGAGCTTCTACAGTGCATGCAACAGAGCACCCACCTGACCCAGGTCAAGGTATCAGAGAGAACTGTCATGGTGAAGGATCTCTACACTGAGTGCAAAAGGATAAAAAAGATGAAGACATTGTGAGGGGCAGGAAAGGCATGGGTGGGGGAACCCCTTTAGGAGAAGGAAAAGTCACTTTCTTGTGATCAGTGCAGTGGAAACATGAAGAACTGGGTGGGAGGGGAGGGATGAGATGAACCCTGGGAGGTACTCGGGGCCAGTCCACGACAGCCTTACAGCCTGCCTCATACCTACAGCAATGGAGGGAATGGAATGGACAGGTTTTTAGCCATTGTTGGTCACCGGGTTAGATCTGTGCTTGAAAATGATGCTGTTGAGACTGATTCTGAACAGTGGATGCAAGTGAGTATTGCATTTGTCCAAGTGAGGACAATGGGGCAAGGGTGATGGTTGGTAGGATGGAAAGAACATGGAGGATGTAAAGGTGGGTGTGACGGATGAGTGCGAAGAGGATCCCAGGGGCCTGGTATGGAAGCAGAGTCACTGGTGAGTCGGTACTCCCCGGAAGGGAATAACTGTAAGTCAAAGATTCAGTCCTTTTTTTTTTTTTTTTAAAGATTTATTTATTTATTTATACAAGCACTGGGCACAGTCAGAAGCGCAGGAGGGTGAGAGAATTCACCAGAGACAGAGCGGGGAGCAGAGCAGGCAGAAGGACCGAAGTACGCTGCTGAGGGGAGCAGCGGGCGGCAGGAGAGGTCTGTGCGCCATGCGGGACCCTCCTCCAGTGGCTGGAGAGCAGCGGGGGATGGAACTGGCGCTGCAGAGGCTGCAGGCAGCTTCGCAACCCAGCGCTCAACCGCTGCACCACCGGGGAGGCCCACAAAGATTCAGTCTTAAGTCATTTTGAATTAGACAGGAAGAGATTATGCCAAAGTAGCAGTTTAAATTATCTGAGTGGGTGCACCAAACAGGTCTGGCCTGAAGAAATATAAATGCAAATTCTCTATTTCCAGATGACTGCAGGTCTGTGTGAGGAAGCCCAATTGGGCCATACAGAATCCAAATTGGTAATGAATGGGTAGCGCAAGAGGAATTTCTTAGCTATATGTTTCATTTCTGAGTTAATTTGGACCCTCAGTGGTAGGCCATGAATTCTGTCTATTGCTATATATCCCATGATAATTAGCTCTAGTCTTAGGCAAAGGTCAGATGCTTAGAAATGCAAGTGGAAGGATGGATGGGCAGGTGAATGGATGTGTGGGGATCAGTGGATGGTGGATGAATGGATGGATGGTTGAATGGATATGTGAATGGATGGGTGGGGATGGATGGATGGGTAGATGGGTGGGTGGATCCTCCTAAATACAAGGTCTAAATGAAGGACTGAAGAAGTCAGTGAACAATAAAATAAGGATTGAATGGGGAGTGAATGATTGATGGACAGTAGCCTCTGCAAGGGGATTCCTGACTGTTGTCCATACTACATAGCTGCACTGGGAGTTGCATGTTGTGAATGTGCTAATTAATGTGAAAGGAAATGCAAACACAACCTGAGTTTTCTCATTCATGTAGATGAACCTTTGAAGAAATTTCAGTTTATTCAGAACAAATTCATTTCTTTGAATGATGCTGTGTCCCATATACTTCTATTCTCTGAACATGAAAATTCTCCTAGACAATCTTCCCAGAATTCCCTTATCATTCCAGAAGTGCTGAAATGGCACACCCAGGCCTATGGTTAGGGGCATCTTGGTAAGTTAAGGAAGGACTGTAGTAACTATCCTGGGGCTCTCTGAATAGAGCAGAAGAATGAGCTAGTTACACAGATGTGAACATTAAAATACATCTGTTTGCTTTACATCTTGGAATTGGTCACATGCATATTTTTTAAAGATTTATTTTTATTTATTTATGCATACAAGAACTGGGGTGTAGGCCAGAGGTGCGTGAGTAGGGGAGGTGAAAGGATACACCAGAGACAAGAGAGGGGAGCAGAACAGGTGGATTGACTGAAATACACTGCTGAGGGGAGCAGCGGGCCAGACAGGAGAGGTCTGCTGCGCCTTGTGGGTTAGCATCCTGGCCGGGGATCAAACTTGTGTTTCAGTGGCTGGCAATAGTTTGATAGCATTGACTTTTACCCCCGTGCCACCACGGAGGCCCTGATTTTGTAGATTTTGTAGGTTAACAGATGAAAGTCCAGAAAACTCTTGAATGAATGAAATAGAAGATACCTCCAGGAATTGTCTGTTCCTTGTATTCATTTCTTTTTGTATATTTATAGGGTGCCCCTTCTATGCTAGGTCCTTGTGGGTTAGGGGGCATGGGTAGAAGAGCCGGATGGATGGCCAGAGACTGTGTAGCCCAGAGGCCACAGGGCACAGAGGTTCCTCTATCCCAGCCTGAGCTTTCACAGGTTCTTGCATTTCAGAGATCATACATACCCCTCCTTTTTTTTGAAATATTTATTTTATTTATACAAGAACCCGGGTACAGGCCAGATGCGCGGGAGGGTGAAAGGATTCACCAGAGACAGAGCAGGGAGCAGAACAGGCAGACTGACTGAAACACACTGCTGAGGGGAGCAGCCGGTGAGACAGGAGAGGTCTGCTCCCCATGTGGGTTGCTCTGAGGCCAGTGGGGATCAAACCCACACTGCAGAGGCTCCGGACAGCTCTACAGTGCTGCACTCAACCGCCCGCACCACCAGAGAGACCCTCCCCCACTCACACACTTTTTAGTCTGATTATGGGCCTGCATTGGATTTTGAGTCAGAGACCCAGTTTCAATCTCAAATCGGTTATACCCTTTCAGTGTGACCTGGTTGTCTTAATTCAGCGAGTGTTGCCAATATCTCTAAAGTGGGAAACTGACAATCCCAACCTGATAAAATCTGTGTATGGGGGCGGTGGTGGAAGAAATTGGCTGGCATAAAACTGGTGCTCAGTAAATACTAATTAATGAAAATAAAGAAGATGGCTTTTACTATGAGACCACAGCAAGTAAATATAAACAGGGTTAGAGCTAAAAGCTTGCTCTCAAGGTGAAACTGGTCCAAGAGAATCAAATAGGCTTCTCTTGGAGGTCAGAGAGATTCCAGAGCAGTTCTGCATGTTTCCAAACAGAAACTGTGGAAATATTCAGCAGGGTTGGTATGGATAGGGAGTTGAGCCATATCAGCATGTTCCAAATGTTACTTTATCATGAAGCCAGGAACACTTAGGTACTGAGGATTTTTCTTGCAACAGCCTGGCATACAAATGAGAAAAACAGCTATGCTAGGGTAGGGGACAGCCCCCCCGCTTGCTAGCTCTCCCTTTTTACTGCAGTTTTTTTTGGAGATGCTACAAATCCTCAGCCCCTTCCAGCCCCCCAATCCTGGGGTTTTCAGATGCAGTAATTCTACTCAAATCTACACCTGGGCCAGCAGTAACCTAGGGCAGGCAGCACAGCTGTTGTGAGTTGGGTATTAGTTGCCCAGCAGTGGTTCCCTCTGCACCCTTTATGGTTAGGCAGTGCCAGTGCACAGGACATGGGTTCACCTCTCCCATGCTCCCTCACAACCTGCGCCCAGAGCTGTGGACACAAGACTTTCATGCCTCTGACCATCCGAGGCAGCTCAGCCCAGTGACAGCCTGGAAGCCCATGCACTGAATCTCTGAGTGTAGGTCTGGGGACAGCCATTCTGTGCTGGAGATTTTGGGTTGATTGGTGCCCTAGGTGAACAGAATAATTTGTTCAACTTTTGACACTAAAACAAACACAGCCATAAAGTTTGTAAAATAAAGGATTCTTTGGTGATAGTAGTAGATTCTGCAGGCAGGAGTCTATTCTAAATCAAACTGGGAAGTCAGTACTTGGTTTCCTAAATCATTTGTAAATATTGACCTTTGGAGAAATCTGTGTCTCTCAGCTATGTAGGTAAGCATGCCTTTTTGTTGTTGTTTTCTATTCTGGCTTTGTTGTGGCTATAACTGTTGTCATTGTATAGTTATTTTATTTATGAAATCCATTGGATTCATCCCCAAGTGATTTGGGTGGTGAAAATGGAAGCTTTATCTGCCTTTATTTTCTCCCCAAAGGGTGTGATATCACTTGGCAGTGCAGGGAGCCCAAAGCCTTCTTCCAAAGCCTGCTTCTGCCCCCATCTTGCCTTGATAAAGCCCAGGTTTCCCAAAGACAGGCACCGGGGTGTAGCACTACAGGAATAATAAGTTGACAGAGGTCACCCCAGATATGACAAAGCTATGGCAACAAAAGTCACCAACTTGGGGACATGTTTTTTGGAAGACGTAGACAGTGGGGACATGAGAAGGTGATGCAATTACCACATGTTTTTTCAGGCACATCTAAAAAGGGCACTTGAACAAATGAAAATATTTAGGGTTCTATTCTTTTCCATTTGAACTAAAATCTCAGCTCAGTTACCACTGTGTTAACTAACCACTTTGTTCTATTCCTTCACCTCTACATAAGGGATCTCTTAGTCCTAAACATAAGGGGTTATGAAGAGAAATAAAACAATTTGTTCAAAACATTTGACACCTGTAGGTGCTCCAAAAATGTTTCTTTTATTTTAGTTTACCATTTTCTTGAATTTAGAATATTTGAAAATGTGTTTTGACCATCCATTCATTCATTCATTCATTCATTCATTCATCAAACACTGCCTTTTACCCCCTATATCCTAAAATCCAACTTGAGAACAAAGGATGTAAAGATATGCTACATGCCCAGGGCCTTAAGTATACCATTTACTTGAGTTTCTGGTTATAAAGAAAAGTCTCAGGTGTCAGGCAAAGTTCAGAGATTTTATTTCCTCTTGTAGCTTTATGACTTTCAGACTGTTCCCCCCAAATTGTGCTTAATTTTAACTTCATTAACTTCCTGTTCTGTCACAACAGTTGAATAAGGATTTCTCCATGAGCAGTATTCAAATAAGCTTTTAATGAGCTATTTAATTAAAGGCTAATTGAGGTGAATTCATTAAAGATTTCTAAATTATGCTTATCAGGGTAGCTATGAGATAAGTTTTAAATATTTGTTTTATATTGCATTGTTTGATCATAAAAGTATGTATAAAATTACTTTTAAAATTACTAATTAGAATGTGGGTACATTTTTTTCCTTAATATTTGAGTGGGACAGTTAACAGATCAATTTAAAATGTGTTCAGTGCTGGGCTGAGGCTATGAGAGGTTACTAGTGACTATGGTGGAGGTTGTTGTGTTTGGTCCATGAAAAATACCCAAGTCTCTTACGATGTGACATTGCTGGGCTGTCTTTGATCTGGGTTTCCAAATGCAGAGATCACGACTGCTTAAATGCAGGCTTTTACCAAGGCCTTGTGACTCTTGGGTTTTGGGTTGACACTGTGAAGAATAGGGCTGCATCTGTCCCGAGCCTAATGCCACTTGTGAAACATGATACAGCTTCTCCAGATATACCAGGGCAGCCTAATCTTCAGGGCCCCACTTGTAGGGATAATAATTTATAGCTCAACAAGCACACGATATGCATTGTGTCTCTTCCACTCGAGGCACAGTCCCAGACACACAAAATACAGACTAACCAGGGCTGCCAATGGGTTAATGGCAGACACATGAATCACCATCACACTGGGCTATTTTTGTCCTTCAAGACCAGGAAAAAGCCCCATGAGAGCCTGGTCAGGGCAGGGCGATTTGTCCAGTGAGGACTGGGGATCTAAATCTTTTTTTTTTTTTTTTTTAAATTTTTTTTTTTTATTTTTTTTTTTTAAATATTAAATTTTATTTTTATATTCCCCCATACAATTGCAAACGCCCAATTCTGACCCCAATCCTTTCCCCCCCGCCCCCCAAAAAGTGTCTCTGGTTCATAGTTTTTTGTTGATTTTGATTTTCACTTTCTTATATTCATTTTCCTGGTCCCTTATTTCAGTTTTCTAGATTCCTGCTATGAGTGAGACCATCCGGTATTTTTCTTTTTCTTTTTGGCTTATTTCGCTGAGCATGATCCCTTCCAGTGCCATCCATGTTGCTGCAAATTGCATGTGTTTATCTTTTTTGAATGCTGAGTAATATTCTATGGTATATATGTACCACATCTTCTTGATCCAGTCATCTATTTTTGGGCATTTGGGTTGTTTCCAAAGCTTAGCTATTGTAAACAGTGCTGCTATAAACATAGGAGTGCAGGTGCTCTTTGGAATTGATGTTTCTGTGTCCTTTGGGTAAATACCTAGGAGTGGAATTGCTGGATCATATGGAAGCTCTATGTTTAGTAGGTCCAGAAATCTCCACACAGCTCTCCATAGTGGTTGGACCAGTTTGCACTCCCACCAACAGTGCACAAGAGTTCCTTTTTCTCCACATCCTCGCCAACATTTGTTGTTGCTAGTTTTTTTAATATGTGCCATTCTCACTGGTGTGAGATGGTATCTCATGGTAGTTTTGATTTGCATTTCCCTGATTACAAGTGATGTTGAACATTTTTTCATATGTCTGTTGGCCATTTTCATTTCCTCTTCAGAGAAGTTTCTTTTTAGCTCTTCTGCCCATTTTTTGACTGGATTATTTTCTTTGTTGTTGCTGAGTCTCATCAGCTCTTTGCAGATTTTTGCGATCAGTCCTTTATCATTAGTGTTGGGTGCAAAAATGTTCTCCCAGTTGGTGGGGTTTCTCTTTGTTTTTGTTATTGTCTCTTTTGCTGTGCAGAAGCTCTTTAATTTGATGTAGTCCCAGCTGTTTATCTTTCTCTTCACTATCACTGCTTTGGGTGATGTGTCTGTAAAGATGTCTTTGATGTGCAAATCCCGTAGTGTTTCGCCTATATTTCCTTCTATGTATTTTATGGTTTCAGGTCTTATGTCTAGTTCTTTAATCCATTTTGAGTTGATTTTTGTGTATGGTGTGAGGTAGTGGTCAAGCTTCATTCTTTTGCATGTAGCGACCCAGTTTTCCCAGCACCATCTATTGAACAAACTTTCTTTGCTCCAATGCATAGTCTTTGCTCCTTTGTCAAAGATTAGTTGACCATAAATCTGTGGGTTTATTTCTGGATTTTCTATTCGATTCCATTGGTCTGTATGTCTGTTCTTGTTCCAATACCATGCAGTTTTGATGATTATGGCTTTGTAGTATAGTTTGAAGTCTGGGAGTGTGATGCCTCCATTTCCTTCTTTTTTTTTCAGTAGAGCTTTGGCTATTCGGGGTTTTTGGTGATTCCATATGAATTTCATCAATAATTGTTCTATTTCTTTGAAGAATGCCATTGAGATTTTGATTGGAATAGCATTGAATCTGTATATTGCTTTTGGTAGGATGGCCATTTTAATAATGTTTATTCTTCCAATCCATGAGCAGGGGATGTCTTTCCATTTCCTTGTGTCTTCTTCTATTTCTTTTAACAGTGTTTTATAGTTTTCTTTGTATAGGTCCTTTACCTCTTTTGTTAGATTTATTCCCAAATATTTGATTTTTTTTGTTTCGATAATAAAAGGGGTGGTTTTTTTGATTTCTTCTTCTTCAGATTTATTGTTTGTGTATAGGAAGGCCACTGACTTTTGCGTGTTGATTTTGTATCCTGCCACTTTACTGAATTGATTGATGAGTTGAATTAGTTTTTCTGTGGAGATTTTGGGGTTCTCTATGTATATTATCATATCATCTGCAAATAGTGATAGTTTGACTTCTTCTTTTCCTATTTGGATTCCTTGGATGTCTTTCTCTTGTCTTATTGCTCTGGCTAGGACTTCCAGTATTATATTGAAAAGCAGTGGTGAGAGTGGACATCCTTGTCTTGTTCCAGATCTTAATGGAATTGCTTTCAGCTTTTCACCATTGAGAATGATACTGGCTGTTGGCTTGTCATAGATGGCCTTTATGATGTTGAGGTATGTTCCTTGTATCCCAAGAATTTCAAGGGCTTTTATCATGAATGGGTGTTGCACTTTGTCGAAAGCTTTCTCAGCATCTATTGATATTATCATATGGTTTTTATATTTCTTTTTGTTGATGTGTTGGATAACGTTGATTGATTTTCGGATGTTAAACCATCCTTGTGCCCCTGGAATGAATCCAACTTGGTCATGGTGAATTATCTTATGGATACATTGTTGGATTCTGATAGCTAAAATTTTATTGAGGATTTTTGCATCAGTGTTCATTAGGGAGATTGGCCTATAGTTTTCCTTTTTTGTGTTGTCCTTATTCGGTTTTGGTATTAGTGTAATATTGGCTTCATAGAACGTGTTTGGTATTGTCCCTTCCTTCTCAATTTTTTGGAAGAGTTTGTGAAGGATAGGCACTAATTCGTCTCTGAATGTTTGGTAGAATTCATTTGTAAATCCATCAGGTCCTGGGCTTTTGTTTTTGGGGAGGTTTTTGATTACCATTTCAATTTCGCTGCTTGTAATTGGTCTGTTTAGGTGTTCTATTTCTTCTTTATCTAGCTTTGGGTGATTGTAGAGTTGTAGGAATTTGTCCATCTCCTCTAGATTGTTGAACTTGTTTCCATATAACTGTTCATAGTAGTTACTGATTATTCTTTTGATTTCTGCTGTGTCCGTTGTGATTTCTCCTCTTTCATTGATGATCCTGTTTATTTGTGCTTTCTCCCTTTTTTCCTTTGTGAGCCTGGCTAGGGGTTTGTCTATTTTATTTATTTTTTCAAAGAACCAGCTCTTGGTTTCATTGATCTTTTGGATTGTTTTTTTAGTTTCAATTTCATTTATTTCTGCTTTGGTTTTTATTATTTCTTTTCTTCTACTGGTTCTGGGGTTTTTTTGTTGTTCTTTTTCTAGATCTTTGAGCTTCGAGATTAGGTTGTTTCTTTGAGTTCTTTCTTGTTTTTTGATGTGAGCTTCTATTGCTATATATTTTCCTCTTATTACTGCTTTTGCTGCATCCCATACATTTAGGATATTGGTGTCCTCCTTGTCATTCAATTCAAAGAATTTTTTAATTTCTTCTTTGATCTCCTCGTTAGTCCAGTGGTCTTCCAGTAGTGTGGCTTTTAATCTCCATGAGGTAGGATAGTTCCTTGCCTTCTTTTTATGGTTTATTTCTAGTTTGATGCCTTCGTGGTCAGAAAAGATGGTTGGTATGATGTCAATCTTGGTGTATCTGTTGATGTTTGTCTTGTGCCCCAGTATGTGATCGATCCTGGAGAATGATCCATGTGCGCTTGAGAAAAATGTGTACTCCGTTTTTTTTGGGTTTAGCGTTCTATAGATGTCTGTTAAGCCCAAATGCTCTAGGTCCTTATTTAGAGCTTTAGTTTCTTTACTTTTTTTTGTCTTGTTGATCTATCCATTGTTGATAGTGGTGTGTTGAAGTCTCCCACTACATATGTGTTTTCTCTGATGTCTGTTTTCAGAGAGGACAACAGTTGTCTGATATATTTTGGTGCTCTTTCGTTTGGTGAATATATGTTAATGAGTGTTATTTCTTCTTGAAGCATTGTCCCCTTAATCATAATGTAGTGACCATTGGGGTCTCTTTTTATTTTTTTGAGTTTGAAGTCTGTTTTATCTGATATAAGTATAGCTGTTCCTGCTTTCTTTTTTGGCCCATTTGCTTGTAGGATTGTTTTCCATCCTTTGACTTTGAGCCTATTTTTATCTTTTGTAGCTAAATGTGTTTCCTGGAGACAGCAAAAGGTTGGGTTTTGTTTCTTAATCCAGGCTGCAACTCTGTGTCTTTTTATTGAAGAGTTTAGTCCATTTACATTTAGAGTTAATATTGATATGTTAGCATCTGTATTTGCCATTATGTTTGTCTTTCCTTTGATTTTATTTATTTATTCTTTTAATAACTTTTTTTTTTTTTTTGGTCTTCTTTCGTTGTTATTCGTCCCTCTGAGGTTCTGGCTTTAGGATTCCTTGTAGTATTTTTTGGAGTGGGGGTTTAGTCGCAATGAAATTCCGGAGTTTCTCTTTGTCTGGGAAGGTCCATATTCTTTCTTCATGGAGGAAAGAGAGCTTTGCGGGATAGAGTATTCTTGGTTGGCATCTGTTTTCTTGGAGTCTGTTGACTATGTCCCTCCACTCTCTCCTTGCCCGTAGTGTTTCTTCAGAGAAGTCTGATGTCAGCCTGATTGGTTTTCCTTTGAATGTTATCTGTTTCTTCCCTCTTGTCAGCTTCATTATTTTTTCCTTGTCCTGGATTCTTGGGAGCTTTACTATTATGTGTCTTGCTGTGTTTTTCCTTTCGTCGTGGAAGTTTGGTGTTCTTCTTGCTTCTTGTATATCAATTTTCAGCTCCTTCTTCTCATTTGGGAAGTTCTCTTCAATTATATCCATGAATATTTTCTCTGTTCCTACATCTCTCTCCTCTCCTTCTGGAATTCCTATAACTCTTATATTTCCTTTCCTCATGGATTCAGATAGTTCCTGAAGTCTTTCTTCATTCTTTTTCCTTCGTACTTCTCTTTCCTTTTCTGTTTTGGTTCTTTTTATTTCTGTGTCTTCAAGATTACTTATTCGTTCTTCCATTTCATCTATTCTGCTTTCATTGCTTTTCCCAGAGTTCTTTAGTTCCTCCATTAATTCTTTGATCTCCTGCATTTCTCTTACTTCCCTCTTTAGGGACTCAATTTCCTTCTTCTGATCTATCACTTTTTTAATCATGGCAATTTTAAATTCTCTTTCTGGAAGGCTCAGAAGTTCTTCCAAGTTGCTGTCGTTGCAATCTGGGGAGTGGTTTTCTTTTTGTGGTGTGCTTCTTTCCTGAGGAGTTGTTAGGTTGCGTGTGGTTCTTCTACTCCCTACTGTCTGTTTTCTAATTTGTCGTATGCATTGGGACACTGTATTGCTCGGACTGACTGACATCTTGGGTGAACTTCTCCGCTCCCCTCTGGCTCTTCCAGGAGCCATCTCTGTCTTCTGGGGGAGCTTTCTGCTGGTTTTAGGCAGTTTTTACTTAAGAAATGTCCCTGTTCTCAAATGGCGAAGCGGGATGCAGTCCCTGCGCCTCCGGTTTCAGGCACACTCTTCTGCGCACCCGGTCTGCCCCGGACGTGGGTGCCTGCTCCCTCTGTGGGCTCAGACTGCTGGTCGGAAGGGGCCTGGCGTGGAATAACTTCCCGGCTGGCCACTGGGTCCTCCAGAAACCTTCTGCCCTTTTCAAGCAGTCTTAAGAAATGTCCTGTTTTATAGGGTGTTAGTGACTTTTTTTTTCCCCTGGTCGCTAGGTGGCGCCAGAGATCTCTCCTATTGTCCTTGGGGGGCTGTTTTTCGCCTCCCCCCATCCCGTGGGACAGAGAACAGAGCGGGAATGGTAGGGTACACCTCAACAGCTTTGGGGTGCTGTGTCTGCCTTGTGCCCCACCGTCGTGGAGAAACCACGCCCCGAATTTTCGTGCCCCGGGTCTCAGTTCAAAGCCCTCAGTTCCAGGAGGGGGGCTGTAGCCCAGTTCAGTGGCGCGGGAATGGCGCCCTTTGCACAGCTCCCGTGCCTGGGCGCCTGGTTCCTGCTCACTCAGGGAGGGACCTTCACCTCAGTGAGGACCTCCACGCGTCTCCCCGCAAGCCTAGGTCGTCTCCCCGCAAGCCTAGGTCGCAGGCGCGGGGACCTGGGCAGCCGCGATCCAGGTCTGCACTTGCTTTTCAAGCGCACCGAGCGTGCCGCTCTCCGCGCAAGCTTACTGGCAGCCTGGGCTGTGTGCGCGTCTCCCGGGGTCTTTGTTCTTCTCTAATGGCGCCCGGAGCCGTTGCTCACCGCCGCGGCGGATCCTGCAGGGTTCGCCTCAGCTCCCGTTCACGGGGTGTGGTGGCTGCAATAGTTCCTTTCCACTCACAGTCCCGCTTGCTGCGTCGTTTGTTCTTGTGGGTCGTTTTGGTTTGTTGTTTCCCTCCTCTCTGCCTGTCGGAGAGTGCCGCCTCTGTGGGCGGGGGAGGGGAGCAGGGTTCTGCGCTTCCCTCCCTTCTGGTCCTCTTTTATGGCCAGTTTCTTCTTCGGGTAGTTTGCTGGAGTCACCCGTTTATCTTCCGTGTCCCGGTTCTCACTGGGACCTGCCGCTTTTCCTCCCTATTAACTTTTTTTAATGGGAGATCTTACTCGCAGCGTCTCCTCGCCGCCATGTTGCTCCGCCCCCCGGGGATCTAAATCGTGACAGAAAAGTTGCCCAGCAAAGAAGTGGGGTAGATCATTACAGGTAGAGCAAACAAGAAGTAAGCAAAAGAATATAGTGAGGTTGAGATTAATGTGGAATTCAAAAAGTACTGTATGGGGGCCTCCCTGGTGGCACAAGGGGTTAAGATGCAAACTATGAAGCTATCCGCAGCCACTGCAGCATGAGTTCTATCCCCGGCCAGGGAGATACCCACATGGTGCAGCAGACCTCTCCTGACTCGCCTGCTACTCCCCTCAGCAGTGTGTTTCAGTCAGTCTGCCTGTTCTGTTCCCCATTCTGTCTCTGGTGAGTCCTCTCACTCCCTGCACCTCTGATCTGTGCCCCAGTTCTTGTATGCATAAATAATTAAGTCTTTAAAAAAAAAGTACTGTATGGGGTATAGGGTTGGGAGATAGGGCTGGAGAGTGAGTCAGATGGTAGATACAGCATGGTGGATTCAAGTTTGAACTTTAAAGTGTTGCATATTTATGGCTTTGCTCTTTCTGTGTCTCATGCACACACACACACACACAAATTCAGGCACAATAAGGGGCATTTATGGGTTTCTGTAAATAGACTGAACATGAAAAAGCCAAGAGGAAATTAAGAGATCAATATCACAAGGTTGTGTGATTTGCATATAGAAAGAGATGGGCTCAATCAATTCTGGCTGCTGTAACAAAGTGTCCCAGATTGGATGGCTTATAAACAACAGAAATTACTTTCTCACTGTTCTGGAGGCTGGAAGTCCAAGATCAGGATGCCAACATGGTGGTTTCTGGTTCTGGTGAGGTCTTCATTCTGGGTTGCATATCCCAGAATTTTTTTGTATCCTTGTGGGCAGGAAAGAGGGTTAAGAAAGTGCTTCAGCTCTGTGTGTGTGTGTCTGTGTGTGTGTGTGCACGCGCGGAGGCATATCTATATATCTATATCTATATATATACATATGCATTTAATATATATATTAAATGTCCCTTATTGTGCCTGAATATGTGTGTGTGTGCATGCATGAGAGAAAGAGAGAGAGAGAGAGAGAACAAGAGCCATAATTCTACGATATCTTAAAGTTCAAAGTTGAATCCTTCAAGCTGTATCCACCCCCTGACTCCCTCTCCAGCCCTATCTCCTGTCCCTATGCCCCATACAGAACTTTTTGAATTCCACATTCATCTCAACCTCACTATATTCTTTCACTTAATTCTGATTTGCCCTTTCTATAATTTCCTTCCCCACTTCTTTGCCAGGCAATGTTTCTGTTACACGTTCATATAAAATTATAAGATGTTTCCAGATTTTGTCTTAGGTGTCTGGATGGTTCAAGCAATGAAGGCAGAGATGCCTGGTCAATATATGTCTGGGACACTTTATTAAATGGCTGCACTTCATTTTAAGAGTGACATTCAGGAAGATAAACAAGCAGGCTGATGAGGACACTGAAGTCATCACCCACGTGCATCTACCAAAGGAAATGGAGCCATTGAACAAGGAGCCACAAGCTGTGGTATAAACCTGTGGTTACATAAATGACTGCCACATGAAAGGAGGGGAGAATCGCGTGATTCTGGAGAGACCAGTCAAATTTTCCTTCCCTATATCAAAACTAAAAGTTTGAAATGATTGGCCATGGGGTGGAGAAGAGTGCTGTGAAATGGTGAGCTCCTTGTCCCAAGGATGTCACAAGAAGGGGCTAAGACATCTATCATGACTGTTTTAGAGGAGACTGCTGCTGGGATGGGCAGGGAATGGTTAATGGACTTAGATGTCACTTAGGCCCCATCCACAACTGCAAGTGAATGGTTCTGTGAGCCCTTGATTGCACTAATTAATCAATCATTTGGGCCTCTCTTGTAAGGAATGGTTCTCTGTGTGTGCACGTGTGAGATGAATGAAGAAAACCCACATTATAAATACTGTGCAAAATGGTGCTTGGCTAATGTCACAAACCCAATGGAGTAAAACCAGTTTCCTTAGGAAAAAAAAAAAAGAAAAACTTTGTATTTTAGATTGCAAAGAGATGCTCAAAGACAGGGAGGGGTTTGTCTAAAAAGAGGAATGGTTGATAAATTAGAAATCCAACATCAATGTCCACAGTCAAATTCAGTCAGGTGAATACAGGCCCTTTTCTTGTGCGATTTGCACTCAAATGGTGCATATGGAATCCCTACTGTGTGGTAGGTGAGAGGGGAGAACAGGGTGCTCACCCTATTCGTGCAGGGGAGGAAGCACCCCTCCACAAATGCACCCACACTTTATGGAGGGGAGTCTCCCGGCTAGAAAGGTGAAAGACCTCATTTTGTTGACTCTGAGGACAAAGTCAGAGTTCTTACAATACCTATAGGACTGGATTCATCCATTTCATAGGTTAAAGATTTCCTCAATCTATACATTCACTCACTCATAGACTTTCACTCATTCAAATTAAAGGTTTTCTGAACCCCAACTCTTTAACACTCTCACTGTCTCTCTTGCCTCATTTCACCATCCTGTCTTGCCTGGGTAACTTCATTACCTCTTAACTGGGGCCTCCCTAGTGGCACAGGGGGTTGAGTGCAGCACTGTGAAGCTGTCCGCAGCCTTTGCGGTGCAAGAGTTCGATCCCCGGCCAGCTGGGTGCAACCCACGTGGTGCAGCAGACCACTCTTGTCTCACCCGCTGCTCCCCTCAGCAGTGTGTTTTGGTGCATCTGCCTGTTCTGCTCCCCACTCTCTCTGGTGAATCTTCTCAACCCTCCGCCCCAGACTCTGGTCTCTACCCCACTTCTAAAAAAAATACTTCTTGGGCATCCCCTTGTGGCACAGGCAGTTGAGCACAGCGCTGTGAGGCTATCCGCAGCCTCTGCAGCTCCAGTTCCATCCCCGCTGCCCAATGAGAGTCCCACATGGCGCGGCAGACCTCTCCTGTTGCACCCACTGCTCCCCTCAACAGTGTATTTCGTCAGTCTGCCTGTTTTCTTCCCCACTGGCTCTGGGGAATCCTCTCACCGTCCTGCGAATCTGGCCTGTACCCCAGTTCTTGTATAAATAAATAAATCTTTTTTTAAAAAAACAACTCTTAACTGGTCTCCCCACATCTATTTTTTCCACAACCTAATTGACTGTCCATATTTCTTTCAAAGTGATGGTTTTAAAAACACATCAGTCCTTAGCTAATTATGCTCAGTGGCTCTATTATACTTTCATGCTAAAAGATCCACTAAAATATTCAACCCAGCAGGCCTTAGCAGCATTGTAGATTGAATTGGATCTCCAAATTCCATACACTGAAGTCCTCAACCCTAGTGTTCCAGAACATGGCTATATAGTGGAGGCAGGATCTTTAAAGAGGGTTAAGCAAGAAAGAGGCCATTTATTTGAGTGACCCCTCATCTATTAGTTGCCTTATAAGAAGAGGAAGTTTGGATCCAGATGGGTATGTGAAGTGACAGGGAGAAGAGAGTCACCTTTAGCCAAGGTGACAGGCCTCCAAACAAAGACCCCGTGGGCACCTTGATCTTAGACTCCTAGATCCCAGCACTGTGAGAAAACACACTCCTGTTGTTAACATCATCCAGGCAGTGGCACTTTGTGGGGACAGTCCTTGAAAACTCATTCGCGGAATTTCCCAGACAGGCCCACTCTTGACATAGCAGGGTCTCCCTGGTGCTAAGAGCACCCTCCTTTCTCTCTTTCTTCACTATCTCCTGTCCCAACTGGACTGCACCTTTCCAGACGTGTTTCCCTGGCCCCAAATGGAGTGAAGCTCCCTCCTCTCACCAGTGTCTCCTGTGCCTGCTCATTTCCTTTCTTGTACCCCACAAATTATCTACTGATTCAAGTGTGTAAGTCTATGACCTCAAGAGCCATATCTGCTTTGTTTATTGCTGTAGTTCAAGGGTTTAGCACAGTGTGTGGCTCATGGAAGGTCCTCAGCTGATTTGTCACATACATACATGCATGGATGAATGAATGAATGAGTGAAAGAAATACGAATGGAGTAGTTCCCTAACCCAAGGGTTAGGGAGTGGTAACTCCCCCATTATGGGCGAGAAGATGAACAAGTCAGATTTGGGGCTCTGTGAGTGTGGCACATGTAATCCTACACATAAAGCTGACATCAAGTAGATGACCATGATAAAGCATAATAATGTTGACTAGGAGAAATAGGCCAGGCTTCACCAACAGTAAAATTTTTTTCCTCAGATGCCCGAGACTTTCTGCAGTTGGCTGGTGAAGAGAACCCCCTTATGAAAAACATTTCTTTTTTTAATTTTTTTAAATTATTTATGCACACAAGCGCTGGGGTGTAGGCCAGAGGTGCAAGGGGTAAGAGGATTCACCAGAGACAGAGTGAGGAGCAGTGCAGGTAGATCTACTGAAATACACTGCTGAGGGGAGCAGTGGGCGAGTCAGGAGAGTCTGCTGTACCATGTCGGTCACCTCCCTGGCTGGCTGGGGAATCGAACTTGTGCTGCAGTGGCTGGTGATGGCTTGATAGTGCTGTCTTTAACCCCTGTGCCACCAGGGAGCCCCCTGAAAAACATTTCTGATGAGTGGTAACTGAATGAAATAATATGGCTCTTAATAAGTTACTTTTTCCCTAAGAAACAATTCAACTGAAAACTGGTAGGGTTGTATTTGGGCACCCCATGCTCTCTAGTGGCAAATTCACTAAACTCTAATTCCTAGAAGTGTCACACATGGAGGCAGCAAAAGCCAGAGGATCTGTTGTGCTGGGGCAAAGCTCAGGGAACAGAGGCCAGGAGAATTTACTACCCCTAGAGGTAGATTGATTAGAAAGAACTGCCAGGCAATTTCCATTTGCATTTTTGCCAGCAATAGGATTGGGAAAAAGGAGATGGTTTTAAATGAGAACAGTCCAATCATTTTCTCCTAAAACTTGCTTTCAATTTGTCTCCCTGCTTCCAGAAGTTACTACCTTGCATAATCCAGGCAGCAAGGTAATCAGCACTTTGAGTTACATCGGTTTTGCCTGTTCCCTTGATAAAATGGCAAAATTCGCCTGTGAAATCCTGGAGTTCATTATGGCTTCGTTTTCTCTCCCCTTAAATCAAAGCCATTTTATCTACTTCAGTTGAATCAGGCTCCAGAAACAGCATTTTTGCTTCCGCTTGCCTTCAATTATTCATATTCCTTTGCTGGCAAAAACCCAGGCCATGCGTGAGATCCCTGGGTGGATTTGAGCTCAGACTCTGCCAAAAGCTCACCAGCGCTGGGCCTGGAGAGTGACACTCACCACCAGGTAGAAGTCTGCACCCAAGGGATAGCGACTGTCCCATGACTACGCAGTCGTGTTGGGGACTGCGTATGGACACAGACTCTCACACATGCGGGCCTTAATTGAAAAATAAAACGATTAGCTTTTAATACTTTTAAAATAACAGAGGGAAGCACACATTTACAGGATGACTGGGAAGAAGCTGCCATACGTTGTTTCTTTTTTAATAACATTGAGTTGTGTTCCGCTGTTAAGCTTATTAAGGCATGAGTGCAGAATAGTTTTTTTTGAATGGTCTTTGCTCCTTATGTTTTTTCTTCTTTAAAAAAAAAGATTTTTATTTATTTATGCATACAAGAGCTGGGGTACAGGCAGACTCACTGAAATACACTGCTGAGGGGAGCTCCCTGGCCGGCTGGGGATCGAACTTGTGCTGCAGAGGGTGCAGATAACTTCATAGTGCTCTGCTTAACCCCTTGTGCCACCAGGGAGGCCCTCCTTATGTTTTTCTTAAAAACAAATAGAACGCCAACGACAGAAGATACCGCCTGTATGTAGGGGCTGGAGTGTGCTTTTATCGGTCTCAGGGGCTGATCACACAAGTGTGCGCCCAGGGACTTGGGAGATCCTCAAGAACTCATGGGGTTTGGATACAGCCTGCGAGTCTGTCATCTGTCCAGGGGGTAGCCCATGTATGTGGACCCGCACACATGTGTTTGTTGAGGGAGGAGGTACCCGTGGTGCTCCAAACCAGAGAGCTGAACCTCCAGCTAGTCTGCTTCCACAGTGGCTCTTGCTTTTCAGTTTTCTTCCATACCCACAGGTGGCAGCATGAGGGATAGGGGCCCTTATAACACCGTGAACAGGAAGGAGTATACGCCATCCTGGGACACGATGACTCAAAATGCACCCTGGGCTACAGCTCCTCAGCATAGCTTGCAAAGCCCTCTAAGAACTTGCCCTGATACCTTTCTACTTCCTTTCTACTTCCATTTCCACCTGCAAGTGACACCCAAACATACCATGTTTGCTTCTATTTTGCCTCTCAGGCCTTCGCACAAACAGATCTACCTATACTCAATCATTTCGTCCTCTTCCAGCAAACATTTTTTTTTTTTTTTAAGATTTATATACTTTATTTATATATACAAGAGCTGGGGTGTAGGCCAGAAGTGCAGAGGTGAGAGGATTCAGACAGAGTGGGGAGCAGAACAGGCAGACTGACTGAAATACACTGCTGAGGGGAGCAGCAGGTGAGACAGGAGAGGTCTCTTGCATCATGTGGGTCACCTCCCTGGCCAGGGATCACGTCCGTGCTGCAGCACCTGCGGATAACTTGAGAGCGCTGTGTCTTTAACCCCTGAGCCACCAGGGAGGCCCCCAATAAAAGTATTTAATAAAGAGAATTTTTATTTGTTTTCAAGACATTAAAAAGATGACATCACTAAGATAATGTTTCTGAAAATAATGGAACATATGTCTGGCCACTGAATTGGAGGTTAGTATATGTGCAGGATGAGAGTGAAATGTACACTATTTTTTTCACCTTGCGTGACACTTACATTGCCTAAATATGTCTGATGATGAGGTAAGGGAGTTGTGAATAGACTATTTCTGGCTTAATAGAATAGGTAGTGCTCTATACAGTTTTCTCTCCTATGGTAGACAAGTTGTGCTCCTGCTGGGTTTGGTTTTCTCAACTATACTTCAAGATGGCCCAGGTGAAGCACAAAGTCAATTACAGCTCCGAGAGTGTCTTCTTTTCCCCACGAATCTGCCACTGGCACGTGGATGTATTTTCAATGATCATGCTTTATTCTCTTAGTTTTCTCTCTTATCTTCTATACCCTGCTGAAAATAAATTATTACAGGGGACTATTGTGAAAGTATTTGTAGTTCTACTGAGTAGCCATATTGTAGAAATGCACATTTATATAGGAAAGAGCGGGTCACCTTGGGAAATGACTTTGCATCCCCCCGACATATTCCACTAGGCATTGTGGTTCCTTTGAGTTCTTGTAATGATGCCTAATACATTCCTTTAGGGATTAGCCTTGGTAACCCTAAGGGACCCTTTATAACCTCAGAGTTTATGAAAATGCTCCTTCCTCACTCTGGCAAGATGTTCTACATGAGGAATTGCAACAATTAGCTTTTAATTATGCTTAGTCATCTCCAATTTTAAGCTAAAAGGGAGGTAGGGCCTTACTGCTTCTCCCTTGAAGTTGAGACAGAGACTTGAGCACAAACACTGCTGGTTTGTTTCTCTGCAAAAATGTGGGGTATGCAATGTTCATAGAGCAAATCCATACATTGGTCACAGTCTGCCACTGGCTGGGATTTATGTACCAGCCACCTGCTGTGTAGACAACAGTGGTCCATTATGGTGCTAAGGTTCAGCCCTTTGCAGAGCCAAAGTAAAGAAAGGCAACTGTGTTTATTTTAAATACATAATCAATCATAACCCTGTGAATGGGCACTTTTCTATTAAAGCCTTCATATATCATCTAAAGCCCTCTTGATTCTACATAATTCTCTTTTGTCTGGTTCCTTGTCTCTTGCTTTACAGTTTCATTCAGACAGTAATAAAGAACTGCTGCTCTAAACAAATCTTTCCTCCATAGTCTCTCTTTAAGTCCATTGTTAGCAGAAGAAACCTCTTCTGTAAATAATGCAAACTGGGAATGACTCATAAACACTCCAGCTACAAGGGGTTTGTGGAGCAAGGGAAAAGATCAAGTGACTTTTGAGGAAGTGAGTCCCCGAGGTTTGAGTGTTGACTTTGCCATTTAGGATCTGAGTGACCAAGGCAGTTAGTACCTTCCTGAGCCAGAGCGTCCTCCACTGTGAATCAGGAGCCTTGCGGGCTGCTTGTGGAAACCCACGCTCAGCAACACAATGCCCACAGGAAATTCTGTTGATATTACTTCTCATTCACTCCGAGACAAATCTAGATAAATATTTTATTTTAATAGGCTCGATGCCTAATTAACATCCAGAGGTAAGTGAACAACAGGGAGAAGAGGCTAAAACTTCTTAACTTAAAACAAGAAGTTAAAGAAAGGTGGGTGATGAGCTCCAAGAGAAGGCTTACGAGTAAAAAGAACTGCGTCAAATACAGAAAGCTGGGTGCCTGGCATTTCCACCTCTGACAAAAGCCTGAGAATGGGTGGGCCATTATTTGAGGCACATTTTAAGATTCAATTACTCAAACTGTCTACTCACAGAATGGGCTGCATTGTAGGTTTTGAGATTCTTTGGCTGAAGCTATGCAAACACGAGCAGCTCAGTGAGGGGGGTCTCAGCTTGATATTATCCAAGGTTTCTAACTCCCAAAGTCTTAAATGTCCCTAGGGAAGATGACAATTATTTGGCCAGTACATTGACTGTAGAAAAACCTCTCACTAGCGCCCTTATTATCCAGAATCTGGTAGAAAAGGGAGAAGGCTCTGACGTGTACTTCTCTGCATCAGATATTGGAGATTCATACACTTCAACCTCATAACACCCAGTGTAGGACCAGGTACCCAGTAGACAATCACAAGTATCTGCCCCCCAAATGGAGGAATGAACACTGGCCCTTGAAAATGCACTATTAGGGCCTCCCCTCGTGGTGCAGCGGTTGAGCGCTGGGTTGCGAAGCTGCCCGCAGCCTCTGCAGCGCCAGTTCCATCCCTGGCCGCCGGGTGAGGGTCCCACGTGGTGCGCAAACCTCTCCTGCTGCCCATTGCTCCCCTCAGCAGTGTACTTCGTCGGTTCCTTGCTCTGGCTCTGGTGAATTCTCTCACCCTCCTGCACTTCTGACTGTACCCAGTGCTTGTATAAATAATAAATAAATAAATAAATAAATAAATAAATAAATAAATAAATAAATAAATAAATAAATCTTTTTAAAAAATGCACTATTACACACACATTTTAGAATGAGAGAAGATCCCTTATAAATAGGAGGATGTCACTTTGAGCAGTCTTAAGAAACATGCCTTAACTTTTATAACGTGAGATTCAGAAGTCAAATTTAATTTCTCCTTGCTGGAGAGTTATGAGTTGCAAAATCATCAGTTTAGAGAACCAGCTGTTTATCAAAAGTTAGAACGTCAGCCATGAGCAGACAGGATAACTGCGCTAATGAAAACACATGACTTTTCATTATTAGACCAATTTGCACAACGCAATGGATGTTGAGTAAGTTGTAACAGCTACGCGATCTGTATAAAACACTAGGCTAATTTTAATGCTACAATTACCATAAATTTTCCACATTCAGATTTTACAAATAGGCCTGGAAAAAAAGGAAGTTTCCAGCAGGTATAATATTAATATCCTTGTATAAGTAAGTTTAAAAAAAAAAAAAAGACACTTAGACCAGATGCTAAACTGAATAAAATTCATGAGTTCACTCTCCATTTCCTATAGCCAGGAGAAAGTTTATTGATCTCCTGCTAGTTTTCTTCATCATGAAGGAAAATGGGGCCTCCCAGACTGATGTAAAGGCTGATGTCTTCAGAAAAGTCTATTCTTAGGAGCTTACTCCAGTGGTAATTCCAGGAATTATCCTGGAACAAAACTCAGGTTAGAACACCCTATACATGCAGCCAGAATAGAAACAGATGCAGAGTACGTGCAGCACACAGTCCCTCCTCCTGGCCCATGTTTAGCAGACATGGGAGTGTGCATGGTCCCAGATGCCACAGGGCCACTAAAACAGGAGGCCACCGACTTCCCCTGAAACTGTTTTCTTTCTTCAGGCTCAGTTAATTCTGTATACACCCTGAGGTTAAAATAATGATGAAAGCAGGGCAAGAGAGGGAGAGGGGTCAGAGGGATCAGAGGGAGGGAGAGAGGAAGGAGCAACAAGGACTGAGGTGATGGTGCACGGGTGCATTGGTGAAGGAAATTCTATGGGGACTACACCTGAGGGGGAGGAAGCAAACATTGTCTATAAATGAACAATGATGTAAATATATATATATATATATATATAAATGAAATCAAATCAATAAATAAATAATCCAAATAAAAAGGAATCATGAAAGCAGAAGGCAGCTGATGATGAAAAATGAATTTTCATTGCTTTACTAGGGAAACTGCATGCAACAATGTGGCTAGTATTGATAGATTGAAAAGTTGTCACTGAATTGGAGAAATGGTGTTTTGGGGGGGCATCTATTAATTTACTGAGTTGTGCAAATGTGCACTTTCTAATCGGCATGTTGAGTACCTTTCAAAGGTCAGCGGCAACATCAAGAGTAAAACCCAAGAGACTAGGTTGTTGAATTCTACCACGCTGAATAATCCATCACACATATTTCTTGGACATCCCCCAAAAAGGTATTTGGACATTCAACTGCTGTCCTCAGATATTGGCTCAGGAATTCTTAGCAGGAAATTAAAGAGTATTAAGGTCTCTGTGTGCAGGTGGTCAAGCCCACTGCTTATATTGTTTTTCTCATTTCTTTCTTCAACAAATATTTAAAATAAACACTGGGGATCTAGAAATAAGCAAGGAAAATGTTTTCTTGGTTGAAAGCGCTTATAGTCTATTTGACGCACACTAAAGAAACAAGTCAACATGAATATAATATAAAATAATTATGTTATAATTGTGACTTCCCCAAGAGAATATACAGAATGACTGTTATTTCTTGGTACTGCATTTACCTAAGTATGTGTGAGAAGAGCCCATGTGAGGAAACTGAGAGCTTGAGATACAGTTTTATAAACACGGGTCTGGAGAAGAAACTGATGGTGCATGAAGTGCGATGTCTTCATGAAGTGCGATGGCCGCCTCTTGCTGAGGGAGTTAAAGGCACTTCTTGGAGGAGGCGGCATTGAGTGGATCTAGAAAATGAGTGCAGGAAGGACATCTGGGGAGAGCAAATGCCATGGGCAGAAGCACCGTTTCAGGAAAAGAGCAAGGGGTGTCAGGAAAGGAAGAGCAATTTGGTCTGATGGTGTCAGCAAAAATGGAAGGATGACAAAGGGGTAGATTAGAGAAGGAACTGGTGAGTTAGAGCCATTTAATGAAAAACTTAGAAATGTGAAATTCATGCTCTGGGGATGGGAAGCCCCAGAGTCCCCTAAGAACATAAGAACCCACTGTGCAGACAGAGGTCATTGGGTCAACCCCTGCTTCCAGATTCAGTGCTGGAGCAGAATAGGAAGATGATTAGAAATTCCTATCAATAATCTTCACCATTTGATCCTAGTCACCTCCTTTGCAGCTTTAGTTCTCACTATCACCTGTTTTCCAAGCACTAAAATGACACCATATTTCTTTTGTTGCACTATGTGAGGCCTCTGGATCTTTGTACATTCTGGGGTGTATGGCATTACATTCTTTCTTCTCTTTATACCTGGCTCTTTGCTCACCCTTCAGGCTTCAGCTTAGAGGCTACTACTCCCCAAAACTGTTACTTGCTTCAGGAAACTTGAGTTGGGACCCTGGCCTTGGGCTCCTCCAGCCCTTGGTTCTTTTCTTACAGTGTGTCACACTGCACGTCATTGCTTGGTTATTATCCAGTCTGCCCCTCCCCCCTGCCTCATAGACACATAAAAATGGGCTGTGAGTTCACAAAAATAGTGACTCTGTGAATAAATAAATAAGGCATTCCCATTGCCTTATGCTGAAGAGTCATGGAATTTGGCTTAAAAAGATATTAGTTAACTTAAATATTTATTAGGGTGAAAGACAGGAAAGACCTGTAAAGACAGTTGAAACCTAAGTACCGTAGATATGTGGAGCTATGTGGCAGTGTGGCTATCTTTGAAAAAAATGTCACCATCTTTTGGATCTCAAAATGGCAACAGCTGGAGGACCAGGCTTCCATCCTGTAATGTCTTGCATCATTGCCATTTTGATGGGATTTATAAGGGGCCTTTCAATGGAAGGGGATCAGGAAGAAATTTGTCAGAGGTGTAGAAATAGTCTTGGAGCTGAGTAAGCAGAAACCTTACTTTCGAGCTGCTGTTGAAACAGAGGGTGGAGAGAGGAATGGAAGAGGTTGGAGTGGAGGAATATGGTGTTCTGAACCAGGGTTGCTTGGAAAGTCATTTCTGCAGACTTGCTTCAGCTTGACATTAGCTATTGTAGGTGTAAAAGCAAACAGAGACTAACTGGAGCCTTTGGACACTTTGGGGGCAGAAGGGGACTTTTCTTTGAAATGTCTGTCCAAATTCCAGCTATCCAGGAGGGGAGGATACAGAAGAGTCCTAACCAGAAGAGTCCAGAGACAGGAACAGAAGATGAGGTATAGAGAGAAAACTGGGGCAAGGTTGCATGTGAGTGGATTGCTATGAAGATGAGGTGCAGGGGAGGAGTCACCTGAACCTGTTTCACAGAAAACCTATAAGCTGGGTTCACTTTTCTTGCAAGCATATGCCAGCCAAGATGAACCAGTTCCATTGTTTTGGAATTGGTTCCATACCTGCACTGCCTGTGTCATAGTGAGGCCAAAGTTGACCACCAGCCAGTTTGATCCCGATGGAACAGGAAGCTCATCCAAGTCACACTCTACTGCAATCATTAGCCAGGTCCCAGGGAAAAGCAATCAATCACCAGAGTAATCAAAGAAAGGTAGCAGGGGGTTCAGAGCAGCTAGGAGTGCACAAGGAGTCCCACCTGAGTTAGACTCGGAGATAACTGGTCTTGTCTTGCATAGTTTCCACATTGAATTTAAGAAGGCAGAGACCCTGCATATTGCATGACCCCCAAATCAGCAGAACATAGATTCTCCCTGAGCAGGGCATCGGGAACAGCTTGAAAAGAACCTTCTGTTCTAAGGCACTCCAGGCAGCTGAAGAGCCTACATATAATATAATTATAAGCTCTGCTTTTTCTACCATATAATTCAATTCTATCAGAATTAAATGAGGTTAATGTTTCTTCACTCTTCAAAAATGGTGCTGTATGTCCCTTGGGTCATTCTTCTATGTTCTCTCATGTCACTGAAGAAGGAGCCTCGAGAAGACAATGTGAACCTTCCTAGTCAATTTTCAAGCTTTATGTGTTTTTGAAAATAAAGTAGTTTTTGTTTGGAAAATGCCTTATTAACTCGAATGTCTGGTATAAATGGACAAATCATAACATATGGCTAAGCAAAGACGTGTCCTGATGCCTGGTATGTTCTCTGGCACTAATGCCATCAAAAAATTCTCCCAGTCTATCTCTACCAGTATAGGAGATACAGCTCCTGATCAAGATGGCCAGTCCAGGGCCACATTTTTTGAGTGTGCTGCTGGGAATGAGAAGAAGGAATGCTCCCCCAGAGAACTGGGATATGGCTGGGGCAAAGAGCTGACCAAGGCAGAACCATTTGGTAAAGCCAAGACAAGTTCCAAAGAAAAAAAAATGTATACATGAGGAACGCCCAGTCAGGTGTCGGGTATAAGCAGAGGCAAAGAGATGAGAGGGGCAGGGCTACCTCTCTCCTCCACATCATCTTGACATGAGATATTCATTGAGCACATGCTTTGAACCAGGCTCTGTGCTGGATGATATCACAGCAGTGAACAGAAAAGCCTTCTCACCTCCAAATGGCATTTCAGCCCCAACAGTGGTGCACAAGGAGGCAGAATGATGCTGGTATTAAGGGAGGTTTTTAGTCTTGCCACTCACTGGACAATGCGCCTTTAGGCTAATCACTTAATTTCTTGGAATTAATTTGCTTCTCCACTGTAAAGCAGAAGCAGACTGTTCTGAGGCATGAAATGTGCATGAGGTGTGCACAGCAGGGGATGCCATGTTCCTCGTAGTTGGGAGCCCACACACAAGTCTTTACTCCTTCCACCATGTCCAGAGGGCTCAGGTCAGGTCTGGGGTAAACACTAAAGGTTCAGAGCTGTTGATTTCTTTTTTTTTTTTTAAGATTTATTTATTTATACAAGAACTGGGATACTGGCCAGATGTGCAGGAGGGTGAGAGGATTCACCAGAGACAGAGCGGGAAACAGAACAGGCAGACTGACAAAATACACTGCTGAGGGGAGCAGCGGGCATGACAGGAGAGGTCTGCTGAGCCATGTGGGACCCTCGCCTGTTGGCCCGTATCAAACCAGTGCTGCAAAGACTGCGGGCAGCTTCGCAGCACGGTGCTCAACCACCTGTGCCACCAGGGAAGCCCAGAGCTGTTGATTTCAATTGACCCATCTTTGTTGGTACATTGGCAGACAAAGCTGTCCATTGAGACCTTACTATTCACAACCTCTTATAACAAGAGGAAAGCCAATTCCTGATGACCCAGGTATGTTTGGGATCCCCCCCAAGAATCCAGAAAACACTTCACAGTTTCTATTTCAAAACTTACCAAGTTTAGTGACTAGCATTTAACTGAGTCATTTAATTTACTAATAGCAGCCAACTACCTCTTTCTCAGCATGGCAAATGGGTTCCCACCTGTGGGACTCAACGGGCAGGGCTGTCACAAAGGGTATGGGCTAGAACCACATACAGAAAAGTTTCTGGTCTGTAAATCACAGATCAACGAGACTGAATTCATGAGGAATTTCTCAAGAAAATGAGAAGATACCCAACTTTACTTGGCTGCTTGTTTTTTAGAGTCAATTATTCCATGCTCCTTGAAGAAAACATGAAAGGATTTGTAAGTACTAGATACGGGTGGGGTCATAATCATTCACTGGTCTAAGACTATTTCTTCACTCTTTTTTTTTTTTTTTTTTTTAACAGATTTGTTTATTGGGCCTCCCCTGGTGGTGCAGCAGTTGAGCACTGGGCTGCAAAGCTGCCCGTAACCTCTGCAGTGCCAGTTCGCGGCCTGGCCACTGGCGAGGGTCCCACATGGCGCGACAGACCTCTCCTGCCTTGCCCGTTGCCCCCCTCAGTGGTGTGTTTCATCAGTCTGCCTGTTCTGTTCCCTGCTCTGGCTCTGGTGAATCCTCTCACCCTCCCACACATCTTGCCTGTACCCAGGTTCTTGTATAAAATAAATAAATAAGTAAATAAATAAATAAATAAACAGATTTATTTATTTATGCATACAAGAGCTGGGGTACAGGTGAGAGGTATGGGAGGTGAGAAGATTCATCAGAGACAGAGTGGGGAGCAGAACAGGCAGATCTACTGAAACACTGCTGAGGGGAGCAGCAGGCAAGACAGGAGAGGTCTGCTGCACCATGTGGGTAGCTCCCTGTCCAGGGATTGAACTCATCCTGCAGTAGCTACAGGCAGCTTCATAGTGCTGAGACTTAACCCCTTGCACCACCAGGAAGGCCCCCTATTTCTTCACTCTTTTTTTTTTCCCCTTCTGCTGCTCTTACATGGAGAAGAACCTCTCACTGCTAATAATAGTCAGTTTAGTAGCATTTACCGGGGGGTGCGGGGTGGGACCCCAGTGTTGGCTGCTGCCACTGTTCTTCCTTCATAGCTTCCCATCCCTTTGGACTTTGTCACCTTAATGGCATGACAAGGGGGAGTGGGAGAGAGATTCTGGTTGATCCAGGGGGATCTGCTCTGACCTGAGCAGTCAGCGTCATCATGTGTCCTGTCTGACTTGGTGTTAAACTTCCAGTTTTATGAGCATGATAGTGTGGAATCCTAGCTCTCCTTGTTATTGGGGCTGTTGTCTTGGTGCCCAGGGTTCCTGCTGGTCAGCTGAATTGTAGAGTCAGGCAGGGGCCTCTCACCAGGTATGAGGCACATCCTGGGAAACCAGTAACTGCTGAAAACAGCGGTCAGATTTTATGGCCAGATTAGCAAGATCAGCTAGATCACCTAACTTGTAAAGATTAGCAGAAGGTTAGGAGAGAATAGGGACTAGAGACAGGATACTTTGATTAGTGTGAACTATGGAGCCCCCCAAGCAATAGTCCCAGCTCACCCCACCCTAGCTTGCACCAGATGATGACGCATCCCCACACATGAGCATTCCCCACGTTTGCTTGCCCAACTTCTCTGAACCTGGTTCTAAACAAATGTGAGAAGGCCCATGGATAGGGGCTGCACTTTTTCAGGTGTGAGCCCCTCTACCTGGACTCTGACTTGTCTTTCCTTCCTCCTGCACCACTCCCAAAGCTGCCGCCCGTGAGGCGACGTGATAGGCCTTGGTCTTCACGGGACCTGTGTCATAAACACACGTCCTGGATTCCAAAATTAAAAGAATTAACTACCCAACTCAGGATTGGACCATCTCGTATATATTTCTTAAAACCATTCTGTGAAGGAAGAACACAAGGGATGATGGTGATGGTTCAGGGGTGAATTGGTAGTGGGAATTTTTGGGGGACTACACTTCAGAGGAGAATGCATACATTGTACAAAAAGGAAGAATGATGAATATATATGTGGCTGTATAGACACACACACACACATGCATATATACAAATATTAAAAAAAGAAAAAATCTCTAGATAAAAGTATATTTCAGCACCTCCCTGGTGGCACAAGGGTTAGAGTCTCAACACTATGAAGCTATCCGTAGCCACTGCAGCATAAGCTCAATGCCCAGCCCAGGGAGGTGACTCTCTTGCCCGCTGCTCCCCTGAGCTGTGTATTTTAGAAGATCCACCTGTTCTGCTCCCCACTCTGTCTCTGGTAAATCCAATCACCCCCACACTGCACTTCTGGCCTGTACCCCAGCTCTTGTATGCATAAATAAATAAATCTTTAAAAAAAAAAGTATATTTCAATGACATGACTAAATAACTATGTCTCTAAAAAAAACTTCAGCTTTCATATCAAATTAAAGATCTGGAAGTAAAAACAAATGAACCAAAAAAAAAAGTTCTATCAATTAAACTCATTCTAACAAATGTCAGAATTAAACAGTCTCTCAATTAAACTACCACATTTGCTGGACACCACAGCATGTGATGTCGAAACTTGACAACAACCTGTCAGCAGCAGATGACATTACGGCTACTTGGGACTGAGAAACAAATGGCTCAGGCATAGCTTGGCACCAAACCGAGAGCACAGAGAGACAAACCAGACAAACCTACAAAGCCTTTTAACCCAATCATAGGTGCTTCTTGTCTTACTGCCCAAACCCTCGCATGCAGACTACTCAGAGCCTGGGAAGGAGGTTTATCAGACCTTCTCAAGCCTTGGGTTTCTCATCTGCTCCACGTTAACACTGTGAGCCTGTTGCTCCATATGAGACGCTGAAAGCCGGAGGCAGCTGGAGGCCACACTGCAGGGAATGATGGGCCCAACCTTCGAACTTGCCATTAATAAACTGAGCTGCTCGCGTTTCTCTTGGCATAGTCTGACATTTAGGCAGAGGGTTTGTAATTCCAATAAACAGCGCAGAGTGTGATGTGTGTGTGTGTGTGTGTCAGAGAGAGAGAGAGAGAGACTGTCACACAATTAAAAACTAAACCAAGGAGGCTAATGCTTTCATTAAAAGCCACCGTTTTTATTTATTTAGTGTTTCGGGGACCTTGAGCGAGTACAAATCAGGAATAGGCCTCCAGGGGACAGCTTTTTACACACTAGCTGGTGATATAAGTCTAACTATTGGACTGCAGACAGCCTGATTGTTAGGTTAAAAAAAAAAAATGAACTGAAGAATGTGGTCATTTGAAGAAATCAGACGTGAGATTATTTTTCCTTTGCTACAAAAGTACACGGGAGATTTACCAGCCTCTTCTCTGATTAATATTGCCTGTAGTGCTTGCACACTGCTCAACTTGGCAATGCATTCATCAAAATTTTCCAGAGCAGACAGGCACTGCCATGTGAGAAGAAGGACTGCAATGGACCCCTATGCCTTGCAGGGAATGTGTGGGTCCCAAGGGTGTAAGAGGCGGGCATCAGAATGGACTCAGGATCTGGACTCTTGTTCTTTCTTCCCCAGATCACAAAGGTCTCAAAAATAGCTCATCAGATGATGGCTTCACCCTTAATCTTTCACATGAGCTGATTTGCAAGGTAAATAATCTTCAAGGATTCCAGGTGCCTTTCCTTTGCCATTGGACTCCGAACAAAGCCAGAGGAGAGAGGAAGGCTTCAGGAAGAGTCATCTCAAGATTCATCTGAAGAGTGATTAAAAAGTAACCAACACATTCCTAAGGGCTATTCCCAGTATCTCTGATTCAATGTTAAAAGAACTAACAAAATAGTCCACAAGTGATTCTGATGTTCGTCCTATTTTGTGACGTACTCATTTCTAATCTTCATGTGATATTGCCTGTACAATCTCAGGTTTGTCCAGCCTTAGCTGAAGGGTCATTCTCTGAAGTCATATTCTGAAGTCATATTCTCTGCAGGTCTCTTATTACAACCTGAGACACATCATCTTAGTCCTCACAAAATGGCCACCCCTGAACTGGATGGCTGCCAACAACTGTAACTGCAATTGAAGGTTGCACTGAAAACTTGAAGAATGAATTCAACTTTGCATTGCAGTAAAATTTGGGCAGATAACATTGGCCTTCATATTACCCTTCTTCTTGCATAATGGGCCCAGAAAAGAAGTTTCACTTGGACATCAGTTTCTCTTTTGATTCAGTTACAGAATTGTGTTTGTCGGACCTCCATGGTGGCACAAGGGGTTAAGCACAGCACTGTGGAGCTATCCACAGCCTCTGTCGCATGAGTTTGATCCCCTGCCGGCCAGGAAGCTACCCACATGGTGCAGCAGACCTCTCCTGTCTTGCCCCCGTTGCTCCCCTCAGCAGTGTATTTCAGTAGATCTGGCTGTTCTGCTCCCCACTCTGTCTCTGGTGAATCCTCTCATAAGCCTGCCCCTCAGGCCTATACCCCAGTTCTTACATGCATAAATAAATAAATCTTAAAAAAAATTGTGTTTCTCATGTCATATATAATGACCCATGTTTCCTTCTTTACCTTGGATGCCAGGGAGCTCAGAGTCTACTTACACTAATCACAAAAACACTTTAACTGTTAAATGTCTCTTTCCTTACTGTTATTTCCCTTATAAAATTCCTACTTTATCAATCCCATTTTCATAAATGACTTGAAAACTTTTTGTGAGACAAAACATTGAAAATGAGAATTTGGAGAATGTAGTATGACATTTATGGGAAGAGGGTACAGGTTTTAAAGTAATTGACTAGAGAAAATAATGAAGGTTGGAGAGTTACCTCCTTTCTTCTCTTTCTCCCTTTTTGTCTGCTTTAATATGCTTCCTGCCTTAAACTCCTACATGTGCCCTTCAAGAAATGGTTCTGCTATTGTACAAGTCTTTTCTCAGCACCAGGCCACATCATAGATCTTTTTAGATTGTGAATATTATTCATCTGTATGAACTACGTTTCTAATATTTCCAGGTTCACACACATAAAACTTTAAAATTATATAGGTCTATAGATTTCTCTTATTACTTTTTATATTCAAATCCATTAATATGAAAAATTTCAAAGCCATTTTAGATTGGAAGTAATTCAGCCAGATACGATTGGAATATGAAGTCAGATTTCAGTTGGTTTAGGAATATTGAAAGGGTGCATGTCCCTCTTTCAAGAACTTGACTAAGCTCAAAACCATAAAGTTTGCCTTTCACAGAATTGCCTCTCTATGAATCCAAAGTGCTCACTTAGGCCAGAGTGGGGCATGAGGGCCAAAGCTTTTCCAACCTTTCCCTCAGTAAAAGGTTAATACGGGAGAGTAAATCAAAACGGAAAGAGTGAATAAAATAGTCGAAGACCGGCAAACTAAAAGTAAACTCTGGAAGTGAAATGTACAATTTTTAAAAGGAAGAACTCAGGAAGCATTTGTTACAGACCTTAAACATTCCCCAATCTGTATACCCAGTAATTGTAGTTATTGTACTTACAGGAATTAATTCCACAAAGTTATTGGAGATATTCCAAAAAGAAAGGAAAAGAAGAAACTGTGTACAAACATTTCATTGTGATATTTATAGCATCGAAGTTTTAGAAAAAAATCTCCATATTCAGGGAAGTAGGAGAGGTTACAAAACTGAAAATAAGCTTTAAGATTGATGCTTCAAAAAAAAAAAAAAAAAGCTTTATTCATTGGCAGAGTGGCGAAGGAGTGAATAATTTTTCATTCAGTTTGATAGTCATTAAAATTATATTAATATTGTTTGAGCATAGAAGGGCATTTTAACTTTGATTTTCATGCTGCAGTAAAAGGAGAGCTGTGTCCACAGCTCAGAAATTCAGGCTTCTGATTTAATTATATTAAATTTGAGGAAGCTATTCTGTAGTTTCTCAATGACTTCATTTTGGTCTGATATGGAAAGAGGAATCATCAGTCTGTGAATACTTGTTAGATGACTTTCTTATGCTCACTTTGTGATGACGTCTTCACCGAATATTTCAGAGCATGCTTCTTACTTGTCCCCAGTCTGAAGGTGAAAGCAGATCACAGCAACTTCCTAAAAACACTATTTTTTTTCCTTACATACTAACCCACTGAGTAGGAAGGTCAAGGTGTTCCAAGCCCTCCTAAAATACGTCCTGGGAATCATCACATATATTTTTTTCTCTGAGAATCTTTAAATGAGAGGTGTCTACAAAGTGTGTTCTTTTAAAAAAAATATTTATTTATGCACACACTCTGGTACAGGCCAGAGGTGTGGGGGATGAGAGGATTCACCAGAGACAGAGTGGGGAGCAGAACAGCTGGATCTACTGAAATACACTGCTAAGGAGAGCAGCGGGAGAGTCAGGAGAGGTCTACTGTGCCATGTGGGTAGCTCCCTGGCCAGGAGTCGAACTGGAGCTACAGTGGCTGCAAATAGCTTCATAGGTTGTGTCTTAACCTCTTGTGCCACCAGGGAGCCCCCCAGAGTGTGTTCTACCAAGAGCTTCATCCTAGGGGTGCTAGGGTCCTTACCAGTGTGGCCTAGGATGCTGCTGCCCTTCCCTCTTGCTGCCCACTGCAAGACCCCAGGGTGGGGGGTGCTGAGGGGGCAGGTCTTCTCACTGGGCACCACTTCCCAGGTCTGCTGCAGACACGTGCTCTGAGTCCTGGAGACACAGAGAAGCAAGCCAGCCCTTTAGAGTTGTTGGTATTTGTTCTCCTCATTCCTCGGTTGCTCAGGCTAGTGATGGCATTTTTGCTTTAGCAGACAAAAGGACTCAATAATAAGAAGTCATTATTATTATCAAACATTGGCTGTACGCAGGCATCGTGCTATTGGGCAAGCCTTTGACCAGCACCCAGGTCACGTGACAGACTTAACTTGATGTAGTCAATGCCGTGATGTCCACCTTCCAGGTCAGCAGCCCGAGACTTTAAGACTCTCAGTGACCTTCCCAAGGTCACTCAACTAGGAAGTCATGGAGCCTAAACTTAAACCAGGAGTTGTGGGAGGGACTGCAGAAAACAGACTTACTTTGCTTTGGACCACGGAATGCCTATAAATGATTTTTCCTATGAAATGTCCAGCACCAGGCTCCCTTATAATCGGCA
The DNA here is from genome assembly GCF_014898055.3 of Talpa occidentalis. Classification (NCBI taxonomy): domain Eukaryota; kingdom Metazoa; phylum Chordata; class Mammalia; order Eulipotyphla; family Talpidae; genus Talpa; species Talpa occidentalis. The sequence goes on from NW_023601754.1 coordinate 30,509,321, forward strand.
TGCAGGATCGTATTCTGTGGGAAGTGAGTACAGCAAGGTGCTCGCACAAATTTTCGTGGTTCCTAGCTTTTCTCCTTGTACCTGCTCTCTGAGCACACAGGGGCAGGCAGTGCGCTTATTCATGTAGGGTCGGAGGAGGCAGAGTCCATATTAATGGGTTCAGAGCACCTTCTCTGCAAAGTCACACCAACAGTCCTGGCCCTTGCTGACCCCGCAGCATATAAAGTCAGGCTGCTAACAGGAAACAGGGTGATTTCCGACTTGCTTTCAAGTCCACTGTCATCCAGTGTCCAAGGATCCTCATTACCATCTCAGAAGCAGAGCTGCCAGGTCATGACTCCCTCTCCCTCCCGCTGATACAGGAGGTAGGACACAAGTCTTTCTTCCCTGGGATTGATGACTGCAATTTGTCTTTCTGGGGCTTCTACCACCGCTTGGCCAGGCAGCAGCAGGTCCTGAGAAGCCCTCCCGATGCTTTCCCAGTCAGCATATTGCTGCCGGGCTGGCCACGCTTCAGTGGCTTCCCGTTAAATACTGTATTGATTTCAGGGTTTTTTCCTTCCACACAGCCCAGGACCCTAACTTGGCTGGGATAAGAAAACGGGGAGGGAGGGAGTAATGAGGAGAGGCTCTCAGCAGGTTTACACACACAGCCTTAAGCTATCTGATGCTACTGATTTATTTTATTTATTTAACAAATGTAATAAGACACAGATACCTCAGTACAGAGAGAAGACGCAGTGGGAGGAGAGACCTGGGGATGAATCAGTGGGTACAAGGAGTAAATTGATGGGAAGCAAAAAAAAGAGGTTGCTTTAAGAAAGAACAACAAGGTGTCAAGGGAATGGAATCTATTCCTCTTTGCAGGGCTCCACTGCCCCCCTCCTTTTTGAGCCCCCATCCTCTCTCCTGCACTCCTAGTCATCTCTGAGCAGCCTTCCCCAAGTCCCTCTCCTAATTAATCCTCCATGCAATTGTCAAGCATCCTCTTGTGTTTTTTTTTTTTTGTTTTTTTTTTTTTTTTTTGTATGGTGCTGAATGCAAATAATATAAAATCTACCAACTTAACCATTTCGAGGTACACAATTCAGTGACGCTAACTAAGTTCAAACTATTGTGCGGTCATCCTTACACCCCTCCCTGTGCCCCCATCCCCATCCACTCAGCACTGCAGACAGGGCTTAGCAGTGCAGGACAAGCCTGGAAAAGGTCTTGAAGATGAATGGATGACTGAGGACGAATGAATCAACCAATAAATCAATAACTGATTAATAACCAAATGAAGATGTTTGAGTGCCATGGAAGAGACACGTCACACCTAATGTAGAGGGAAAATAAAGAAGAAGCAGAGATGGCCACAACATCAGACAGAGGCATCCTGAGAGTAGGGTTGGTCCAGATGGGAAATTTGGCCACTGATGTTGAACACATGGCCTTATCGCTTGAATGAAAAAGGCTCCCTGGGCCTCCCTGGTGGCGCAGGGGTTAAAGTCTCGTGCTATCAAGCTACCGCCAGCCACTACGGCATGAGTTTGATCTCCAGCCAGGGAGCTGACCCATGTGGTGCAGCAGACCTCTCCTGTCTCGCCGCTGTTCCTCTCAGCAGTGTATTTCAGTAGATCTGCCTGTTCTGCTCCCCACTAGGTGTCTGGTAATTCCTCTCACCCCCTGCACCTCTGGCCTGTACCCCAGTTCTTGTATGAATACATAAATAAAAATAAATCTTAAAAAAAAGAAGGCTCCCTGGCCTGGAATGGAGCCAGTGGTAAGGACTGCTCTTAAACTGCTGCCCCAAATGTCTGCCACATTAAATAAGATCAAAAGGCAAGGATGAGGACAACCAGAGTGTGATCCTGGTGGCATCACTCACTGGATGGATGGCCTGGGCAAGTGTTTAGCCTCTGAGTCCATTTGCTCATCTGTGAAAGGGGGTGGTGAAGTCACCTACATTGTGGGACTTGTGAGAGTTCAAGATGAGGATGCAGGGCCTCCCTGGTGGCACAGGGGGTTAAAACCTCAGCACTATGGAGCTAACCACAGCCTCTGCAGCACAAGTTGTATCCCTGGTCAGGGAGCTACCCACATGGCTCAGCAGACCTCTCCTGTCTCTCCCGCTGCTCCCCTCAGCGGTGTATTTCAGTAGACCTGCCTATTCTCCCCACTCTGTCTCTGGTGAATCCTCTCACTCCCTCCCTCTCTGGCCTGTACCCCAGTTCTTGTATGCATAAATAAATAAATCTTAAAAAAAAAAAGATGAGGATGCACAGTTGGGCTGATGCCCACGTACCTGCCATGACTGCTGGTCTCTGGCCAGAGCCACCATGTCTATTCAGAGCCCCATGGGATCCAGCCCCGCTGTGTTCCATCTCTGTGCTTCTCCCACATTCTATTATTTCAACTTTTACTTTAAACAGCAAGAGGATCTCTCTCTGCCTTTCTTTACTTATTACCACAAGAGATTTGCTGGTAGTCAGCCACCTGAATTTATGCCCAAGGCTTGCTGCTTTAATTTGGTCTTTACCTCATTTTCATGTTCATGTAATTATGTTCTCAGCTTCCAGATTTGTGCTTTTTATTTTATTTTTATTTTTGGTTTTGTTGTGTTTTTTGCCCAAAGCCCCTTGCAAACAGTGCCTGGGTCTGCTGCTCTCTCCCTGGAGAGATCTGAGCTAGTCCTCCCAAAACAGCCCCTGCTGTTCAGGTCTCTCTTCCTGAGACCTGTGTCCATGAGGGTTTGCTTTAGTGTTAATGTTATTTTTTACTTTTGTGTAGAAGAACTGGGGTTTAGGCCAGAAGTGCAGGGGGTGAGAGGATTCACCAGAGACAGAGAGGGGAGCAGAACAGGCAGATCAACTGAAATACAATGCAGAGGGGAGAAGCAGGCGAAACAGGAGAGGTCAGCTGCACCAAGTGGGTCAGCTCCCTGACTAGGGATCAAACTCAGGCCGTAGTGGTGACAGCACTGGGACTTAACCACTAGGCCACCAGGGAGGCCCTCATTGCTAATGTTTAAACCAGGTAATGTCACATCTGAAAGTATCCACTGGACAGGTGATGGCTTTGTGAGCTTGTCCTGGTTTGTGCCCATTAGGAAGGGGCACTACTGAACGAAGATGCAGTGGAGGTGGGTCAGCCCCACGGCCGCCATCAGAAAGGGAGGGCTCAGCCCAAGCCCACTCCACACCTCCACAGCCACATCAGGTTTCACTCCTCCGGCTTTGATAATCTTGTTGCCCTGAGAAGTCCTAAGATTCCCTGTCTAGTTTGTCTGGAGGACCACGGAGAGCAAAAAGAGGATGAAATTGTGTTGTGTTCAAATCACAGTTCTGTTACAAAGCAGAATGAGGGGCACCCTGCTCAAATGGGTTTGCCATCCACCACAGCAAGACAATACTCTACCCTAATGTGTAAGACTAGTGTTTAAGACTAGAAAACAGCCTTAATATATTCAGTGTGTAATAAAGAGAACAAAATATAGTTAACAAATCAAGTACCCAAAGTTACTCATCCCCTCATGGGTAAATGCCAAGCCAAACAGGATTGACCAAATTGGGAACACTGAGGCCCCAAAACTTGCCACACACTAAGGCACCCTCTATTGGAGACCCAGAGAAATGGTGCAGAAGGGGCTGGCCAAGTCTGGAAGGAAAAGAGCAAAATCAAAACAAAGTCAAGATAAAAACTGCCATTGTCAGCCTTCTCAAGGGTCTCTCACCCACATGTCTGTCTCTTGCAAATGTCTCCTTCCATGTCCCCCAAGTCCCTGGCACAAGTCCAAGGCTGAGGAGCAGGCACAGCTGCTTCACGTGTCTCTGCTCCATGTGTCTCCTCCAGGTCCTCTTCTCAATCTCCCTCCTTCCTTCTCCCCATTTTCTCTAGCTTCTCCCTGCTCAGCTCATCCTTCCTTAGATGGGGAAGGAACATGGTTCCCCCTCTTTCCTTGTGGATATTCTGTTACAGTTGCTCTGCGAAGTCTGGTGATTTCCTGTCTGGTTTGCAGAGGACCGTAAAATGCAAGAAGAGAATGAAAGCTGTGCATTCAAATTAGAGTTTTTTCAATTGTGCACTATAAGCATGTTTTTTTTTTTAAATATTTTTTTTTAAAGATTTATTTATTTATTTATACAAGCACTGGGTAATGTCAGAAGCGCGGGAGGGTGAGAGAATTCACCAGAGCCAGAGCGGGGAGCAGAACAGGCAGACTGATGAAGTACACTGCTGAGGGGAGCATCGGGTGGCAGGAGAGGTCTGCGCGCCATGTGGGATCCTCGCCGGTGGCCAGGGAGCAGCCGGGGATCGAACCGGCGCCGCGGAGGCTGCAGGCAGCTTCGCAGCCCAGCGCTCAACCGCTGTGCCACCGGGAAGGCCCCTTTGGTTTTTTTTTTTTTTTTAAAAGATTTATTTATTTATGCATACAAGAGCAAGGGTAAAGGCCAGAGGTGGGGGGCGGGTGAGAGGATATACCAGAGACAGAGTGGGGAGTAGAACAGGCAGATAGACTGAAGTACACTGCTGAGGGGAGCATCAGGGAGAGAGGAGAGGTCTGCCGTGGCATGTGGGTTGCTCCCTGGCCAGCTAGGGATCGAACTCTAGCTGCAGAGGCTGCGGATTGTTTCATAGTGCGGTGCTTAACCCCTTGCGCCACCAGGAAGGCCCCTGTAAGCATGTTGTTTAACCCTTGCTATTTTTTCTCTGTAAAGAGAAAGTGATACTAGATAAGGTGGTGGTGAGAATTAAATAAAATCATGTATGTATCATAGTGTCACCATATACATTTACTAAATGCTAGTAATAACAAGCATCACTATTACAATTAAGAATGACCTAATAAATGGAGCTGGGAAAACTGGATCGCTGCATGCAAAAGAATGAAGCTTGACTACTACCTCACACCATGCACAAAACCAACTCAAAATGGATTAAAGAACTAGACATAAGACCTGAAACCATAAAATATATAGAAGGAAATATAAGTAAAACACTACAAGACATGCACCTCAAAGACATCTTTACAGACACATCACCCAAAGCAGTGATAGTGAAGGCAAAGATAAACAGCTAGGACTACATCAAATTAAAGAGCTTCTTCACAGCAAAAGAGACAATAACAAAAACAAAGAGAAACCCCACTGACTGGGAGACATTTTTGCACACAACACTAACGATAAAGGACTGATCACAAGAATCTACAAAAAGATGACGAGACTCAACAAAAACAAAGAAAATAATCCAGACAAAAAATGGGCAGAAGAGCTAAAAAGAAACTTCTCCAAAAAGGAAATACAAATGGCCAACAGGCATATGAAAAAATGTTCAACATCACTTGTCATCAGGGAAATGCAAATCAAAACTACCATGAGATACCATCTTACACCAGTGAGAATGGCACATATTAAAGAAACCAGCAACAACAAATGTTGGTGAGATTGTGGAGAAAAAGGAACTCTCCTGCACTGTTGATGGGAGTGCAAACTGGTCCAACCACTATGGAAAGCTGTGTGGAGATTCCTCAACCTACTAAAGATGGAGCTTCCATGTGATCCAGCAATTCCACTCCTAGGTATTTACCCAAATGACACAGAAACATTAATTCCAAAGGGCACCTGCCCCCCTATGTTTATAGCAGCACTATTTACAATAGCTAAGCTATGGAAACAACCCAAATGCCCTAAAATAGATGACTGGATCAAGAAGATGTGGTACATATACACAATGGAATATGACTCAGCAATCAAAAAAGATAAACACATGCAGTTTGCAGCAACATGGATGGAGCTAGAAGGGATCATGCTCAGCGAAATAAGTCAGAAAGAAAAAGAAAACTACCGGATGGTCTCACTCATAGCAGGAATTTAGAAAACCTAAATAAGGGACCAGGAGAAAGACTAATACAAAGTAAAAATCAAAATCAAGAAGCAACTATAAACCAGAAACACATTTGGGGGGGTGGGCATGGGGAGAGGAAGGATTAGGGTCAAAATAAGGGACGGGTGCAATTGCATGGGGAATATAACCAAAATAAAAATGCATACATTGTGCAAAAATGAAAAATTATGTAAGAATTATATAAAATAAAATATTAAAGAAAAGAATGACCTAATATTACCATTATTATTGGTGGTCACACGCTCTCCAAGGCTGGTGTGCATCATGAATTGTGCTCTGTGGTTCTGAATCCTGGCTCGGCACTCAGTAACTAGGGGATCTTAAGCAAGTTGCAAGGCCTTCCTTTGAGATTCCTCTTCTCTCAAATGGAAACAAGAACTTTTGCTTTGTTCTTGGCTTTCTAACAAAGCTCAAAGAAAATGATAGTTGTTGAAAGCTTTCTGTATGCCCTGCCCCCAGACATTCTTGAAGAGTAAATGCTAGTTACCTAAATAGTGATATTTAACCCTCAGCTATGGACACCCAGACTCTGATGCCAGTATTGGATGAGGTTGTTTTATTGTGGGGCAAAAGAGCAGAAGTTGTCTCTATTGTGTTTCTATTATGCATGAAACCAACAAAGTAGCATCTGCAGATGTACTACCATTGTCAGAAGCAATGGAGAAGGAAAAAATAATAACATCACTTTACACACATACACAATAGCTAATCCCCAAAGAGTAGACCGAGGTGACATTATTAACATTGTTGTTATTGCTTCTGCTGGCAGAGGGCCCCCTGTGTCTCCTCCAGACCACACTATGGGCTGGAGTTCACCCCAGCTCGTGCCCCTCCATTATTGCTAATGGTGAGAATGGGCTGGGGTATTGAGTCACCATTTGATTATTCAGTTTTTAAAGAAAGTGTCTCCCATAATCATATCAGGCACCATGTTCTCCCACTGGGACACCTTCCATTCAGTTTTTAATGAAATACCTGGGCAGAGAAATTACTTCTCTGAACACTCCTTTTTCTTTCTCCAGCATGGTGAAATAATGGATTAGGGTCGAGAAGCATAATTTACTGACTTCATTTAAGCTGAACTGGAGGTGATGCTATTTACACAGCTGGTTTTTGTGCTACACCTACTCGCCCTCTCCTTGCCACATCACAGAAGGTGAACTCCAAATCACCAAGTCCCGGGTTCTTTATTAGGAACAGTATGTCTCTTCTAACCCTGTTGGTTTAAACATGTGTGACTAGAGTGAAAACAGAAATGATCAGTTAGGAAAAAATCAATGAACCTGGACTTTGAACATTGGGATTCAAATATTAAATAAAATTATAGGATGGAGGATTAACTACTTAAACCCTCTGAGTTAATTCATTCTCTCTCATTCATTCATTCAAGCAAATTTACTGAACCAGACACCCTTTCAGAAACTGAGGCTATGATAGAGAGCAAGGAAAGCAGGGCTTCTGCTCACTGGATCCTTCATTAAAATAGGTAAGACCAGCAACACGCATGTCAACAAATAAATAACCTGCTGGGCTAGGGGTTGTCTCAGGCTATCACTGCTGTGGCTTGATGCCCCACCAGGGAGGTGACTCACATAGCAGAGCAGACATCTCCTGTCTCCCCGCTGCTCCCCTCAGCAGTATATTTCAGTAGATCCACCTATTCTGCTCCCCACTCTGTCTCTGGTGAATTCTCTTACGGCCCCCATCTCTGGACTGCACCCACTTCTTCTACACAAAAATAGATAAAATCTTTAAAAAAAATTATAATACTTCTCTGAACTTACACAGAGCTGTATGAGCAATACAGGAGTCAGGATGCCAATCCCCAGGCAGCTGAAATGAGCTTATGACCTTGAGTCCCCCGAAACTTTACTAAAACCTGTTGATGATGACATCCACAGTCCAGTAACATATAGTTTGTCTGATATATGTAACATGTACTGCATTCTTGGAATAAATTCAGCTAGAAAAAAAGAAAGTGTTGAGAAAATAGTAAGGAAGAGAAAATACATCTACAGTCCTGTTCTGTGTCATGGATATGGCGCATTTACTTACTTTGATAAACTGGAGTTTAATGTCCTTTATCAGATTAGAGAGATTACCTCTATTGCTAATTTACTGAGGTTTTTTTTTTTTCCTTATAATGAATGGGTAGTGACTTTAACAGAAGCTTTTTTCCTGCATTTATCCAAGTATTCATGATTCTTTTCATCCTTTATTCTGTTAAAGTGGTGAATTTCATTGACTGAATACATGGTAACTGCCCTATCCATTATAATTGCTTCTTTTCCCTCCTAAATTATAGGATAATTCAACATAGAGAAAAGCACAAAAAAGAGCAATCAGATATTACCATGCTTATTGACTACACTATTAAACTGTTAATATTATGTCATGTTTCTGATTTTTTTGAAAAGAAATAAAACATTAGCGATGTAGCTGAAGACTCATCCCCCCCACACACATTTCATCTTCCTTCTACAGTCCTGAAACTGACGAGGTTTCTTCCCATGAATGTTCTTATATTTTTACTTTATATATATGTCCCTACAACAGGATCATCTCTTGTATTTTTGACATGTGTATTAGTGGCATCTAACACCTAACTGTCTGATATTTTCTGAAGTGTTTGTGTGACCATTGTGGGTCAGTTCTCTAAATGTATGCCCTTTGTATATGGATGACAATTAGCACATTTTTCCCCAACTCAGCACCACCTATTAAACTGTCTATCCAGGGGCCTCTCTGGTGGCCTAGGGGTTAAGTTTTCAGAGCTATCGTCATTGTGGCCTGAGTTCCATCTCCAGCCAGAGAGCTAACCCACATGGCACAGCAGACCTTACCTGTCTTGCCCGCTGCTCCCCTCAGCTGTGTATTTCAGTCAAACCGCCTGTTCTGCTCCCCAGTCTGCCTCTGGTGAATCCTCTCACCCCCCACATGTCTGGACAACACCCCAGTTTTTATATGCATAAATAAATAAATCTAAGAAAAAACACTCACTTTAAAGCCACCTGTAAAATACCACAGTTACCCACACACAGGCAACCATATTTCAGGATCCACTAACTATAGCAGTTTAATATCGGTTGAACAGGCAGACTAACCTACTTGAGCACTGCCGCATGAATACTACTCTGAAATAATTACTACAGGTTTATATTAAATTTTCTTCATTGTTAAGTTGACCCTCACCTTTTTGTTTCTATGTCTTTTACTTGTCTATATTAATTTTAGGATAATCTTATCCAGTTCTCAAAAGAAACCCTTCAGGATTTTGATAATACTTGATTATGTTTTGCATATGTTTTAGTGTTAAGACTTACATTAGGGAGCCTCCCCGGTGGCGCAGCGGTTGAGCGCTGGGTTGCAAAGCTGCCCACAGCCTCTGCAGTGCCGGTTCGATCCCCTGCTGCTCCCCGGCCACCGGAGGAGGGTCCCACATGGCGCGCAGACCTCTCCTGACGCCCGCTGCTCCCCTCAGCAGTGTCCTTCGGTCCTTCTGCCTGCTCTGCTCCCCGCTCTGGCTCTGGTGAATTCTCTCACCCTCCCGCGCTTCTGACTGTACCCAGTGCTTGTATAAATAAATTTAAAAATAAATAAATAAATAAAATCTTAAAAAAAAAAAGACTTACATTAGGTTAATTTAAGAAAATAAGTATATTTAAAATAGCAAGCCTTCCCATTCATTTCCATGGTATATTTCACCTTTTATTTAGGGCTTATTTTATATCCTTCAATAAGTTCTTACATGTTCCCTGTAGTATTTTACACATTTTATGCTACTGTGACTCTTTGAAAAATACATATCCTGACTTATTTCGACCACTTATTGGGCACCATTGCTTTTAAAAAAATGTTCTGTGTATTATTATTTTTTAAGATTTATTTATTTATGCATACAAGAACTGGGGTACAGGCCAGAAGCTTGGGGGGTGTTGAGAGAATTCACCAGAGACCAAGTGGGGAGCAGAATAGGCAAACTGACTGAAATACACTGCTGAGGGGAGCAGCGGGCGAGGCAGGAGAAGTCTGCTGCACCATGTGGGTAGCTCCCTGTCTGGGGATTGAACTCGTGCTGCAGTGGCTACAGATTGCCTCATAGGTTGTGTCTCAACCCCTTGTGCCACCAGGGAGGCCCTGTTCTGTGTATTCTGAAATTGATCTATTACCTAACAATACTGATAAACACTCTCATTAGTTCTAATAATTATCTGTAAATATCCATGTTCTCGTATTTTCAACAAAGGCAATAAATATCATTTGTAACACTTCTCATGCTTCCTTTTCAGTTGCCTTCCTTCTTTCCTCAATGGACTTTTTCTATCCTTAATTTTCTAGCTAAGATCTGCAGAACAGGGTTGACTAGAAGATCTAATAAAGGCAATTCATGCTTGAAGCCTCAATTTTATGGAAAAGTTGTCAAATCTTCATCATTTACCTTTGTTGGGTTAAGGGAAGTCACCCCTCCCATTGCTAATTTCCTCAAGATTTGTCTTGTTTTGTTTTAAATCACTAGTGGGTGCTAAATTTTATTTTTTTGCTGTATATCTTGAGAGGATCATGTAAGTTTTTTCCTTTAACTATTTCATATGTTGAATTACATCAGATTTTCTAATATTTTATCATTGTGGCATTCTTCAAAAATCAACTTGGTCATAACAACCCTGAATTCATTTTGCTAACAGGTGATGTAGGATTTTTTGCCTCTACATTATTAGCATGGTTCTATAATTTCCTATTTGCTTGACTCATGGGAAACAGATGTTTGCATTTTTAATGTTATTACAAATATGAAATAAAAGGTATGTCATATAACTAGATATATATAGCTGAACTGCTACTGCATTCCTAAAATTTTTAAGGCTCTAAATGGAGTCAGATCTGAATTTAAAACTCAGCACCATCATTTTTAATTTGTCCCTTTGTTGCTTGTAAGAAGTAGGTCTGACAAGGATATTTTCCTTGCTCAGGGCTTCAGGGAAATGTGGTATAGATTCTGAGGGGGTTGGGGGACAGTGAAGTACTTTGTCCACCAACGGTTTAATCTGGCCCTTGGGACACAGTGCAGGTCGGGGTCTGAGTGGAAACGTGGGGTCAGGAGAATCCAGAGCCTAGTCCTGCTTTGGGTTTCACACGCCTTTACTGTGCTTTCATTCCCATGTTTTCAGTCTCACTCTCCAAGCCCCTAGTTTCAGCTGTGCTGTAGGGGATTAGGGAGAGTCTGGCGCCCACTTCGTGGGCTCAGTGGAATGGGCAGAGCAGCAGCATGGAGAAGCCATGGGCAACAGGTGACGCACGAGGACAGGAGCAGCTGTCCAGAGGACGGTGAGGCAAACAGCAATTCAGGAGGCTGAAATGTATCGCTGACACAGGACTGAGCAGAACAATTGGTGTGCTCATGAGGACTCTGAAAATCTAATTCAACCGAGAGGGATCATCTTATCTCACATAGTTGAAAACTCCATGGATGACAAACAGGGCCAGCCACATAATATAGGGAACCCAGTGAAAAATAAAAAAGGAAGGAGGCTTATTGGAGGAGAGGAATTCACTTCCTTTTGCTATGGACCCGAGGCCCCAAGCCATGAGGATTTTGGCTTCTACTCCAGGACGTTCCCAGGTCCTGCTGAGCAGAGAGATAACTGAACACAGCATGGGGCTCTCTGCCTGGGCAGGATGGTCACCACCCAGCTCTTCCCTGAAATGCCACAGGACATTAGCAACCCCATCCTGTGCTTGATCGCGTCCAGATCCTCATTGGGGGTGGAGGGAGACGTGGATTGCAGCCTCAACCCCAGTCAAAACCCACAGTCCCCAGTCCTGAACTGAGCAGAGGACAGCAGCTGTGGCAGAACAGCTAACAGGGTCAGGGAGCAGGAGCCTGGGTAGACCCAAGGCATAGGGAGCAGGGATGGAACAGCTGAGAACTTGTCTCAGGGAGGCAGGGGAGTGGAGTTCGTCAGACAGTCTAGAGTCAGCACTCCTGCTCCTGGCACATGCTCTATTGTCCTGCTGAACTTATACTTGGGAGACAAAATCATTAATAACTCAGGAGAGTGACCTCCGCCCATTAAATCCCAAGTGTGGGCCCATGTGTGACTGCACTGACCCTTTTGGTGCCTTTGAAGCCCTCCCTAGTAAGGCGATGCAGACGCACAATTCCCAGAAGCACATTATCACTAGGAGTCGGTCAGTCTTCATCTCTCATCTCTTCTCTCCTCCATGGCAGACCAGTTCTCACAAGGTACATGATGGGAGAACAGCCACCAGCTCTTGGGGGCTCATATCTTTCAAGGTTGTGGTTCAGAAGGAAAAAGGACAACTCACCCCAAAAATCTGACTAGATCCCTGGGGATGTATAGGGTTACATGTTTGAACCAATCACTGTGGACAAGTTCATCTGGCTTGATGCTGAAGACCCAAGTTCACACACCTGACCTTGGAGATGAGATGAAGAAAACCAAGAAAGCACAGACTTTGGAGCTTTTGACATGATGACGGGCGAGAGTGTGTTAACAAAGGGAACTTTCACTAACACCTTTATTTAAAAGCTGGGAGTGCAATATTTGGAATCTAAAATAGCTTTATTGTTAGACATGAAATACAGTCAACATATAAAATTCTAGAATACTGGTTGCAAAAAGGTGGATGGGATCAAGTGGTTAAAATAACTGAAGCCAGAGAAGAACCTCTGTATTTGGGGGAGCGAGAGAGTGACTCTGGATCATTGAGAGAAAAAATTTAAAGATTGCAGAGGCAGCACATATCAGATTGAAAAGGTTGTCGAGTGATAACAAACCACCACTAGCCCACAATTCTGTAAAATTCCTGGGGGCGACACCAGTTTGAATATCATTCCATTAGCAACATGGGTTTCATCCGCCAAGGTCAGTGGTGTGACTACAGGTCTATTCATAGATGCAAACTAAAAACAACATTTCCCCACTGGGACCATGAAGAGAAAAATAACGTCCAGCCAAACCAGTATGAATAATAGACTGTAGAAATAAGACCATTCTTTTGAGAATAAGGTTCTAGAAAACATGCAAATAAATTGTGCTCAATACAAATGTACTGCCTCTGCCCATAAGTTTAGCTTTTCCTCAGAGTATGTTATTTAAAGTCTTAACATTTTAATGTGCTTCACATTGGATCATTAGGAGGGAAAGGAAGTGTTAAGGAAAAGTCAAGGGGATTTATTTTTTTTTTTAAGGAAGCAACACAATTGTCTCTGTTCTCAGGAAACTTTATCTTCCTTAAAAAAAAATTCCCAATTTCTCTGTATCTCTGTCTCTGTTCCTGCCTTTTTATCTCTGCCTTTCTTCTGGCCAGGATATATTTAAAATTGAGCATGTATCTCAGAGAAAGCCACTTGGATTTGAATTTATCGAGCTACTTGGCAACTGTGTGACTTTGGACAATTGGCTTAGGGGCCACAAAAGTTTCTTTACCTCCCTTTAAAATGGAGATCAGAAGGTCCCTTGGCACCAATGGTTGTTTTGAGGATGGAAGAAAATTTTATATAGGAAATTCTTAGCATACTATCTCTCATATAGGAATGCAATTTGTATGTTATTGTGTATAGACTCATTCCCACTCTATTTCAAAAATTGTTTGGACCATTATCTTTCTGGATGGACATTGTTTTTTTTTTTGCTCTTAGCTTTGAAATATTGAAGTATCTCACCTGATGGGGAAGGGAAGAATTACTGCAGGCAGAGTGAGATCTTCTCAAGTGAGAGTGATGCAGTTAATGAGGTCAGTTCTGTTGTTGATGGAGAATAAGAGTCCAAGTAGTGAAGAATTTGGGTGACCCAGGTATGTGTTTGTAGTGAATCTTCCATCTCCTTGAAACTCTTCAAAAGTTACTCAACTGGCTTTGGGGTCAGGAAAAATAAATGTGGGAATGATTATGCATTAAGACATCACTCTCTGCCAAAAAATGCAGGACTGGGCCTCCCTGGTGGCGCAAGGGGTTAAGATGCAACCTATGAAGCTATCTGCAGCCACTGCAGTGCAAGTTCAATCCCCAGCCAGGGAGCTACCCACAGGGTACAGCAGACCTCTCCTGACTTGCCCGCTGCTCCCCTCAGCAGTGTATTTCAGTCAGTCTGCCTGTTTTGTTCCCCACTCTGTCTCTGGTGAATCTTCTCACCCCCACACCACTGGCCTGTACCCTAGTTCTTATATGCAAAAATAAATAAATCTTTAAAAATAAATAAAAAATGCAGGACTTTTTTCCTTTCTATTTCATAATATATTTGTCTCCCCGTGTCCATCCCTATGAGTGGTGTCTAACCCCATAGGTTACATATAATTAGCTTCCTTTTCTTGATAATAAATTGCTCCTTAAAGGAATCTTTACCCAATGTTATTAAATAAGAAGGAGATCTCCAGAATTTGAGTCTTGGGATAGCTCCCTGCCAACTCTCTGCTTTCTCTATTTCTCTTGCAGTACTTGGTGTTGCTGTATTGTTATTACCATTGTTACCATTATTATAATGTTTTGTCATTGTTGTTGATGGAGGTGGTGATTCAGGCTGGTACAATGTACCAATACTACTCTTTTCACCATGATGTTGACAGACATTTCTTCAAGAAATGAAATGTTGCCATACCAACTGCCTCAGCTGACAGGGAAAATACACTGTCATGTCAATGTAAATAGTATTAAAATTTCCACAAAGAAAACAGGAGTGGGAGAACTAGTTCTAACCAAGTTATTACATGAAAGAGTTACAATGATCGCTCCTTCTATAATAACATAAAAAGAGCAAAGCAGATTAGTGTAAAATTTTCTCTCTTGTAGTTAGATAAATGGCCTTAACAACCTTGTAATGACATTTCAAAATTTCATTCATTATTTTTGAGAGCTGTGTGTATGGCATGCCCCTGCCACCCCCATCCGTGCCAAACTGCTTTGAAACCAGATCTACTCACCCATGTCTCACTCACCCAACAGACATTACAGTGAAACTCTGAGCCCTCCAGGATAGAGCATATCCAGAATTTCACATGCCCCCTCCTCCAGCTCTCCCAGCCTTTGCTCATTTTTGAAGCCTCGTGATACCCTGGGCTTCCTTTTGACAGGGAAAGAAGCAATTATTAGATTTATCTGATTGTGCCTGTTTTCAAAAGAATTAACCCAGTTCTGGACCCTTGAACATTCCTTCATAATAGCATGTGTAGCTGTGTAGATGACGACGTCAAGCTTATACCTGATGCCCCATTCTGTGTCACAACCTCCCCACGCTCCCAAGGGGGTATAATAGGTGAGCTGGATCAGCTGAGTTAATGTTTGTGAACATTCCTAGGGTAAGTGCAGGTATTTCTAATAGCACTTCTGTACCAGCTCAATGAGAATCACAGCAGGTGGCTCGGTTGTGGTATGCACTGTGAACATAAATGGAGAGTGTATACATGTGCTCTGCCTTAGCCAACTTCCATTCCTTGAAAATCCAAAGAATAAAACTCTATAAAACATAATTTTCAGGGCCTCCCTGGTGGTGCAAAGGGTTAAGACGCAATCTATGAAGCTATCCGCAACCACTGGAGCATGAGTTCAATCCCCGGCCAGGGAACTAACCCACATGGCACAGCAGACCTCTCCTGACTTGCCTGGTGCTCCCCTCAGCAGTGTATCCACCTGTTCAGTAGATCCACCTGTTCTGCTCTGTCTCACTCTGTCTCTGATGAATCCTTTCACACACACCCCACCTCTGGCCTGTACCCCAGTTCTTGTATGCATAAATAATAAATCTTTTAAAAAACATAATTTTCATTTCTTTATTCTTCTGTACAACTATAAAGCAATTATAGGTGTTTCCCCTGGTTGTAAATATCCACTCCTCTCTATTGTTCAAGCAGCAGGGTCTGAAGAATGCCATTGTTTTAAGTTAAAGAGCACACACATTACTTTCCATCTCTCACTCACGATCTGTCATATTTCTCAGTGTCCCAAGTCCGAGTGTCTGGAAATAACATTTGTCATACTCAACAGGTAGAAGTCAGGTAAACCACAGGTACAAGTCAGGTAAATCACAGGTACAAGCATCTGCGTCTGATGGTCAGAAATGCCCTCTCACTTCCAACAAACTTGGTTTATGTTCCATTTCTTAATAAAGCTATTTCAGAATGAATTTCAGACACTGGTTCTGCAGCTGATCATCTAAAAATAGGGGTGCCCCTGTGGACGAGAAAAACCTGTAGGGTAATGGCAAGATTCCTTTTCCTATTACAATAGAGAGGTAGTGGTCTGAACCATCTTTTATATATGAGATTTCAATAGAAACATTGACCTTGAAGACTAGATAATGTGGTAATCTCTGCCAGCAATACAGTGAAATTGTAAATAAGTGGTGAGATTAGAAGATACCCAGTATCCAAAGACAGAAGCTCAGGTAGTAAAGAGCTTCATAGAAAGAATGACGGGTGAGAGAAATCAAATTGTTCAGCAAGTTCTGGGAAAATGAGAAGAGGCCATTCACTTTGGTGAGCAAAGGGTCATTTATGATCTTTGAAAAAGGAATTTCAAGGTTCTTGTAGGGACAGATAAACAATTGCAAGCAACCAAAGAATGATTACATGCCTGTGTAGGCACAACTTTGCTGAGCTCCTGCTAGGGATTCCGGGAAAAGAAATAATTGCATTTAGTAGGGTTGCTTTGAATGCCAAGGCCAGTGTCTCTATGGATCTGTTACTGAGCAGAAATCATCACATACAGATAAAGAAGCCTCATGCTCAGCCATTCCACCATGGACATGCAATTAGAAATGAAGTTTTGAATCTAAACGCTGATGAGAACACTATTAAAAATCCTTATACGTTCGTGTGTGTGTGTTTGTCAACGGACAGAAGTTCAGCCTTTTCTCAGGGTATTCAAGTGCCTCATAGTTCAAGGAAATTTGAACATTTTTTTTTTGCTAAATAAGCCTTGAGGAAAATTAAGGACTGAGCCACACAAGTATTTACACTGTTCAGGAAATGGTGTTCCTGAATCTGTTTTTTTGTCTTTTAATTTATTGCCTTTTCTCTCCTTGTGCCTTTGCAGAGACACACAATGCCAGCTGGCTTTGCGGACCCTGGTGGACAATGGCAGGGCTCGAAAACCAAATTCTCCACTTTTCAGCTAGGAGACCTTGGGTGAGACTCTAACACTTCTAAGCTCAGTACAATGGGTTGTCAAGTGTTCTTAGCTCACAGGGTATGATAAGTTCTTAAATGAGATCATCTATGTAAGGTACATTTTGAGCTATCTTGTACATATTAGGCACCTACTAATGGTCACTTGAATTGCACCAAAATTCACAGTAAATGCCAAATATAGGGAGTCAATGAGGAATTGCTGCAATTTTGTGTTCTTTTATGGTGCTCAGAATTCAGCTCAGTCACTTAGGAAGGTAAGACTAGATCTAGAATTTTGGAGTTGCATTTAATCTTTTATTCATCCAATCATTATTGGACTATCCATTTTGTGACCCTCTGATAAGCATGCAACTAAACTTTGTTGTATTTAGTATCCCTCATATTTCCAAAGAGTTCACTGCCTAGTTATAATGGCCCATAAATGATCTCTCTGAGCCTCAGTTTCTTCTGTAAAACAAGAATATTAATAGTAGCTTCTTGCTAGGATTATTTTGAGGGCGAAAATTTTAATACATTTGAAGTACTTGGCAAAGTGCCTAGTCATCGTGAGTATTTGTCAAATAAAATCTATTTATTATTGCTGTTATTCTTGCTATTATTATCTTAAAGGACTAAAATAAAATGTGACAAGAGCTACTGCATATATGTGTGTGTGTAAAGTATAAAGCGAATGAACAGTCAGAAACAATTCAGACTCAGACATTTGAGAAACACTTCTCAGGTGATGGTGCATTTTAGATTTTGGTTTTAACAATGAGAATAAATTTTTCTGATAGAAAAAGATATTCCAGGGTTAGTAATAGCAGGATCAAAAATATAAAGGATGGAAGATTATGACAGATTTGGAAGATGGAGAGACGTTTGATAATATGAAACAAATTCTATGGAATCTAGCTTAGTGCCTGACATGTCTTTGAAGTGGGCAGATGGCTGAATGCATGGATGGACAAATAAAGGGAAGGACAGATGGATGGAGGAGTGGGTGGATGCACAGATTTTAACATGATGTAGCCTCCTTACCAGTGACAGTTACTGGAGGCAATTTTGCAATGCCTATGTTGTGCCTGAGACTGGCTGAAACATCCCCTCCCAAGGCTTCCTGCACTCTGCTTGAAAAGGCCAAACCTAATCGATGAACAAACTTGATCCTACAACCCTCAAAAGACAAGGGCTGAGCACCTTTGCATTTGTGGTAATACTATAGACCTCAAGATTCTTATAATGAATCTGGCTGTCAAATATTAGAGGTTGCCAGAACTAATGGCAGAAGAGGATCCCAACTTGCAAGGAGTCTCACCAAAGTGTGTTTTCTACCTTCTAGAAGCCAAAAAGCACAGATGATGTAAGACAATGTACTCCCATCTCTGTCCTCCGGAGTTGCTCACAGTCTTCAGCTGCCACCTCCATTTACAAAAGCCATGAAGGAAAGAGCCCTTGTTTTGATATGCCTTCCACAGTGGACAGTGCTAAATACTTCAGTGGGGTCCATTTCTAACCATTCTGTTGTCTTTCCCCCTTTTGATTTTTTTTAAACTGCCTTTTGGATGTTTGGTGCCAAGTTAAGAAAAAAATCAATAAGCCCAAACATTACGGCAGCAAGTTTAATATAGCTTACCTTCCTGGAACAAGCCTCAGGGAGAGCGAGAAGCATCACGTTAAAATGGTGCTGAGCTCAGATCTCGAAAGATGTTTGGGATGGAAGGGACTTGCTCAGCAAGATTCTGATACCTTCAGATGCAAATGAGACAACCCTGCAGGACCAGGCTTGGCATGAGAACATAGTGAGATATTTGTGGGGAAAATGATGCTCCAATAAGCTCCAATGGTCATCCTGGGAGTACAAAGGCAGCACAGGATGCAAGAAGATGGAAACTTGGCCATCACCGGAGGCTTGTTGGAAAAGTCAAGGAAGACCCTGTGGCTTGAGTCCTGTGGACCTGCCACAGAGAACCAACTGCTGCAATTTCTACCATGCACCAGGTCACCTTATGAGAAAAAGACTATCTTCTGAGATGTGGTTTTCATTACACAGATTTGGAAGAACACAGATTTGGAAGGCCAAATACATTTTGAATAACTAAGGACAATGACTCCACCCATTCACTGGTTAAACAGATATTCATGGAAGGTCAACATTAATATTGGTTTTTTTCCAATGTATGCTAAAGACACAGTGGTGAGTGAAAACAGCCCTGGTTCTGTCTTCGTTGGGCTTTGTAGAAAGACACAATAATTGGATAATCATCCAAATCAACATGAAAGTACAATTGTGAGCAATATTACAGAGTAGATTTTGGCCAACCTTCCTTGAGGGTTGACTTCATGGGACCCTTCACTACAGCACAGTCTCACTACAGCACTTCCATCTGATGTGCTCCTCCAAATTGTAAATCGATAAAATATAGTGTTCACGGTAGCCAACTTCAGAAGAAAGGGGATTCTGAACATCCAGGGAGAGGGCTTAGAAATGGCAGACGTCACAGACCCTGCTGCCTTCCACCTCTGTGGTCCTCATAGGATCTGTGTCTTGGGGGCCTTCCTGGTGGCCTAGGGGTTAAGTCTCAGCACAATTACTGTTACTGCCTGAGTTCCATCCCTGCCAGGGAGCTGACCTACATGGCACAGTTGACCTCTCCTGTCTCACCTGCTGCTCCCTCAGCAGTATATTTCAGCTCCCCACTCTGTCTCTGGTGAATCATCTCAACCCTTGCACCTCTGGTCTATACCCTAGTTCTTCCACGCAAAAGTAAAAAATGAGGAATTTTCATTTTAATAAAAGGAGCTGTGTCTCCATCTTTGTGGCAAGTAATACTGTGTTAGTTGTTGACTATGTGCAAAGATTTGGGAATGCAACTGACCTCTTCTTCATTTCTCCAGGAGGTGGACGAAAATCAAGCAAAGAGGGGCCTCCCTGGTGGCACAGGGGGTTGAGTACCCTACTGTGAAGCTGTCTGCTGCCTTTGAGGTGGCATGAGTTCAATCCCTGGCCAGCGGGGGAGCAACCCACATGGTGCAGCAGACTTCTCCTATCTTGCCCACTGCTCCCCTTAGCAGTGTATTTTGGTACCTCTGCCTGTTCTGCTCCCTGCTCTCTCTGGTGAATCTTCTCATCCCCCCTGCAACTCTGGCCTGTACCCCACTTAAGAAAAAAAATTATCTTAAAAAAAAATCAAGCAAAGAGACAATTTATCTTTGTTGTTCTCTCTGTCTACTGGATAAAAATGAAATAAAGGTGAATAAAATACTCTGCCCACACTGTTTCAAAAATCCAATCATTTTAGTCTGTAATTGATTATTATTTTTTACTAAAAGTGCATGTGGATATCTTATTGACTCTGCAAGAAAATATTTACATAGTTTGAAAGGAGAGACACTTTGTAAATAGGAGACTGCATTGCTATACTGATTATTTGGTCTAGCATTCTGTGCAACTGGTGTTTAATAAGTCATATTATAAATTATCTTCCGAAATGTTAATTAAGTGGTAAAACATTTGCTGAAAGTTAAAAGTTACCAAGAATTTAATTATAACCTTGTGGACGCCATTCCCAGCTAATAATATGTCCTTCTTATATTCATGATAAACCACAAAATGCACCCCGTTAATGATCAATTGATATTAAATTAGCTGGAATGAGTTTTTATTAAATCTAAATTAGATTTTTATTTGCGATACAATAAAATAGTGCACCCAGCCCTTGCCACTATGATTTGGGATATTTCTGCAGCGAGTGATTACCAGATGTCTAATTGGGCAATTAATAGATACAGTTTCCAAATTAACATAATTGGGGGACCTAAAAAGAAAACAAAATGATTATTCAGCCAGCAGACCATCTTTTTTTGCATCCTGCCATTCAGTCAGGGATATCAACCAAGCCCTCATTCTTGTGGAAACTGCTTCCCAGTGGTAGATTCCCACCCAGTGGGTCATGGTGGCCTAAAGCCAAGAGCCCTGAGGTGGGGGCAGCCACCGCTGAGGCCACCCAGAAGGGCATCTCCACCAGGAGGTATTTCAGGGTCGACTGTGCCTGTGGGCAGGTACAGGGACCTGCACAGGGTTTACAGAACTGTGAAGATAACCAGCGAGATAATGGGGTGTTTACACAGCTGAGATGAGTCCAAACGCACAAGCCCATTTCTTTCCAAAAACAATTTGCCAGATGAGTTTAGTTTGATGTTCCAAGGTTTTTTCATTTTACCATTTTAATACACCACAGAAGGGATTGAGACTTAACCTCTCCATTCCTGCTATCTACTTAAATCCCTTTATAATTGCTTTCCCAACATGTTCAGTGCCCAGCCTCCAAGTGTGCTCTCTGCCATCTGTGTTCTCATAAGAAACAGTCCTGCCCCCTCATGCAAATACGCTCCGTTCAGATGCAACCTGTACAGGAGGCCTCCGCTGCCAGGTTCACTCCAGGTACCCAGCCTTACTCTCGGATCCCGAATAGACCAAACAAAGTTCTACATAAAACCCTGGATATTATGCCAACTGACACATACAAATTGGTGAAAATTAGTAAAAACAAAAGTATAAGCTTTTATATGTTTTTACGAAGAGAATTCACACGAATGAATCACAGAACCCAAAGTCTCTCAGCAGTCCTCGCAGTCCTCGCCCTGAGGCCCTGCATGCAGTCCTTCCAGGGGCGCTGGGGAAACGCTGGTCTGGACTGGCCATGTAGTTCAGTGCTGCCTTTATTTTTGGTACCTTCATCTTGTCTGCTTCTATCCGCATGCTGGTCCATCTCACCCTCATGCATGCAATGGGTCTGTGATTTCCATCTCTCCTGTCTTTTGGGAATGCATTCATTCACTTTGCAAATAGTCATGAACTTTTTTTAAAGACTTATTTATTTATGCATACAAGAGTTGGGGTACAGGCCAGAGATGCAGGGGGTGAGAGGATTCACCAGAGACAGAGAGGGGGACAGAACAGGCAGACTGAAAAAATACACTGCTGAGGGGAGCAGCGGGCGAGACAGGAGAGGTCTGCTGCGCCTTGTGGGTCACCTCCTGGCTGGCTGGAAAATCGCTCGTGAGGCAGTAGCTGCAGACAGCTTCACAGTGCTGTGTCTTAACCCCTTACTCCACCAGAGAGCCCCTAGACATGAACTTCTTTTGCACTGAGACCTGGGATACAATGGCAGGTAAGACTGATAACCCCCGATTCCCTTGAGGTGCCATTTGCATGGCTGAAACAGATTGAAAGGAGTTATATAGAGAGCAGATATACACGATATATCAATAGATATAGACAGATATAGATATTTATAAATTATCCTAAGTGCCATATATGACAAGGAAAAGTGAGAGCTAAATGATCGACATGTCAAACAACAAGGACATCTTCTTTAATTAGGTGGGTAAGAGTGCCTTTGAAGACAAGATACTTAAGCCAACGCGTGGGTAGGAGAAGGTGTGTTCTGGGCAGAGGGGAAAACTCTTAAACTGGGTCTGAGATGGAAGGAGGTCAGGTGTTGAAGAACCCTAGGGGAACTGGAAGAGGAACAACATGATTGCAGTGTGATGAATGGGGTGGGAGGATAGTGGCCGAAGCTGAGAATGAGGGGACAGGAAGTGGCAGTCAACACCAGTGAGTAAAGAGGCAGAGTTGCTGGCAGCTGGGAAGGCAAGCAGGAGAATGACCCAATCTGATGGGATTTAAGATGATCAGTCTTGGGCCCCCCTGGTGGCACAAGGGGTTAAGATGCAATCTATGAAGCTATCCACAGCCACTGCAGCACAAGTTCGATCCCCGGCCAGGGAGCTAACCCACACGGCACAGCAGACCTCTCCTGACTTGCCCGCTGCTCCCCTCAGCAGTGTATTTCAGTAGATCTGCCTGTTCTGCTCCCCACTCTGTCTCTGGTGAATCCTCTCACCCCCCACACCTCTGGCCAGTTCTTATATGCATAAATAAATAAATCCTTAAAAAATTTTAAAAAAGTAAGATGATCAGTCTTGCTGCGTGGTGAGCATGCATGGGGGAGGCTAGAGGGGAAAGCAGATAGGAGGCTGCTGAACTTTTCGACTAGACAGACCATGGCCTGGAGTAAGAGATGGTCACTGGAAGGGGAGGGGAGGGGAGAGCTGGAGATACATTTTAAGAAAGAACCAAAAGGATGATACAGTTCTGAGGCCAGAGAACACTCAAGAAGGCTCCTAGGCTTCTCACTTGAGCAACATGGTTTATCTGATCATTCAACAGGTATTTCTTGAGCACTTACTATCTGCCAGAAGTTGGCTATTACAAGGGTGGACTAGACAGCAAAGGTCTGCATTCTCATGATGTTAACATCCCTAGGGAGGGCCTTCTTAGTGACACAAGGAGTTAAGTCTCAGCACTATGAAGTTATCTGCAGCCTCCGTAGCATGAGTTTGATCCCTGGCCAGTGAGCTACCCACATGGTGCAGCAGACCTCTCCTGTCTTGCCCGCTGCTCCCCTCAGCAGTGCATTTTAGTCAGTCTGCCTGTTCTGCTCCCCACTCTATCTATGGTGGATCCTCTCATCCCCCACACTTCTGGCTTACACCCCAGTTCTTGTATGCATAAGTAAATAAATCTTTTTTAAAAAAAAACACCCCTAGAAAGGAGAGTTGATGGGCTGATGGCTGATATTCCATCTCTCTCCAGTCATGCAAAAATCTAGTTTTGGGAGTACAGACTTTCATTGGCTACCAATTTGACACAAATTGCTTTGGCAATGACTGTGACTTTCTCTCATCCAATATGAATTGTTTCCTCTAAAATGGCTTTACTTCTCTCCTGCCAGCACAAAAAGGATTTCAGAGACCTCCGTGGTGCATATTACAAATGATTACCAGCCGTGGGGTCACCTCTATGGGTGTGACTGGAGTGACACCATCAAATGACTTTCACAATTACCCCAAGATGCTGAAACTACGTATAAGATTTCATTGGGGGCCCCTTCAGTGATTAATCATATATGGACTTCACGATCGATTCCACATTTTTGTTTTAAAGAAAGTTTGTTTCTAATTATTTTGGTAATATAGATTGTTCATATAAAATGTGAAAAATAAAGATGGATAATCATTTATGATGTCAAGTTTTATAAAGCAGTTTTATAATTCTGATGCTTTATTTATATGCCTGTTTCGATGAATTTTTGATTATAAAGTTGGCTTCAACTTTAATTCTTTGAACATATAAATTATTTTCAGTGTATCATTATCACAAGTATTATTTCAAACAAAAAGCTTTGTGTGTAAACTTTTTGTGTTACTTGAATCCTAGAAGTAGAATTAGTGGGTCAAAAGGTAGCAGTGTTTTAAGGGTTCATGATACATATTGCTAAAATGTTCCTAAAAGGATTGTGTTAATTAACACACCCTAGAGAAATGCAGAAAAGCAAGTTAAGCCAAACTCTTCCAGACATCATTTTCTCTACTCTCCTGTCTTTTAAAATTTTAATGTGTGTTAATTGGATGGATGAAAATTTGCCTCTTGTTTTTTTCAATTGCCTCCTTTTCAATTTTTATTACAGACATTGAAAATCCTCCCTCCTCCCCATGTGTGCCTATTAGTCATTTCTAATTATGAGTTGTTTTGTTCGTGTCTTTGAATTGCTTACTGGGATCTTAGTTTTAGTTCTCCTTTCCTTATTTATTTATATAAAATCTTTATATATGCAGCACCATAGTGTTCTCTTTTCCTTTCTTGACTATTCCATTCCAGATATGCCTTTAATTAAAAGGGGTGTCTTCAAATGTCCTGACACCTAGATTCCTATAACAATGATCAGTGCAATCAAGAGATAGTATTCTTTTTTCATTTAATCATTGGAATACTAAAAAAAATTAGAGTCTGTATCACAGGAACTGGGGAAAACCCAGGCAGTGAGCCCCACCACTGTTATGGACTCACTTTGCCTTCCCATCATGGGGTCCAGGACTACACAACACTGCTCTGGCACACAGCCTCTCCAGCACTGATAACTGTAGGACTCTAATGGGGTTTAAAGGAAGGAACCAGAGAAATAAAAAGGTGGGGGACATTGTGGCTTCAGGAAACACATTCCCCCAAACCAATGCAAATCATTAAGCAAGCAGGCAAACATCACAAACAAGATGCATGGATGCATAAGCTAAGAGTCATTTCATGACTGCCTACTGGAAAATAGTAACTTTTCAGGAATGGGTGAAACTAAAATATTCTTCCATCCAAGGTGCCCGTAGCAGTTCCTTTTTGCCCCAAATCAAGCAAAAACAGTGACAGTTGACTGTTACATTTTTTCTCTCTTCAGCAATTTTGACTTGATTGGGTCTGAATTATAGGTGATCTCAATTGTAAGACTGCCTCTGATTTGTCTTCTCTCTCACTCCCACTACTTCACAGCTCAACCACTCTGAATCATCTATCGGCATCTCGGTGCAACTTTTAAACCTTGCTAATTGACAGGTCATTCTGTCCTGATGATTTGTTCTTGAAGGTACGTGACTTGAGTGTTTATGTGCCTGCTGTGTATTACTCAGGTGAAACCAAATACCATTTGTGTAACAGCTCAAAGGCGGGAACCCTGACTTGTTTGAGGGTAAGTGATTGTGCAGCCTAGCAGGGCTGGGGTTACTGCTTCACTGGACACAGCCATCTAAATCTGGGTCCCAATTCTACAATTACCCTGGGTCAAATGATTTCTATTAAGCCTACCATACAACTGCAAATAGAGAATTCTCCCTATAAACATGTTTTGGTTTTCTACTGCTCTGATAAGGAATGATCACACCTTAGTTTTAAAGAATAACTCAGATCTTTGAGTTTTGTAGGTTTGAAGTCTGACAAAGGTCTGACTGGGGTAAGCAAGGGTTCAGGAAGGTAGTGTTCCTTCTGAAGTCTTTAGGGGGCAATCTGTTTCCTGGCTTTTTCCTGCTTCTAGGGGCTACTCATATTTCTTGGTCTTACAGCTTCCTCCTCCATCTTTAAGGGGAGAAAAGTTGCATCCCTTTGATGATTCTTTCATAGTCATATTTCCCCCTGACCACAGCAAAGGAAGGGTTTTCCACTTTTAAGAACTTGTGTAACTAGATTGGGCCCATCCAGGTCATCTCATCTCTTCATCTCAAAGTCCTTAACCTCACATGCAAAGTCCCTTTTGCCATCTACTGAGACATACTCAGTTTCCTGGAAATAGGAAGTGAATGTTTAAATGAACTTTTTTTTTTGAGGGGGTTGTTTATTTTGCTACTTATTTTAGTTAGTTCTGACTGCTATAAACAAATGTCATAGAATGAGTAATTTATAAGCAATAAAAAATTATTTTTCACCATTCTGGAGAATGGAAGCCCAAGAGCAGGATTCCATTATGGTCGGGTTCTGGCTGGGGTTGCAAACTATTTTCTTCTTGTATCTTCACATGCTTGAGAGCAGAGAAGGGAGGATCTGGCTCTTCCTCTTCCACATATCTATGGCTTCATCCAATCTGAGCTGAGTCACTGGTGCTGGGGCTGGACGCTGTACTTTTTGTCTTGCCTTTCCTTTTGCTTGCTTTCATTTCCCTTCCAAGCTCTACATGACTGCAGCTTTCCTGCAGCCTAGCCCACACCCGGCTTTCCCAGCAGTCTGTTTCCATCCACCCAGCCTCCCTCATCCTCCAAATGCTCACACTCTCCTCCTCCATTCACACAACGCAGCAGGATTAGAGCTGTACCAGCCCACCTCCCATTCATGCTTGTCCCCTCTCAGTCAGTGAACACTTGTTCATTGAGTTTTTAGAACTGCTATAAAATACCAGGCACAAAACTGTCCAGCACGCAGAGACATAACCCCTGTCCTCCAGGAGCTTACACTGCAGTGTGAAGAATGCATAGGCGAGCAGTAACTGAATGTAGTCTTCAAGGTATTATGATCACCTCGAATAGTCTATCAACTCCAAATGAAAAAAAAAAATCATATCCTTGACATCCCTTTCCCTCACATATGTTTTAATGAAGAAGTGTTGGCCAAACAATAATCGAGCCCTGGGGGGATTGTGGTAGAAAATGGGACTCTCTGCAGTTAAATGCAAGAAGATGTAGCAGAGGCCACAGCATTTTATAAAGTCCTGCATATTAAAAGTATTTCTGCATCAGGAATGGAGCCAGACCCAGTCCCTGCAGACCCATCCTAGGTCTGTCATTAAGCGCCAAATGACTGCACTCTTTACTCAGAATAATGAGCAGCGATGCTGATTGCCATTATAACATATGACAGCCAAAAACTATTCTGAGAGGCACTTTGAGAATACAGCCTTAATGCAGTGTTGTCTTAATCAAATACTTCTTCATCGATCGCCTATGTTTTAAAAAAAAAAAAGTGATATGTTTGCATAACCACCCCCAAGGAGAGGTGTTGGCTGCAGCAGCTTTTTGATGCCTTTGTCCAAGTCGAGCACGATAACCCAGATCCTGCTGAAATCACCTTTAGAGAAATAGTAACGATCCCAAACTACGCTTAACATTTCCATTACATATATACATTTAAAACTGTTTAACACATTTTTAAAAGGCAAAACTGAGAAAAGCTGCTTGCAGCAAATGTGCGAGATGAGACAGTTTCTTTATTTCCTGTATTCCCTAAATAATTGCCTCCCTGTCTGATCTACCCATCTACCTAGACTGTTCTCTCCGTGCTGCTCCCCAGGCACATGGCATTCTCAGCCTGTGCCCCCCCACAACAGCACAGTTTTTCTTGAACTCATTACAGCCTGTACCCCACTAGCTCATGAACTCAAGGATGACAAAAGTCCACCCCCTTCTCCCTCTATGTCCCAACAACAGGCGGTGGCTGTCTGAAGAAGGCAGAGCTCATTCCTATTGATTAGAAAACTAACAGCTAAGTGGTAAAAGGAGAGACAATATCAATATGGCCTGGCACAGAATTTTATAGTAAACATTGGAAATAAAATATTCAGAGTAATTAATAAGCAATGACAGAAAACAAACCTATCACTATGGAATAAACATGGTGTTAAAGTGATAAATCCAAATGCTACAAAACTTACAGTAAAAATGGGATTAGCTAGCCCACAGCAGTAGCTTGAGGGCATGATAGGCATAGAGTTATGCATGCTCAGGAAGCAATATGGAAATCAATTAGAATAAATCATGGCACATCACTCCAAAGGAACATGCCACGACCATTTTAAAGGACGGGTGGGAAGACTATTCTGACATTAAACTATGAAATTGGCATTTCATAATATACAAGTGCTGCAAAGAAAACAGAAACGGTTTAACTTTGGATGTCACATGATGGGTGAATCAGTAAGTTTTACTTTTTATTACTGTGTTCTATTGCTTCAGCATCATAAAAATTGATCATCTTTTTTAGGGTGATGCTCTAAAGTTCCATATTAAAATATGACATGATCTCTTGATTTTTTTTTTTGTACTGCACTGTGATTCAACACTTTTTTTAAAATACCCCTTTGCCTTCTTCCACAGATACTGTTTGTGTTTGTGGGTCTGTGTGACTATGATAAATTTAATACATTTATGCACAAAAGAAAAAAGTTACAGGTTGAGTCCAGGTAAAAATAACAGATTGAAGATATATAGATGGGTGGATAGATACTTTTTTTCTCTTCCTCTCAAAACCCCCTTAAAACAATGATATAGGGTTTATTTAAAAGTCTCTAGACTTAAATACTTAAGTCTCTAGACATAAATAACAAGTCTGGAGAATAAAAGAAGAGGCAACATGTACAAAAATTTGGAACTGGAAAGCAGATGCATAAATAGCAATTGACTTACTGTATAAAGGAAAATGAATGCAGCTAGGAATAGAGAAGTTGAGAAGCAATCCAGTTTAGACCACAGAGCCCCCAAATGGATCAAAATTAGATATCACCTCTAAAAGTAGAGATGAAGATGATGCTTTTAATGAGCAGGTCACTATCAAATGTGTACCTGAGTAACAATTTGATTTCCAAATTGCTTTCCCCACTCTGCTAGGCAAATCCCTCTCCCCCACCATAAGACTGGAGTTTTATTTCACATAGAGGGTAAAGGAAAGGAAAGTTGCTTCAGAACCATCCCCCAGGTGCCTGTTGTGAAAGGTTTAAAAGTTGAGCAGAGCCAGAAAGTAGGCAATCTGTGAGTTGTATTGGGAAAACCAGGTAAGAGATTATTTGGGGTGAGAGGTACCACAGAGACATATTTTAGGAAATAGAAATCATACGACTTGGGAGGTGATGGGATATCAGGAAGGAGCAGGGAGGGAGAGTAAGTACAGATTCTGTATTAGAGAACTGCTACATAGTCCTGCTCTGTTTCCCCTCCTCTCCTCATTTTTAAAATTGCCCTAATAGTTTTGTGATAAACCCTGGCAGCTCAACTCTTTCTAGAATAAGTTGCGAAAGCATGCCTTAGCAGTCATTTCTCTATCCTTCTCTGCTCTAGGCTCCATAGTAGCAGGGAGCCACAAGGAGACTGGAAGAGACAAGACATTAGCTTTTGGGTGAGATGCTTACAAATCAGGTGGCTCTAACTTGGGATTTTAGTCACTGAAGATGCAAATGCAGAGCATTATCCTTTCAGGTGCAAATTAGCCATTCCCACTATGTGCCATGGGAAGAAATGATCCCACTTGTTTTTGCTATTCAACTCATTTGGGGGATAACAACTCATTCTTGCATCAAACCCAATATTGCTGGACAATATTGCTGGACAATATTGCTGAAAATCTACATGGGGAGAGGGAACAAACAAGCCAATTCTTGCTCTGCCTTATCTGGGTAACACTTCCCCTAAGTGGCATTTACTGGCATTTGGCAGTAGAATGAAGCACATTTTAATGTCACATAATCTTTTTTAAAAACACCACTTTCTATTTTGTGTGTCTTTCTGTAACTGTGAGAGTAATCAAGACTTTGACCATGGCTGAGTGAGGCACCGCCCAGACTCAGTTTCTCCATTACAAAGTTAATATGTTTCATTATTGTGACTAGTTCCTGGAAGCCACATGCAGTTGAACCTTAAAAAATAAATAAATAAATAAAATCACTTTCATTATGGCCAGGGAACAACTGCAGAATGTCTGCGTGGCTAATGCTGCTACATCTTTTTTAGGAGAACAGCTGGTAGCTCAATGGCTTCCTTTCTTCAGGAAAAAAAAAAAAAAGCTTCTCTTGCTCTGAAGTTACAGCAGGAAGCTGCTGCTTCATCGTGGAGTCATGTCACATATTTTATGGTGCTAAACTTTGCCATAGGAGTTGAGAAACAAAAATGAAAGAAAATTGATGGGCTCTGTGAACCAGTGCCAGCGAACAGAAAGTAACGGGTGGGCATAAATGCAGCACCTATTTAGAAAGAAGGGTGCACAGTTCCTGTTGATATTCGGGACTCGAACATTAGAACCTTCTCAGATGCCTGAAGGAACAATCACGCTCAGCAGACGGTTTGTCGGTGGCAGAGTGATCTGGGCTAGGGTTCTGGGTGCAATCGCAGGCGAAGGCATGTGTAAGAGAATGAACACGCAGGAAAAGGCTTTGAGTTGAACAAAGACAGGAAATAATGTGCCAGATTCCTCAGCCATGAGAAACAAGAGTCAGCTGTGATACTTGCCACATGGGGATCGGCATAAATGCCACACAGTGCACCTCCCCTTAACATGTAAGAGGAGAAATAACTGCTTCACACTTTTAAAGGGGAGACAATATCCCGGAGTAATTAATGGAGGAAAAGTGTTAATATAATCTCTATCTAAAAAGTGCTTCCAAATAATTAAGAAAGAACATTTTATTAATACATGGTGAAACAATCCACCAAGTGAATAAACATTTAAAAGGTTTAGTCTGAGTACTAGGAAAAGTGTGCTACATAGAATTGGTAGGATTTACTGTGTCTTTTCTTTCCATGGAAAATGATAACACAAAAAATTGCACAAAATGACCATACTTTCATATTACTGATAAACTTTTATAAATCTATTTTGTGAAGCAGTTTATTAAGATGTATCAATACATTCCTGTCTGGTAATTGACTTCTCAGAATCTTTGCTAGGTTTAATAATCCAAAATGCAGGAGAAGATGAGGACTAGAGCTGTTAATTTTTGTTGTTGTCGTTGTTGTTTTGTTTTTTAATTTTTCAGTGGAGGGCCTGCCAGGTGGCACAGGGGTTAAAGACAGAGCTATCAATCTATTGGCAGCCACTGCAGTACAAGTTAGATCCCTGGCCAGGGAGATACCCACATGGCACAGCAGACCTCTCCTGAATCACCCGCTGCTCCCCTCAGCAGTGTATTTCAGTGGACCTGACAGGTCTGCTCCCCACTCTCTCTGGTGAATACCCTCATCCCTCACACCTGTGGCCTGTACCCCAATTCTTGTATGCATAAATGAATCATTAAAAAAGTTTCAGATGAAGACAGCCTTAATATCCAATACAGGAGAGGCTAAATAAATGTCTAGATGAATTACTAACCATTCTAATTATGACAACTTTGAAGAAACATGATTAGTTTTTATAATATCTGATTAGGTGGTAAATAAGAATATTTAATGGGAAAATATGGCAATTACATGCATAACAAATAGCTAAGATTTATATAGTACTCTTTATTTCCAGCCACTTTGTTAAGCACTTTGCATTGATTAGCCTATTGAATCTTCACAACAGTCCTATGAGGTTAATATCCTGTTTATAGCAGAGCAAACTTTGACTGGGAGAGATTGAGTTACTCGTGTACGATGACAGAGCTACTAAGCAGACTTAGGTATTCTGGCCTCAGCTCTGGTCCCTACCAACCTTTCTGTAAGAACAGAAGAAATGAACTAGAAATGAATGTGAAAAAAAAATTAAGTATATTCAGCTGGTTGGATCATCACCCAAATTCCCTCAAGGTAAGGTTTTCATTCTGATTACAGAAGTTATTCTCTAAAACACTTACTCATGAAAGCAGATGACTTCACTAAATGGATGTAATAAAGGGTAATGACAACTTGGTCTCATTAATTTTTTTTTTATAATTTTGAAGTAACATTGCATGATAACATTATATAAGTTTCAGGTGTGCCTCATTATGAGTCAACATCTGTAAACAGTACATTAAGGGAGCCCCATTTAATCTTATCAAATATTGGGGGAAAGTAACACTCAACCTCAGATTATGGAGGGAGGAGGGTGGATCAACTGGCATTTTATTGTGGGGGCTGATCTATGAACTGTAGGATGCCTCAGTCTCTATACCTCATATACCCGTAGCACTCTCCCTTCTGCTTGTGATAACCAAAACTGTCTCCTCTGGTTTATAGTTGCTTGTTGATTTCATACTATGGTGGAGGGGGGGGCAGTGAGGAGAGGAGGAATTGAGGTCAAAATTAGGGGGGTGCAATTGTATGGGGAATATAACCGAGATGAAAATGCATACATTGTGCAAAAATGAAAAATGATGTAAAATTTATATAAAATAAAATATTAAAAAACAACAACAACAACAACTGTCTCCTGACATTGCCAGCTCTTCCTGGGGTGGAGGAACAAATTGCCCCTGGCTGAGAACAACTGCCCTAGGTAATAACTTACTCTCATTTGGCCTCAGTCTCCATGTGGCCTTTGGATATTAACATGGTGTCTAGAATGATTTCCTACTTGAGAGAAAGGACATCTGACTAGCCAACAAGGATGCTTCTATTTCTCAGTGAAAACTCACCACTTGACATTTTCATGGCTCAGCCTGCCTGTAGGGAATTTCTCACTTTTTATTCCATCCTCCAGGGACAGCCTGGGGCACTACAAAACCCTAAGGACCTGGCATCAGGTGGACCTTGCTTTCCCCCATTTATAGGTACAAGTGATCTTACCGCTTTGAAACTTGATTTTATCATCTCCAGAGTGAAAGAGCAATAGCTGCTCTGAAAAACTGCCATGAACATTAAGAAGGAAAGTATGCAAAATCACTAAGACATTTAGAACAAGCTCGAGTAGTTTCTAAGGTAGAGTGGGGAGGCGGGATAGAGAGACAGAGAAACATAATGACAATGCTGGGTGAGAGGCGCTATGAGTTATTTTATAAATAGTAAGTTATCTTTCCAGAGTCAAGTCCCTAAAAAAAGGCACTGAATTCAGAAAAAGTTCGGATCTCATCCTTATGCCTTCTCCCCTCTTTCACAACTTCTGGAGTTAAAAAAAAATCAAATTATGTATATATCTGTGTATTTGTATCTCTTCTCTCTCTTGTATGATGGACTGGCTTTTTGCCTTGCATTTATGTATATTTCCCACAACACTTCCTTCTCATACTTGTATTGTACCTGCATTCTAGGGGTATATGTTGATATTCCAAGTCCAATCTTTATGGCCTACCTACCTCTCAACTTTTCAATTATAGTGTTGCAAAAAATGGACTTTTGCACATTTTGGTTTATATTTTTGTCTGTATATTGTTGGGACAAGGTAATCTTAGAAGTGAGATTGCTGGGTCAATGTTAAATGCCTAAATTATTTTGCTAAATACGGCAAAGTTGCACGTCCTATTAGTTATACATCTTTGTATTTCCTGTAACAGGGCATGAGAATGCCTAATCCTCCACAGAGTTGCCAATAGAGAATCCAATCATTTGAATTTTTGCGAACCTGAGAGGTGAGAAAAATAGTATCTCACTGTAGTTTTAATTTGCATTTTGTTGTCGCAATCAAGGTTAAATAGATTTTTCATATATTTATGGGGTTTTTGCATTTCTTTTTTTGTGATCTGCTGATTGTAGTTCTGCCTCATATTTCTATAGAATTATCACTGTTATTCTCTATTTTTAGAAGATTGCTTCTATATGAGGAATATTAACCCTGCCTGTTGATTTCAGTTGCAAATACATTTTCCAATTTGCCATCTGATCTATGACTACCTTCTAAATCAGAAGTCTATGCACAGTTTGCAGTTTCTAAGCCAGGTTTATGTTATAGATTTCTTATTGAGGAAGAGTTGAAAGGGTAC
Organism: Talpa occidentalis; assembly: GCF_014898055.3. NCBI lineage: Eukaryota > Metazoa > Chordata > Mammalia > Eulipotyphla > Talpidae > Talpa > Talpa occidentalis. The sequence continues at coordinate 30,543,289 of NW_023601754.1, forward strand.
AAAATTGATCTTAAATCCTTATAAAATAAATGCCCCATAAAGATTATTGCATCACAGGTTTAAATTTAAAATTAAATAATACATTAAAGTAATATTTGACTTTTCAACTACTTGTAAGGTACTTCTATGACAACAAGCACAGAAGAGGCAGGATGTTATCACTCCCCAATGACAATTTTACATGGATATCAGCAACAAAAAGTAGTGATTTACAATCCATACATTATTTTCATGTCTCTTAAATCATTAACATTTAAACACCTGGAAACTCACTTTTGGTGATTAACCTTTTAAAAATGAACAGTCTATTTACCCATGTGTTTCAAAGGTCTAGGAACAGCACCATTGCTCTAGAAAGATTTAAAGACAGAGCATAAAAAGGAAGAAAAAAAAAAAACCAACAACAACGAAGAAAGGAAGAAAGAAAGTAAATAAATGATGAGTGGACAGGAAGTAGGGTCAATCCCGATATTAAACGGGTTCCTGGTTGTGGGTCCTCACCCGCGCGCTTTAAAGGGACTTATGAATACTCCACTACAGGCACACACAAAAGGTTAATAAAAGGTTTATTTACAAGAGGAAAGGAAATAAGGAAAATGTACAACTCAGGGAGAAAATAGGGAAATAAAGTCTTTAATGCGTCCTACCCAATCCGACGACCTGGAAACCCAAAGTCACTCTCAGAGCTGGCCGGACGCTGTGAGCTGGTGGAGAGCCCAAAATGGGGTCCCCGAAAGCCCACGTGTCTGCCTTTTCTATCCACCTGGCTGCTTAACCCCACCCTCAGGTCCCAGCCACCTTCCCTTTGGTGGTGATGGGATTTGGATTTCCCAGTGTCTTTGGCTTTGACCTGGGGTTGGGGTGGAGTCCACAAAGCCTATATGGAAATAGCTTTGGGACATCCTTTTCCCCCTAACAAAATCAATTTTCTCATGAAACGTAACATTTTCTACCCAGATGCCTATAACAAAGAAAATTTTATTCTTGAAATCTTTGAATTCTTTTCCTAAGACAACAGCATCAAAAGAAGTCCATATTTAAGACAGCCTTAAGAAGAAACTAAGTTCCTAATTATTTTGTGCTGGTGGTGTCCAGAGCACAGCTTGTGGGGAAGAACCGGCTGTTGAAGCTGGCGTGGATGAAGATTTAAGATTGAGCACAGCCACCTCCACTTGGGAGAGTTTGTCTCCCTTTGTCTGTCAAGGACTCCAGCAGTGTATTAATTATGGGAAGACCTTGCCGAGCCTGAGAAGGTGAAAGGGAGGACAACCAATGATTCATCGAAGCTTTGCTCATGTGAGTTATGGAAGAACGTTATGCAGGCTGAACTGTTGTAAGTGGAGGAAAAGAGGTGGGTTTTGGAGAGCATTAAATTAGAAAAAGACTGACAAGATGTGTGAAGCAGAAATCTACAAAAAAAAAAAACACTGACATATATTACATGCAACATATAAATGTGGCCTCCCTGGTGGTGCAAGGGGTTAAGGCGAATCTTATGAAGCTATGGGCAGCCACTGCAGCACGAGTTTGATACCTGGCCAGGGAGCTACCCACATGGCGCAGCAGACCTCTCCTATCTCGCCTGCTTCTTCCCTCAGCAGTGTATTTCAGTTAATCCACCTGTTCTGCTCCCTACTCTATCTCTGGTGAGTCCTCTCACTCCCATACCTCTGCCTTACAACCCAGCTCTTGTATGCGTAAATAATTAAATATTAAAAAAAAAATGTGAGTGTGCGTACAGTATTTCAATAAACACATAGACTGAGGTGATGAATGAATTCTTATTTAAAAATCTAGCAGAAAGATATGTTAGCACTGAGAAGCTAGAAAAAATGAATCAATAATATGTATTGGAAACTACCATATGTGAAACATTTTGCCGACTTGGTCTCATTTTAGTCCTTCCACTGATCCGATGAGGATGAGCCCATTTTATAGCTGAGAAAATAAAGGCTCCATGCAGTTAAATAATTCACCCTAAGTTTACTCACAGGAAGTTAGAAGACTGGACCCTCAGGGTGACCCTGTAGCCTTTTATTATATTTGTTCCACCATACCTGCTGACTTTAAATTACAGGGATAGTTTCCCTCACTACTGCCATGGATTTGGGTCTCAAATCCATTTGTTCTCAATCGACAGTCACAAGACAGTAAGAATCTGAACCAAGTTTTGTTTTTCATTAAGTGGAGTTATGAGAATGAACAAGAAATATTGCTAACATAAAGTAAAATGCACCCTCCTGCTCAGGAATGCTTGAGAAATGCAAGGAACAACCAAATTGAGCCACAACTAATAACTAGCTATTTTTTTGGACAAAGCAATAATACAAGGATTTACTTACTCTTGATGAGCCATTCATGGGGTGAGGCAGAGCTTAGAAAACTCTTTATTGGAACAGTAATTATCCCGAACCAGAGACAGAAAGATCCCTTTTGTTTGTAAGACAAACTACTTGACTCCATAAAAATCTAAGAAGTCTAATCTTAATGTAATTGTGAAATAAAGATGAAACTTGAGGATACGCCATTATGCCCCAGACTTTCTCTCTACATTACTTAAAGTATTTTGTGAACAATAACTAAGTTATTTAATAATGGACAGAATTCCTGTCTCCATCTATTCTCCAACAAATTACCCTCACCAATATATTTTAAGTCTTTGGAAATAGAATAAACTGATAAAAACAATTTGAACACAAAAGCTAAGCACTCCCCTAATGTTTTTGGATCTTTCCAAAGAATAGAATGGAGATAAAAATCTTAGATGAGATAAAATACATCATAAATTTAATTCCAGGTGTTTACTTGCCCTTCTCACTTTTGTGTCTTCATGTGCTTTCTTTCATAATGAAAATCCTGCTTCCTGACATAACTGACATTATTGCTCATTAATTTTTCCTTAATTCCATTCTGCATGAAAATCTCAATGCCACCTTTATAGCATTTGATTTTGTAAACCTCAGTGACATGTTTCTGATCTTCCAAGTAAGAGAATCATTTCCATGTGTTTGGGGGTAGTATTTGTGGCTGACTTGAGGGTCTGGCTGCAGTCACATAACCTCTCCGACTGTCAGTGCCCTCCCCTGCAGAGCTATATAAACTGTACACATTTGTGTGGATTTCATGAAATCTCTGAAGTAAATGCAGTTGTGTTAGTGCAGATACTAAGTAAGTGTTGGTGAGAAGATGCATTTGCTCAGAAGTCTTTGCACAGCTGTTTTGTTTTTTTTTTCTGAATAAAGAGGATTTAAAGCTTAGCATTAAATTTTTATGTAGGTAACTTAGGTCAAAGCTTTATAAGTGTGGATATAGTTTTTTTTTTTTTTTTGCCTAACCCAGAAACCAAAATGCCTAGCACACTGCCTGACATAGCAAAGAACCTTAAAGTCATGGCATTTGAGTAAGGAGAGACATTAATCTATCAGTCATAAGTCATCAGGTATTTATTGAATGCTTACAATACACACAGGTGCATTGGGAGCAGGTGGGAAATATAGAGCTGCCTTATCACTGTATTATAAACTTACGAGACTAGTTACCCAGTTCAATTGACTCAGATCTTGCCCTAAAGATCTACAGCATCTAAAATAATTTCTGGTATAATGTGGATGCTCAATAGTATGGGTGGAGAGAATGATTCCTTCTATCAAGTGTATACGATGAGATGGAGAAAGTAGATGTACATTAAGATGTGCAGGACCACTCAGGCCCAATCTGTGACCTTGGAGATGCAGAGGTGGGCAAAGTTTAGAGTCGACAGGAAGGGCTTCACCATGGAGTAAGACCACCCACATGATAGCATGTGTGGGCTTTGGGGAGGTGGCCTTGCCTATGGGGAAAAGGAGGTGCAAACACAGAGAAGCAGGTGCAAGAAGGGTGTGAATGGACAGAAGTGTGTAGCAGTAGGGCCACTCACAGCAATTCTGGAAGGGGCTTCCTCACTGATGGTGATCTCACTCTGACCTGTCATGGGTTGACAGATAGGATCTGTCACTTGGATTCTCGCAATCTCAGCAGTTCTGTGGCGTCCATTTGCAGCACTTATCACAGAGGGCCTGGGATGTGACAGTGTCTCCAAGACTTTGAAACGTGAACATTGCCATTTCAAATCCTTAAGTTGTTTTCTATCTCTCAGACTAAAATTTGCATATATCACTGGAGAGAGAGGCTTTTTTTTCCCCATGGAAATCACTGCTGGGGCTCTTAGGTATCAGATCGTTAAAAGTCCCATCCCAAGATAGAAAGCGTGGAAACACTGACCCACTTGAATGCAGTTAATATAGGCAGATGGAAAGTTCTACAAAGCTGTGTAGCTGAATATTCTGTAGTCTGAGGGGAAGAAATTCTGTTTTCCTTATATAGGTATCAATTTACTTTAGAACCACCAGTGTTCCTCTTTGGAGAGCCTGTTGTTGGAGATGGAGAATACTATTCCAAGGATATGTGGGCACAAACTCTCCCCACTGAAATAGCGACAGCACAACCATGTGCACTGATGATGGGGTTCTGAGAAATGTGTCCTCACACGAATGTCACAGACAGTAATTACACACTCTTAGATCTGTTACACACCTTGGCGTTATGGTAGTGCCTATGGGGACCATGTATATGGTCCATCATTGCCCAAAATGTTGAGATGCATGACTATAAAACTCACATGCACTGGATTTGATATGCCTCCATCTTGATTTCATTTTTTGAGATGCAAAATGCACTACTACTTTAATACTAATCAAAGTCCTGAGGTTGCAAAATTCTTTTCTAGCATGTTCTAATTGCAGGGAGGATTTAGGCCATTATTGGTGTCCCTTGGGGAAGGCTGAAACTACCAATAGTCAGGGAGAATTTTGAAGGTGACTTAGCTCCACTCCATGAGGTAAAGCATTTGGTTGGCAACAAGAAAACCATTTCCATCTCTCTGGTCCTCATCAGATTTGGGGTCAGGGTCTCTAAAGAGCAGAATTTCTCAGGATAGCACCTATAGAAGGAGTGGGGGACTGTGTCCCCAGTCCACCTCCACACGGGAGCCAGGGCCAGCGCTGTTGGTGGTCTGCAGGCTGCAGGGCTGAGAGCATAGACTCGGATGTCAGAAGGTCTGAGTTCAAATTCTGACTTGATCTTTTCTTAGTTGGGCATGTCATTTTATCTCTGAATTCCTTAATTTCTACAAAATGAAGTAGATCACAGTCTGCTCAAAGATTATGAGGTGATACACATAAGTCTCCCCCCTGAACTCTATTTCCTTTTTTTATTCCCCTATAGTACACGCCATATAATAATCTATCATTTGTTATTAGATTATATACCTGTTATATTTATGATCTATCTATCTATCTCTTTATATCTCTATCTACTCGTTGTAGATTGTAATTTGTATTTGCTTTTTATGGTCTCTTTCTCCTCACGGGAATGTAAACTCCCCAAAGGCAGGGGTTTTTGACTAATCATTCATATGGATCTATGTGTGTGTGTGTGTTATTCATAGTACAGTGCCTGGTCTACAGTAGGGGTTTAATATGCGTTTCTCAAACAAATAAAGTACTTAGAAGGATGCTCGATAAATGTAAATGGTTATTATCACTTTCTTTCTCCCCTTCAGCTACCCAGGGTGCCTATTAAAGTCTTGAGCATTTCAGTCTGGTCTCTGGTGTGTAGGAAACAATTCAGAGTAAATGCTTTTATGGTGGAGACACAGAGCTCCTCCCTGCACTATGAAAGAACCATCAGAAATCACAGGAACCTGATGATGGAATTTAGGTCTGGTTTATAAACCAGCAAAATCCCGGCATTTGTCTTATATAAGGTACTAGGAAAATAAGAAAGGTAATGTTACTTTATTTTCTTCTACCAGAGATGTAGACCTTATCCCAGTAGCATTACAAGGAGATAAGGTCTGCGATGATTTATTATCTCTTCGTGGGAGATTTTGCTTCACCCTTGAGATAACAAGATAATAAAATAAGGACAATTTTAATAACAACTAAAGTATAGCTGGTATTTATTGAGTACTCTTCTGAGCCCTTCACATGCATTATCATTATCACAGTTAATCCCTACAAGCCAGAGTTAGGTAGTGATGGGGTGAATTTAGGCAAGACAATGAGACCCAGCAAGGGCACTGTGTGAGGAAGATGCGGTGAGAGGAGCTGAGACTCATAAACACAGTGTTTCTCTGACTCTGGATCAGCACATGGTTCTGGCTTTTAAAGGCAGCAGATGACGGAGAAAGGCCTGCAAACCACGCCCACAGGACAGCGCTTGGAGGAGGTGGGGCACAGTGCCAGGGTGGGGAGGAGGGGAGGCCTGAACATGTCTAGGAGAGTGGAGGTTTTCTAGAGGTGGTGATGCTCCTTATACAGCAGAAGGAAAGTAGCAGGAGCTCACAGGCCACCGGCGTGCCCCTGGGGTAAGCAAGGAGTGGTCACAGGCAACAACAGGTGGAGGGACAGGGGTGTGCAAGGCCACTCTGCTTCCAGGGGTGCCGAAGTCGACCCTGCCTGGATATCAGTCTGTGGTGCCTGAACTTTGGTGCTCTTAGAAATCACCTTTGAGGTGGGGAAAAATGCAGCCACTGGAGCTCATTAGATCTAGGACAGAGCTCAGGAGTCCGCATTTTAGTAAACACTCCAAGTGCTTCTGAAGCTATCCTCTGGACCCCATTCTGAGAAACGTGGCTATTTACGGCTTTCAAAACAGGATAAAATGAAGAACATAGTCACATCCCTCTTCTATAGAAACCCTCTCTTGGGGCTTGTGGGGTGGCTTGGAAGAGAGGGGCTGAGGCAGGAGAGCTCTTAGAAGACCACCCCAACAATCCAGGTGAGAGAAGCAGGTGCCGGCACCTGGGCAGGGCTGAGCGGGTAGTAAGTTTCATGGAAGCAGGCTCAGAGCTATGGGCAGCTCCCTTCACTGGGATTCTTGATTCCGCCGAGTCAGGCTGGGGCAAGAGCAGCCAAAGATACCAAGAGTGGAGAATTCCATGTCCACAACTGGAACAAAATGAGCATGACATGCAAGCACAGTATTTCATTAGATATTTTGGGGGATAGGGCTGTTGCAGCCCTTTGGCCGTAACATTCCGAAGGATCTCACTGTCACAGGTCACTTGATTCACTCAGCAGTGGGCAGTGCCCAAGAGAGGGCACCACATTGTCATCTCAAAGAATGAAGCAAGTTGTAAGCACTTATTCAACATTTAGAGAGAACCTACTATGGTCACTAGGAATGGTGGCAGGCGCAGAAATGGTTCGGACCTGTGGGGCTGGAGTGGTCGGGGAGAGAAACACAATTAACCAGGCATCCGAGCTCTGGGAGAGGACCAGGTAAAAGTTTCCAAGTGTTCAGAGGCAGGAGGGATGGCTCCTAGCTGGGGTGATTCTCCCTGAGGCTTTGTAAGAGGAACCTGCTATGCATGCAGAAGTTACATGGGAAGGAGATTTCATGCCGCAAAACTGCTTGGGAACATGACTGGGAACATGAACGAGGACTGAAGCCAGAGGATGTTGAAATGCATATAAACAGAAGTCTGGGGTCACAAATGGGCGAAGGATTGGAAACAAGTTAAAGAGACTTCGTGTATCGAGCACTTACCATGCTCGGGGAGTGCTTTAAGAGCCTGGAATATATTGACTCTGAATTTTGCAGCAACCTAATGAGGTAGCTGCCAAGGCTGCCAGGCAAAGGGTTGAAGGGCCTTGAATACTGAGCAAATGGGCTGGGATTTATTCCTCAGGCCGGGCTGGGCATGGCCCTTGTGTTCCATGGAGGTGCCTCAGGGTTGCTCTGGGGCATGAAGAAGGGAATCCGAGGGGTGAAGGCCTCCCACATCTGAAGTCTAAAAGATAGATGATCTCTGCGGCCTCCTTGGAGGCGCAGGAGGTTAAGACGCAACGTATGAACTATACATAGCCAGAATTCGGTCTCCAGCCAGGGAGCTACCCTCATGGCACGGCAGACCTCTCCTGTCTCCCCCACTGCTCCCCTCAGCAGTGAATTTCAGTCAGTCTGCCTGTTCTGTTCCCCACTCTGTCCCTGGTGGTCCTCTCACCGCTCCACCTCTGACCTGCACCCCAGTTCTTGTATGCACAAATAAATCTTTTTAAAAAAAAAAGATGATCTCTTACCTATTTTATTATGTAGGCTTCTAAGGTTTTATTTATAAAAAAATATTACTGCCTTCCTTTTTAAAAAAATATTTATTTATTTATACATACAAGAGCTGGGGTATAGGCCAGAGGTGAGGGGGGTGAGAGGATTCACCGGAGGCAGAGTGGGGAGCAGAACAAGCGGATCTACTGAAATACACTGCTGAAGGGAGCAGGAGGCAAGACAGGAGAGGTCTGCTGTGCCATGTGGGTCACCTCCCTGGCCGGGCAGGGATTGAATTCATGCTGCAGTAGCTGTGGATAGCTTCATAGTGCTGATGCTTAACCCCTTGCGCCACCAGGGAAGCACCTACTTCCTTCATTTTTTTTTTTTTAAGTCTGAAAGTTATTGGAGATGTGAAGTGGCATGATAAAGTTTGAATACATAAATGCAAGATTAATCTGGGAGTATGCATGGGATGACATAAAGAGGAAAGTCAGTTTGAAAGTTGTTGAAATGGTCCAGACAAGAGATGATGGAACTGTGTCAGGCTGATGGCAGTGGTTATGGTGGCGTGGGGGCTGGGGTATGATGGGTCTAGAGCTAAGGCATAGTGGGCTCTTCATGACTTGGAAACTGAGTGGGGGAGCAGAGCAGGATGGAGAGGAATAGGTGTGGCTCTGATGTGAGTAAAGCGAGTAGGACTCAGGGATGCGGGGAAGACTCAGGTCTAGCTGGAATCAGGCAGTTCTGTGTCACTACACTCACCACCTTCATACATGCAGAGGAGTCAACTTTCCCACTGGGAAGGACTCTGCAGTTACTCTACACCCAGCGCAGCACCTCCAGTGAAGTAAGACCTTGATAAATCTGTACTGATTTAATTTGACTCACCCATGACATCATTTCAAGTTCAAGTTTTAGACAAGGTAGAAACAGAAAGTGCCTTTGCTTTTGACTCTAAAGAGGTGGAGGGAATGAGACAAGACTCCGGATAGATCTGGCATATGGATTTATAAGGTAGAATAATGCAGTTGAGAAGGCAATGGCTTTTGCAGTTAGAAGGATCCTGTTTCAAATCCTGCCTTATCCATTTCTAGTTATGTCATTTTGGCAATGTTTTCCTCTGTTCAGCATCTGTTTTGTTTTTTTTTTTTTCCCACTTCTAAAATGAGAGAAACAATAACTTGCTTTTGTGAAATGCTGTGATAAGACATTGTGGATAATTTGTGTAATTCTCAGAATCTGGCTAGGGTATTCAGTATTACAAAAATATCATCACTCCCATCTCCTACCAGACCATTTTAAAGAAATTATTCCTTCTTATTCTGCTTCTGTGTCCAAGGTCAAAGAGCTTAACCTCCTTAAGAACTATTTATGTGTATGCAAGGTTATTAGATAAATGAATGATAATGTTCATGATACTATCTAAAGTAGACATGAAGGTGATAAATTCACCAGGTCAAGCTGTGAATGAAAGCTGTATTCAGTTAAGTACTGGGGAAAGGTAAAACCCTTTAATTAAAGATGAGAGCACCCCACCAAGGGGATGGCATTTGATTACAGGTACCATGTGGGAGGTCAGAAATCTCAGTGAACTGAGATCATTTCATAAAGTGCTTTGGCTTTACAAAGGCATGTAGGATTATTAGTCTACTCTAGATGTGCTTTTTTTTTTTCCTTCTCTTTTGTTTTTTGAAGGAGGGTGTACATACAAATGTAATTTAATTTGGTTAAAAAAAAAAAGAAAGAAAGTCCAGCTTCTTGATGCAAAAACAATAATGGTGAAGCACTTAGAAGTCAAATACAGAGGATTTAATAACAATGCCATTTGTAATTTGCATAGACTACAAAAGTAATCAATCTTGCATTGCTTTAAGTTCAATGAGTACACAGCAGTTGATGACTTTGCCTGGGATAATCCTTTTCAAATGTTATTTTCAATTCAAAAGTGCCTGCTGAATAATACAGGATTTTCCTGGTATGACAATGGTGTGCTGCCCACAGAGGGTGGGTCTGCCTGGGGATGATGCAGGAGCAAGGAGCACCTGGGTTACCACAGGTGTTCTGCATGAATGGGGAGGAGGGAGGCATCTACTGAGAGACTTATACTTTGGGTTTCTTCAGCACAACCAAAGCCTGGCACCAACCCAGGTGGAGGGCAGACTCAATAGGAACATGTTCTTCTTGTGACTTGCTGGCGATGGCTAGTGTTCACTTGCAAGAGTCAGTTGCCATATATTCAGAAACTCAAGGGGCTAGCTGTTGAAATGTTGGTAGGCTGCAACTGGACATGGTGGGAGTATTTACACCAAGGAAATAGGCAGACTTTATGGTAAGTGGCCAGGTAAGAACTGGAGTCCAGCTCTGCCAAAGCACATACCCTGCAGGACTGGAGATAAGCATGGGAACTTTTTGTGTTCAGCAAGAAGTCTCTGAGCAAAGGAGTCCAGGATCATCCTCTGCCTGTACCTGAACTTTCAATTTGTCTTGACTCTTGAAAACAGGGGGAAGAAATTGCCCTTCTTTGGATGGCATCTCACTTAGGGGGAATGAAACCTGCGTCATGAAACCCTGCTTTCCTGTGAAGTACAGCTAGGTTCAGCAATGGCCATTTTGATGAATTATTTCTACATTTTGACAGATTTTCTCAGAATATGGTCTACCTCTGAAGAGCAATAATATCACAGATGGCATCTTCAATGAGGTATTTGAATGGCCGTTAATTCCAAATCAATATGATTACTCAGAGTGAGTTGTATGTGTTTGCAGAGTGCATCTGTGGGTGTTCCCAACAGCAAGCTTGCACGATTTAAAGAGGAGAAATTTGGAGATTCTTTGAGAAAGCAGCTGCAGGGTGGGAAAATGGTTAGTGGGAAGGGAAGTTTAGGATGATGAATGCGAGTTAGCTTGTATTGCCTGGGTACCCATTTAATCCCCAAAACAGAAACCGAGGAATCATTATTTATTCACTCATTCACTTAATCCTTTTCCTTTCATCCAGTGAATATTTTTGAGCATTAATAGCTCGTTGTGCTGAGGAGAGAGTAATGAAAAAGACATAGGTGGTCCCAGTGCTTAGGAAGTTGCCAAATGGGGGAGGAAGACATCAGAGTAATTATGACACATGTCATTATTTAATTTCAACTGCTATAGGTGCTCCAGTAGATAGTTATGGGATGCAGAAGGAACAAGGATGGGGTATCCCAGCTAGGGCTGTGTGGCCAACTAGAGCTTCTTAGAGGAGGTGTTACTTGGCAGTGATTTTGAAGGAAGGGGAGTCACCCAATGAAGAGAGAAGGAAGGGTAACAGTTCTTGAGGAAGCATGTGGTTAGAAAGGCAGATATATTTGGTGTATTCATGGGATGCCAGAGAGCACCCACATGACTAGGGTGTGTCAAGGTTTGAGGAGCGGCTGTGGGAAGAAGTTGAGCAGTCAGCAGGGGGAAATCTTGTAAGACCTGCTGGGTAATTTGTGTGTGTGTGTGTGTGTTTTAAAGATTTATTTACTTATGCATACAAGAGCTGGGGTACAGGCTAAAGGTGAAAGGATTCACCAGAGACAGAATGGGGAATAAAACAGGCAGACTGACTGAAATACACTGCTGAGGGGAGCAGCAGGTGAGACAGGAGAGGTCTGCTGAGCCATGTGGGTCACCTCCCTGGATCTAACTTGTGCTGCAGTAGCTGGGATTGCTTCATAGTGCTGATGCTTAACCCCTTGTGCCACCAGGGAGCCCCACCCCCACCCCCCGCCCGCCCGCTAGGTACTTTTTGATGTGTGCTAAGCTCCAACACCCAGGAGTGACATGTTGAGGGTTTTATTTTTAAAAACAGCCTTGGACTATGAGGAAAATTGCAAAGAAGCAGGAGAGGAATGTGAGAAGATCCTGAATTCTTAAACTCACTCTCATCCATCATTCACCAATTTCTGGACAATCCTTAAGTGTCACAGTCTGCCCCACTCTGTCATCCTGAAACGTTCTGAAAGAGTGACACACAGACACATAGGCACTGACCGGATAGCAGAGAGATAAAAAAAAATTTTAGAAAACCTTCCCAGCTCCAGATTTCTTTTTTCTCTAAACTGCCTGACACATAGCCACAGATTTTCAGTCCCTTCCACAGATTGTCCCATAGCTTTTTTCTGTTATGTGATTGGGGGAATTTGTTAGGCACTTTTTAGTAAAGCGATATTAGCACTGCTTCCTTCCTCATGAGCCACCCTCCCTTAAATACTTCAGTTGTGGTTATTTGTGCAGAAATTCTAAGAGCTTCTGTTTATGGAGGACACAAATAAGTCTCAGCAGTACACATTACATGTGTATTCATTTGACAGTCCTGCAGCAGGCTAGCCTTTGGGGACTGAAAGATGAAAAGACTGTTCTCCGTGTTCCAGGAACTAATAGTCTAATGGCCCATTTGATAATTGAGGACACAATGACATAAATGCAATGATAAAGGGAAGTAGAGGTCGTGTGGGAGAAGAGAGGGGAAAACCAGTAACTTAGCCTGAGAGTCTTTTTGGAAAAGCTGCTGCCTCACTGAAGCAGGTTCATGGGTGGAAGGTAACATGGAAAAAACTGGGGAAGCTGAGAGGAGAAGCCACTCAAACTGCAGGCAAAGATTTGGAGGCAACAAACCCTGGTGTCCAGATTGCTACCAAAGTACTTGATCAAGTACACTTAATGAGTCCCCATATCCCTGCTTTCCCCCGAGTGTCAGTTTCTGAACTATTTTCTCCATGGTTTCACATTGAGGCCTTGTGTCAAGGTAGAACGAGGCAATTTGTGGCTCTGACAGAACTTGATTTGGCTCCCACCTCCCACACTAGCTGTGTGACCTTGGATAAAGCACTTTAACCTTTCAGCTTCTGTTTGCTCATCTGTGAAGTTGTGCAGTATGGTTTGGGAGTGTTCACTTACATGAGTGATGGTACCAGCAGCAGGACACTCCGTGGATCCTGAAATTGACCGAGGCCGTTTGATGATCCATGATCTAGTTGATACTCATGTTTCTAATTTTCTTTCATGTTTCTGGTTGTATAAGTACGGTCTCATTGAAAATAACCAAAAACCACACAGATCTATGGAACAGAATTGAGAGTCCAGAAAGAAAACCACACATATATGGACAACTCATTTATGACAAAGAACCAAGAGCATGTAACAGAGAAAGGAAAAGTCTCTTCAATGAACGGTGCTGGGAAAACAGAGAGCCACATGCAAAATAATGAAACAAGACAATATATCATACCCTGAAATTAATTCAAAATGGGTTACAGACTTGGACATAAGACCTGAAACCATAAAATACATAGAAGAAAACATAAGTGATAAGCTCCTTTGACATATCTGCTTCACTGAAGTTTTTATGGATTCATCTCGGACAGTAAGACAAACAAAAGAGAATATAATGAAAGGGACTACATCAGAATGAAACACTTTTGTATAAAGAAAGAAACCATTGTTAATGCAAAATGGCAACCTATTTTCAAGCCATATTTCAACAAAGGGTTATAAAATATATAAATGACTCATATATAAAATATATAAATGACTCATATAACTCAACAACAAAAAAATACAACTCAATTAAAAATGGGCAGAAGATCTAAATAGACATTTCACCTAAGAAGACATAGAGCTGGGACTACACCTGAGAAAAGAAAGCAAATATTCAAAAAAAAAAAAAAAGAACGATGATGTAAAATATATTTAAATAAATCAATTATAATGGTAAAAAAATAAAATAAAATACCTCACTATGCCAAAAAATAAGAAGACAGAGATGGCCAAAAGAAACATGAAAAAGTGTTTTACATTGTTTGTCATTAGGGAAATGAAAATCAATACCACAGTAAGATTTCATCCCATACCAGTTAGAACCTCTATTATCAAAAATTGAAAAAAAAATAGTAAGGCAATGCTTGTTCAGGATGTGGAGAAAAAGGAACACTTATGCACTGTTGGTGGGAAAGTAAACTGGTGGAGCTACTAGGGAAAACAGTATGGAGATTCCTCAAAAAATTAAAAATATAAATACAATATAATCCAGTACTCTCACTTTTAAGTATTTAGAAATATATGAAAAATACTAGTTTGAAAGCTTTATGCACTCCTATGTTCATGGCAGCACTATCTGTTATAGCCAAGATATGGAAACAACCTAAGTGCCTGATGATAGACGACTGGATAAGGAAGATACAGTGTGTGTGTGTTTGTGTGATATATATAAATACGTATATATGTATATATGTATGCATATATGTATGTATATATAAGAAAGTATATATAAATATACACACCCAACGGAATACTACTCAGTCATAAAAAGGGGCAATCTTGCCATCTGTGGCAACATGAATGGACTTTAAGGGGATTATGCTAAGTGAAATAGGTCAGAAGAAGAAAGACAAGTTCTGTATGATTTTACTCATTTTGTGGAATATAAAGAAAACAAACAAATGAACAAACAAATAAAACAACCCTTAGACTGACAACAGAATGGTGGTTATCAGAGGAGAAGATGGCGGAGAGAGGCTACAGGAAGAGATGGTTTATTGACTAGGGGTGGATGGCACCTGGACACATGGTGGTGAGCATAGGATGATATATGCAGTTGCAGAAGTGAGAAAGGGAACATCTGAAACCTATATAGTGTTGCAAACTAATGTTACATCACTTTAAAAAGGAAAAAAAAAAAGAAATGACCTTGTAAGTGATTCAGCATCAGAACTTTACGAAGTTGCTTCATCTGCAACAAAGAGCTGTTTAGATGCTCTTCCACCTTTCAAACCTAAAGATGGATTCAAAGTCAATCCCAGTTAACACTACCATATGCTCCTCCTACCAAAATGGGGTGAATTCATGGTCAGGGGACAAGAAAGATTCATTTGCCATTTTTTATTGATGTTTTCATTGTAAATAGGTAATTTTCACTTTTCCCATACATCATTTGAATTTCTGCTTTCAATGGAAATGAAACTTAAGAAAATATCTCCTTCTAAATATTGGATATTGGAGTAATTGCTTGTAGAAAGAGGTTTTAGGTCACTACTCAAAATGGTTTTGCATAATTGATTTGGGAGTATGTCTGATAAACTTGAATTCTGACTTTGCACTCAGAACACAATTTATTTTATTATGTCCAGGAACTATCAACTACAGAATGGACCAGACCTACACATATAGCTATAAAAGAAATTTTGCTATTAATTAAACTATGACAGTGATTTCTTATCACTCTAGACTTTAAAAAAAACCATTTAAATATCTCCTTTATACTTATTTAGACATAGGTTTTGTCATTTATTTTCAAAACTGGATTTATTTTTAAAAGTAAAATACATAGGCAGTACTAAAAATTCTTATTTGGGGTAAAAATCTTCAGGGTCACTTTTAATTCAGAACTATTAATATCTGATTTTTCCTATACCAAAACCATTGGTGATATAGCATTTCTTGAAAGAGTACCATTATTAAAATAGGGATTTTCCCCTGTAAGCCACTGAAATTCATTCTGAAACTTTCAATGCATATGGACAGGAAATGACAAATACATCAAGATTCTGCCTCCAGACCAACAGTATTCTGATTTCAGAGAAGTTGGAATGGAAAAGAAAAAAAATAAAAGTACGTTGAATGTAATTGAGAATTGCTGGGAAAAAAAATGTAAAAATATGATGTAGACTGTACCTGAAATTCATCAACTGGTCTGGGTCTTTTTTATTTTATTTTTTTATTTATGCATACAAAAACAGGGGTATAGGCCAGAGGTGTGGGGGTTGAGAGGATTCACCAGAGACAAAGTGGGGCGTAGAACAGGTGGGTCTACTGAAATATACTGCTGGGGGGAACAGTGGATGAGATAGAAGAGATCTGTTAAGCCATGTAGGTCAGCTCCCTGGCCAGGGATTAAACTCATGCCACAGTGGCTGGTGATAGCTTGATAGTGCTGAGACTTTAACCTCTGCACCCCAAGTGAGGCCCAGTTCTGGCTCTTATTTTGAGGAACCTGGATAATTGTACAATGATGAGCCCGGAGCCACATTTTCAACTCCACGATCAATATTTCACGTCCTGAAGTTAGAATGGGTACATCACAAATGTTTTATTGTTCCTTTTAAAATTCCATTCTGTACCCCAAACTCTATAGCATCCCTTAATGCTGATCAAATTGCACCTTGGTGGAATGCCCAGCACCATAGGACTCTTCCAAGAAAATGGGAACATTCATTTGGCAGTAACAGTAACTGCAAGAGTCCATACGACACAAAGGAAAACTTTTTTTCCCTGTGATTTTATATTTTATCTCATCAGTTTTCCCCTTTCTATTTCACTTCAAAAATTGCTGCACAAATCTCTGGTGGAACTATGTGTGTTAGAAAGGTTTTTTTACTTAACTTTCAGCTCCTACCATCTATACTTCCTATTATGCACCTGACAGGCCAGGTAACTGAAATGACCTGCAGAAAAGGCCTCTGGGAACAGCCTGGCAGCACATTGAAGCCCCCAGAACTACAGGAACACTACCCTGTGTCTCCCTTGTGAAATATCCATAGGTTTTTACTAGCAAGCTAACTATTTATTATAGCGCACTCATCTATTCTTCTATATATTCAGCAAAAACCAGACTGTATCTGGTTACCTGGGATACGGTAACATAAAGGAAATAAAGGAGATTTCCTTGCCTTCTGTGAGTTCTGAGTCTAGCAAAAGGAATATAAGATCATCAAGGAAGTCAAAGAGATGTTTTAACTGCTAACATCAAGATAAGTGAAAGGTATTATGAGAGGGGGGAAAATAACATAAAATGAAAGAGCATGCTAATTATTAGGTTCAAAGAAAACAGGGCGAGTCCACAGACATAGCACCTCGTCTCTCCTGATGGCATCTCTGTAACTTGTGTGTTCTCAAACCCAGGACACCCATACTGGCAAGATACAATACCAGTCTACTCTCCAGACTTAGAAAATCACCAGTATTTGCATGCATTCGTTACCTTTGGCTGTAATGAATGTATTTTAAACTTGAGTGTTTTAGTGCAATTTACAGAACATGCTGTCAGAAAAAAAAGAGTTCAAAATTCAAGCAAAAGTTATCCTCCTTGTCCATGTCCTTGCTTTCCTTGGGTGGTCAAGAACAGAGGAGGCTTCACTCCAGAGGGGGCACAAGACAGGAGACAGACAAATCAAGAGGGCTGGGTCCTCACCTTCTCCTGGGTGCTGTGCCTCTGTCAGGAAATGGACCAGCTGCGGAATGTTGCCAATGGCGTCCAGCATCATTTGTTTCATAATATGTCACTGGTGTCAGCTGACGCTGGCTTTCTTTTTTCTTTTTTTTTTTAAGATTTATTTATTTATTTTATACAAGAACTGGGGTACGGGTCAGAAGCGCAGGAGGGTGAGAGAATTCACCAGAGCCAAAGTGGGGAGCAGAACAGGCAGACGGAGCAAAGACACTGCTGAAGAGAGCAGCAGGAAAGGCAGGAGAGGTCTATTACGCCATGTGGGGTTCTCCCTGGCCAGCGGGGAATCGAACCAGCACTGTAGAGTCTGTGGACAGCTTCGCAGCGCGGCGCTCAACCACTGCGCCACCGGGGAGGCCCCTGAAGCTGGGTTTCTATTGAATTTTGATGAAAATGCTAATGTGATAAAGCAGAAAGATGCTTGGGCCTCAGAGTCAGACAAAGTAGGATCTGAATCCGAACTGCCATTTAACCGCTCTGTTAACCACCTTTCCTGAATGGCAGGCTCCTTACCTGTGAAATGGACATGCTAAAAGCACCTCCCTGGAAGGAGGTGAGGCTTTTGGCTTCATGAATGGGAGCCACAAGTGCGATTCCACTTATCATCAACACTCTATATTCTAATAATATGACCCGATGTTTACTTTTTTCCTTTTAAATTACAGAGTGCCTGAGAGTTTGCAAGAAAAAAGCTTACACATACATATTTCTTATTTGTTCCTCTCAACAGTCTTGTCAGACTCCTGAGGATGACTCGCCTGAGGTTACACAGGTAGTAAGTGGCAGGGCCAGATCTAATCTCCTGTCTAATGATTTCAAATTCCATGTTCTTCCTCTGTCCCCAGTCATCTCCCAGGTGCCAAAGGGGTTGTCAAGATCCTTCTGAGGTAGAGAGATAAAATAGCTTTGGATAATTTAGGGACAAAGGAAAGAAAGCTTTCAAGTTTGTAACACAGCCAGACCTAGAGTGTGAGTCCATTCCCTTCAGGGGAGCATCCAGGAGCATTTGACAGTGATATTGAGTTTTATTTTGGTTTATGTGTTTCCTGTGGCATAGAGAGGATATTTTTGTTCTTTCTCCAGTTCTCTGCCAAGTCATCTATTTGGTGGCCCATTAACAGAGGATCTATGGTTAACCCAGAGTGGACAGATACATGGATAATAGATCACATTTTAGTTTCTGTTGAGAACCTGTTGTTTCTGGGGTAAGTAGCACTCAGTCTGGCAAACACTGGGTAGAGGACAAACAGGAAATACTCCTATTTCTCCCAGTGAGAGATCAGAGATGGCATGCACCCCCTTGGGAAGGGACTATGAAACATCTGCAGTAAGCATCTTGTCACATACTGTTCTCCACCAAAAGAAAGTCCCCATAGCACCAGGTATAGAAGCACCATTATCATTTCTAGCTTCTCCCTGTGCTGTGTTTAATCATAAAAGTGTGATAACTGCTCCACGCATTAGTTCAAATTAGAACCAACCAGTTTGGGTGTGAACTGGGAGAACCAACCAGTTAGGGTATGAACTGGGAGACAGTAAGCTGGAGTAGAACCCTGAATCCACTCCCATCTGTGTGATGGTGGGACAGCTTTTATAATCCCACAGCACCTTTGTAACCTCACTTATACAGAGTCGGTTCTAATATACCCTTTAAAGTGCTAATGTATTGGGCTTCCCTCATGGCTCAGGGGTTAAAGACACAGCACTATCAAACTATCACCAGCCACTGTGGCATGAGTTGGATCCCTGGCCAGGGAGCTACCCACATGGTGCAGAAGACCTCTCCTGTCTCTCCTACTGCTCCCCTTAGCAGTGCATTTCCATAGACCTGCCTTTTTTGCTCCCCACTCTGTCTATGGTGAATCCTCTTACCACATGCACCTCTGGCCCCAACCCCAGTTCTTATATGCATAAACAAATAAACCTAAAAAAAAAAAAATAAACTGCTAACATAAAGATTCAAGAAGACCATATGTATTAAATGCCTAAAATAATAGTCCCTCATACAGTATATGCTCAATAAATATCAGCCGCAATTCTTTCTTCCTATGATGTTTCTGTTCTTCCCTGCAGGTTACCACTAAAGAATATATCTATTGTGTTCTAAGGAGCCCAAACAGGCTCACCCAATTACCTACTTAACCCATTTCTTGCACCTCTTATAGCCCCAGACCCTCTTGGTGATGAGCTTCAAACTCTGCCTGCTTGCTGGGATCATGGCTGCCATCTTGGGAGGATGCTGGAGCCTCTGTCTGGCTCCTGCCCTAAGCATTTGCCCTCACCTACCACAGGACGGATGGGAGCAATTCCCCAGCTAATTTTCCAGTTACATGGAAGAGTGCTTCCCAAATCACAAGGCTGTTGAGATTAAACTGGTAATTACCACATGCAGATTTCCCAAAGTATTCACTTGTCTGTAACCAATACTGGCTGAGTGGCTGGGATTTTGAGTGGCCTTTGAGTTAGATTTAACTTGTGGTAGATGTAGATAAATATTAGGGCTGTTAATAATGATCTAGTACTCTGCCTTGGGGTGTGGGGAATAGCATTTGGGGCTGTAGACTCAGGATGCAGAATCCTTTTCTTTGTCTTGTTGAACCCAGCACTCAGCATCCATATCATGGCATCTTCCTGGCAAAGCTTCCCAGATTCCCTGTCCTCACCACAAGCTAGAGTAATTGCTCCAGATCTGTACACAGGACTTTCTGCACCTGCGACCATTCTCAGTGAACACTGAGCTGTTTGTCTCCACAGGTAGGGATTGCTTTAGACCAAGGATCCTGATCTCAGAGCCTATGCCAGTACCTGTCACATAGCAGGTGTTCATTGATGGCTGGGAGGAGGGAAGGAGCGAGAAGGGAAGACACCTCTCTTAAAGCCCTCTAATTACTTTCTTAAAAGCAGATTTCTTCTGTTCTGTGACAGAACTGTATCACCACCCTACCCTCACCTGCTCTGTTCCCCGCAGTCTATTCACTACCACCTCCCATGGGGAGTTACCTGACTCCTTCAGAGTTTTCTCCCTGGGACTCTTCCCACTTATTTTGTTTAGAATTATATTTGCATTCAAGAGAGAAAAACAACAAGGGTGACTTAACCCAAGATAGAGTCTGTTTTTCCTCCCTAGTAAAGGAAGCGTGGAGTTCAGGGAGTCCAAGATATCGTGGGGGCGCCCTCCTTTGGGTTCACAAAGACTGCTATCTTTCTGTTCTATCAAGTGTTCAAGGTCACTGTACATTCCAACGTTTGTTCTGGCAGCAAATGGGAACACGTTTTGGGCTGGGAGAGGGAAGGCGGGCAAGAGAGCAAATTAGAAGCAGCCTCCAACGGGCTGACATTCTTTAAGTATGAATCAGCTGATATCACTTCCAAATATACCTCTCTGGCCAGGACGTAAGCACACAGCAGCATTTGGCTAAAAGGGGGCCCCAATCAAAAATTGGGATTCTGATATTAAGGAATTCAGAGAGTATATGCTTTGAGATGGGCAACTACCAGCCACAGCATTCACAATAAAAACAAAGAAAAAAACCACAAGTGAAGGGAGTTGCATTTCCCTCTTCTATAAAGACTCAAACCCCTAAATGCTGTTTCTTCTGACAAACACAACACAGATGTTTATCTCAGGAAAAAAGAAAAAGACAGGGAAAAATGATGCCTCCTTCTCGGTTTCATGGAGATAGCCCAAAGAAATCAACCAGCAGGAAAGGAGCAAATGTGTATTAATTTCCTACTGGCCCCAGGCACCAGCACATCTTTTGTCTTATTTAATTCTCACAACACCCCTAGGAGCTAACTATTATTACTTCCATTTTGTATATGCAGACTTGAGTTCAGAGAGGTTAAGTGACTTGTTCAAGGTTGCAGGGCTAGTAAAGGATGAAGCTGAAATCCAAATTAAATCCCCTGACAACAAGCGCCTTCTCCTTGTTTAACTGTAAGCCTAGATACAAAGGTAGAAGAGGGAGAAAGAGGCATGACAGCATCTCTGATTCAAAGAACAAAATGCCCTTGAATTTTGGTTTCAACATTTGGCGAAGAATATTAAATGCTCACAGTGCCTTTAATGTATGGGAGGGCATTTGTTTGATAGACAATATTTTCTGCATACATGAATTTTGAAAATATTTTAAATCTCAACCAAGATGCTTTAGATTGGTGGTGGAAAGAGAGAGCGGAGTTTAATACAAAACTTCAAAGTCTGAATATGAATGGCCTGCTGCCCCATGAACTCACGAGGATTTCTCCTCTGCTGGAGCAATGTTAATGCTGCTAGTGTGAGAGGGAAGCCACATCTGGCTTCCAGGATACAAGGACAATGAAGGCAGAAGGAAGGAAGCTGTCAGTGAGATCCCTTAGGGACCAAAGGGAAATTAGTGGTCAATGTGACCAGCCTCCAATATATGACAGGCTGCCCCCTGACACCCCTGGATGGATTGGATGAGTAACCATCCAATCTTTGGGAAAAGACTTCAAGATGTGGGCATTGCTATTTTCTAAGGCATAGGCATTCCTTTGATGGACACAAGCATCTCCCATGCACTGCGCTTTTATATAGACTCTCTTCAATCATCTTAACATGGTGCTTATAAGCCTGAGAGGGAGGTAGAGATGATCTCATTCCTTTAATGAGTGAGAGTCTGGGAGTGTAGGACTCTGCAGAAACCACAATTAGGATGATCAGCCAGGATATCTGGCTACAAAGTGGATGTTCTTTCTTTGCATGGTCCTTTCATCTTCACCCTGGCTCTGGTCCTTGTTCTGAACCTTTGGTCCAAGCTTCTCTGGTTCTGGCTAACTGAATGTGAATGCAATCATCTCTTCCATGTAGGACACATTTTGCACACCATTCATCACTTAACTGACCTTCCCAGGATGAAGGTCAACACAATCATTTTCCTGACCATGGAGGCTGAAACTGAACATACTTTGTTGGTTGTGGTCAGGAAGGGATGACAAGTACTCTCCTGGCATTTAAAGACTCAGTGTCCTTTTTGGCGTTTCTTTGGCATTTCTTCAATCACAAATACTGTGGAACACCTGAGTCAATTAAATCAGCACAACACAATTGTGAACTCAACTGACAAATGCAAGTTAAATGCTTAAACTTTGTTTTCCCAGCATTCAATATCAAGCAACTGATACTGAATATTCAGGACTTTATACACTGAACCTTATTTATTTCCTTCAAGTCTTTAAAATTGTTGCCACCTGTTTTTAACGAAGGCAATATGACCTACAGAAAGGATACTAGTGTTGATTTCCAGTTATATGCTGTGTAACTAACCGCATGGACACTTGGCAACTTAGAACAACAAAGATCACGTATTTTGCTCCTGAATCTGCCATTTGGGCGGGACTCAGAGGGAAAAGCTCATCTCGGTTCCATGTACCTTCAGAGGGACACATTCAGCCAGGGCTGGGCAGATCCACTTTCAAGATAGCTCGCTCACATGAGCTCTGAATTCTCCAACAGTGTCTTTGACTTGCTCAGAGCATGGAGGTTGGGTTCCAAGAGTGAGTGTCTCCAAAGAACCAGACAGAGGATGCTTGGCTTTTCTAATCAAACTCAGAGTAGTGTCACTTTCTCCAAACCCATGAAAGGACCTGTCACTAAGCTGGACCCAGATGCAAGGGATGGGGTCATAGATGCCACCTATCCGTAAAAGGTGTGTCAAAGAATCCTGCCACTGTTGTTTTTTTTTGTTTTTGTTTTGTTTTGTTTTTTTTGTGGGACCCTTGCCGGAGGCTGGGGAATGAACCGGCGCTGCAGAGGCTGCGGGCAGCGTTGCAGCCCAACGCTCAACCATTGCGCCACCAGGGGAGGCCCGAATCCTGCCATTGATTAAAGCTGCCCCACAGACCTACCTTGAAGGTGGTCACCTCTAATACCGACTTTTCTGTGATTTGGGGCAAGTTGCTTTACAGCTCCAAACCCACCAATCCCTTTTCTAAGTGAGGTGAGAACAATCTGTGAAAGGTGTACCCCAATGCCAGCCATTCTCAGATGTGCAGGTTGGTTCCCTCCGCTCAGTTTCTTCTTCTGAGTCATGTAATTCAAATAAATCATTTCATCCTCTTTAGCTTCTCTCAAGTCTTTGTTAAAACTTTCTCACAGGTCAGAGTGCCTGAATAAATCACCTGAGGCCTCTCTTCACACCAGCCAACTCATGTTCTTCAGGTAGAGTTACTCAGCCTGCTGTGGATCGTGGGTAGACTCCTGGAGTTTGTGTGGTCATAATTATTCTCTCCCAATTATTCTCTTAGCCACACTCATTCATCACTCAAAGGTGATGAATACTCAGACAGGTCAACCAGCTAATGGAACCTATATGGATAAGTAAATCCAACACTAGCTCTGTAACAACGTATTCAAGCTATAATTTCAAGATGCAGGCTAAGAATTTATTTTCTGGGTAGTCTAATTAAGTGAATTTAGTTAGTTAGGAAGATTTTTCAGAGTAAAAGTCTTGAAAATTCAGACCAAACAAAACCTTTATAAAGCAAAAAATTATATTGGAAGTCTTTTTTTTTTGGGGGGGGGCATTATAATTTGGTCCCAAGTCAACTTCATATCAGGCCACCTAGTCTTACCCCAGGGGAAGGGATTATTTCCTAGGAGAAACCTCAATGAAATGTTTGCAGAAAACCCTCTTTCCTTTGTCTGTTGCTATCTCAACATCATATCATTTGATGCTTTGAGTATTTAAAGTGGTTAGAAATCTTCAAGGAATTATTTTATACATCTGAATAAAACTGTTAATTATTGCATTCTGTTGTGAAGGCATGAACCAGGGAAAAGATAAAAGCATCTTTCAAATTTAATGTCCCATTTAATTAATTTTTACTTATAAAATTGAAGTCTTTGCCAAGGTTTCTGGAAACATTATAAAAGATTGATGCCATAAAGATAAGAATTTAACTGGGTCAAGTCCAACCATCAGATTATTCTTAATTAGGAATGAATCTCACTATAATTTCTATAAAATTGGCTGAATAATAGACGACACACTAAATTACTAATGTAATTCATGGGGTATAAGACTCGAAATGGCCTGCTCTTATTTGCCGATTTCATCAATGATGCTCTCTGCCCTGATTCATGCTGCAGGTTGTTGTTTATTTTCCAAGTTCAGAAAAATGTCATCTTTAATTATAAATGATGCTCAGAACTTGTATCCCCCTGCATGCCAACTCCCAGTACTGGATGTAAAATATTGGCCTGGATAGGAAAACATGTGCTTGTGTCAGAAGAGGCATCATTTCAAAAAGGTCACAGCTGAAACCTGTTCTGTGAGTCAGCTCAGACCTGGTAAGCTGTGTATGGTGGTTTTCAAGAATCAGTAAGGTGGGCTCCGTCAGGCAATTCCAGGTATTACTGAGGAAAGGCATTACTGGGGAGGAGGCATGCCTGAGAGACTGAATGTATTCTGTATCAAAGTATCATGGATGAATATCACAAGTATAATTTAAAGAATACATACTAAGAGTATATAACACTTTGTTCCATTTATAAGCTCAGTAACAGACAAAACTAGGTTACGATGAGAAATGTAAAAATAGCGACAACTTCTAGGGAGGGTAGCACCAAGAAAAGGCATAGGGAAACTTTCTGGATTGATGGAAATGTTTTTTATCTTGATCTGGGTGGTGTTTAGACACATGCATACATATACTTTTATATGTATGTATGTATATATATATATATATTAAATATTAGGTTCCTATATTTTGCTCCATGTGAATTACATACCAATATAGGACCTGCATTCAAAGACTGTGGCAGTAGCAAGTAGCCAGGATGTCAGAAAATCCTAGATATAGTGGTTCAAATTCCCAGTCTTAGCGTAAGTATTACCTTACTAGGTCATATTCGTCAAAGCATGTTCCCTAGACTTCTGAATCAAAGTGAGCTGGAATATTTGGTAAAAATACAGATTCCTGGATTTACTTTAGTGCAATTTCCATGCATACAATTAGCGGGAATGGTGGTGGTAGTGGTGGTGGGGGGGTGTTGAAAAACCAGTCTTTTCTGTAAATTTCCCATGCAATCCTCTTATTCAACTAAAAGAAAAATAGTTACAACGTGTTTGGAAGGAGTGATTCAGAACCTATAACTGCATTTCTTACCAGCGCAGCTGAGTTCCTAAGATTTATGAATAGATTCCAAGGAGCCTCAATTCAAAACCAGTACGTGAAGGTGGGGTGGAGACTAATGAAGGTTTTTACTGAACACTTGCCTGCAGTCTTTGTTTACAGCTCTTTTAATTTTCCCAACTAAGAAACGAGGCATTCTGATATTAGTCCATATTTAAGAGATGCTAACTGACATTAAGCTGGAGAATTCAGCAGGCTGAGGTCACACCAGAAAGGGGGGAGTGGCCAACATGTGGCTGGCCAGACTCGTAGCCACTACACTTCCCAAACACATGGAATTTATGATTTCCAGCCTTTCAACCAAGGGGATGCAGGACAAAACAATATGAAATAAAGTAGACCCTGCTGAGTCTTGGAAGAAGGTTAGGATGGCTAAGAATGTTCTAAGATAGATACTAGGATAACAGGAGGAAGCTGAATGGATACTCTTCATCAATTCCATAGGAGACAAGCTGCAAGAATGATTGGATGGGAACAGGATTTTAAAGAGAAAGAAAGTTTAGGACCTCCCTCATGGCGCAGGGGTTAAAGAGACAACACAACCAAGCTATGGCCAGAAGACACAGTGTTATAGGACAGGGAGAGGGGCAGCCCAAACCCCGCAAACCTGCCTATTCTACATGGGTTCTGCCATCCACCACATCAACACAAAACATATGAGACTTTAATGGGAAGGAACTTTAATAAAACTAGGAAACAATACAGGTAAGGCAAAGAGTCTAGTTTCTAAATGAAGCACCCAAAGTTACCCGTCCCCTCGTGGGTAAAAGTCCATCCAAATGGGATTGGCCCAGAGCAAAGCCCCAAAGCCTGCCACAAGTCTAAAGCATCTTCCAGTGGGGACCCACAGCAAAGGGTCAGAAATAACCAGACAAGCCCGGAAGGAAAAGAGCAAAATCAACATCAAGATAAAAACTGCCATTGTCACCTCCCCATGGGTCTCACCCACATCTGTGTCACCCTGTCCACGACCAAAAGACAAGCGCAGTTTCTTCACGTGTCTCTAGGCTCCATGCGCCTCCTCCAGGTCTCCTGGCTCCATCCTGCTTCCTTCCTCAGTCTCTTCTGCAGCTTCTCCTCTTCCTGCTCAGCTCCACCCTCCCTTGGGTGGGGCAGGGAACCTCCCCCTTTCCTGGGGACCACCCTGTTGCAATCCCCCCTTTTAATTTTTATTCCACCATATCTATGGTGGCACAGATGTCATGGTGTAATCTTAGGAGACAGTCTTTTTTTCAGGGTTACAATGTGTGTAAGAGAAGCAACAATTAGTCAGCAGCATTGTCCATGAATGTCCAGTATGACAGTTTCATTACTTAAAAATAGTCCATTATCCAAGCCAAAAGAAAAAAATTTGGAGCATTGGCTAAAACAAGATAGCAAATATATCAAAATCACAGGGAAAAAATGTTAAAATGGTTCAACTTATACAAAAATGAATTCTCTCAACCTTGATCCCAAACTTTAACAGCATAGCAAAAGTTTGCAAATTAAATCTACTTTTAAACCATTTTGCCTATTTTTGCATAAAATCACAGGGCAGAATAACTAAGCAGCAATTTTAGCTGGCTTTGTCGAAATACTCCATATAGGATCAGAGCGAACCATTGGCATCTGGTCGATGTAGGCTTCAGGTACAAAGTTAGTCTCATTAGACTCCACCTGGGCTTTCCTCTTCTCGAGGGTACCAGGGCATTTTCGTTGGCCGGGTTGTCCAGTCCTGCCAATGGAGGCAAGCTTCCTCACCTTCTTTGGAGGTCTCTGGAACCCTACAAACAAGGCAAACAGGTTCTCCTCTTCTTGGTTCAGCTCTGTTTCAACTTTCTGGAAGAGCTCCACACAAAGCCACACAATGAAACTTATGTCCAATTTTTTTTCAGTTTAAACAAAATCCCTATGGAAGTTATGCAAAAACAGACTCTGAGATAAGTAGTAAAAGATTACTACCACTATTTTTATGCTGTGTTGGTATCAAGGGGAGAGAAAATGCAAACACAAGTTAGCTTTGTTGGAAAAAAAAATTACAACCTTGCTGCAGATCCTGGTCACCAAAACAAGAAAACTTTGTGGATTTAGAACAAAATGCAAAAAAATCATCAGTATTATTATGTCAAGGAAAACTTAGTAAATATGAGGTGTATTTCTAAGTCTATTCAGTCCTTAGTAGAAAAGTTTTACTCTCAACAGTTCCATCAATAGGAATCTGTTGAGACCTTTTCTCCCTATATTTTCAGAAACAATTCCTGTAGATATTAAACAATTGAAGTATACAATATTACAAGGTGACAATCACCATTGACAATTTACATACATACCAGATACTGAGAGGTTTTTTTCATACACATTTTAGAAAACTACTGTTAACATTTTGTACATACCAAAGTTTTACCATTTTCCCAAGTGACAATGCTTCCCTTCCAGTTTTACTTCATTAGGTAAAAGCCAAATAGAACAAATTCATGTAATGCCTTCCCAGGAGGAAAGGGAGAAACTTCATGGAGTGTCTCAGGAGCTCTACTGAGGTTCCACAAAATTTCCTTGCATCAGTCAAATGACAGGCTACCAAATTTGTACTTGAATTTAGATTTCTGGGAAGCTTTGCCATAAATATCAGAAAATTAACAGAAACAACAATATTCAATCTCTATGAAGTCACCGGCTTAGTTCAGTAGCACAAGGTTGACAATCAAACCATAACTTTTTGTTTTTCTCATAACCGGAGACTCTTTTTTTTTTTTTTTTTCCAGCGTCTATGGGCACCATGTATACCAATCTGTCAATCACTGGAGGTCAAGACAGACAGAAGGACATACAGACATACAACATATAGACAAAGACAGTTTTTTTAGTTATGCCACGTAGAATGTTATGTAACTGCAGTTTTACTCCATAGGCTCAGAAAAAAAATGTCAAAGTCCAAAAAAAATGTGGAGTGTTGCTGGCAGAAAAATTTCCAGTTGTCATCCTACAAACCTAAGACTTTGGAAATAGGAAGGAAAAGGTTTATTAATCACAAGGGTTACACGACCTTGTTTATCACCTTAGGGTTTTCAGTGTTGAAGACTTTTTATTAGAAGTCAATCCTGGGGTATTCTGTACAGCAACTGAAAGAATAAAAGTAACAGTTAACTTTTAAGCAAAAGGAGTCATCTCTTGTTAGCCACCAAGCAGGCACTCCTTGGGTTTCCTGGAATAGAACCTGAAAAAGCAAAATCAAATTATCAGTAATTAACTTTCAATTAAAAGGAATCATCTCCTTACTTCTGTTAGCCACTTTGGGACAGAAGCTGAAAGAGCAGATTCAACATCTCAGCACAGATTACACTTCCCCCACACTAGGGAGGGACAACAACAACACAGGTATGAAAACCTGGTACAGTTACATGATGCACCCTAAAGAGTGCTTTCCATAACAGACCTTCCTCAGTAGGAAGCAGAAACTTAGAATCTTGTCTTACACCAGCAATTGAACAAATCCAGTATTCAAAATGGCAAACATGCCCAAAACAAATTGTGTAGACAAAATTCACAGCAGCAAATCCTTCAAGACTCAGACAAAATCTTGTTAATTTTTCTGATCCAGACTTTGCAAAAATTCAAGTTATCTCCAAGAATCCATCAAGGATACCAGCGATTACCAGTTACTGCTTAAGGCTACTCTTTCCTTAACACCCAGGCATACATTTGCTAATTTAAACACTGCTGCTCCACAATTGGCTTGCAAAATCCATCAGGCAGAGAGCAGGAAGTAGCCAAAGACAAAGCAACATACCACTGAAGAACCATTATTGCCTTTAGAAATGCTAATGAGACAGCAGAGATTGCAAAAAGAAAGAAAAAAAAAGTTCCAAAGTCCTAGCAAAAAGAAACTCTGAATTTTACAAGAGCACTCCAAGTGGCCTCAGATGCCATCTTTGATCTGGCCACATGGTCCAATGTACTGCCTAATCTTTTGAGTAAAACTGGCGCAGAACAATTTCCACAAATTAAAATCTCTTAGCAAGTCACTACAAACAAATTACACACAGACACACAGATCATCACAAAGCTTCACACACAGTTTTTCAACAGCAAATTGACATATGAAACAAACACACTAGAGAAACCAAAAATCACATTTGCGCTTATGGTAGCCAGTGCCATAGGGAAGCCCAATTTCCCCATGGGGCTGACTAACCACGGATGGCTCTGTCCTAAATCTTCGTGGTCGCCAAATCTGTTATAGGACAGGAAGAGGGGTAGTCCAAGCCCCGCAAACCTGCCTATTCTAAATGGGTTCTGCCATCCGCCGCATCAACACAAAACATAGGAGACTTTAATGGGAAGGAACTTTAATAAAACTAGGAAACAATACAGGTAAGGCAAAGAGTCTAGTTTCTAAATGAAGCACCCAAAGTTACCCGTCCCCTCGTGGGTAAAAGTCCATCCAAATGGGATTGGCCCAGAGCAAAGCCCCAAAGCCTGCCACAAGTCTAAAGCATCTTCCAGTGGGGACCCACAGCAAAGGGTCAGAAATAACCAGACAAGCCCGGAAGGAAAAGAGCAAAATCAACATCAAGATAAAAACTGCCATTGTCACCTCCCCATGGGTCTCACCCACATCTGTGTCACCCAGTCTACGACCAAAAGACAAGCGCAGTTTCTTCACGTGTCTCTAGGCTCCATGCGCCTCCTCCAGGTCTCCTGGCTCCATCCTGCTTCCTTCCTCAGTCTCTTCTGCAGCTTCTCCTCTTCCTGCTCAGCTCCACCCTCCCTTGGGTGGGGCAGGGAACCTCCCCCTTTCCTGGGGACCACCCTGTTGCAACAGCACTATCAAGCAATCGCCAGCCACTGCAGCACAAGTTCAATCCCCTGGCCAGCCAGGGAGCTACCCACATGGTACAGCAGACCTCTCCTGCCCCGCCCGCTGCTCTCCTCAGCAGTGTATTTCAGTAGATCTGCCTGTTCTGCTTCCCACTCTCTCTAGTGAATCCTCTCACCACCATCCACTTCCCCATATCTCTGGTCTACACCCCAGTTCTTGTATGCATAAATAAATAAATCTTTTTAAAAAATAAAGAGAAAGAAAGTTTAGTAAACATGGTTGAGGAGGCTCAGATAGCCAGGGGGGGCGCAGCTTCTCCTGAATGTCAATTTCCCAGGCTCGTCTCTCCCCTTAGGTTAGTGGGCAATAATGAAGGTTACTAGGCAGGATCCCTAAAGAGGACACCAGCTGGGGCAGGGGGGTACTCTGAGGGCACCACTAAGGATGAGTTGATGAGCCACTGCCTCTGAACACTCACTCCTTTCTTTTTTTTTTTTTTTCTCCACTAGAAGCTTCTCCTCTGCCTATTTTTTCTTAACCTCTCTTTCTTTTTCAACTTCAGGACCAGATCTTTTCTCAACAATATGGCTAACTGATTCTTTTGAGAGCAGAAGTTTGTATTGCTTGACTAAATTCAACTTCACAGAAAGCACACTCAACCATTAAAGTATGGATGGATGGATGCCTATCACTTATAATTGGATTCTATATATTCCTCTTTATATCACTTTGTTTATTATGCACAATAAGGCTATCAAGTATTAAGATATGTAAATAGATGAACCTAGCCTGTTTCCTGACATATAAATGAATTAAATCATTCATCCATTCCTTTCACTACAAAGTAGTGAATATTTGAAAAAGGCAATGGAAAACTGACTTTGACTTGGAGATAGGTAGGGCACATTTCATTTTGCCAAAGCTTAGGTCACATTTAGAATATCTGACACTGCTGAATTGTAATGTTGCACCTAAAGAGTGTGACAGGCCACAGAGAGCTAGGGTAGAAGAGGGAGCATGTCTCAGAAAGAATTATCTCCTGTGCTAAAGGACTGACCTATGCACAATTTGTAATTGCAAAATCTGACCTTATGAATCATGTAGTATCATGGCCACTGGGAACATGAGCTCTTGCTTATGTCTGCCTCTGTCTGAATATCTTTTTATTATTTTCCTCTTTTTTTCACTGAAATAAATTTTACCTTTGCCTACTTTTCTATTCTTAAGTGCCAATGAAATTTCTGTTCCTTGTAAACTGAGTTGGGAACACTTGAGAATCTACACATTTCTACTTTTCTCAAGAAGTCTCCATTTCTGAAAATCGCCTTTATACACAACACAGAAAAGTTAGACAACCAAGCCTAACCCAAATGTTTATTTCTCACGACCACATTGCTCCAGGACAAGGAGAGCTCTTGTCCAATCAGAACAGTTTCCTAAGCCCACCATTAATCATACGGTTTGGGGAAGGACAATAAATAAATCTCTTGAATATTGGGCTGGACACTTTATCCACTTTTTTCTTTTAAGGTGTCACCCAGCACCTTTGAGTTATCTCTATTTTAAAATGGAAGAAAAGAATCTCAGAGACTCGAGTGACCTGTGCAAGGGCATACAGGAGTAATGTGAGGTGCAGAGCAGGAAGAATCAGACACCAGTGGAAATTAATATCAAATTAAGACAAAGTTGAGCAAAGACTGAAAAAGTAGCTACAAGATCCAAATGGATGCAAATGCAGGAGCCAAGATGGTCAAGAGGTGTGAACTGAAAATGATATCCGAGTCCAATTTAGAAATCTGAATATGGGGAAAAAGCAGTGCCTTCATGAGTACCCCACAACCATTCTTTGCAGACGCACCTGCCAGATGCCAAGCAATGAAGTAAGTTTGGGCATGACAAAAAACAAAACAGATTTACTCTCTGCCCTTGTGGCATTTATAGCCTTGAAGGGAATAGTGTTGACAAATGTTTGTCAGTAAATTTTAAACATTTAATGGTGCCTTAAAGACAGCCCAAAAAGAAATAAGAGCCAGTGGCAACAAGCCTACCTACAAAGTGTGGGCCCAGGAGCAAGCCCCTCTTCTTTCGGGTTTTGCTTCAGCACATTCTGAACTTGCCCACACTCAGATTAGCTCCCCATCTCATACAGAAGAGTTCACTTCCCAGTCCCAATTAGGCTCTATTCCCTGACTATATGCTGGCTGTGACATCTGACCTCTGCTCCTTGGAAATAAATTTGGCTAAGTCTCTAATTTCCATTTTAGGACACTCGTCTCACAGCTGTGAGCAGCTGGGCTAGAATTCAAATCCAGTTCTTCAGGAGCCATGTCTGCCTGTGCTTCCCCTAGGAGATGCAGCAAGAAGCGAGTTCATATCTTCCGACCTATAGTTATTCGAGCTACCTTCCAAACGTTTGCTTCCTATCCTCCTATCCACATATCCAGTTTATCAGTAGTGTATATAGTTGCAGTTCTTTTAATAAATAAGTGAATAAAAAATAAGCAAAATTGAGAAAATCACATTCATGGAAACATTTTTACATCTTAGAAAAATAAGCAGTTTGGGTAGACTTGGGTCCAAGGACTGGAAGTAAGTGGTTGAGCAAATACATTTAAAGTCTCCCCCTCAAAATCCCAAGAAAAAAATTCCCAAAAGAAGTTTGGCTTTTGACTGAAGAGAGTAATTTAACTTTGGGGAGATCCCCAAATGAGCTATACCCACTTTGTAGCATTAATTATTTAAACAACATCTTTGTGGAATGCCTACAAGTCTTGTGTTTTACTTGAAATTGAAGCTCTCAGAGGGTTTAAGTGGAAATAAGAATTTATACTATCATACCTGATCTTTAAACTCTTATCATTGTTGCATCTAATCAACATGGGAGTAGAAGGGACAATTTGTGCCTAGGGGTGGACAGTTAGCAGGTTTGTGTAGACAAAATCAAGTTACAGCTCTTTGGGGAGGGAGCATTATCTGGAATATGATAAATACCATGAAGGACTTTGATTTCAGAATCACTCGAGTTCAAATCACTGCACTGAGCGTGATTGGCTGTGTGATAAGAGAAAAGCAATTCAATGTTTCCAGTTTCAAGTGACATATGATGAAGA
This sequence comes from Talpa occidentalis, assembly GCF_014898055.3. Taxonomy (NCBI): domain Eukaryota; kingdom Metazoa; phylum Chordata; class Mammalia; order Eulipotyphla; family Talpidae; genus Talpa; species Talpa occidentalis. The sequence continues at coordinate 30,576,692 of NW_023601754.1, forward strand.
TAATAACACACATTATGACATAGCACCTGCTGAAGAATTTGAGTTAGAACAAAGGAACGCACATTATGGAGGCAATTATATAGGTAACTTACAGAATTAGTTTTGCATTAATACTAATTGCTCATGTTCTCCAATCTTCACGTGGACCCCCCAATTTAGGACTCTGGCTGGCTAAGATCATGCAGGGATAGGTAAATTATTTTTTAAAGATGATCCTCCTCAGATGCTAGTGCCATTCTCCCAGGAAGTACCTCAAGTATACTGCAAGAAACACGTCAAAAATGAGTAATCGGGGGCCTCCCCCGTGGCACAAGGGGTTAAGCACCGCACTGTGAAGCAATCTACAGTCTCCGCAGCACGAGTTCAATCCCCGGCCGGCCAGGGAGCTACCCACATGGTGCAGCAGACCTCTCGTGTCTCACCCACTGCTCCCCTCAGCAGTATACTTTGGTCAATCTACCTGTTCTGTTCCCCACTCTGTCTCTGGTGAATCCTCTCACTTCTGGCCTGTACCCCAGTTTTTCTATGCATAAATAAATAAATCTTTTTTTAAAAAATAATACTGCTTTCTTTTAATAAAAAAACAAAAATGAGCCCTCGGTGAAGAGTCGAGAGACGTAATTACAAAGTCCAGCTCTGTTATTTTGTGCATAATCTAGAAGTCACCTGATCTCTGGGTTACAATTTCGTGAAAACAAAATTTAGTGGCAGTGGGGACAACAAGGTATGGTAAGAGAAACCTCAAGATTTTCTGGGGTTTTGTTTTCAGTAACTAAAATAACACATCTCCCAGTTCTTTATTTCTTCAGGAGACTAATTCTCGGTGTATATGTTGATCTGGAAAGTAAGAAATGAAAAACTTAAATTCATCATCCCAGTCTGTCATACAAGGGGCTATTTTCACCAAGAATAAATCGGTATCTTTGTGTACTACACATGGGATGGTTTTTGTTCCTTTTAAGAAAGGATGGCTTTAAGGAACATAAGTATATGGTCTTTGTCAAACATACACGTCTGTATTTTCATTTAAATGTAAATGCAGCCGAGTTTCAGGAAAGGCAGACACAGTCCTCAGCCTTGGCAGAGGAGCGCCAGGAAACAGTGAGCTTTTCAAATTGAAATTCCTTCTCAAATTATTTTTCAAGTCTCTCAAGATCATCCTGATAATTAATTTCTTTTATATTTTAAGCATTTTTTTTTCTGCAAAGAGGAAAAAAGCAACATCAGTGCAAGAGCACCGATTGTCAAGACAGCACAATGTGCTGCTAGCTGGGGAGACATTTGTGCAACTTACACAGAGATATAAATATATTAGTTTGGGGATTGCTACTTTCAGAGCAAATATTACATTGTCACAAATATCATGCCCTCAAGCTAAGGTATGTATTAATGGCTTCATTATTAAAATTTGGTTACTGTTTCAGAACTGTAAATCCATCAGTTATGATAATTTTATAAAATGAAACCACAAATATTAATAACAGTTTTCAGTTCAATAGAGCATCAACCGCCAGGTATTGTAACTCTGGGAAAGTTAGAAAACAATATTTTTAAAGTGTAAGAAAACATTTCCTAATTTAAAACTTTCACCTGAGTTTTGAAGCACTAGCCAGGACAATAAATTTCTCCAGTGCAGCCCCTCCCTACCAAAATGGGTCCTTTCTCACTGTCTGCAGAATAAAGTCCATGTTTTCTTAACCCGGCATTCAAGAGGCTAACTTCCTTGCTCTATACTAACTTTTCAAAACTGTTTTCCCAATACTCCTGTTCCTGCCTCCCCCACATCACTTTGTCTTCACTTAAATATATTATTGCCCTTAAATAGCCAAAGTTAAATTTGTTTGGGTTTTAAGTTTTTCACCGTCTTATACATAGTAGGTCCTTAATAGTATACATGTGATGAATGAGTGAATCAAACAAACTTATTTCTGATTTCTCTGCTTGAGTCACAGACTTTGTGTCTTGAAGGCAGGCAAAAACATTTTAAAAAATAAAAGAATATTATAGCTCATTAGGAAAATTTTGCCAAAGGAAAATCTGGAGGACAGGCAGAGAGAATTTATGCCAGGAAATTGTTTTCTTCTTTTTAATCAAATGTACAGCCATTTTGCGGTTTTTAAGCAGCCAGTTTGCTTAGAGAGAGTTGGCCGGTCCCCTTCAGGTTAAAGACCCTTGATCAGAATACACACATCACAGACTGAACAAGATGGAATTAGACTAACAAAAGGAAACAATCACCTATTATTTTCTTTGCTAACTTGCAAAGGAGTTAGTCTTTTTACTTTTTATCTCCATTCTCTCTTGGTCATTCTCCTCTTAGTCTCATTTACCAAGATTACACACAAAACCACAGCCATCCTACATGCCAAATATGCCCTAACTTCTTCATAAGTATTTCAAAGTACACTATTAAGGCAAAAAGAAAATCGAATCTTATTAACAGGATTAACTTCTGAACAACAAGTCTAAAAATCCATTAGAAAGAGAAGTGACGGTGTCAGCAATAAGACTCTGAGAAATCATTTAATTAAAACTCCTTTACTTTTAAAAGCTGATTACTTATGTGTTCTGTGGCATTTAACACTAAAACCTGGTGGAGTGGATAGTCCATGGTGGACCACAATCTCAGAGTCTGTTTGCAGAAAACTGTTTCCTCAAGTCACGTATCTGACACTGTTGTGTCCTCGCCAGCTGATTTATCCTCTGAAGGAAACACATATAAGGACCATGCATCCAAGAGGAGTAATTAATGCCATAAACCTGTCATGAAACACTTCAAGTTTTCAAGTCAAAATAAATCAAAATAATATCTGGGCAAACTGTGGTTCTTTACAGTGGAAGAAGGAAACTGTGGGTAGCCTAGTCTTCCAATTTCTTCAAAAATAAAATGCCTAAATGCTTTCCTTTTTTTTCTGTGATTTTCACCTTTTCCCCTGAATTTAAGGTAATTTATTTATCCATTGATTATTTTTCACTTTGCAAACATTTGACACATGGAAAGAGCAGAGGAGTCACCAATGAACAGAGTTAAGTGCCCTACCTAGGAAACAGCAATGGATCCAATTCAACAATCATTTGTCAGAAGAGCGACCTCTGATGGGTATGGGGGTGGGGGGATGGCTGGTGAAGTGAAGGTCTGCAATTATGATAACCTCAAGAGGGTCCAATATTTTGACTTCTTGCAGGTGGGGTTCCCAGAGTTCCCTTTATGAGATGTCTATTTTGTGAAAAATACTGGGTAGCTGGCTCATAGACGCAGGTTCTAGAGAGAAAGCACTGAAGTGGCCCCAAGATGATTTACTGCTTGTATGAGATTTCATCATCACACAGGGGCACTGAAACGCAGCCAAGGACACAAACAGACCCTTTGGGAGTGAAAGTCTTTGTACATAGCTTACCTTCTTTTACTTTGATTTCTAACCATATTTCAAGAAGAAAACTGTTTCAAGTACCCTAGAACTAGCACGATTTTTAAGTATATTGGATTGCAATTCTCAATAACCCCTTTCTTAGCAATGTGGGAATAAAAATTGAAAAAAAAATATTTTCCAAGCATCTAATTGCATTTGATATTATATTGGTATCTGATCTCTAACCATGAACTATTGTTCGCTTGTTGATTCTATTCTATTCTAACAGATTTCTCCCTATGTGTACCTTTGCTGATTCCCAGAGATCGTAAGGTCTCTGATCTAGAACAGAATTATACAAACTTCAATGGTAAACTTTAAAAATAATGTAGAAAAGAAGAAAGATTTTGTTTTGGATGTATTTCAAGATATTATTCACTTTTTGGTTGTGAAAATGTGTTTCCAACTCGGGTTAAAAATAGTCTGTGAAAGGAATATATCTGTATCTACATGAATAATTTTTTCTTTCTCTCTCTCTCTGTCTCTCTCTCTGCCTCTCTCTCTTTCCCTCCCTCCCTCCCTCTCCTTCTCTCTCATTCCTCTCAACACACATTAATTTTTTCAGCACCACCTATATTCCAGGAAAGTTATTTTCATAGAGGTTCTAGCTGAATTCTAACACCAATTGGGATCCCAATGACTGACTAGTCCATGATGGTTAGCAGTGTGGCCACTTTAATGTCTCTCTGTCTACCTCTCCTCTTCCCTCTGTCTCTCTGTCTCTCCTCCCTCAAGCCCATGAGATGAGCAAGAATCTGACCCAGGATATTTTTCTCCTATTCTTCAGCTTTTTCTTCCCAGGTGGCTGAATGGAATATGGTAATATTCAAAATCTCAGTTTGTGCTTTGTAGAAAAGGCTGTTCTTTACTGCTAATATTGACCTTGAACTACAGCTCAGCTCACCAGAATTTCCTGTACTCATATTTATGGCTCAAGTCCAAATGACAATTAAGGCGATTTCACTTTTTCTTTTTTTCCTGTTCTCCATGTGTTCATTTTCCTTAAAGAGGATGAGGAAAAGGGAGGGGGTCTAGCAAGTGAGCCCAGAAATCCTGAGCCCAAGTACCATTTTAACATCATCAGAAAGACTTCAAGTCTTGACACTGCTGATTATGTCTGTTTTCCTCTTTGAACCATTGTCTCCTGAATGAGAAGAGCCTTTGAATTAGGCAGCAAGCTGGTAGCACAACAGATCTGGTGTCAATTCTTGCTTTACATTTTCACTGGATTCTGACCACAGTAGACTGTTCTCAGAAGGAGGTGCATGGACTCAGCTTTGGAAAGCAAGAGATCCGGAAGCTGAAGGAAGAATGGCTTTGGGCCATCGTAGGAATTAGCTTCAAGTGGAAAAGTGATTCTGACATCACAAAATGGTTTGGGTGCCAACCACTGTTCCCTTTTGAGCATTTCCCTCAAATTTGATCTTGCTTATTGGGTTTTATGATGAAAGGCTTTTATTGATTAGTACTGAGCACTTGAAAGTTAAGTGGCTCTGTGGAAAATAGAGAATTAGATGATCATTATTTTTTATCTTTTCTGAAAAGTGCAATTTCTAGTTAGACATCTGACTAAATAAAACCCAGGGAGTCTTTATACCAGAAAGTAAATGAAGTGAAAAGTGGAATCTCAAACACAGCATTTCAGTGTGATTGGATTTCATTAAATACTTAATATGAACCTTGTGGGAGGAAGCAAGATCTCACCAGAAGTGAGGTAGGAGCTCCTTTTTATGAACTGGTCTCAGATGGAATAGGCTAACCTGTTGCTAGACCATCAAGGTTCCCTTCCCCCACCCTCCATCAAATCCCAGCATGGTCGTAGGTTAATGGTTAGTATCAATATGTCTCCAACCCCAGGTATACCCTAGAGGTGTTAGAGATATTCCCTAAAGCAAGGATTGTCCTACCTATGCTCCAAATCTTAAGAGAAACTAACTGAGAACTGCAAATAGAAGAACCTGGTACACTCCAGTATGGAAGTCCTGATCCCACTATGGTTAGTTAGTCTTTGTCTTTTACTCCTCTCTTTTACCAGCCATTGGCTGGTGTTCCTATGTCAGCTCACCAAAAGCCTTTGCTGCTACCAATGACAACAGCATTGTTAGTGTCAAGAATCACAATAGCAGAGACATTTTTCCTGGGCTTCAGAATGGCAACATGGACCAACATTGTAGGTAAAATGATCTGTTTGTGTTTCTGCACATGAGCCAGGCCAGGTCTCTGTTCACCTGGAGCTTACACTTATGTCAGAAAAAGCAAACCATGAATCTACCACATAAATGTAGATTGTGACAAATTATACAACAAAAAACCTACAGGGTCTCTTGACAGAATTACATGTGTGTCTGTAGGAACAGGATGCCAACATCACGATTCATTGAAGTTCTCCAGACCTGTTGCAGAGTAAATGAAAAGTCATAGCCTGGGAGGTCTGTTGGCATAGCCCAAAGCTGTCCACAGAAAGGGCCAACTTGCTTTGATATCTTTTTTTTTTTTAAGTGATTCACGCAAATGTTGTTACTGTTCCCTTTTATAAGCATGCTTATTTCAGTATAGGATTTATTTTATAAATGGTCAAGAAGAGGGCCTTCCCGGTGGCGCAGCGGTTGAGCGCTGGGTAGTGAAGCTGCCCACAGACTCTACAGCGCCGGTTCGATCCCTGGCTGCTCCCTGGCCACCGGAGGAGGGTCCCGCATGGCGCGCAGACCACTCCTGCCACCCGCTGCTCCCCTCAGCAGTGTGCTTCGGTCCTTCTGCCTTCTCTGCTCCCCGCTCTGGCTCTGGTGAATTCTCTCACCTTCCTGTGCTTCTGACTGTACCCAGTGCTTGTATAAATAAATAAAAAAATAAAAATAAATCTTTAAAAAATAATAAAATAAAAAAATAAATGGTCAAGAAGAGTTCAGAATAGAGGTTCTCTGCCATGTTTTCACAGCTACTTTGTGTCTCTGGACATATAATGTGCTCTAACCTGAGAAGAAATTTGAGATGAGTACTGTGCAACCCTTCCCCACAAGGGGATCTTCTGGACAAGAACAATAATGGAGTCACACCTGAGGGTGCCCATTTCCTTGAACACTGTTACCTGGGTGGCTGTCCCATCTGGCTTATCTTATTGCCTATTGCTGTTTTGGCCACCTTAGCTCCTCCGCTGACTCCCTCATCTGGATTTATAGAGAAACCACACTGAGGTCCCCACCAGATTACAAATCCCCACCGGCTTATAATTGAAGAATCAGGCTATGATTCTCCCAGTCCTGAGTGGTTCTCTTTCAACCCAGCTAAACCAAATGGTTAAGCATATAACTGGAGGGGATCCTGGGAACATGATGCTGCTATGTTCCTCTTATTCTCATTCAATTTGAGCTATCTGAGTCACAGTGTCTAGACCTGTGGGCAGCTGAGTATATGTGAGGTTTTGTCTTTGCTAGTTTTTTTTTTTCCCTTTATTTCCCGCCCCCCCCCCACCCAGAGTGAAGAGGATTTCTTTTTCCAGAGTGAAGAGGAACTTGGTGGTGCATTTTTTCTGCTAGATATTAGCACAGTCCAAGATAGGAATGAGAAGGCAAAGGTGACTGATTAGAGTTGGTGTTTACAGATCTGAAGAAATCAAGAAAAAGTACTGACATCAATCCCAAGTGAGGTAGCTGGAGACCCCCACATCCCTGAGTGTAAGAGCTGATGGGTGGGTTAAGTCTACTCTGTCCCTGAGATTTGGTATCAGTAAGATTCAGAAAAGAAAGTATTTCCAACTCATATCTTGATAAGAAACCAAAAACAGATCAATGGATTAATGGATAGATGTAAATATAGAATAGGTAGGTAAATGAATTAAAGGATATATAAACACCCTTATAACTAAACGTATATTGTGAGAGAGAATATTGATTGCTCCACTCACTGAAATATTTACAAACATCCTTTCTAAAACTTTTTTAAAAACATCAGATTCTCTGATGCTAATCCTAAAATGAAGGAATTGATAGTCCATAGCTTCTTGGAAATTAAAGAAAGTCCTCCTAGATAATCCTAAAATCAAAGGGAGTATGAAAGAGAAATCACAGATTAGTATCTAGAGAACAATGAAAAGGAAATCTGATTTTATTAGCTTTTCATGTTATTTTATGGGACATGATAAAAACATTTTAAAAATGTTAAATGCCTTTAATTATTAATGGGAAAGAAAATACCAAAGAAAACTAAATTATAACCTTATGAACTAATAAAAGAATGAATCTAAAGACAGCAATAGGAAGATAACACATACAAACACAAATCTTTAGGGGTGCGTGCGTGTGCACGTGCACACACACACACACACACACACACACACACACACACACTGTCCACCCCTGAAATATTGGAATATATAGCAGAGACTGTAAAGATGACTACAGTTGAAAAATATACTAAGATTAGAAGGTTTTACAGAGCAGATGATATTTATATTACTTCTATTATATCAGGCTATGAAGATAGAAAGTTTGTCAGTTTGTTTAATGAAGCTAGCATTACGTTTAATTCCAAAGTTGGTAAGGGTAGTTCAAATAATTAAAGATATAAAGAAAAACATAGGGCTTCCCCTGGTGGCGCAGCAGTTGAGCGCTGGGCTGCCAAGCTCTGCAGTGCTGATTCAATCCCCAACCACCGGTGAGGGTCCCACATGACGCGCAGATCTCTCCTGCAGCGGTGTATTTCATCAGTGTATTTCATCAGTCTGCCTGTTCTGTTTCCCGCTCTAGCTCTGGTGAATTCTCTCACCCTCCTGTGCTTCTGACTGTACCCAGTGCTTGTATAAATGAATAATTAAATCTTTAAAAAAATTATAGCATTAGCTATTAATAAAATACCATTAACTTGTTGTCATAACCTACTATATCAGAAATTTAAGAACTATTATATTTCCAGATTTTGAAAATGTATTTGCAAAAATCTGTGGAATTTAGAAAAAGACTGGTTGTAAATAATAAAGAATATTTATTAAAAATGACACCAAACATATCTTAAGGAGGAGAATGCTTTAAAATATCAAATAAAGAACTGTGTAGCATTATTAGTCATTGCCATTATTATACCTTCTTTCTGGAATGTTTTAGCACATGCATTATGACAAGAAAATTCATTGCTATTATAAATATTGGAGAAGAGTATAATAAAACTGACTTTAAAAAGTATTTTAAATTCCAAGAGAATTTTTATAAATCAGAATTTTTGAGTAGATTTATAATGTGAGAAGTATAAACAAAGAATACCTTTTGGTGTTCTACAAAATATTATTCAGAAATTGAAATGGGAAAAATAATCCATATTCAATATTGACAAAAAAATGTAAGAGCAAATTGTATAAGCCAACAGAGATACCATATCAAGAAAACTCCTATGTCTTTCCAAAGGCAAAATATGGCTGAAGCTAACAGGAATGGGTATCTTGTTCTTTGATGGAAAAATATATAACTATCATAACAACTAATTTTCCCCAAATTAAAAGGTTAAAAAGAAAAACATTGATCAAGGAAGATTTATTTCATAAATGCAGACATGGTACATGACCAGGGATCTGTTGTTATAATCCTTTGTTTCAGAAAATTAAGAGAAAACCAATATTCTATACAGCAATATTGACAAATGCATTTGTAAAATTCAGTAGTCATACTTGGTCTAGTTTCTAGTTCCAGTTTCTAAACCTTAAAATGTCTGGATATCACAAAAACATGAAAAAGAACAATGTGGGAGAATTTAAGAGTTTTATGTTCTTTTAAAAGTGGTAATAAAACAATAGACAGAAAATATAGGAGATTCCATGCACCATTTAGATGAAAGAAACATACTCTTTTTTATTTTTTTTTTAATAATAAACTTTATTGTTATATTCCCCATACAATTGCAGCCCCCCATTCTGACCCCAATCCCTCCCCTCCCGCCCCCGCCCCCAAAAAAGTGTCTCTGGTTCATAGTTTTTTGTTGATTTTGATTTTCACTTTCTTATAGTTATTCATTTTCCTGGTCCCTTATTTAAGTTTTCTAGATTCCTGCTATGAGTGAGACCATCCGGTATTTTTCTTTTTCTTTTTGGCTTATTTCGCTGAGCATGATCCCTTCCAGCGCCATCCATGTTGCTGCAAATTGCATGTGTTTATCTTTTTTGAATGCTGAGTAATATTCCATGGTATATATGTACCACATCTTCTTGATCCAGTCATCTATTTTTGGGCATTTGGGTTGTTTCCAAAGCTTAGCTATCGTAAACAGTGCTGCTATAAACATAGGGGTGCAGGTGTTCTTTGGAATTGATGTTTCTGTGTCCTTTGGGTAAATACCTAGGAGTGGAATTGCTGGATCATATGGAAGCTCTATGTTTAGTAGGTCCAGAAATCTCCACACAGCTTTCCACAGTGGTTGGACCAGTTTGCACTCCCACCAACAGTGCAGAAGAGTTCCTTTTTCTCCACACCCTCGCCAGCATTTGTTGTTGCTAGTTTTTTTAATATGTGCCATTCTCACTGGTGTAAGATGGTATCTCATGGTAGTTTTGATTTGCATTTCCCTGATGGCAAGTGATGTTGAACATTTTTTCATATGCCTGTTGGCCATTTGCATTTCCTCTTCAGAGAAGTTTCTTTTTAGCTCTTCTGCCCATTTTTTGACTGGATTATTTTCTTTGTTGTTGTTGAGTCTCATCAGCTCTTTGCAGATTTTTGTGATCAGTCCTTTATCATTAGTGTTGGGTGCAAAAATGTTCTCCCAGTTGGTGGGGAAGAAACATACTCTTAATCAAAACTGAAAATACGGAAGTTAAGAAAGACAGGTAGGGCCCCCCTGGTGGCCTAGGGGTCAAGTCTCTGCGTTTTCACTGTCATGGCCTGAGTTTGATCCCAGACCAGGGAGTTGACCAACATGGCACAGCAGACCTCTCCTGTCTTGCCTGCTGCTCCCCTCAACAGAGTGTTACAGTAGATCTGCCTGTTCTGCTCCCCACTCTGTCTCTGGTGAATCCTCTCAACCCTCACATCTCTGGCTACATCCCAGTTCTTCTACGTAAAAATAAATTAAAAAAAAAAAAAAGACAGGTAAAATCTAGGTATGCAAAAAACAAAACATAAAGTCAGTATCTAGTTGATAGAGATGGAAAAAGAAACTGCATCACAGATGACAGATACTTAACTTCTATTATTATACAAATACCTCTTACATATTGACAAGGAAAACAAATAATCCAATAGAAAGACTACCTAAATAAAATTTACAGAAGTGCAAACCAAAATGACTGACAAACATAAGAAAAGATGCTCAAAATTAAGTGCAAATTAGACAAGTGGGGGGGAAGGGGCATCCCTGGTGGTGCAAGGGGTTAAGACGCAACCTATGAAGCTGTCTGCAGCCATTGCGGCACCAATTCGATCCCCAGCCAGGGAACTGCCCACATGGCGCAGCAGACCTCTCCTTTCTTGCCGGCTGCTCCCCTCAGCAGTGTATTTCAGTCAGTCTGCCTGTTCTGCTCTGGCCTATATCCCATTTTGTATGCATAAATAAAAAAATCTTTAAAAAAAAATTCGACCAGTGAATGATGTAATACCACTTCCCAACTACTGAGCTGGGGCAGACACTTTAAGAGCTGCTTGATATGAGGAAGTTTGCTTGGTACCCTGCTAGCGCAATGCAAGAGCTATGCCTTTTTGAAAAGCATTCTGGTAGCATCAATTAAACTTTGAAAACATTTACCTATTGGCTTTACAACCCTAGGAATTCGGAACCTGGAAATCAAAGTACCCATTCATATAACACACATAATGAAGATGGGGGTGGGAAAAAGAATGTCCATTGATTAAAGAATAGATGGATAAATTATGGTGTCTGCACAGCGTGGAATATCCTAATTATTAAAATGGATGAATATAGTCAAGTTTTACAAAGTGTATATAATAGCCATTGTTGTACAACAAATTACAACTAAGGGAATGAAAAGAGTTCTATTAGTTTCTATAGCACTTTAAGAGCATGGAGAAAAATAAGGAAAGATCCAAGTTGATATAAAAGTTGCCTTGGTGGTGGTGGAGGGTCTCTCACACAGTTTTATGCAAAATTAAATGTGTTGGTTGGTAGATAGATATATAGACAAGACAGAGAGACAGACAGACAGAGAGAGATCTAGACATAGATAAATGTTAAGGAGAAGAATGCCATCACATGTGTTGAGAGGTGTAGGTCTCCAAAGGTCAGGGGATGAAAAGTCCAGATAAAAATAGCATGGGATCTAATATTCCCACTGAACTGGAGGGACGTCAGATGGGCAAAAGCATCAGAATCCTCCACTAGGTATGCAAAATGACCTCTGCCAGCCATAATGCCTTGAGTGATGCCTTTTCCTTGGTTGCTTTCATTCCCAGATTACCACTGGAAATGAAAGAAACAGTTATGAGAATACCTCTTCCAAAGATTGGCATTTACCTTCCTTGGGATAAAAGCAAGCCCCAAGGAATGGAAGTTTCAGAAAAGGTAGATTGGTAAATATCTGTTCCTCAAGTGTGCACAATAAAATAGGGTAATTTAAGATTTCTGGGGCACAGAGGAGCCCACCAAATTGCGCTCGTTGAAGGTGTGAATGGATAGCTATCAGAGCAGACACAGGTAGGATCCTTGTTCATTGCTTCTCATGTGAACTGGGAGGAGACTGGATGAGATGTTGGGGATTAGTTTTTCAAGCCTCTCATTCTGATTCAGCCATGAGCAAAGGCACAGCTTGACACCTGAGCATAATGAATGAACACAATGTTTTGCATTTTAGAGAAAAAATATTCATGGCATTCAGAATCAGAGATCTAGGTTCTTTCCACGAACTGTGCGAACTGTGCAAATTTCTCAGCGTCTTTGGTTCTCAGTCTTTTTGTCTGCTAAGTGGACACAAATGGGCACAGAAACCCTGTCCAGCAAGGTTTGGGGGAGCAATAAATGAGAACCTATGTAAAATATTTAGCACTCAGGGATTCGAATTTAGTCCTTTGCCCGTAAATAATTGTCGTTGGCAGGTACTGTGCTGACCCCAATGCCCAGAGTGAATGGGAAGTTCTATGAAGTCTTCCAGGAGCAAGTTTGAAAAGGTTCCAATGCAAACGGACACTAAGTGGCAAACAAAATGCCTTGTCAGCCTGAGCCCAGAAGATCCTGGTAAGGAAGTTATTAATTAATCACCAGCCAGCCATAAGGTGCTATGGAGTCTGCTAAGCTTAAATATGCTTTATTATCTGACACCCAACATATGGTGCATGGTTATGAGGTGGATGACACTAGTTTTAAAGGTCATTGTTACCCAAATGAGCAGATCTGAAATGGAGAAATTAGTTAATGCTTTCATCTGCTGATTTAGTGTGAACACATCCAAGAGAGCTGAGGCACTCCAGATGGCAGGCAGCAAAAATAGCTAAGAAAGATGATGTGTGTTAACTGTTTCTTAATGACCCCAGTGGTTCACCAGGGGAGAAGACAGAGAAGGAATCCTCTAACTTAAGACCAAACTCATGGGTAAGCCAAAGATTTCTTTATCTTGTATCTGGGGATTAAATCACACTGCGACAAATGGAAAACTTGCCCTTCCATTCAAATTACTAGTACTGTTACCAATTACTGTTGTTCTTATTACTGATTGTTTCAGCTAACAGATAATAAGGACTTCTGTGTGTCGAGTGCCATTTTCTTTCCAATGTCCATTGTTTTACTTCTTTCAGTGACTCATTGAGAAAGCTGAGTTTGGGAGTCAGTCTTCATGGATTACCATCCTATCTGTGTAACTTTCAATAGATGACTTCTGTTCTGTCACAGTTTGTAAAGTGGAGATGGTATTACAAGCTACCTAGCAGGTAACTAGGTCTCACATGAGTTAACCTATTTACAGCACTTAGAAGAATGTCTGGAGCATAGTACGTGCTCATTAAGTGCTGGTGTCCCTTCACAAGATCATCCCCGCCATTTGCATATGAGGAAAGGCATTTCACATGTTGAGTATGTGCAGAGTCACATGACTCGAATTTATAGACAGATTCCAGTTTGACTCCTGTGATCATATCACCTAGCAGCAGACCCTTCTGCAAGAAAAGCATACAAAAGCATGCCTTTCAGGAGAGGGAAGACATTTTCAGTCTTCAGAATATTGCCATTTTACAAGCAGGGAGATTTAGGCACCAAAGCAAGGTCAGCCCAAATAATTTGTCTTTCTATTAAAAAACAAACTAACTAAACAATTTAGACTACAGGTGGAATGCAAAGATAAGTGTTGGAAATGTAATCTGAAATTTTTAAATCATAATGGCAAATAGCACTCACCAAGTTGCTGCTATGTGCCAGATGTTCAGTTAAAAGTCTTGTATCCTGTGTCAACATCATGTGTCAATATTATGTATTGATCTCTTTCATCCCCAAAGTGACGGGAAGTTTGTCCTGGCATTATCACCATTTTAAATTTGAGGGAATTAGAGTACAAGAAAGATGAAAAACTCACCGAGAGGCACATGGTTAGGGGCTGTGTCTGAATTCAGGGAGGCAAGAGTCAGAGCCCCTAAGCCCCATCATTGCACCCTCCTGGCCCTCGTCTTCCAAGCATGGCCTGGATGGATGGTTTAGGGCAGGGCTTCGGAAACCAGAACATACAATCAAGTCACCTGGTGAGGCTGCTGAACACAGACGATAGGAACCTACTCCTGAAGTTTCCGATTTAATAGGTCTAGATGGGGACCCAAGAATTTGCATTTCTCACATCTTCTCCTGTGATGATAATGTTGCTGGTTTGGGCCCCACACCTGGTTAATCAGCCTTCAGACCCTGAGTTAGAGCCAAAGAAAACAGGTTTGGTCCCCCGCCTGGCAGTTGTGCGACACTGAGCAAGTCACTTACGCTGCTCAGTTTCGGTTTCCTTATCAGCTCAGTAGGGGATTAAGCCATTACAGTCTTATTGACTATATAAATAGTCATTAAAAGGATGTAGTTAATAAAACCTATCTCCTAGAGCTGTTATGGAGATTAAATAAAATACCATGTATAAAGCACCTAGTAAGTAGCCTGGAACACAATAATGGTTCTCACACGGTGGTAAACAAACTTGTCACAAAATTATTAATCCTTCCTGTGTACACAGCACAGGGAGAGAGATGAAGCCACATTTCCTATCAAGAACAAATAAATGTAAGGACCAAAAAGGTCCAAGAAATGCAGAGACATCCAGGACACATGTGTGTGCATACACACACACACAATATAGTAGAGATACGAAACAGTGCATCTGTGTACACTGTACACAGTAGAGATACAAAACAGTGTATCCTGGCAGTGCCCACCCAGGGAGTCTGTAGGGCACTTGGGGCAGCAGTGAGCACAAACTTTCACCTGGAGAAATTATGGGAGGTTCATAGAGAGAGGAGATCTCAGCTGGCTCTCTAGTATCTAGGCATGTGATTACATTTTTATTAACAAAAAAGAAAAGAAAGAGTGCCAACTATGTGTCAGGCTCCATGTCTGACACTTTGTGTTTAATTATCACAGCTCACAACTCCCAGCTGGCTAGAGCTGGGCATCGCTTTACTTCTCGGACAGATGTACAAACTGGTTTGGGGAGTGGATGCAATTTGCCTGAAGAGTGTGTGTGTGAGAGAGAGAGAGAGAGAGAGAGAGAGAGTGAGTGTGTGTGTTTGTGTGTGTGTGTGCACGCGCACATATGCTGGAGGTGGGAGGGGGCGGGCAGGAAGGCTTGTTTTCTTGTACTTAATCCTCAGGGAGTGATCCTGTCATTCTGCCCCACGATTTTTTCTAGTGGAGTGTTGGCAAGCTGAGCTTTGAAACTTCAAATTCTCAATCTCCTCCCTTTAAAGCATGTCCCCTGAGGAAGGCAGAGATGTAAATGTACATACAAAAATGAGCTTGGAACATCTGAAATAAAGCTGGGGGAGTCCAGCGCATCTTGATGAGAAGCTGCCTGGAGCCCAGGGCAGCTGGACCCTTTGATGAATCCCATCCCAGCTTGGCATGAACCTCCCTCCAAAACCCCCCTCGGGTTCTGCTCCCTCCTCAGGACAGGTACATGTGATGGCAGCTCATCGAAGCAATACATATAAGAAGGTTGTTCTGTCTCCAAACCCATCCAAAACACACTTGTCCCTTGAAAAGAGAAATTCCAGGTGTGTCTCTTGCAAATAATACGTTGTGCAAGTGCAGTGATGATGTTCTTCACTGTGGACACAGGAAAAATTTATTCAATCTGCTCACAAAACACATCCACCTGTCACTCTAGAACATGCGGAGCATATGATTCATGGAATATTTGATGGCTCTTTAAGAACACATATGCCCCCCTTAGATGCCAGGTGTCTATAGCAACCAGACTTTAGCCATACACAAACGCACCGTGCCTGCACACACACACTCCAGAACTCACTCAGCAACCCTTGGGTCTGGCTTTATTCATGTTTCCAACCAAACTTTTAATATGCTTTCCAACTCAGAGGAGACAATTAGAAAGATACCGTTTATTACCTGACATACTGTAGGTAATAAAGCAGGTGACCTACTAGTTTAAAAAGGATCCAAACACAAAAAACTAGCAACTCCTGTTCTCCAAAACAATAGCACAAATGACCAGCGATGAAGAAATAAGGACTTGGGAAACCATAATTTGTGTTGGTATTGGGAACAGAAAGATCTGGCAGCCTGAAGGGTGAGGTAGATGAAAACCTGGATGAGCCAGGAGTCCTGGAAGCTTGAAACAACTTCTCCCATTCAGGAAGTCAGACCCAATTCCTGGAACGATCACAAGCGGAGGTGAGTCACTACAGAACAGAAGTGGAGTTTGGGGCCTCCCCCGTGGCTCAGCAGTTGAGCGCTGAGTTGCGAAACTGCCTGCGGCCTCTGCGGCACCAGTTCGATCCCCGGCTGCTCCCCGGCCACCGGAGGAGGGTACCACATGGCGCGCAGACCTCTCCTGCCGCCCGCTGCTCCCCTCAGCAGTGTACTTCGGTCCTTCTGCCTGTTCTGCTCCCCGCTCTGGCTCTGGTGAATTCTCTCACCCTCCCGCGCTTCTGACTGTACCCAGCGCATGTATAAACAAAACAAACAAACAAACAAACAAACAAATAAATAAAACATGCCTCTATTAAAAAAAAAAAAAAAGGCAGCAGTTGGGAAACTGCTGCTTTAAAAAAAAAAAAAAAGAAGTGGAGTTTGACCTTGTACAAAACAAAAGTGGGTTTCACAAAAGGTCACTTAATGTCTCCCCAGGCAGATCAACCCACACCTGCATGATGAGGGCCCTCTAAGAACACCCCTGAATGTGATACTATCTCTTTATTTAGGTCTACAAATCACAGTCTCAATGGGGGCTCCTCGGACTACTCATGTCTCTGGATTCCTGGGGCCATGTCTGTATGCTTGCTCACTGCTCTATGGCTCCTTCTATGCACATTTTCTGTGTGAGGATATGCACCTCTACCCCACACTATGGGTAAGGGACCAGGACATTTCATCTGTTGACTTTTGTTGCTGTTTTCAGCAGGGATAGTTTGGAATCCTGACAAAGGCAGACTCCCCAGACTTCAATGGGGCTGGCTGGAGGATGGGGAGGGGCAAAGAAGCAGACACTCGTCAGTCAATGCTCAGCACAGAGGAATACAATTAACTCCAGAGTTTGGGACCGAGCTCCTTTACATGCTACATTCTGAGTTTAGGTACCCCATGACTCCCCAACTCAAACACCACCACACCTCTGGTGTCAGCAAGTGAAAGCTGAGCGTCCCCTGAAAACCTGAATCTCCTTTTCTATTGTCTCCCTCTATCTCGTTGTGTTGCAGAAACTGAAAATCCTGTTTCCTGCTTGGTTTTGGCCACCAGGAAACGTAAATGAAAATCTGGCCAACGTTTAGCATTTTTGAACGTCATCTGGAATGCTTATATAGTGGCTATTGTTTCCAGTATCATCCCCTTTTCCTTACTTGATAACAGAGATAGGCACTGAACAAGAATGTTGTGACCATGGTCATAATCAATGCACCCCCAGCAAGAGGGTTCTGTCCACCCGTTGACCTTGGACCCAGTCTGGGCCAGTCACGGTCCTGCTGCACCCAAACTGGTAGAAAATGCATGTTTTCCCAGGAGCCAAGCCAGCCCCCCCTTCATGGAGTGGAAGAACAAAGGCACCATGCACAGAGGAAGCTATGCAGAAGGTCTGAGAGTGTTCACACTGATTCTCCTCAAACAATTCCAAGCTGCAATTCCATCACTTGCCACCAGAGCACCAATGCAGGCCCCTCACCCCCACCCTGATGGCTACTTTCCCAGATGTTTGCATTCGTCAGCCTCTATTTTTCTGCTTATCTTGAATCCTTCAGCTATTTGTTCTTTTCTTTTTGTATTACATATAGCTTTGCAAACTGCCTCTAATTCTTTGTGGGCAGAAGGAAAGTACAAGCATGTATGTAGTACCAAATATCTTCAAATACAGTGCTTTTTCTCTGTCACATCTGTTGATAATGGTAGCCATTGACATTAAGAAAAGGTTAACTTGGCCTCTATATTTTCATTTCAAAAAGGAGAGAAATAAGTGATACATTACATAGTGGTTCCCCCTTTAAAATAAGCCATTTCCAATAGGGTTAAATGCTGAGACTCAATTCTTTGGAAAATTCACTTACATGGAAAAGTACACTCCCTTATTTGGCCAAACACAGACAATATATATTGATAAATATTAAAAAACGACAATCTACAGGACCACCAAAGCTGACTTGGTAGCTGCTATTTCAGTGTGAACATCCTTTAAGAAAAAACTCTCTAGGCAGACTTCCTAAAACGTAGTAATATTTCCACTCAGCTTCCAATTTCCTAGAGACCACTGTGCAGGATGAGTCTGTGTGGATGTCTCTGTGTATTCTGCCTAGTCAAATAAATACTCTGTGCTATGATGTCTTATTTTATGGAGCAAAGTGATGACAAGAGGACTGGTTTCTTCTGTGATCAACACATTAAAATATAAAACCTTGATTTTTATTTTAAATTACATTCCTTTATAAAGAAATCATCCCAAAGGTGTATTTATTCTCTCCTTTTTAAAAAAGTTTTATTTATTTATGCATACAAGAACTGGGGTACAGACGAGAGGTGCGGGGGTGATAGGATTCACTAGAGACAGAGTGGGGAACGGAACAGGCAGACTGACTGAAATACACTGCTGAGGGGAGCAGCAGGTGAGACAGGAGAGGTCTGCTGTGCCATGTGGGTCAGCTCACTGGCCAGGGATCAAACTTGTGCTGCAGTGTCTGCGGATAGCTTCATAGTGCTGTGTTTAACCCCTTGCGCCACCAGGGAGGCCTGGTGTATTTATTCTCAAAGTAAATGCTGCAACTGAGCCAATTGACTAATGGGAATATGGGGATTATATTGTCACTCCTCCATCCCCCAGGTACTGCTGAGCCTGATGACAGGGGTGTATGGGACTGAGGCAGAAAGAAGGGCAGGGATGGTGGCTACATTTCTTCAGTGGATAATCTAGCTCTGGTAAACATTTCATATTGGATTATGTTGTCCCTCAAAAAATCTAAAATTCCCCTACTTAAGCCACAGAGGTCAGAATAAAAAAAGGAACCATATTTCTGTCTCTCATTTTGCCACCACCATCACCAGAGGGAGAGTGTGTGGTAGGAAGTAGACAATGCCTCTCAACACACAAGGAGCACAGTTAACAGTAGGTAGAACACCAATGAGAAGCAGAAACTCATGAAGATACACTCTTACTGATCCCAGGCTGAGAAGCAGGGAAGGTGGAGTGGGGGTTTAGCCAATTGTGCCATAGGGTGATCACACACACACACACACACACACACACACACACACGTGTGCATGCATGCACATAAGTGGCTTTTTCCAGGTGGTCCAGATGTTTTCCATCACATACAGTGCTCAAGGGTTTCTCCTTGAACTTGCACTTCTGCAAGGAGGAAGGAGATATGGAGAAGAGAACTCCTTTGTCTGGCTGGATTCTTTATTTAACTCTTGTTCCAGACAA
Organism: Talpa occidentalis; assembly: GCF_014898055.3. NCBI lineage: Eukaryota > Metazoa > Chordata > Mammalia > Eulipotyphla > Talpidae > Talpa > Talpa occidentalis. The sequence continues at coordinate 30,596,135 of NW_023601754.1, forward strand.
GAGCTAAAGATGCTTCGTCTCTATATCTGTCTATCTTACAAAGTTCTCAGCGCAAAATATAGGCTCAGTCATGCTGAACAATATAAGCTCTGAAACAAGAGTGTGGTGGAGACCATGACTGCCCAGGTCTGTCCTTTGCCCCTTGTATGACCTTGACGAGTAACTTAAGTCTTGAAAGGTTTCAAGCGCTTCTTATTTAAAAATAGAAATATTAACAGCACCCATTAGAGTTGTAAGGATTTATGAGATTATATGTATGGAAGGGGTTTGGTTCAATGCCTGCTGCATTTAAATGTTCAATAAATGCTAGCTATGATTATTTTATTATCATCATAATCATTATTAGTATTATTATCAGGAGTAGCATGTTCATTAATCCCTTAAAGGACTCCATTTTTCTTGTAGACATTGGGGCAGGAAGGGTAGAAAAAATAAAGGTGAGAGACAAAGAAGAAAGGGCAGAAAGAAGGAAGAGGGGAGAGAGGGGAAAGAAAAGGGGGAGGGGAGGGGAGGGGGGAGAATGGCAGCAGGAATGAGAAACCCTTTCTGTATATAACAAGACTCAGATAACCAGAACAAGACAAAATACACAAGATATCTCACGTGTAGTTTTATACTTTGGACTATTTGGGTGTGGGGGACTATGTGGGTATTAAGTATTGAATGTGTCTAGTGGGTTCATCTCCCTGAGGAATTCTAGGACCCAAATGACAGGTTGCTGAAGATGGGAAGAACATGAAGATCCATCCAGGTTCCAGGAGTGGCTTGCAGTGGTCCAAGCACTCCTTTGCAAAGAGGCTGCACACGGAAGTCAGCTGCAGCTGGGTGATTGCTGAGGTAGCTGGACTGATAATGGACAGGAGATATCCTAGGGTGGTGATCACTAGCGTCAGAGGAAGGAGGGGCAGCCAAAAAGGGATCTAGGCAGCAAGCAGAGACTCTGGAGAAATGGGGTGGTTCCAACTCCAGCACTGAGCACCACCACGCACCGCATGACAATATTCCCATCAACAGAGGCCTACAGTCCACACAGCCTCGGTGCGAAGCAGACCACACTGTCTAGGTTTGTGTAAGTGCACTCTTTACATGTTGTCACAAATCGGGACCTCCCTGGTGGCTCAGGGGTCAGGCTCAGCACTATCACTGCCATGGTCTGAGTTCAATCCCTGGCCAGGAAGCTACCCACATGGTGCAGCAGACCGCTCCTGTCTTGCCCGCTGCTCCCCTCAGCAGTGTGTTTTAGTCAGTCTGCCTGTTCTGCTCTCCATTCTGTCTCTGGTGAATCCTCTCACCCCCTCCACCTCTGGCCTACACCCCAGTTCTTGTATGGATAAATAAATAAATCTTTAAAAAATATTTATTCCCGGCAGCATTCCCACTGCCCACCCGTGATTATGCAGGTGCTTCTTTTCACCTGCCCAGTTGTGTCCATGCAAGTGTCTTTCACTGTCCTATCCCTTTTTTAATAAACCCGCCTTTTGAAATAAAAAAAAAAAAAATTTAGTCCCTTTAGGACATATATCACAATAAAAAGTCAATTTTTGCATTTATTATTTTATGGTATATTATCCGTGTCTCTCCTATAGTCTCCTGGGGCCAGAACAGCAGCATTGCACATGGCTACATGTTCGGCAACAAGCACAGGTCTGGCAGTAAACAGGTGCTCCAGGAATGCCTGTTCCTAGGTAGATGGGAACTCTTGGAAGAGATCATGTGACTCCAATGCAATAACCTGGTCAGGATCCTTTCTAAATGGGGTTAACTGGAATCAGACAGGTAAGCTAACCACTCCAGGGACATCACAATGACTCCAGTCTTAGTTTAGCTACATGTTGCAACTTAAAAAAGAGGTAGTTGGTGGGGAAAGCAGCAGAGGATGTTTACATTAATGTGGCTCCCAGACTGAAGTCTGAGCCCATGGTATTAATGAAGGGGATGGCATGCAGGTTAGAGGAGAAAGAATTCAGCTTCTTTTGTATTGCTAACGAAGAATAGGGAGACATCTTCTCCCATGTCACCATTGCTATTTGGCAGAATTGCAAGAATGGAACAGACCGTTGCCCTCTAACTTGTGGATGATGTGCAGGAGGGAAAACAGACACTTTTCTTTCATGAAGACTGTATCATTTGGATGTTCTTTAAAAATAAGTTTAGAAATAAACTGATGTTTGACGTTCCACACCAAATTCCTTTTTCTGCCACATAATACTCACAAAAGATCCCTTTAAAGCTTCATTTTAATGCTTGACATGCCAGTTTGCAAACCCACCTCAATTCTGTTCTGATGAAAAAAATGAAACTAAACTAACAATCTTACATGAGCATTCAGTACTTGAGAACTGGGTTTCAAATCACACAGATGAGCTTAGACATGGAAAACATGTGGGGTGAATAATATATGTCTTGGACAAGGCAAAAAAATGTGAAAAACTTATATCTGTACTTTTGTTTTTGCTATTCAGTTTACACAAATCACTGCCTAAGCATTAATATTTATACTCCGAAGCATTTTTTTCCTGCCATGCCCATCAAACTGTCACATAATCAGGGTAGTCGGTATATCACAGAGCACAAGGGAGAGCAGCTTGCTGGCCTCAGTTCCTGTAAATATTTTCCTTTTGTGCTGGATTAAGATTATCCTCTAGGTAGGGGTCCTTATGTTAGTGAAGTTTGCCAACATATTTTATCATTAAAGAAAGCACACAGACACTTTGAGTTTCCACAAAGTTGGCGTTTATGTTCTGCATGGAAGAGACCTTCCTGACCTAGCCCCTGAAGTTTTTGAAGTTTATTCATCCCGAATTTATTTTTAAGTTAAAGAGAGGGCTGTTTTCCACAGAGAGATATTTTTCTTGGCAGGAAACACAAATACCAAATTCTGTCCCGGGTTATGGGTTGCTGAAAAGCATTCCCTCTGCCCCTTCAACTTCCTAAAGGAGAGGCTTGCTGTTGCACCACCCCGGCTCAAACACCGGGATGACCCCTTAACTTTTGCAAACCTGGTAAAGTTCTTTTGGTGTTGGGAACCCCACTTGTTTCAATCTCAATCTTCCTTTGCATGACACAGCCATGTATCTACCAAGCCATCTTTTCTGTTTTTTAAAAAAAAAGATTTATTTACTGGGCCTCCCTGATGGGCCAATGGGTTAAGCACAGCACTGTGAAGCTATCCGCAGCTTCTGCAGCATGAGTTCAATCCCTGGCCAGGGAGCTACCCACATGGTAGAGCAGACCTCTCCTCTCTCGCCCGCTGTTCCCCTCAGCAGTGTATCTCAGTAGATCTGCCTGTTCTGCTCCCCACTCTGTCTCTAGTGAGTCCTCTAACCCCCCACACCTCTGGCCTGTATCCCAGTTCTTGTATGCATAAATAAAATAAAAGACAAGAGCTGGGGTGCAGAACAGGCAGATCCACTGAGATACACTGCTGAGGGGAGCAGCGGGTGAGACAGGAGAGGCCGGCTGTGCCATGTGGGTAGCTCCCTGGGCGGGTATTAAACCTGTGCTGCAGAGGCTGCAGATTGCTTCACAGTGCTGTGCTTTACCTCTTGCACCATCAGGGAGGCCCAAGCCATCTTCATCAATGAGGGTCAGCGCATATGACATTGGGCCCCCAGCAGCCCAGGTGTGGTGTAGGCGATACCAGCTGGCTCGAGTGACTACATGCTATGGTGTTCACACAACTCCCCGATGCAAAATCACCCAGTGATGTGGGTCTGAGAACACATCCCAGTTGTTAAGTGTTGTGTGACCACTTACCTCTCAGGGCTTACCTGCTGTGTGAGAGGGGCAGTGTGGCAGGACAAGCAAAAGGGATTAGCGTCAGGCTGACCTGTCTTTGCAGATTGCTTTTGCTATTTCGCATGTGCCTAACTTTGCCAATTTTTAATTTTACTAAAAATGTTGTATTATAATGGGCAGTTGATACATCGAGTGATTAAGAGTTCTGATCTGGGGGAATAATGAAATAAGATACGGGCTCTTATCCTTTCTTGCAATATGTGACTCAGCATAATTGCTTCATTTTTCTAAGACTCAGTAACCTTACCTGTAAAATGGGGATGGAAACTAGTACCTGCTACACAGATTGTTATGAGGAATTTATGTTATCAGCCAGCGATTGCTGTATTACAGGGTAACAGAATGAAATGGCTTGAAACAAACAAACAAACATATTATTGCTTATGAGTCTGTGGGTAGCTGGGCAGTTCTGACTCAACTGGACTCATTTCTGCATTTCTGATCAGTTACAAGCTGGGCACGAAGCTTTTCTGGTCTTGGCTGTGTCCTTTCATATGTATGGGAATTGGATAGCTCAATGTTAGTCTAGAACGATCTTGGCTGGAATAACTGGGTTCTCTTATTCTCCAGCAGGCTACACTGGGGTGTGTGTGTGTGAGAGAGAGAGAGAGAGAGAGAGAGAGAGAGAGAGATTTAAAGGCTACTGAGGGGGCCTCCCTGGTGGCACAAAGGGTTAAGCACAGCACTATTTAGCTATTCGCAACCTCTGGAGCACAAGTTTTAATCCCAACCCAGCCAGGGAGCTACCCACATGGCACAGCAGACCTCTCCTGTCTAGCCTACTGCTCCCCTCAGCAGTGTATTTCAGTAGATCTGCCTGTTCTGCTCCCCACTCTGTCTCTGGTGAATCCTTTCACCACCCCCCCCCACCTCTGGCCCATACCCCAGTTCTTGTGTGCATAAATAAATAAACATTTAAAAAAATAAATAATGGCTACTGAGGTCTATAGTCAGATCTAGTATAATGCCATTGCTGCCCCAAACCAATTCCAAAGTCACAGAGTGGGATGGGACATGGGGGGAGAGGCCGATAATTGGGTCCAACAGGATGATCAGTCTAGTACAAAGTGCAAAGCACTTAGCATAAAGGTGACATATAGCAACTGTTTAATACAAGCCAGCTATTATGACCAACGGACTATTTCCTAATAGCATCCTTGTTCAAAGACACAGTCACGAGCACACTGGCACTGTGACCACGGAGACGCTGCTCAGGCAGTAGTGGCACCGTCACCCCTTGTGTTCTAGACCAGCTAGACAGCATCTTCTGTTCTTTTCAGATGTCTTTGTTATGGATGTTTACACAGTCAAGGATGCCCTTTCTGCAGCTTCAAGGTTTCCTTCTGATTGTTCCCGCTTCCTGGTGAGATCATCCTTCCAATGAACCCACTGAGAAGCCCTTCATCCTCACGACGTGTCATCCAGCACCTTCCTCCTTAGATTTTGGTGACTTATGTCGCTGGATTGTCTCTCTGATGATTCTAGTGGCTCCTTGACAGCAGGGACTATTTAGAAAACACTATTTCCTTCCACACTTAAGTACCCAATAAATACAGGTATTTGGGAGTTGGGGTGGGGGAGAAAGAGTAAGGGAGAAAACAAAATTGCATTTTACATCCCAGCTTAAGGGATACTGGCCAATCTAGTAACATATTAAATATTTTTGTACCAATAACTCCATGGTTTATTTGCAGAGCTACAAAGACATAATTAAATTCCATACTTTATTTTCCCTTAGTTTGGTCTACTGTTTATGTTTAAAATTTTACCGTTATAGAACTTTGTTCCTTATGCTTAAGGCATTATTACTCCTTAAAATGGCTCATCTATAAATTACTTTTATGATAATTGATGCAGAGTTTCAGAGGAGGTGTTTACATATACTAATTTATGCCTAATATCTCTTATGCAGATGTCATCTCTTGTCTTAATCTTGCTGGTTCTCAGTCTTAACCCTGAGTTCACCAGATAACTAACTATAGGACATGGCAACTGTTTACATTCACCAGAAATCATTAATTTATGCCCAAAGCCCAGAAAGTTCCATCTACTTTACTTAATATTCCCTGAGGAGAGGGGGATGTAAAATTGCTTTGCATTCCTCATGGAGAGATTTTAGAAAATTTCCTCTCAGTGTCCCTTCCTCTGCCCTGTTGCTTCCAGATTCTCTTCGCTCAGCTGCCTGCCTTGCCTCAGCTCCACTCTGTGTTCTATAACTTTCTGTTCTCTACTTTCCTCAGAGTCAAAATTAAACCAACACCTACCCTGAGGGTAGGAGTTCAGACTAGTCACAGGTGACATATTACTTTCTTGTCATCCTATGGGCCAAACTTTCATGCTTTGCAAAACCATTCATTTCCAGGCTGTCAGAGAACCTTATATTATGCCTTCTGGTTTTTTGGGGTGTCATGCTGGTGTTAATTCAGGGGGCTATTTTTTTTAATATCGATGTTAGATTTACTTTACCAATGTCTCTGGAGGAAAGGCAGTGTATAAATACAAAGCATCATTATTAACTATTATTATATTGATGTGTAAAACATAACTATTATCCCTGACAGCTTGGTCTGTGGTATTAGATGACTTTTCAATATTCCAGGCCAGCTCTCAATACCTGTGATTTTTGCTCATGCTTTTAAAGTTTTAATATTTGGAACCCTAGTGAAGCAGGCAAAATGTTCGGTGGAGGACAAGCATGGGGAGGTGGAAACTGCATGGGCTTGCATAGATCAAGTTTTAAATTTCTCTATCGGGGCACTGAATAGAGAGGGCATGTTTGATGGCAGTCTCTGCAGACAAAGTGGGTTGTTTCAGATGACCTTGTTCTCACAATGACCAACAGCATGAAATAGCTGCTGGAAAAAAACAATTATGAACTTAGTTTGAGTAATAAAATCAATGGAGAAGGGAAAGCTATGTGAACCATCTTCTTCTATAAAAAGACTGCAGCCTAGGCTACAGGCCACATAGGATATTGCATTTGAATGGGGCGCTGAGAGAGTATGGCATTCCCTCAGGGAAGAGGAGGCCATTAGGACATCCACACAGGAGAAGGAGAGATCTGAGGGGTAAGAATGGCAGAAAAACACCTCCAGTCATGTGCAGGGGAGGCATGTGAAAAAGATGTTAGACTGATCTTCTCCTGCAAAAGGCAGAGGAGAAAGAAGGTGAAGATTGTTCTAGAGAGTAAGCTTTGGCTCCATAAAAACAAAATTCCTCTAGCTAAGAATAACTCACCTGTGAGTGCAGCTTAAAATATTGGAATCATTGTGTGTATTGAACACCAAGCCAGGTATTATTGAACAGTGTTAGTCATCATCTCCAGGTGGCCAATGAGATTCATGAACTGGGTAAGACCACAGATGAGTCTGTCAAATCTAAGATTCCATGGTCCTTGGTGGGGGAGATCTGGAGAGCATCAAAGGCAGAGAAGGGCTTAGGTGATGATTACAGCTCATGGGCAAGGAACATGTGAGGTAGGAAACACAGCCTGAGTCTTCCTGTAAGGCTGAGAGAGTGATGAAAGCTTGTAAGATGTCCAAACTTTAGGGAGGGGACTGTGGAAGAGACATCTTTGGTGTACAGCATGGAGGGTATCCTCACAATGTATTTTTGATTCTACAGGTGATAGAGAGCCTAGAAACCTTTTTGATTAGTAGTTAGGTGAGGCTGGAGGAAAAAAAAATAGTACAGTATTTAAGGGAGGTAACTAAAGTTGAAGAATGAACTGAAACATGAAGTATAACAGAAAGGGTGAGGAAATACTAAATTAATGAAAACATCACTAAGACACTCATCTCCAACCCACCAGAAGGGGTGGTCATGGTTCTTTACAACACTTTACAATATAATGTAACAGCTTGTCGTTCATCTGTGTCTCTCTCACCACTAGCTGGAGTGACATCCTACAGGCCAAATTTTCATGCTTTGCAAAATCTTTCATTTCCAGGCTGAATTTTATCACAGCCTCTGTTCTACTTACTACTCTATTTAGCCTTTAATAGGTACTGAATATACCAGTTGTGAAATAAGATGAGCTTATGCATGTGCTCCTGCCCCCACCAAAAGAACCTAAAGAAATTATTTTAGAATTATAAGAACCCACCATATGAACAGACATGCTTGTCTGATCTGATGATGGACCCATCTTTAACCCATATTTATTTATTTATTTAAATACTATGAACCCTCACTCCAGAAAGGGTATAAGGCATTGGAACAAAATAGAAATTAGTAACTCATAAAAGTGCCAACTCCCCCCACAACCCCCTATTATTTTTTTTAAATAATAAATTTTATTTTTATATTCCCCATACAATTGCAGCCCCCCCCATTCTGACCCCAATCCCTCCCCTCCTGCCCCCGCCCCCCTAAAAGTGTCTCTGGTTCATAGTTTTTTGTTGATTTTGATTTTCACTTTCTTATAGTTATTCATTTTCCTGGTCCCTTATTTAAGTTTTCTAGATACCTGCTATGAGTGAGACCATCCGGTATTTTTCTTTTTCTTTTTGGCTTATTTCGCTGAGCATGATCCCTTCCAGCACCATCCATGATGCTGCAAATTGCATGTGTTTATCTTTTTTGAATGCTGAGTAATATTCCATGGTATATATGTACCCCATCTTCTTGATCCAGTCATCTATTTTTGGGCATTTGGGTTGTTTCCAAAGCTTAGCTATTGTAAACAGTGCTGCTATAAACATAGGGGTGCAGGTGCTCTTTGGAATTGATGTTTCTGTGTCCTTTGGGTAAATACCTAGGAGTGGAATTGCTGGATCATATGGAAGCTCTATGTTTAGTAGGTCCAGAAATCTCCACACAGCTCTCCACAGTGCCCAACCCCCTATTAAAGGTGGCTCCTCAGCTATGTAGCAAAGGTAGGCTAAGGCTATGGTTGTTTGTTTAGGTCAAGGCATAGATTTTTCCATTGCAGGAAATCATAGCCAGAAAAGTGGAACTGCAGTCAAATGGGAACTGGAGATTTGTGTAGCAGCTGTATGGCTAACAAGTCAAATTTTCAAGGCAGGTGACACGGCTGGTGAATTTACCTGTTTTACTGATGAGAATGGAAACACATTCTCTGCAAGACTCTGCAGATTCCCTGATCCCCTTTCCTGAGGCACCTCCAATTTCAGGGACTCTCTGGATGACTAAGACTGTCCATTTTCTTGGCCATGCTCACCAGTGGCCTTTGTCTGCCTATGGTCTAGAGAAACACCTCTAAAACTTAGTTGTTCCTTATCAGATACCCCATTAGAAGGCTGGATCATACACTCAACTTCCTTTGGATTCAACTTCATGTTCAAAGTTGCATCTATATGGATCACTGTATAATCTTCAGATGACTTTTGATGGGGGAACAGATGGAACAAGGATTTAAGCCAGACAGCCCTGAGTTTGAGTTGCAAGTTCAGCACTGAGCAACCATGGATACTCCTTTACCCTCTGTGATTCTCAATCATCTCATTTGTTAAACAGGAATAAATTTAATATGCAGAGAAAATAAGAGCTCTTGGACAGGAACTGATTTTTAGTCTGGTCCCAATGATTATTGAGCATTTGTAATTAACCACCTATACAGAGTGTGTGTGTGTGCCAGTACAAACACACACGCATTTTCAAATAACATAAGCACTTTTAACTCATTTCACAAGTGACACCTCATGACTTGAGTGGCTTACGAAAGCTCACCCAAGCAGTTAAAGGCAAAATGAGAACAAAGAGGTCATGTTTCATGGTTCACAGGCCTGTGGGCTTTCTACCCTACAACTTTTCTCTAAAAGCTGAGCGACCACTAAGACCATCAGAATACAGATGTTGGCTGTTTACATTTTCTTCTCTAAGAGAACTACATTCACAGAACTTCTCTTGAAGAGTCTAAAACGAGTAACCATAAACATCATCCTAAATGAAGGGAACTCTAGCAAGAGTCAAAGTTCTGGGATGATACCTCATATGGTGTTCTTAAGGAAACTGCTCTATTTCAACATTTATAAATTATTTTAGTCATAAAGACAGCAACACGCCTCCAGACATACAAATGAGCAGATGTTTGGGTTCATGTGGGTCTCTTACATTGAGAGGCAAAAGCCAGGTCAATCTAGATTAGAATTTACACTTTGGAATCTAAGTGAGTTGTGCGACTTTGGCAAATTTACTCGACTAACTTGAGCCTCAGTTTCCTCATCAGCAAAGTGGAGGTACAGTACCTAATGGGAAAAGTGGATACAACAAAAAGAAATGTGTCAGGCAACCCATAACTAGCATGTAAACATAAATTTATTTTATTATGCTCCTGCCTTTGAACCATGTTGCTACACACTTTATTGCTGACCCCCTTCCTGCAGAAGGAACCCAGCTGCTGTGTAGATAGCCTTAATAGGAAGTCAAATCCAGTGGCTTATTTTATATAGACTATGAAAGAAAAGCATCAGCAACAGACCGAAGCCACTCACTAGCTCTGGTGTTTCTGGTGTCATGGCCCAGCCAGGGCTGTGATTGATAATGTTGGTGACAGGTCTCCCATTGCATTCCTCATTTTTCAAATCAAGATGCAAGGGACAAACAAGGCAATTAATTAATAAACCAAAAGAAGGGCCTCCCCAGTGGCGCAGTGGGTTGAGGGCAGGCTGTGAAGCTGTCCGCAGCCTCCACAGCGCTGGTTTGATTCCCGGCTGGCCAGGGAGAATCCCACATGGCGAAGCAGACCTCTCCCGTCTCGCCTGCTGCTCCCCTCAGCAGTGCCCTCAGTCCTTCTGCCTGTTCTGCTCATCGATCTGTCTCTGGTGAATTCTCTCACCCTCCCGTGACTCTGGCCTGTACCCCAGCTCTTAGATAAATAAAAATAAATCTTTAAAAGAAAAAAAAAAAAGAAGAGGGATAGTGCTCTGGGAATCCTAAAGGGTCTGGGGGCTGAGGCAGCTCCCAGCCTGGAGTCAGCCCAGCAACAGCAGGTCAAGCCCACCTGTGAGCAACTCTTCGGTTTGCTCAGTGAACAGGGTGGCTGTTTTTCTGCATCACTGAAATCACACCAGGTTTTGACAAATCCCTTTATATCCCCTACTGAAAGTGGATTCATAAACATCACCCCTTTTGAAGGGAATTTTAAAGATAATTCTTTTTTGTGATCATACATCAAAGCAAGGATGACATTCCCCTTGTTCTTATGTGAACTGTTATTAGCCTACAAACTAAATCTGTGGAGGGTCTTAGTGGGTAAATTAACATTTCATTTTTAGAAGGCAAAAAATGACAGCTTTGGTGGTCAGATAGGTTCACTGCCTGGAAGGTAAATGCACCTTGTATCGTTTTTATTGCTGGACCTGCCAGGGTTGCACAAAAATGATTTTAAGTTAATACTGGGGGAATCAGAAAGACTTTGCCCTTCCTCTAATGGAGTTGAGCACTCAAATCACAACAGCTATTCTACTGTTTGAAATTCTGCCTGTCTCATAAAGGAAAAATAAAATATCTGTACGTGAGCAGATAAAAGTGAGTATTAGCATTTTGGGGTATCATATACAATGATATTATATACATTATATTATGTATTATGATGTTATAATATATATTATATATCATTATATTACATAGATAACATATCATTATATATGAGGGCATCATCATTTTCTTAGCTACGGGACCTGATGTGAGTAGCATTACCTTAGTCTTGCTTGGAGTAACAGAGAGCATGGTAGCTGCCAGTTTCCCCTGCTAATGAGGAGGTGTTATAGGTTATATTGTGCCTCCTCACCCCAAATTGCTATGCTTTTTAAAAAAGATTTATTTATTTATACATACAAGAGCTGGGGTGAAGGCCAGAGATGCAGGGGGTAAGAGGATTCACCAGAGACAGAGTGGTGAGCAGAACAGGCAGATCTACTGAAATACACTGCTGAGGGAAGCAGCGGGCAAGACAAGAGAGGTCTGCTGCGCCATGTGGGTCAGCTCCCTGGCTGGGGATCAAACTCATCGCTGTGGACAGCTTCATAGTGCTTAGGGTTAGGGTTAGGGTTAGCTGCATCTTAACCCCTTGCTCCACCAGGGAAGCCCCCAAATCTCTACGTTAAAGTCATAACTCCCAGCACCTCCCCCTAACTAAAGAAGATCAGATCTTTACAGAGGGGACAAAGTTAAAATGGGGTGATTTAGGCAGGCTCTCATCCAATTTGACTGAGTCCTTATAAAAAGAGGAAATCTGGATGGAGACCCACATAGAGGGGAATTGATGTGAAGACACAGGGAGGATATTGTGTGACCTCAAAGATGGCCACAGGGCAAGCCAAAGAGACAGGCCTGGAGCAAATCTGTTCTTCAGCTCTCAGAGAGAATTACTCTTGCGGGAACCTTGGTTTTGGACATCAAGTCTCCAGAGCTGTGAGGCAATACACTTGTATGGTTTAAGTTTCCCAGTTTGTGAGACTTTGCTATGGCTTTAAGAACAAACTAACAAGGAAAGGCCAGTGGATTCTAGATCTCCTGCTGGGAAAGGAGACTCTCAGGCGTGAGACCCCAAGTTCAACAGGACTCGCTTTCCCCAGTCAAAATCCTCTCCAGGAACGTTTGGCCCATCCAAACACTTAGGTTAGTATTTAATTATCTCAATAACACAGTTGTCATGACAACTAGATATAAAGTTGAGTTCCAGAATTTGAATCTAAACATGCTAAAATCTCCATGGGATATTTTCTTCGAGAATAAATCAGGCAAGGCACGTGCATGCACACACAACACAATCTCTTGAAAACATTAGAAAGGGTCCTATGTCCTCTGACTCATGCCTCAGTGTTTGGGCTTATGAGGCCTGCTTCATTATTAACCATCTATTCGTTCAACTGACATTCATCCACACTATTGGCATTTACTGAACAACTACTACGTGCCAGGTACACAAGGAAAATTCTTGGCAGACTAACATTATGAGATGGTTTGAATGTGTGCACAGAGAAATGATGCACCACCTGTGGCAGAAGAGGGAGCACAGCTTTTCTTGAGAAGGAGGCTGTGCCTTGCCCATTCATCACTCCTCCCCAGTGACATAATGCAGCTCCAAGCACCTTGCAGATGCTTAATGAACAAATAAATGAATAACTAGCAGAAAATTCAGAAGAGCACTGGAACTGGATGGAAATCGTGAGAAATTAAAATGTCTAGCCATGCCTGTGACGCTAATGTTAGTTAATATTTACCTTGATTGAACACTCCACATGTGATTTTAAACATTTTGTGTAAAATTCACAAGGGTGGGCCTCCCTGGTGGCATAGTGGTTAAGTCTCAGTGCTATCTCCACTACGCCTGAGTTCAATCCCCAGCCAGGGAGCTACCCACATGGTGCAGCAGACCTCTCCTGTCTTGCCCACTGCTCCCTTCAGCAGTGTATTTAGTCAATTGCCTGTTCCACTCCCCTCTCTGTCTCTCACCCCCCCGCACCTCTTGCCTGCACCCCCATTCTTTTAAGCAAAAATAAGTAAAATTTTAAAAATAAATAAAATTCACAAAGGTGACCTGAGACAAGTAGGTTCTAATAATAATAGTGAGGCTTATTTCCATCTTATGGATGAATAAAATGACACATTTGGAGACTGGGCAAGTTGCCTGTATTCTTACAAAAAGCAGTGGCACTGCAGTCCAGGCCCAAAGTCAGACTGTTGCCCACACTCCATCTTCCAGAGGTCCCGAGCATGGCACTTCTCTTCTGATTTTCTGATGGGAAAATTACTAGGGAAATCATGAGGTATTTGTGCCTAGTTGTTCATTTATATTCTCTTAAATGTTTTCCATTAATTTTCATAAATAACAGCCCGAAGGAGCAACTTGAAGAATCTGGATATGTTTTGTCTTTATCACTCTCTCAGGAAACTCTCTAGTGATTTTTACTCAATCTTACCCCCCAGAAAGCAAAATAAGATCACCCTGCAAGAGCATCATTTGGCTCCAACAATGCCCCCACTTGGCAGGATTTTGATAGTGATTCCAAAAACTGCACAGGAATGTCACTGCTTTGAATTTGCATCAGTGATAAAGTAAGGTACAGGGCCTCCTCCGTGGCGCAGCAGTTGAGCGCTGGGTTGCGAAGTTGCCTGCAGCCTCTGCAGCGCCGGTTGGATCCCCGGCTGCTCCCCGGCCACCAGAGGAGGATCCCACATCACATGACATGCAGACCTCTCCTGCCGCCCGCTGCTCCCCTCAGCAGTGTACTTCGGTCCTTCTGCCTGCTCTGCTCCCCGCTCTGGCTCTGGTGAATTCTCTCACCCTCCCGCGCTTTTGACTGTACCCAGTGCTTGTATAAATAAATAAAAATAAATCTTTAAAAAAAATAAAATAAAAAAATGGTAAAAACCACTTTGGAAAACAGTTTGGCAATCAGTTTCCTAAAAAATTAAATATTAAAAAAAATAATAAAGTAAGGTACAGATTCATGTTAGTAAACCAGAAGCCTTTAACTTCAGATGTGAGTTAATTGGGGTTAAATGGCATCATCTCTCAGCAGATGATGAAGCAAATCACTGCTGCCTTCCCATCCACCTTCCATTTTTAGGGAACTTCTCTTCAGAATAGTTGAATGTACAGTCAGACCCAAGAAAGCAAGAGAGATGGGACAACAGAGTCCTTCACTAAAACAACCAAAGAGAGCAATGCAACTTGGCCTTTCTCCTTAATGGTTAATTTTTATGAGTTTTCAGGAACAAAGGAAGTTGCATTGCAATTGGGACATGTGTAGAACATCTCTGGAAAGGGCTGACTCATTTTTAATGTGCCATATAAACATTCTCGTGGGCAACCCTCCACACATAATAAACTTGGTCTGTTGCCATGATGGATTTTTTTTTTATTCCTATATTGTTGGGTATCACTGATCTGCTGAGTCTAACATTATGCTGGACAATAGACACGGTGGTTGATGATGTTGAACAAGACACATGCAGGTTCTGGAACGGTTTAAAATCCAATAAAGCCTAGAGGAATGAGGAGAGCAATCACATTAGGGCACCCTGCTATGGAAACACAGAATCAGTACAAGCAATTCAGTTTGGTTTTGGAGGGGGAGGCTGAGTTAGAAACTACTTTGAAGGGAAAGGGCTCCCTCATGGAACCTTAAGTGTCGCTGGCTAGAGTGATCCAAAATTTCAGGGGTTGGTGGCTGGATCACATGGCTGTGTTGGAAGCTGACTAAAGGTCAGTGTGGTTGGAGCAGAGAACAGACACTATCTCACAGAGCTCCATCCTTTTTGTTCTAGTCTCTGTCAACATGGCAAGTCAATCATTAGTTGTGACCATCTTTAACAGCATCCTCACCATGTGGAAAATTCCATGAGGACAGGAACTCCAATGGCATATCGCTATCTACTCTCCATAGCCAGAACAGTGATTGGCATGTTCTAGAAAGCCACTACCTGTTAGTTGAATGCATGAATGAATGTGTGTCTTAAGGGGAGATCAGAATCCCATTCCACACATGTCAGATCACAGGGCCTTGAATGCTGCCTCATAACTGCTCACACGATACTTATCCAATGAATGAATGTATAATGAAAATTGAAAAACACTGAAACAAAACTTGGAATCATGAAATCTACAGTGGGAGGAAAGGACGCTAGATCAGACATTGACATATTTGAGTCTCTCCCCCCACATTTTTTATTAATAGTTTTTGATAACATAGGTGTGGTAGTTTGCTACATAGCAGTGATTTCAAGTCAAATAAAATACAGTACTCTTTTCAAAGAGGATTCTAATCTAGGAATGAAAGAACAGATTTACTCTAATTTTAGATATTTGAGAGTAAGTTATAGGGAAATACCTAGATATTTGCTTTAAGTAATACAATGAAAAATTGGAGTTGTACTAAAAAGAATTCTACAGTCAATTGTACATTCCCTAATAGGACAAATCATATTGAGAAACAGCTACAAGTATCCTTATTCTGCACTTGGATGGGTAAATTGTGGCATGAGGGACAAATTCAGCCTGCCCATCTGTTTTTAAAGCTGTGAGATAGAACAGTTTTTATATTTTTGAATTTTTTAAAAAATAAAAAAAGACTAAGATTTTGTGTTATGTGACAAGCATATAAAATTCATTTCTATATTCATAAATAAAGTTTTACTGGAATGTAGACACTCCCATCCCTTTATGTGTCATCTATGGATGTTTTCGTGCTGCCGGAGCAGAGTTGAGAAGTTGCTAAGATATACTTCCCAAAGCCTAAGATATTTACTCTCTGGACCTTTCCACAATAGAAAAAGGCTTGTCGGCCACTGCTGTAGACTCATAGTGTGTCTGAGTGGCTTGGCTGATGCCAGTATGCATTTTGGTGACCTTCTCCCTAAGAAGCTCTGCTTCCCGAATCAGTGGTTCCTTGCAAATTAAATTGTAACTACATAGGGGAATTTCATTTCCTACTTTTGAAAATGAGTGCTCTGCAAATGATGATTGATTATGCCTTTGATTAGGAAGTAAGGGGACATACTGCTTGGTATGAAATGCTATTTTAGGTCAGCACAGCACGATTGAAACGACTTCAGTTCTGACAGCCAATGTTTTCATCCTGCAAACCGGTCAACTCACATCCTCCATCTGGGCCTAAGATCCCTTATTTATGGAGCAACAGGGTCTTATGAAGCCTTCCCGAACTAAAAGTCCTTAGGCACACATCACTATTTGTACTCGGGGCTGCCTCCTGCTAGCAGATATGCATTTTATAGAGAAAACACTCACTGACCATTAGACACATCTGATTATTTACATGTGTGGTGTTAATAAGCGAAGCATGAGCATGAAACAGTCTGGATTTTCAAATCTGTACAAAACATGGGGATAGGTAGGGTTCTGCATTCCATACTATAGATCCAGGATGCATTTTGTCTTTCCATGTGGAGGTGAGCAGGGAAACAAATGTACTTGCAATGTTGTAGAGTGAGCTAAAAAGAGGAGGGCTGACTTCGAAAGAATAGGTAAAGTTGCAACCTATAATCAGGATAGCCCTGCCCTCTCCCACCCAATGCCCACTTCTTTTTGTTTTTAAAAGCAGCAATCTTTCCCCAGCTTTGGCCCATGATTATTCTACCTCACAATTTCCTAACAGAATATTGGCAGTGGTAAGCCAGGGCAGAAGGCATGCAGCAAAAGTGACTACTGGACACACACATGTGATTGATTGGAGCCCCCAAACGATCCCTCATTGTTCTCCTTTTTGAGCTCAGAGAGCTGGTGGGGAAGCAAGAAAGGTGCTTGCAAAATATCAGTGCTTAAGTGACTGTTCCAGTTGTTAAATCATAATACAGAGTGATTTAGCTGGAATGAAGTAATTACAGGGGGAGAGATGAAAAGTCAAATGATATAAAAACAGGACCTTTTGAAGTGTCTAAGTACTGCTGTATCCTCTGATGCATATGCAGTTCTCAGTTCTGATGTGTCCATCACACGAAAGGTTCTACTATTTTAAGAGTAGAAATTAGTGTTATTTTGGCTCAAGTCCTTACCCACAAATTTGGGCAAAGATGCTGCACTAAAGAGCCTTAAAAAATCTCTTAAGGAAGCAGTAATAACTCTAAATCAATACATCTCATAATTAATATTTTGATCTGAAATCTACAATTTAATCTCCCTGCCCTCAGGCCATTATTTTAATTAAGCACACAGTATCTTTGTTCAAATCTTGGCTCTCTTACGTATGAGCTGTGCGATCTTGAACAAATTGCTTAAAGTTTCTGATCCTTGGTTTCTGAATCTTTAAAAAGAGGGCAATAATAGAATATAGCTTCTATGTCCTTCGCTATCTTAAATATAGATGAAAAGCACTTATCCTAGTGCCCGGCACACAGTAAACTCTTAACATGTATCAGTTATTGTTCTAAACATTTAAGGAAAATTCTCCCTGTCCTTTGGGCTTGGCTCTTAACCCACTTGGGAATCTGCTCTTGCCCCCTGTGCTTAGTGAGGAAGCAGAACCTACTAACCCCTCCTCACTTTTCTTTTTCCTACCACTGTTTGTACTTTTCATAATTATCTGGTGACTTGCCTCTCTTGAGAACTATGAATTTCTTGAATTGTAAATGTGTCTAATTAATTTCTCTATCTCTGGCTTTCTTCTCAGATTTAGATACACAGTTCTGATCAAAAAGAATTGTGAAAGGTTAAATAAATGAAAGCAGTATGTATATTGAAGCAACAAAAAAAAATGTGGAACTTTTATGTGTTTGGAAACTCACTTTTAGAATAAGAATAAAATAAAAAATTCAAAATCTCTGTGAAGTATCCATATGTCCCTTCCCTCTCAACCCTTCATCCTCTTTCCAAAACATCAACCTCCTTACCTTTCCAACTGTCCTGAACCCCCAATCACAGTAGAACATCTGGCCACAGGACCTTTGCACAGGTCTGGCACTTTCATAACACACTCATCATTATGATCATAGTAATGGTATTACCTTCGAGAGGAAGCCTTATCCTACCCCTCAGTCTAGGTCATGTCTGTTACGTTCACTCGTAGAACATTCCATCTTTTTTTGAGATTCAATATCAATGTTAACGGATTTGTATTGTGATTAATATCTGTCATTTCTCAGTAACTTACTATGAATTCTATGGAAACAGGGATCCCTTTTGCTTTCTTTCTTGCATCCTTAGTGTCATGGACTAGACACATGGGCCCTAGATACACAGTATAGTGCTATCCATAGTGCTCAATAAATATTTGTTAACAAATGAATAAAGAGTACAACCTGCTATTCAGAAGTAGATACCAAAAATTTTAGTTGCCTGATTAAGAATTAGAATTCTCTATTTACAGTTTCAACCAATGACAGGGTTTTATACTCATCTATTAAGAGGCGAAACTTCACCCACCTCATTGTTTAAGGCTTACGAGGTTGAATTGCACCATTTCTGCACACTGGCAAAATGTAAATGTAACAAAGGTCAAGGGAGAAGCACAGTACCTGAAGGGAGAAGACCAGGATAATGGAAGACTGGTTTCAGAGTTGTCCTTCAAACTTTCATTATTGTTTGTTTTTCTTCCCCCTCCTCCCTTTCTTCAATCTCTCTCTCTCTCATTCTCTCTCTCTCTCTCTCTCTCTCTCTCTCTCTCTCTCTCTCTGTCTCTCTCTGTCTCTCTCTAACTTTTTGGTTACCCTGTTGCTGGCTCCCTGGACATGCCTTTATCTGAAGCATAATGATTTTAACTCTATTTGTGTCTTTTCTGGTCATAAGCCGGTTCTTCCACCTGTGATTCTACTTTATCCTTCCATCCCCTCCCCTCCATAACAGCTGCCCTCCATCCGTTTCCTGATTTCAAGGGATTTCCAGCCTGGTGAGCCTCCGGTCATGGAATCTCCCCATGGACACCGCTGGCAGTCACAAAGTAAGAGCCACGACTGACAAAATCTTGGTTGCTGATTGGATGAGGAGCCACAGCTTGGGATGAGACTGATGAGGGTGGGAAAGGGGAAGTAAGATGTTTCCTCTGTATTTCTCCAGTTTACTGAGTAGATATCAGGATCTCAGGACCCTTTGATGACCACCCCTTTGATCCTATAAACCCAAAGCTGTTTACAAACATCATTCTTGCCGTAGTTAAACCTCTAAATCCACCATGATCATTTGGTTCTGGTCCCTGGCGCTCAGGAAGTCGCCCACCCCCACCCCACCCCTCCCATCACCCAAAACTTACTATGTCTCAATTGCATTTGTCCTGTTCTTTTTGTTTCCAACATATCCACTTTTAAAGAACTGGGCTATGTTCCCAGATTTCTAGAAATTCCATAATTTAATTAATTTCATGAAAAATTCTCTAAGTTCTCCTCACCCTCAGCTTCATGTTCAATCTTTTCATGCATTTGACTGAGCCTCAGAAAGTTCTCAATACCCTTCAAGAACCTTACCTCTCTCCATCTTATTCTATAGTCAGGGCTCAATTTCTCACTTGGTTCATTGTAAAGACAAGCTGAACTAGTGTTCCCATCCTCCATTCTCCCCACCTACTACCCAGGCAGCTAATGGAATCATCTTAAAGCAAAAATACTGTACTTATTAACCTGCAATTTAAGGTTCTTGGTGATAGCTATCTTTGGTGTCGCCAGCCTTACCTGCTTCACCCATTATCAAATGAAGTAGGTACTCCAGCCATATGGAACTTTGCAGCAATACTTTCGACCACCTCACATCTTTGAAAGCACTGCTAACCTCTCCTGATGCAGCTTCAGCTGCCTTTCTTCCACTGGAAAGTATCCTTTCACTGACCACACAATAATCAGATTAAAAATCATCTCCTCTCTGAAACCGTTTCTAACATTCCAGAGAGAATCATTCAGCATGCCTCTGCAGAAATGTAACTCTGGTCAAACATTAAGCAATATATGTGTATATTTATATGCATCTTAAAATAATCATCTCACTGAATCTCTCAGCTTTGCTGACCTATGAGGTCCATGAGTGTAGGTTCTATGACTGAAAATCCAAATGTTCTCTTTGATATTAACCCAATACCCGGCACATAATACATATTATAATGTATTCACTGGATAAATACTTTAACTTAAAATGTATTTCCTTTTTCTTTGATAACAAGCATTTTTACACAAAAGAAGTGTGTTCTCCCCTGACACTGAAGTGGTATTTTGTTGAAGCAGCAGCCAGTTGAGAGACATGAAAAGTGGGGAACATTTGCATTTTGATGGGCATATGTCTGTAGTAAATTTTCATTTATGATGATCAAAAAGAAAGGGAGTTTAAAGAGTTTATGTTTTAAGATAGACTATAAAAATAACCTAGATGGTGATTCTGCCATTTTAATTTTATCTCAACTCTGAAAAATATTTCTCTTTAAAATGCCTGCCCTCCTAAAGAGTGCTAATAAGCCTCCAAACAGATCCCCCAACTCTCTGCATTTCTAAGCCTTTGATTTGCATTCTTAGTAAATGCTAAATGATAAAAATAATACTGAGTGATGTTTGGGAGGTTCTGGAAATACTCTTTTTATCTACTTTTGGTTTTCATGAATTTAATATATAATAGCATTTCACTTCTTCACTTTAAATTCTTTATTTCAAGAACTTAAATCACTCCAAGTACTTAAACTGCCAATCATATCTCAGGCTCTGTGTTGGGTGCTAGACAGAGTATCTAACCTTAAGAAGTTCCACGTCTGAGCCAGAGATTTGAAGAGATATGATCACAGCAATGATTACAATAAAGGGGGTGTGTTTAAATATAAGGGGAGAGATTAGACTGATTCTGTTGGAAAGGGGAGTCACAGGGTTACTCCAAACATGGTGACTTTTGAGCTGGGCCTTGAAGGCTGAATAGAAGTTTGCCATCATGTGAAATGAGAGGCAAATTAACAGATATATAATTATTTTTTGTAAAATAACATTACAACTGATTTCAATCAAGTCCAGAGCATGGACATTACAGATTAGGGTGGTGAGATATGATGTGATTTGAAAAAACTTTTCCCTTCTGGCCTTTTTTACTGTTGTTTCATTGTCTTTGAGGCTGAGGAAAAAAATACTTTGTGAGGGCCTTTTTGATGTATATGAATTATTCATCATTAAGAAGTCAAGCAGCTGACACTAGCCTTTGTTAAAGCTATTGAGGGTATTATGCCTCCCCATCCCGAAAAGCTTTGTGTTATTTATTCCTCTCTGCCCTATGTTAGGGTCATCTGCATGTGTAGGAAGGTCTCGGTCTGCTTTTCTCTGATTGATGCAAATCAGAGGACATTTTGAGCCTTCATGTCTTGTCATTTTTCTCCATTCTCTTTTAGGATAAAAATCACTTATTGGAGACACAGCACACCACACACACACACACACACACAGAGAGAGAGAGAGAGAGAGAGAGAGAGAGAGAGAGAGAGAGAGAGAGCCTGGGCGTTTGGGCTGCTTGCTTCATTAAAAACCAGAGTCTAGTGAAACAGCAAGGCACGACCACCTAGTCCATTAGCGTTCCTGCTCCGACACAGGCAACTTGACCTGGGAGCAGCCAGAGCTAACAGGGATGTCTCATTAAAACAGATTTTGTCAGAGCATTTTCCCCGCCATTTAACATTCTCCTGAGCATCGTGCCGGATGTGGACCAGGGACGTGGGGCCGTGTCATCTGGGATAGAACAGGCAGCATACATAATGGGAAGGCTTCCATGGTGCAGAGGGCCTGCTGTCTGCTGGCTTTTCTCACGCTCTCTCAATAACTCCACGGTACTCACCATGTAGCATTGCACATACATACTAGTAGTATGAGTCATCAATCCAGCAATTCATATGTGCTTCCTGGGTCACGGGAGATCTACGAAATGCTTCAGATGCATTAGCTCATTTAACCCTAACAACACGATGATATAATGCATTATTATGGCTCCCATGCACAAATGAAAACAATAACACAAGACTAAGGAAGATTAATTAATCTACTCAGTGGTGAAGAGATAGTTTTTGATACAACCAGACTCCTGGCTCTATGCTTTTTCTATTGTATCATCCTGTTCTAATCTGCTGCTATTAGCTGCACAGAAGGCAAGGAAGCATAGAACAAGCTCAACAAGAAGAATGCTGTGGTTCTGCCTGAAGTCAGTATTGTTACTATTGAAACTAGCATGTGCTGAGGGTTTGCTAGATTCCATGTCCTGAAGAGTGATCTGTTTGACTAACTCATTTCAGTCTCCTTACAACCTCATGAAGCAGTACTCTGTTCCCAATTTACCAATGTAGAAATAAAGATTTAAGCAAGCAACAAATATCAGCCAGATTTTGATTCCGGATCTGTCTACCTTCAAATGAGAAGGAAGAAATGATGGTAGAGCTGGACTAGGGTGATGCATGGAGAGAGGTGAACAATTCTGAAAGACAATAATGCTTAAAATGGATAAAACCTGGTTATTTTTTATTATTGTTGAATACCAGCTGCTATGCGGTATTTATGATAAGATCTGTTAAGGTAAACATCATGCTACTTTATCTTTATGAACAAGGGCCTAAAACAATAATAAAACAAACTGACATGAACAAAAATGACATGACTGACATATATACATATATGTCATACAGGGCTTCCTTGGTGGTGCAAGGGCTTAAGTTGTAAGCACTATGAAGCTATCCACAGCCACTGCAGTACGAGTTCAATCCCCGGCCAGGGGGGTGACCCACATGGCACAGCAGACCTCTCCTGTCTTGTTTGCTGTTCCCCTCAGTACCCCTCAGCAGTACATTTCAGTAGATCTGCCTGCTCTGTTCCCTACTCTGTCTCTGGTGAGTTCTCTCACTGCCCCCACCTCCAGCTTACACTCCAGTTCTTTTATGCATAAATAAATAAATCTTGTTTTCTTTCTTTCTTTATTTATTTTTTGTGGGACCCTCACCGGTGGCGGGGATCGAACTGGTGCTGCAGAGGATGGTGCTGCAGCCTCGCAACCCAGCGCTCAACAGCTGCGCCACCAGGGGAGGCCCATAAATAAATAAATCTTTAAAAAAACACATATGTCAGACAGAGCGGGGAACAAAACAGACGGATCTACTGAAATACACTGCTGAGGGGAGCAGCGGGCGAGACAGGAGTGGCCTGCTGCACCATATGTGGATTAGCTCCCTGGCCAGGGATCAAACTCAAGCCATAGCAGTGATAGTGTTGAGACTTAACCATAGAGGCCTGATATATATTTATTTAGAGGAATAGGCAAATGATTATTATACTAGCACACACTTTGACAGCCTTACCACACACCAGGCATACTTGTGTGACTGATACCTACATTTATTTTTTCAAATGTTACAAATTTGATGTGGTAGGTGCTGCTATCATCCCCATATTACTGATGAGGAAAATTGAGGCTTGGGGAAGATAAGTAAGTTCTGGAAACTCATAGGGCTAACCACATACTTGGAGAACAAAGATGACTTCCGCCTAGCGGGGGGAAGGGTGCCGTCATGGATTGGAATGAATCTTACAGAAAGGAAGGAAAGGGGAAAGGCAGAACCAATCCCCAAGTGAAAATCAGAGAAGTACTGAAAAGCATTGATGGTTCCTTGAGCTGACTATCAGGTGACAGTAAGCCCTTGGATTCATGCAAATGAACATGAACTAGTTAATCACTTGATTTGAATTCTAGTTACACAACTTAGTGTTCTTAGACCTTGAGCCTAGGTTTTATCACATGACAAATGTGCACATTAATACCTACCTGGTGGGACTGTGGTGAGAGCTAATTGTGATAAAGCAGGTAGCAGCTGCCCACCTCCCACCCCACCATCTGTATGGGATAAAATAAATGCTCAGTAAATGCTGGTGTGAGAGGCTGGCCAGTGCCTTCAATAAAGAATTTGTAGCTGCAGCAGCTAAGAGTCCTGTCTGCAAATGATGTTCAGTTCAGCCCCTTCAGGGATTCTCAAAAGTAGAGTGACACCTTGGTCAAGGTCATGACTTTCCCAGACAGCCCACGACCAGTCACATTGCTGCAGCAGTATAAAGACATGGCCTCTGATCCTGATTCAAAACAACTTGAATAGGGCACTCTTATTCCAGGGTTGAACTTGGGGTCAGCTAAGTTTGTCATTGTGCCTTAACTATTTTTTTCTTTCTGCTGAATCTTGCTTCCTTTCCTGCTCTTCCATGGGTGTTGGGTCCTAAGGGCACCCCTTGATAAACATCTTGCATACTAACCCCCAAATCCAGAATACACTTTCCAGCTATCTTTGCTGTTCAGCGCATTGTCAGAGGTGGTGTGGTCTACAGCAGGCAAAGGTAAGCAGGGCCTTGGATCTAGGTTGGGGTCCAGATGTGGGCTACGCGCTCCACATTTGTGGGAGGCAGCCTTAATGCATGCAGACCTCTCAGCAGAGGGCTTACCTTTTGTCCTATGCTAGCCCACGGGGCCCTTCACTTAAAATGTTAATCACTAATATAATTACTCTTTATCCATTTTTATGATGAAGGTAGTTGGATTCACACTGGTGAAAAGACTTTATCAAAGTCACACAGCTGTAAGCAGTAGGGCAGGCTGACCCTAGCTTCTAGTCCAGGGATTCTTTCAGGAGGAAAGTGTCTTGCTCTGTCAGCCCATGTATGCAATTTTGTTTCTTTTGTTTAAAATTCTCTGGGGCTGCATCATATTTGCGATATTGCCACACAGAAATGGTATTTTCTACCTTACAGGACCTTGGGAGTCCAGGGAAAGGTCTTTTTTCACCATCAGCATTCTAGCCTGTCTCCCCGGTTGTCAGCCAGAGATGACCAGGTAAGTGATGGAGCTCTAAAAGGTTAATTACCATTAATCATTATGAGAAGGTGGCTTATTATCAATTCATAAATTCAGAATAAATTTATTTTGCTGACAAGCAAAATGTCCCTGTTGCCCTGTAGACCTGGTTTCCATTCTGGAAAATAAATAATTTTTTGCCTAGATTATGGTCTTTGTATAAACTGCTGTCTCTTTCAACATACCATGTGAAGAAAGGCTTAATTAGATCCATAAAATTGGTTAACTTATTCCAAACTTATCAAAGCCTTTAGGATTACGTGTGCATAAATATCTGTACAGACCTAGATGTACAGCCATACATGTATAAATAGAGATGCACAGAGGTTGTTAACCAATAACTTTAGAAGCATGGTTTACAATCGACTCATAGATGAATCTTATTTATAAAAGTTCTCCAAAACTTTTCATGTATGATAAGTAAACAAATGCTTAAACTTTCAAGGTTACAACCTGTAAAACTTCAGGTTAACGGATTCCAGGTTGCAACTAAGATCATGCCTCCCCATGATCATCCAGAATTTGTTAATCACTGTAAGCATTTTCATGAAGTGTGAAGTGGGAAGCAAAATAAAATGATCCAAATTATTAAAAATAGTAAGAATGATCAATATTCACCATTATAATTCTTATATGTCAGGTACATTATTGTGATGGTTAATTTTGTTAGCTTCACTGGGCATCAAGTGCCATGACACTTGGTTAAACATTTTTCTGGGTTTGTGTGTGAGATGTCTTTAGATGAGATTAACATTTAAATCAGTAGACTGAGTAAAGCAGATTACTCTCCCTAAATGTGAGTGGGCCTCATCCAATCAGCTGAAGGACTGAAACAGCACAAAAGGCTGACCCTCCTTTAAGTAAGATTTAATTCTTCCTGTATGACTGCCTTTGGATTGGGTCATAGGCTTCTTTCCTGCCTTGGGATTTGAAATGAGATACTTACTTTTCCTGGATCTGCAAGACTCCAGGCTTTGGAATGAAACTGCACCAGCTTCCCTGGGCCTTAGGCCCTCAGACTAAGACTGAAACTAGGCAATTATTTCTCTTGGTCTTAAGTTTGTTGGTTCACCATGTAGAATTTCAGGACTTGCTTTCCTCATAATTCTATGAGCCAGGTCCTTGAAAGGCTGGTTTGTAAATTGAAGGGCTGGTCTGTAAATCTCTTAGAACACTGACTAATACAGATACTTTCCACAATCAAAATAATTTTAAATAATATTTTAAGTCAATATTTAAATGACCTTAAGTGAAGGGGACAGTATTATTCCATTTCATAGATGAGGAAATTGATGTGTAGCATTCCCTACCCCATGCCTTGTCGCTCTTCCATCTCAATAGCTCTCTTCAAGCAAATCTCGGGCAAACATACGCAGGGCCTTGGATCTAGGTTGGGGTCCAGATGTGGGCTACGCGCTCCACATTTGTGGGAGGCAGCCTTAATGCATGCAGACCTCTCAGCAGAGGGCTTACCTTTTGTCCTATGCTAGCCCACGGGACCCTTCACTTAAAATGTTAATCACTGATATAATCACTCTTTATCCATTTTTATGATGAAGGTAGTTGGATTCACACTGGTGAAAAGACTTTATCAAAGTCTTTTGTAATCACATGTAGGACCCATCTTCTAGAACTTTCAGAAGAAAGAACTTAAGAGGAAGTTTGGGGACAGTGGGGATTGGTGTTGTGTCTAGGCCATACCCATCTACATTAGTATCAGCAGACCCCCTGCATGGAGATTTATTTTGTGGTCTTCTCTGTCTTGGTTACACCCTATCTTATTTTCTCAGGCTTTGAGGAAGAGGGAGTACCTTCTACTTTTTTTCACAAAAGGAGACAGAATAAAATGTGTCTTAGAACACTGACATGCATTCCACCCAGCCTTCCTTGTGTAAATCTGTGAGGATGGGGCTGGTGGCAGCCCTAGGCTCTCTGAAATGCTCTCTTTCAGTAAACCCTGCATAAGCACAGATATAAAAGCTGATATTTCTATGGATGCATAGTTGGGGTATTCGTCAGCATTAGCAACATTTATTTTTTTTTATTTTTTTTTTTAGAGGCATGTTTTATTTATTTATTTGTTTGTTTGTTTTGTTTATACATGCACTGGGTACAGTCAGAAGCTGGAAGGGTGAGAGAATTCACCAGAGCCAGAGCGGGGAGCAGAGCAGACAGAAGGACCGAAGTACACTGCTAAGGGGAGCAGCGGGCGGCAGGAGAGGTCTGCGCGCCATGTGGGACCCTCCTCCGGTGGCCGGGCAGCAGCAGGGGATGGAACTGGTGCCGCAGAGGCCGCGGGCAGCTTCGCAACCCAGAGCTCAACCGCTGTGCCACCAGGGAGGCCCAGCATTAGCAACATTTAAAGCTGTTGCATCCTTTTTTTTTTTTTTAAGATTTTTTAATTTATTTATACAAGCACTGGGTATAGCCAGAAGCGCGGGAGGGTGAGAGGATTCACCAGAGCCAGAGCGGGGAACAGAACAGGCAGACTGACGAAATACACTGCTGAGGGGAGCAGCGGATGCATCAGGAGAGGTCTGTTGTGCCATGTGGGACCCTCGCTGGCGGCTGGGGATAGAATCCACGCTGCAGAGGCTGCAGGCAGCTTCGCATCCCAGTGCTGAACCGCTGCGCCACCAGGGGAGGCCCTGTTGCATCCTTTGCCTCTTATTCTTTTCTCTCTGTACATCTCTTGCCTTCTCTTCTCCTTTGACCTATCCCTCTTGCTTTCATTATGCTCATTCTGCCTCTTTCTCGGTTCTTAATAAATTAATTTAATAA
This sequence comes from Talpa occidentalis, assembly GCF_014898055.3. NCBI lineage: Eukaryota > Metazoa > Chordata > Mammalia > Eulipotyphla > Talpidae > Talpa > Talpa occidentalis. The sequence continues at coordinate 30,623,961 of NW_023601754.1, forward strand.
TTATTTCATAGCTCTTATATTGCTTCTGCCTGTCCCAGACATGTGAGTGAGATGAGTTCCATTGTACCTGTAGATGGGAGTTATTTCCCACTACAGGCCTATCTAATTTTGAGGGTGCATCAGATATGCACTTACTCATTGACAAAGGGTATGAAAGTATTAAGTATGTTCTTCACTTGAACATCAAAATGAGGACACTTGATATGAAGTATGTGAGATTTGGGGACTGTCAGAACATGTGTCACTGGTACTCTGCTTGCTGCTGGCACCAGAGAGAGTTTGAAGCCCATCATCCAGGTGTGCCAGTGTATTATTCTGATTTGGTCTGGTGGGGGACCATGTTTACACCTGAAATAATAATGGGAGTGCTTTCCTATATTGGCTCACCATTTAGTCCCCTGTTTACTTCCTGTGGGTCTCCAGGTGCAGGTTGCATAAGTAATTCTTAAAAGGTAGACCAGGGCATCAACCATCTGGAGGATGAAGAACTTGAAAATCACTGGAATTTCAGCTCCAGTCCTCTGTCCATGGATCATGCACAGTGTAACCCTAGGAAAGTCTCGTTTCTCTCCACTGGGATTTTCCCATCTCCAAATGAGGTGAGGTGGTGAGCTCTTGTACCTCTAAAATTCTGATTTTATATACTCTTCTTCCAAATTCAATTCAACCTCACTTTGTATATATCCTCCTTTCATCAAGAAATGCTTTCAGGGGCTTTCCTGCTGGCGCAAGGGGTTAAGCACCACACTATGAAGCAATCCACAGCCTCTGCAGCATGAGTTCGATCCCCGGCCGGCCAGGGAGCAACCCACATGGCGCAGCAGACCTCTCCTGACTCACCTTCTCCTCCCTTCAGCATGTATTTCAGTCAGTCTGCTTGTTCTGCTCCCTCTGTCTCTGGTGAATCCTCTCACCTCCATACCTCTGGCCTGTACCCCAGTTCTTGCATGCAAAAATAAATCTTTTTAAAAAAAGAAATGCTTTGAGAGAAACTATACACACAACCTAAGGGGATAAAGGTACCTATATGATAATAATAGTGAATAATTATTAAACATGTTTATGAAGATTTTCATCAACATGGGAATGGATATCAGAGTGTCTTAAACGGAATTTAAGAAAGTATATGAAGTTTTATGTACACTATGACACTTGAGAAGTGGGAAAAATGATAAATGAAGTCAAGACAGGAACAGAGAAATTACCAATTATTAACAGGTACTTCTGAGAGGTGAGATTGTATGTGCTTTTTGTTTTTTTCACTTTTTCCATTAGTTCCTCAAAGTGACTATGCATTCTCATCAAGGCAAATAAAGAAATAAAGCACTTTGTTCTAAAAAATTATTTTTCATTTAAATTTGGTGTGATTTTGAATCAAATTAGAAAATCACAAAAAGCCTACCGTTAGCTTTTCTGTCATTCCTTTGAGATCAAGTTAATGCAAGAAATGTATTTCATGTTTTTAGGAAAGCAGCATGTGCCCACCATATGTGTGCATTTACGTATTTTAAAGTTGCTCACGGGGCCAGTTTCCAGCCGCCCAGTGAGTCTGTGTGTGTCATATCTCATGGAGCCAATAGGATAATCTGGCATGAGGCTATGATATTAATAAGACTGTTTTTATTCTCTAATGGGAGAGATGCAAAAATGCTAGTGACCTCAATTTTAAAACTCCACTCTTCAAAACATATTTCTCAATGTAATTTTATTAAAAATTATAAGCTGCCCCAATTCCTTTACTCTTAGAAAACTATCAGCAATTAGTGGTTTGGCACCTGAAATTCCTCACACTCATCATTCGCTTCTTGCTATGTGCTGTGATAATACCCACATCCCCCTCCATTCCTGCCTTTGGCCATGACTCCAATCTCAGGCTGTTTCCAGAGAAGGTGAATCATGTTTGATAAGGGCGTACGTGTGCAGGAGGAAATCGGTGGGAGATATTAGGGTCAAAGTAGAATCTTGCTTTGCAAGCCCATTTTTTAATTTAATATATTCCTTTAAATTGACTCCTTATGCTGAGAAAAAAAAGATTTATTTGGAAGAAGCTTCCAGGGTAATAAGAAAATATAAATCTTTTGGCTGATTGTGGAGATTTTTAAATGATGCCGAGAGAGAAGCTGAGCGTGGTTGCCAGGTAAGCGAGGAATCAGGAGTCACCCCCAGCTCTCACCTTACTTCCTATGCAGAAGCATCACATTTCTCTAAGCCTCATTTTGTCCATCTTTAAAGGAAGCAAGAAGCTTCTTCTATTACAGAGTGTGAGAGAGCTTAATGGAATCATGGTCATAAAGAGCTTTTGACAAAAGCCTCATACTGATAAAACATAGTATCAAGACTAAGAACAATTATGCTGCCTGAAGCCGAGACACAAAGTTCTTTTTAGACAGGTGTAGACAAAATCATGGCGTGAGTCTTACTCATCTTTGCATATGTGGATTGTCTGCTTTGAAAGGTGGCTTTCATCCAACAAGAACTCTCTGGTATTTGAAACAACTACCTCCAGGAAGATGGGTTTATCTGTGTGGCTCCATCAACACTGCTTTTGAAGGTGTAAATTTCACCTTTCAGGTAAATCTTAAACATCTTGCTTTGAGGAAAGGCATACTTTTTTTTTTTTTTTTTAAGGTTTATTTATTTATTTATTCAAGCACTAGGCACAGTCAGAAGCACGGGAGGGTGAGAGGATTCACCAGAGCCAGAGTGGGAAACAGAACAGGCAGACTGACAAAATACACTACTGAGGGGAGCAGCAGGCGGCAGGAGAGGTCTGCGCTCCATGTGGGACCCTCGCCAGTGGCCAGGGATCAAACCGTCACTGCAGAGGCTGCGGGCAGCTTCGCAACCCAGCGCTCAACCGCTGCACCACTGGGGAGGCCCCGAGGAAAGGCATATTTAAAAATCAAGGCAACTCCTCTGAAATGGGTGGATGAAGTTATTTCCTGATGCCCCCCGGTAGGCAAACACATTCGGCATAAGGTTAGCTGGAACCTGTCTATCAGAGTCCTCTTCCCCTACCTGAAAGATGAGACTCACCAATCTGCAGCTCCTTCTTGACAGCATCAAAATTATCTCCCCATTATCTCCCATTTTTCACCTTGCTCAGGATGACTGAAAGCGATTTCAAGAAAGAGAGATTTTTTTTTTCCACTTAACTGCTTCACCCTGATGCAATCTTCCTGAGGCTTATTCTCCTTCCCATCAGCTCTCACACTCATCAAACAATCCACAAATGTTGACTTATAGACTAAAGTTATAAGGAGCTGTTATCATGGGAGATGTGTTCACGGAGAAAGTACACTGTAGTTTGGGACTTGTTAGGCTGGGGAGATCTGAACTGTCAGAGTAGCAGGGGAGTCCAGGGACGGAGGGATGGCCAGATGTTCCTTGGGGATATGGATGACTCCCTCCAGCATTTCCAGAATAAGCATTCTATGCCACCCACTCATTCACTTTTCTGTCCTTCATTTGGGAAATATTTACTCTCCTGCTACAGAAGATCAAACATTCCTCTAAGTATGGGGAGGGGGGGTGGCAATAAGGGGATGGTGGGAGTGTGACTTCAGCCATGTGCTCTGCCTTCAACATTCTTCCAGACTTACAGACTCAGACACAGACGATTACAAACATACATGTTGAGGTGGTAGTATGTTAGGGGGAAAGGATGGCCCAAGCAAACTCCACGCAGGCTTTGTGGGTGCCACCCCCACTCCATCAAGACACTGAGAACTACAAATCCCATGATCCCCAAAGGGAGGTTGCGAGGACCTGAGGGCAGAGTTAAGCAGCCATTTTTCTCTGTTTGTGAATATAACCAGCCATGTGAGTGGGGTCTCTTTCTTGGCTCTCTCTTGGCCAGGCAGCACTTGGTCTCAGCGGGTCATTTGGGATTCAAGGTCAGCAGAATGGGTAGGATGCAATTAAGAATTTATCTCCCTCTTTTTTCCCCTGAGTTGTTCATTTCCTCATTTCCCCTCCCTTTGTAAATAAACCTTTGATTAGCCTTTTTTGTGTACCTGCAATTTAAGTCCCCTTTAAGCACGCAGGTAAGGACCCACAGTCAGGCAACCCATTTTATATTGGGGTTGCCCTGTAACAGTGGAAATAGAAAATATTAACATATGTGTGATTGCTATGTGGGTTTCACTCTCGGATGTATGGGGGAGAGATCAGTGGAATATAACAACGAAAGTCAGGAAATGATGTTGTAGATAGGATAAGGCACCTGGAAAGCCTGGGCACACATGGAAGGAGAGTGATATATGGGAGATGGGAAGGGTGGATGTTTCCGGCAGCAGAGGATTCTCCAAAGGATACTGGATCTTCAGGGGTGGAAATTTCAGATTAGTCCCCAGTTTTGAAGGAAGTAACCACATTGTCCCTCTGCCAAGACTCCAAGACTGGTGTGTTTCTCTGCAAAAGACAACACAAGATCCAGGGGCACATGGATCCACAGAGGGAATGTGGATTCTCAGAGCCTTGCTCGACACAGGATAACTTGGTATAAACCTTGCAAGCAGTGAGGCTCGAAGGTCACCTCTCTGTGTAACCCCATTTTGAAAGATTATGTAGAAGCATCCCTAGGGATCTGAGTGTAATTTTGTTCAACTTTTATTTAAAAATCCACCTCTATGACAACCGATTTTTTATTGGCCCCTTAGGTGATAACTTAAGACATTTCTCTTTAATAGTTTTATAACAATTTAAGTCTCTGGCTCATTCATCTTATTTTATTTCTCATGTCCATAAAGGAGTCTGGGGTTCTCACCAGGGAAAAGAGAGGAAGTCAGGTAGGTGATTTCTAACTGGTTATGATTCTGCCTAGAATTCTACTTCTCTACAAACCTTGGGTCTCAGCACCCTAGACTGGTGGCAAATAAATCCTAGGTGAAAATCCAGATTTGGGTAGTTAAAGGTGGTATGACCTGGAGAAGTGATTAAAACACTGAGAATCCACTTGCTCATCAGCAAAATAGAAAGAAATGTTGCAGATTCCAATGTTGACTCCAATGAAGCAACTTGTGAAAATGCCTTAGGCAGACGGGAAACTCACAGACAGAGGCCTTTGTTTTGAGCACTGGGAGACTGTTACCTGACCAGAATAATAAGCATTTCCTACCCACTCCATCCTTTCTGGTCTGCCACTTTCCCCTGTGTTCTACACAAGCAAGAACTGGTTACAATACATTCTACTTCATCAAGTTTATAAAGTAACTAGGTTCCAGGGAGAACAGCATTCACAGAACTCTAGTCCAGCAGGTATAATCACACCTACTTTAACTAGCGTTCTTTTGTAGAGATTAATTAGTCTGTGTGTTCAGCAAATGTATGTCCATAAACTGTAAATTTAAAACTAACATGTGGTCTCTGAGGAAACATACACCCATGTTCTGGAAAGCCAAGGGGCCAAAAGAAAGAAAAGATAAAACTTCTACATGGGTGCATAATTTTCTGCTAGCAGAAAAAAATAGTTTTTCTTTTCATTATTGATCAAGACACCATCACTGTATAGAGCTGCAGACAAACCAGTTCTTATAACACCGACAGTGGGCACATTCTCAGTTGAGAAAAAGACACTAGAGCCAAGTTCTGAGAATTTTAGAACCTAGGAAGGTAGAGAGTGAAAGCAAGACACCTATTCTTCTGCCAGTAAATGTAGCTCAAGGCTGAATTTTCAAACTCTTTCAAACCTAGTTAAATATAACTCAGAGGTCTGAATTACTATAAACTTCTATTACATTTATTCATAGGATGAGGGTCACATACTAAGTGCTTTTCCAAACATAAAAAAAGGTGCCAGGCCATGAATTCATTCTCTTTTCAGCATATCTCGCCAAGGTTCCTTTCGTTGTAAATAGCTGAGATATTTCTATTAAATTCATTTTCTCACTTGGTGGCATATCTACTCCAAATATGATCTCATTATCTACAAGGAGGCAGAGTCCCACTGGACTCCTCCAAATTAGGCCACCAGATTCCCTTGTTTATGCCTTTTAAACTCATTCATACGGGGGCGATGCTATCTAGTCCTTCGGAGAGTAAAACGCCCCAACCCACTCCACAGAAGATAGAAAAAAATGAAGCTAATATTTCTCTCTGCAACGCCCATATTTACCATCTCACCACAAGCTCTTCCTGCCACCCTCTTCGACGGGGGCTAATGCAGGGCCAATGCGTTTTGTTCCAAGTGCTGCTTAATGGGCCCACAGATAAATCTTCTGCTCTGTATCAAAAACATATCGCAAGTCTAGGTAAATTATGCGCCGTCGCTCCAGTTTTGTCTGCTAATTTTTTAATGTACATGAAATATTCAGGGCGATTTGTGAGGCATGAAATACCTCTCCTGAGTCTATCCTGATACCTCCCTGGCTGAGATTACATTTCTCAGCGCTGCGCACTTCCATCTGGGGCTGAAGTTTTCTAAACTAAATTAAAAATCTACTGGCTGAACTGATGGAAAGAGGAGCATAGGATAGTTCTTTGCTTCCCTCCTTTGCTGCCAGTGACTTGAAACCTGTAACTTCACCTTGTGCTTTCTGCTCCCTAGTATATTTCCTGAGATGGAGGGATGGAGGCATGGAGCTGGGGTGAATTTTCAACTTCACGAACCTTAAGACACCTACTGACAACCACAATGCTGAGAGAAGACCCCTAGAACAGAACAAGAATGGATGTGGGTGCAGTCAGGTGAGCAGGGCCCAAAATGGAATGGGGTCCAGTCTGGCAGCCTTGCTAGGGACTGGGGTGAGTATGCAAGCTGCCTTCTCAGAAAAACCACAAGTGCCAACTCCCGCAGGTGTCTACTCACAACCTGTCATATACCCAGGCACCTACTGCTGGGGACTAAGGAGAACTGGTTGAATTAGCAAGCAATTCAGGGCTAGGTTTCTATCTTGCAGCTTGTATCATATATTGTGTGGTTTTCACCTTCATGAACCCTATTCCTGCCCCACCAGGCACCTTGGGGAAGGAACCTTCTATTTGTACCCAAAAGCTGTGTGTCCCTGTTTTGCAAACTGTCTGCAATAAAGGCTTCATACTTCTCCCCAAATTTCCTCTAAATCCAATTACTGATTAACATTATGTATGCAGTGTGTTGGAGGTGAAAACAAAGCTCTTCAAATATAAGACAGAACACAGAACCCCAAATAGTAAGAGTAAGGTCACAGCTTTCAGGCATCTGAATCAGACAGACTAAAATGGCTCAGGTATTTTAATTGGCTGCTGTGATGCAAAGAACAGGGATTTTAGTTTCAGAAATTGGGGTTTGATTTCCAGATTTACCAATCATTATCAGAAATCTAAGACATATAATTGAAGATTTCTGCACCTTCATTTGCTCTGCCAAAGCTGGGGAAATGAATGTCACTGTCTTAGGGTGATTGTGAGGATTAGAAGGCTTTCATAAGTTCGAAACAAGATCGTGGTGAGGGCTCATGCCAGGTGAATTTCCTGCCTCCTCTCCTGGTTCATTTCTACCAGGGCTCCTTCCACTGCACCATCCTACTCTGCAGTGGGACTCGTTATCATGCATGGGGCTCTTTGGCACACACTTTTCATATGTGACACTCAAAACAGTGCACCAGAGTGGGTGATCCCTCTCAGCAGACAAAACACAGAGGTTACAAGGTCAGAAAACTGGCCAAGGGCACATGTTCCCCAAATCAAAATGCCAAGATTCTCTTTTTTTTTTTTTTTTTTTTTTTTTTAAAGATTTATTTATTTATTTATACAAGCACTGGGAGCAGCCAGGGATCAAACCGGCGCTGCAGAGGCTGCGGGCAGCTTCACAACCTAGCGCTCAACCACTGCGCCACCAGGGAGGCCCAAAATGCCAAGATTTTAATCCCCATGGTATGCTGTCTCAAATGCAGCTATGATCATTCAAACATGTCTCCCATTCTTCTCACATCATTTGGCCTAAGTCCTATAAGAAAAAGCAAATCCCTAGAATAGCACACCTCTCTTCTTTCTCCACACTGTCAAGGTGTGATGTCAGGTTGCTCTGATGGCTGATCGATGCCCCTGGGGCTGCCCTGTTGCCACTCTAATTTCATAAGAGTTTCCTGAGCTACATGTCTCACCAATTAATTAGAGTTTTCTTACATTGTTTCAAGACACTGGGCATCCCTATTTTTGCCCTATGCATTCCATTCTTGCCTCTTTAATTTTACCCACCCATTCCCATATTTTTATTATCTTTCATGGCAGCTTAGAATTCTAGTATCTCACATTATTGGCCATTTATACTTTGCTTTATTTATTCATTTATTTTTTTTCTACTTCTATTTATCACTGCACAGCTCCCCTACTTTTTCCAGATGCATTAAGTTATTAACGCCATCCATTTCTTTCCTGTCTTCAACTACAATAATATTACTTCACATATTCATCCCTCTTCAACTTTGTCTACTGGAAATCTAATATCCGCAGCTCATGTTTTCCTTTAGCAGTCGCAGGCTCTTATTTTTAGCCTAATTATGAGCATAATGAAGTTTTGATCATGATTTTCCAGGTTTCCCCTTCAATGACTTGAGTCATAACCTCCCCACTTGCCAAGTCTGGTACTTTTACTCCTTAGAAACACGAATAAAATTTTAAATTAGAAAGTCATCCTGCCCTACATCACAAATATTCTGCCACAATTTCTTTTCCTCATTATCTGCAATCTCAGCTACATTTGATAATTAGAAATGACCCAGTTGGAAGACCCTTGTTTTTAGTTCAGTTGTGAAGAGAGGTTGTCACGGCTAGGTTTCCAGTGTGCTGGCCACGGTTAGTGGCAAGTCCAGCACAGCAGAATTACAGCATGAGCCCTGCAAGGGCCTGTAAGTGTCATTTTGAAAAAGTGGTACAGGATTGTGGAATTAAAAAAAAAAAAAAAAACAAACCTGGAAAGGACATTACCATCTCTGCTATTTGGAAGAAAGAAGTCTCCCAACTTTGCTAAGTCTCACTACCTTCCCTTGCAAAATAGGATTCCAAAAGTATGCTTCTACCTTCTGGAGCTGGTATGTGGCACACATGAGTCAGCATTTGTCAACAATCCCAGCACAATTCCAGGTGCATGGAGTCTTCTCAGAGAAATGCCAATTAAATTAGTCCCACCAAACCTGCTGCCAGTCCCCATGAGCTTTGGGTATTAGCAGCATGTGGTAGCCCATCTGTATTACACCAACTTAAGTCAAAAAATCCCACAGTGTATTCCTTTGAATTAGTATTTTTGTGTCCTTTGTGACTGTATCAAGAAAATGTGATATATATACACAATGGAATACTATTCAGCAATCAAAAAAGATAAACTCATGCCATCTGCAGTAACATGGATGGAGCTAGAAGAGATTATGCTCAGTGAAATAAGTCAGAAGGAAAAAGAATATATCGGATGGTTTCACTTATAGGAGGATATAGGGGAACCAAATAAGGCTTTAGGGGAAAAATAATAACAATAAAAACCATAACAAAACAAAAATAAGTCCTCCCTGGTGGCGTAGGCAGTTGAGCACCGCACTGTGAAGCTCTCCAAAGCCTCTGCAGCACGGGTTCCATCCCCCACCCAAGCGGGCGAGAATCCTACATGGCGCAAAAGACCTCTTCTGTCTTACCACTGCTCCCCTCAGCTGCGTATTCCATCAGTTCTGTTCCCCGCTCTGTCACTGGTGAATCCTTTCACCCTCCTGCGCATCTAGCCTGTACCTTGGCTCGTATAAATAAATCTTTTAAAAAAAATAAACAGAACAACTATAAACCAGAGACATTCTGCAGGGAAGGGGGAGGGAGAGGGATCAAAATGAAGGAGGGAAGAGCACAAGGGACTATGGTGATGGTGCACATGTGAACTGGTGGTGGGAATTCTATGGGGACTACACCTGAGAAAAGAAAGCAAACATTGTAAAAAAAATGAAAAATAATGTAAAATATATATAAATAAATTTAAAAATTACAACAACAACAAAAAGCAACCACATTAAAAAGAAAAGAAAAGAAACCCCACAATGTGCTGGGTCTGCCTGGGCTAGCTACCTCTAAACAATACTGACTCTAGAGTGTTCTTTCAGCTGTTTGGGGGCCCAGATCATCAGGGTGTTTAATCAAAACTATGCTCCATATTGAGTCAGTGTCTGCTTCCTTCCCAAATGCACCCATGGACTCCTGTCTTCCTTTCTATTTTGGGCCACAGAGGACACGTTCAGCACAAGGAAGAGAGTTTTCAGACTTCTGAATAGAGCTCCCAAGTACTTCTTTAGCAACTGCAGCAGTACCTCATGATTGCCTTGGTTTCCAGGCCCCTCAGCATCCTCTTCCGCTACCTCTGGATTGTTCAAGTGTTCGAGGTCCCAGACCTGGGCAAAGCAGTGTGGAACAGAGGAGCCATGTTTCTTGTTCTGGACAGTCTACTTCTCCCTACAAAGTCCACTATCAACACCATTTATCAGTTGATACACCCAGCAGTGATTCCTCCATCTACTTGTGGGAAGTTGATTTTTGTAATCCAGGCTCATAACCTCAGATTTACTTAGGTTCCATTTGATTTATCAGTACGATTGACTGTGTTTCCAAGAGATCACCCTAATAATTTATTAACCTATTTTACACATAATTTTTAGGACTCAGTTTGAGCTGTCCTTTCATAGGACAACAGGACATAGCTTTTCTTAAGTTAATGAAACTTATAGTTCCAGCAGAGGAGATGGTAATTAAGCAGCTAATTTCAATAATGGTATAAGTAATATTGAAAAGGCTTATTGCAAGAGACTGATTTAGTCTAGAGGGTCTGAGAAATTATCCTGTGGACAGAACATTGACTTCTAGGTGATACAGAAAACACACTGAGTGTTATTTTTTTTTCTTTGTTTTTGTTTTTTGCAGAAGAACTGGGGTATGAGCTAGAGGTGGGGCGGGGGTGGGAGGTAAGAGGATTCACCAGAGACAGAGTGGGCAGAAGAATAGGTGGACTGACTGAAATATACTGCTAAGGGGACCAGTGGGTGAGACAGGAGAGGTCTGCCTCACCATGTGGGTAGCTCCCTGACTGGGGTTCTAACTCAGGCCATAGCAGTGAAAGTACAGAGACTTCACCCCTAGGTCACCAGGGAGGCCTTACACTTTGAGTGTTAAGAAATGCATACATTGTGCAAAAATGAAAAATGATGTAAGAATTATATAAAATATATAAAAAAGAAATGAATAGGAGAGTTCCATGCAATGGGAAAGATGTGGGGAGATCTTCAATACAGAGGACTATGGCAAATCAAAGGATCTACAGGTAGAACAAATACTAAGGTATTTGGAGAAAAAAGTAGCGATAAATCTAGGGAGAAGTACAAGCCTTATCATTAAAGATATGTAGGTCCACTAAAGATTTGGGTTGTTTTCTTAAGAGCAGTGAGAACTGATTCATAGCTTCTAAGCCATGGGGCAGAATTTGATTTGCATTTTAAAAGTCTCATGGGGCATTTATAATGTGTGAAATGGATTCAAATGGGATCAATGATATGTGGTAGCTACTGGTTTAGCAACAATCCAGTGGAGCAATTAATGGTACCCTGGAAGTGGGAGGTAACATTGGAGAGATGGAGAAGTAGATCCATTTGGAAGGTCATTCAGGACCCGGACTATATTGAACACAGACATAGATTTTAAAAATGAGGGGCAAAGGAGAACAGGTACAAAGGATGATACCCAGGTCTCTAATCTGCACATCTGGGTAGATGTTAAAGTACTATTTTTGCAAGTTTGGGAAAATAATAGGCGGTAAGAGCTGCAATGGGACAACATGAGTTAAGACTGTAAGGGCTGAGTTTGAAGTGGTCACTAGCTATTCTAATGAAGATTTAGGGTTGTATATTCATTACTATTTTTAGTTTTCTTTTATCTACAAATATTCTACTTTTTATCTCATTATGGATCTTGATATTCAATGACTGGTTTTGCTACCAAAGCTAAAAGAGTTTGCTCATAATGTATGTGTTCACACGAGTTTTGTGCATACAAGTGTGGACAGAGAGATGGGGGGAGAGAGACAGAGACAGAGACACAGAGACATAGAAAGAATATGAATTAAGTTGATTAGTAGCTTCAATCTAGATTTTCTCTGAAGTTCCCTTTCATGAAGTTTTCCTACAAGCACAAGAATCTAATTTCCCTGTATTAAATATGCCTTAAAAATCTTATTTAATGAGTTTATGCTCAAAACCAATCTCCCAGACCTTCACCTGCCAAGTTTATTTAACCACGCAGGTATCTTGACAAAGTAACTGCCCAATTACCAGATTTTTATAATTGCTACATCAGGGCATGAAGCCTGCAAAATATGCATCTTCATGACTGCAGCGCCTCCTATACTTTTCATCCCTCAATTTTGAGTTTGAAAAATTGGCATGAAAATTGTTTTCTGACACTTCTTTTGAACCCTTAAATTATGTGTCTATGGCTAATAGAATGTCTCAGGACGTTCTCTCAAAGAGGAAATCTAGTTTGAAAATCTGTCTTTTGTTTTCAATTCTGCAATTTCCTAAAAAGATCAATTCAGGGGTGTTACTTGACTCCCCCTCCCTGCAGCACATGTAAGCCTACCTACCACCCCCTGCCAAGTGTACTTTCTTCAAGTTACCAGTCAGCTTACTTTAGTCCAATATATTCCACATATTTAAAATTGAAGGAGCAGTAGGGAAATGAGAGGAACTCCCACACTGAAAGAATTCATCAAAGGGTTTAAAGTCAAACCAAGGCTGCCTGTAGTCAAATATCAGCCTTAGGTGATATTAATAGACAGGGTGCAATTTAAGCTCCCTGCAGGTACAGGCTGAGTTTGCCCTTCTGAGTCTGCCCTGATGCCAGGGCTGCATGCACCAAGCACACTGCTTTTCACCTGTAGTCACTCATCAAACATTGATTTGTGGGTGAAGCTATACCTGGTCCCAAATACTCCTCCCTGTGGCTGATTCATTCAGGCTCTGACAGATTCACCTGATTCTTTTAAATCTTATACCTTCCCTCTACAGACATCATTCACCGAAGCAATCTCTGAAGATTCTCACATTTTATCTCCCCCTGGCAGCCTTTTCCTTACCTATCCTGTATTCACAAAACTCAACCTATAATTCATCTTCAGGCACAGCCCCCGAACCTCAACCTGGGGTTTCAGGTAATTTGATTCAACCAGCCCTGACACTCAGCTCTACTTCTTTAGTTTTCAGCTTTGCATCTGAATCCCAGCAAAGTTGATGTGACTTCTGCTTAGAATGTGACTCTGGGTAGATACAATGCTCCCCTAGACAGTGGGGTCTCACCACAAGTTATAGAAGCTCTATGTGTAGGGGTGACTCAGCCATCTGGACACACCTGCCTGCCTTTTCCATGCCTCACTTCTGCCTCTGGCCACACCTGAGAACTGAAAACCCTGCCCCAGTCTCTCCTGTGTCCCCACTGGTCTGATTAGTACTTTCATGTGGGAAGACACTGAGGTCTCTGTCACTATATACAGTCAGAGACAGAGGGACCTACAGCAGTGATTTTACACAAGTGATTCAGGTATCAGTGGAAAGATCAAATTAAATTATCTTTGATGCTTCTTTTAATCTTGAACTTCCAACTATACAAAATAGACCCTGTATGATGTAGATGTCGAAACTTGTAGATGTCGAAGCTTGCCAAGCTATGTGATTTTAAGCAATGTAACTCAAAAGTCTTCTAAAGGAGCAGAGACGCCAAGCGAGGTTTATATAGGAGGATTGTGTCCCTACCTGAATGGGGTGACTAAGTCATTATTTCTCAAGGGAAGCTTTTCAGGGAGAATAGCAGCCCATCTATCTGATGGCTGAGGGACCTTCTGACCTAGTCATAATGGCTTTATAGCTCACTCGGTGGAGGTGATGAGTGGTATCACGTTACACACAGTCAATCCTGTCTTATCTGGCCTATGTCTTTCTGTTACCCATGGGGTACATCCAAAGTCCAAGACATGAACTTTGACAGCTGAGAGAACTGGGGAGCTTCACCCTGCAGCTCCAGTCCAGGGTAAGCTACATGGAGTCTGGCTTTGAACTTTGCCTTCAAGGTTCCCCCTGCTTTGTACTGACTTTGCCCTCCATTCTCTACCCTCACTGGTTAATCCAAACATCCCCTCTTTTGGGAAATGCTCTTTTTACCCAAATTGCCATCTTCTATTAAAATGAGTTTCTTCACTCTTGCCTCCTAGCACAAATGGTATTCTTTGGGTCTCATTTCAAAGAGTTGGTGCTACTTTTGCATCGTCATCACTCAGTGAGCTCGAAATCCTATTCATCCTTTGTCCATCCTAGTTCCAGGCACTAGTAAGTGCATGCTAGATATAAGTTAAATGAATATGTCAACTGATTAAACAAACATTTGTGGATATATTATACCCATATAAACCAACTTTCTAAATTATTTACTAACCATTTAGTGATAAAGATGATCAAAAGCACCGATTTCTCACTTGTTTAACATGATAACAATGTAAGCATTCAAAAATAAATGTTTTGTCACTTTTCAAAATCACTTGAACTCAAGGTCCTCAAAGTGTTTCATTCTCAATCTCCCACTTGTCACCAAAACACCTTCAATATCTTCAAAGTTAAGTAACCCCTTGTAACCCTTTCTCTTTGACTCACAGTGTTTCACAGTGGTCTAAACTATAGCCCACAAACATCCAGAGAAATGACAGGGCCAGTGGAAGTCTTGGGGCCGGAGCCAAATCTAATCTCATAGTAGATTTGATTGGCAAAATCCTGGCAATGAAATAATATTTTAATCTGTATTAATCACTCTGAATTCTACACTGGCTAATGAGACATGTGCTTTGCCAGTTTCTGACAAATTCACAATATTTGACAAATAGTGACACAACAGAATCACCTGAGAGCTGCTGTCAGGCATGCCCATATTCACAGTCTCATTTACATTCTGCTCTCTGAAATCTGCCTTTTAACTTTTTATCTACTTTTCTTTTCCCCTCCTTCTTTCCCTCCCAGCCCCTCATAAGTAGTCATTGAGTATACTTGGTAGATTCATAAACTCTTAGTGATAAATAACCACCTGTTGGCTATTAATAACAAGTTCTTTTTTTTTTTATGTTTCTTTTTTTTTTATTATTTTTTTTAATAATAAATTTTATTTTTATATTCCCCATACAATGGCAGCCCCCCCATTCTGACCCCAATCTCTCCCCTCCCACCCCCCGCCCCCTTAAAAGTGTCTCTGGTTCGTAGTTTTTTGTTGATTTTGATTTTCACTTTCTTATAGTTATTCGTTTTCCTGGTCCCTTATTTAAGTTTTCTAGATTCCTGCTATGAGTGAGACCATCCGGTATTTTTCTTTTTCTTTTTGGCTTATTTCGCTGAGCATGATCCCTTCCAGCGCCATCCATGTTGCTGCAAATTGCATGTGTTTATCTTTTTTGAATGCTGAGTAATATTCCATGGTATATATGTACCACATCTTCTTGATCCAGTCATCTATTTTTTGGGCATTTGGGTTGTTTCCAAAGCTTAGCTATTGTAAACAGTGCTGCTATAAACATAGGGGTGCAGGTGCTCTTTGGAATTGATGTTTCTGTGTCCTTTGGGTAAATACCTAGGAGTGGAATTGCTGGATCATATGGAAGCTCTATGTTTAGTAGGTCCAGAAATCTCCACACAGCTCTCCACAGTGGTTGGACCAGTTTGCACTCCCACCAACAGTGCAGATTTCCTTTTTCTCCACACCCTCGCCAACATTTGTTGTTGCTAGTTTTTTTAATATGTGCCATTCTCACTGGTGTAAGATGGTATCTCATGGTAGTTTTGATTTGCATTTCCCTGATGACAAGTGATGTTGAAGATTTTTTCATATGCCTGTTGGCCATTTGCATTTCCTCTTCAGAGAAGTTTCTTTTTAGCTCTTCTGCCCATTTTTTGACTGGATTATTTTCTTTGTTGTTGTTGAGTCTCATCAGCTCTTTGCAGATTTTTGTGATCAGTCCTTTATCATTAGTGTTGGGTGCAAAAATGTTCTCCCAGTTGGTGGGGTTTCTCTTTGTTTTTGTTATTGTCTCTTTTGCTGTGCAGAAGCTCTTTAATTTGATGTAGTCCCAGCTGTTTATCTTTGCCTTCACTATCACTGCTTTGGGTGATGTGTCTGTAAAGATGTCTTTGATGTGCAGATCACGTAGTGTTTCGCCTATATTTCCTTCTATATATTTATGGTTTCAGGTCTTATGTCTAGTTCTTTAATCCATTTTGAGTTGGTTTTTGTGTATGGTGTGAGGTAGTGGTCAAGCTTCATTCTTTTGCATGTAGCGACCCAGTTTTCCCAGCACCATTTATTGAACAAACTTTCTTTGCTCCAATGCATAGTCTTTGCTCCTTTGTCAAAGATTAGTTGACCATAAATCTGTGGGTTTATTTCTGGATTTTCTATTTGATTCCATTGGTCTGTATGTCTGTTCTTGTTCCAATACCATGCAGTTTTGATGATTATGGCTTTGTAGTAGAGTTTGAAGTATGGGAGTGTGATGCCTCCATTCCCTTCTTTTTTTTCAGGAGAGCTTTGGCTATTCGGGGTTTTTTGTGATTCCATATGAATTTCATCAATAATTGTTCTATTTCTTTGAAGAATGACATTGAAATTTTGATTGGAATAGCATTGAATCTGTATATTGCTTTTGGGAGGATGGCCATTTTAATAATGTTTATTCTTCCAATCCATGAGCAGGGGATGTCTTTCCATTTCTTTGTGTCTTCTTCTATTTCTTTTAACAGTGTTTTATAGTTTTCTTTGTATAGGTCCTTTACCTCTTTTGTTAGATTTATTCCCAAATATTTGATTTTTTTGTTTCAATAAAAAAAGGGATGGTTTTTTTGATTTCTTCTTCTTCAGATTTATTGTTTGTATATAGGAAGGCTACTGACTTTTGCGTGTTGATTTTGTATCCTGCCACTTTACTGAACTGATTGATGAGTTGAATTAGTTTTTCTGTGGACTTTTTGGGGTTCTCTATGTATATTATCATATAATCTGCAAATAGTGATAGTTT
Source organism: Talpa occidentalis (assembly GCF_014898055.3). NCBI lineage: Eukaryota > Metazoa > Chordata > Mammalia > Eulipotyphla > Talpidae > Talpa > Talpa occidentalis. Next base: position 30,640,999 of record NW_023601754.1, read on the forward strand.
GACTTCTTCTTTTACTATTTGGATTCCTTGGATGTCTTTCTCTTGTCTTATTGCTCTGGCTAGGACTTCCAGTATTATATTGAAAAGCAGTGGTGAGAGTGGACATCCTTGTCTTGTTCCAGATCTTAATGGAATTGCTTTCAGCTTTTCACCATTGAGAATGATACTGGCTGTTGGCTTGTCATAGATGGCCTGTATGATGTTGAGGTATGTTCCTTGTATCCCAAGAATTTCAAGGGCTTTTATCATGAATGGGTGTTGCACTTTGTCGAAAGCTTTCTCAGCATCTATTGATATTATCATATGGTTTTTATATTTCTTTTTGTTGATGTGTTGGATAACATTGATTGATTTTTGGATGTTAAACCATCCTTGTGTCCTGGAATGAATCCTACTTGGTCGTGGTGAATTATCTTTTGGATACATTGTTGGATTCTGATAGCTAAAATTTTATTGAGGATTTTTGCATCAGTGTTCATTAGGGAGATTGGCCTGTAGTTTTCCTTTTTTGTGTTGTCCTTGTTCGGTTTTGGTATTAGTGTAATGTTGGCTTCATAGAACGTGTTTGGTATTGTCCCTTCCTTCTCAATTTTTTGGAAGAGTTTGTGAAGGATAGGCACTAATTCGTCTCTGAATGTTTGGTAGAATTCATTTGTAAATCCATCAGGTCCTGGGCTTTTGTTTTTGGGGAGGTTTTTGATTACCATTTCAATTTCGCTGCTTGTAATTGGTCTGTTTAGGTGTTCTATTTCTTCTTTATCTAGCTTTGGGTGATTGTAGAGTTGTAGGAATTTGTCCATCTCCTCTAGATTGTTAAACTTGTTTCCATATAACTGTTCATAGTAGTTACTGATTATTCTTTTGATTTCTGCTGTGTCCGTTGTGATTTCTCCTCTTTCATTGATGATCCTGTTTATTTGTGCTTTCTCCCTTTTTTCCTTTGTGAGCCTGGCTAGGGGTTTGTCTATTTTATTGATTTTTTCAAAGAACCAGCTCTTGGTTTCATTGATCTTTTGGATTGTTTTTTTAGTTTCAATTTCATTTATTTCTGCTTTTGTTTTTATTATTTCTTTTCTTCTACTGGTTTTGGGTTTTTTTGTTGTTCTTTTCTAGATCTTTGAGCTTCGAGATTAGGTTGTTTCTTTGAGTTCTTCTTGTTTCTTGATGTGAGCTTCTATTGCTATGTATTTTCCTCTTATTACTGCTTTTGCTGCATCCCATACATTTAGGATATTGGTGTCCTCCTTGTCATTCAATTCAAAGAATTTTTTAATTTCTTCTTTGATCTCCTCATTAGTCCAGTGGTCTTCCAGTAGTGTGGTTTTTAATCTCCATGAGGTAGGAAAGTTCCTTGCCTTCTTTTTATGGTTTATTTCTAGTTTGATGCCTTCATGGTCAGAAAAGATGGTTGATATGATTTCAATCTTGGTGTATCTGTTGATGTTTGTCTTGTGCCCCAGTATGTGATCGATCCTGGAGAATGATCCGTGTGCGCTTGAGAAAAATGTGTACTCCGTTTTTTTGGGGTTTAGTGTTCTATAGATGTCTGTTAAGCCCAATTGCTCTAGGTCCTTATTTAGAGCTTTGTTTCTTTACTTATTTTTTGTCTTGTTGATCTATCCATTGTTGATAGTGGTGTTGAAGTCTCCCACTACGTATGTGTTTTCTCTGATGTCTGTTTTCAGAGAGGACAACAGTTGTCTGATATATTTTGGTGCTCCTTCGTTTGGTGAGTATATGTTAATGGTGTTATTTCTTCTTGAAGTATTGTCCCCTTGATCATAATGTAGTGACCATTGGGGTCTCTTTTTATCTTTTTGAGTTTGAAATCTGTTTTATCTGATATAAGTATAGCTGTTCCTGCTTTCTTTTTTGGTCCATTTGCTTGTAGGATTGTTTTCCATCCTTTAACTTTGAGCCTATTTTTATCTTTTGTAGCTAAATGTGTTTCCTGGAGACAGCAAAAGGTTGGGTTTTGTTTCTTAATCCAGGCTGCAACTCTGTGTCTTTTTATTGAAGAGTTTAGTCCATTTACATTTAGAGTTAATATTGATACGTTAGCATCTGTATTTGCCATTGTGTTTGTCTTTCCTTTGATTTTATTTATTTATTCTTTTAATAACTTTTTTTTTTTTTTGGCCTTCTTTCATTGTTATTCGTCCCTCTGAGGTTCTGACTTTAGGACTCCTTGTAGTATTTTTTGGAGTGAGGGTTTAGTTGTAATGAAATTCCGGAGTTTCTGTTTGTCTGGGAAGGTCCATATTCTTTCTTCAAAGAGGAAGGAGAGCTTTGCGGGATAGAGAATTCTTGGTTGGCATCTGTTTTCTTGGAGTCTGTTGACTATGTCCCTCCACTCTCTCCTTGCCCGTAGTGTTTCTTCGGAGAAGTCTGATGTCAGCCTGATTGGCTTTCCTTTGAATGTTATCTGTTTCTTCCCTCTTGCCAGCTTCATTATTTTTTCCTTGTCCTGGATTCTTGGAAGCTTTACTATTATGTGTCTTGCTGTATTTTTCCTTTCGTCGTGGAAGTTTGGTGTTCTTCTTGCTTCTTGTATATCAATTTTCAGCTCCTTCTTCACATTTGGGAAGTTCTCTTCAATTATCTCTTTGAATATTTTCTCTGTTCCTACATCTCTCTCCTCTCCTTCTGGTATTCCTATAACTCTTATATTTCCTTTCCTCATGGAGTCAGATAGTTCCCGAAGTCTTTCTTCGTTCTTTTTCCTTCGTACTTCTCTTTCCTTTTCTGTTTTGGTTCTTTTTATTTCTGTGTCTTCAAGATTACTTATTCGTTCTTCCATTTCATCTATTCTGCTTTCATTGCTTTTCCCAGAATTCTTTAGTTCTTCCATTAATTCTTTGATCTCCTGCATTTCTTTTACTTCCCTCTTTAGGGACTCAATTTCATTCTTCTGACCATTGTTTTCCCTCTCTAGGGACTCAATTTCATTCTTCTGATCGTTGATTATTTTTCCCTTATCATTGTTTTCCTTTATGACTTCTGTCAGTTTTTTAATCACGGCAATTTTAAATTCTCTTTCTGGAAGGCTCAGAAGTTCTTCCAAGTTACTGTCGTTGCAATCTGGGGGCTGCTTTTCTTTTTGTGGTGTGCTTTTTCCCTGGGGAGTTGCTAGGTTGCGTGTGGTTCTTCTCCTCCCTACTGTCTGTTTTCTAATTTGCCGTATGCATTGGGACACTGTGTAGTTGGGACTTGTCGGCTTCTTGGGTGAGCTTCTCCGCTCCCCTCTGGTTCCTCTAGGAGTCATCTGCAGTTTCAAGCAGTCTTTACTGAAGAAAGGTCCCTGTTCTAAAATGCCGATGTGGGGACACACTCCCCTGTGCGCCTGGTCTGCCCCAGCGGTGGGTTCCTGCTCCCCCTCTGGGCTTGGACTGCAGGCCAGATGGGGTCTGGCGTGGGCGAACTACCCCCGCTCACCTCTGGCTCCTGAGGAAGCCTTCTGCAGGTAGTCTTTACTGAAGAAATGTCCCTGTTCTAAGATGGTGATGTGGGACACACTCCCTGCACGTCCGGTCTCAGGCACACTCTTCTGCGCGCCTGGTCTGCCCCGGCTGTGGGTGCTCGCTCCCCCTGTGGGCTCAGACTACTGGTCGGAAGGGGCCCGGCGTGGGCTAACTCCCCAGCTGGCCACTGGCTCCTCTAGGCGCCTCTGCTGGCTTCAAGTCGCTAGGTGGCGCCAGAGATCTCTCCTGGAGCCCTTGGGGAGCTGATTTTCCACCCCGTGGGACAGGGAATAGAGCGGGAATGGTAGGGTAAACCTCAACGGCTTTGGGGTGCTGTGTCTGCCTTGTGCCCCACCGTCGTGGGGAACCCACGCCCCTAATTTCGTGTCCCGGGTGTCAGTTCCAAAGCCCTCAGTTCCAGGACTCAGGCTGTAGCCCAGTTCAGTGGCGCGGGAATGGCGCCTTTTGAATCCCGCTCCCGTGCCTGGGCGCCTGGTTCCTGCCTAGGTCGCAGGCGCAGGGACCTGGGCAGCTGCGATCTGGATCCGCGTTTGCTTTTCAACTGCACTGCTTTTCCGCGCACGATCCCGATTCCAATCCGCACTTGCTTTTCCAGTGCGCCGCTTTTCCGCGCAATCCTGACCGCGCTCCGCGCCTGCTTTTCCAGCACGCCGCTTTTCCGCACAGGCTTACCGGGTGGCCGGGGCTGTGTGCTGGTGCTGGCCTCCTCCCCGGGGGCGGGGTCTCTCTTTAATGGCACCCGGAGCTCACCTCCGGCAGATCCTGCGGGGGTTCTCCACAGCTCCCGTTCCCGGGGTGTGGTGGCTGCAATAGTTCCTTTCCACTCACAGTCCCGCTTGCTGCGTCCTTTGTTCTTGTTGGCCGTTCTGGTTTGTTGTTTTCCTCCTCTCTGCCGGTCGGAGAGTGCCGCCTCTGTGGGCGGGGGAGGGGAGCAGGGTTCTGCGCTTCCCTCCCTTCTGGTCCTCTTTTATGGCCACTTTCTTCTTCGGGCAGTTTGCTGGCGTCACCCGTTTATCTTCCGTGTCCCGGTTCTCACTGGGACCTGCCGCTTTTCCTCCCTATTAACTTTTTTTAATGGGAGATCTTACTCGCAGCGTCTCCTCGCCGCCATGTTGCTCCGCCCCCTCTAATAACAAGTTCTTTTAAGAGACAAAACTGGGTGACTTGCCTCCCCTGGCACTGACTGTGCTTTGAGACATGCCACATGCTTCTGGTAGACTGAGGTTTTCTCAACTGAAATGCTCATTTCATGCCACTGCCATGACGATGAGATGAGGTGGAGCCAAGTACAGCACCTGGCATGTAGTGAGGGCTCATTTAAGGTGAGACATCACTATAGATGTCCCAAAATGTTCAAGGGCTGTCTGAAACAAAGACCAGACTTTCTTTCACAAAACTTGTAGATCATAAAAGCAGGAACTGTTTTATTCATGGTTGCACTTTCAGAGTCTCAGAGCCTGGATGAATTAGAACAAAGAGAAGTATCTAAAGTGGATGTAAACCTACTCTGTGCCAGATTCTTTAATAAATTTTCACTCTTTCTCACTTGAAGCTCATGGTAATCCCACTAGGTATTAGTCACACATTTCAAAAAATAAAAGTCAGACACTCTGAGGTCTAAAAGAGATGATGATGTGAAATCTCAATGCTTGTTGTACCAGACAGGAACCCAGATGTGTCTATCTTCACATTTATGTGTTATTTCTCCAAAGCAAAACTGAAATTTGGGTATAGACTAAAGTAATCAAGTCTGTTGACTCAAGTCTGTGTGTTTGACAGGATTGAAAAGGGTTACAAGGTAGGGATGCTTTCTGCAATTAACTTAGCTTGAGAAACATTAAATCAAATGTTTCCACAACTAATAAAATGTGTTCTCCACTAAAGGACATCTCAGTACCTGGAATGAGTGAGCAGAATAAACCCTAAGTCTTCTACAGTATGAGGGAGCTAGTATCTGATCATCTTCCCAGGAACATCCCCAGGATAATATGATCCAGGGAAATCTTCTCTAAGCAAGTGTCCATCTATTTCACTAAAGGATCCAGCAGTTCAATGTATTCTACATACTATCCAAAACAGCCTAAGATCAATTCCATTCTTTGGGTGCCTACAGAATGCCCTTTACTAAATCTTGTGACACAGGAAAATACCCTCAGCAAATACTATCATGGTGTTTAATGAGGGTAGGTTAATACAAAACCTCTGTTTTCCAATAGTATTTTCTCCCCATTTACTGTGCAGTGCATGGCTCCTAGGCACCAGAACCCCAGACATCCAGCCACTGTAAATCACCCAAGAAAGGTGATCATTAAATAGATTAAAATGCATGGAAATTACCTAAATGTGGACTGTTAGATTAAATGAAGCAGCTGCATTATAATGCACTGATGGCTCCAGGAACTTTATTTAGATTATAACTGTACCAGTATTGTGCAAATCACATGATTAAGGAGAATATTACAAATCTTATCCTCCCCCACTTCCACTAAGGGTTTGCAATTGAAATTCCTCCAAGGCTTAATAAACAGTTACCTCCAAGAAGGCACTTTGAAACTGACTTTCTAGACCAATCTGCATTTCGATGTGGTTCAGAGCAAAACCTTATCTCTGTTTGGCATGTTTGCAGGAATAACAATGTTTAAATAATGTCTGAAATGGAGCATAAAAATCCTTTGTAACTCAAATGGACATATTGAGAAATCTTAAGCTTCAGCTCACATCACCTTTTTGATATTTCTTTTAAAGACTGACAGTAAGACACCATCGCTGGCAGAAAGTAACCCTCCAAGAGCCCTGTGCATATTTTTGATGTAGTTCTCACTGCAAAGTCTCCTCATAACTCTAATAAATGCCAATTTGGGGAGCAGAAGTGGTTAGAGTTCTAAATTTTTCATGAAATTCCATGCGTTTATTTCTTTTCTTTTTTTTTTTTCTTTCTGTCTAACCTGATCACCGGAAAAAGAGGGAGTAGGAAACAGTGTACATGAGTATGCCTTCAAAAATTGCCTCTTAATTGGAGTTGTTTAGGAAGCTGTGGGTGAGATCTTTGGGGCAGGGAAAACCATCAGCCAAGGTGTTTTTTTCCCCTTTATGTAAACTTTACTTTTGTTCCCTTTTTAGATCACTGTATTATATTGAGGCTGAGAGTAAGAGTGGGAAGGAGAGACAAGGGAGCCTATACTGGTTGTTTCTTCAGCTCTAAACACTGGGCTCAGTCTTTCCCATATCACCTCAGTCCATGGCAATTAATCCCCCCACCAAACCTTTCCAGAAAGACACTACATCTATACTGTATGTCACTGTCAGGATCCAGTGATTCCAAGTACTTGCTTTTGAGTTTTTGAGTTGTGCTCTTTTCTTCTTTTTTTTTTTTTTCCAGATTTATTTTGCTTCCAAAAAGAGTGGTATAGTTTTATTTTGCATCCAAAATGCTCATTCTCCGGGCTATCCAAATGAATGGCTCATGCCATCCTTAGACAAGATTCCTAAATTGGGACTGCTTCTCCCCAAGATCAGAGACTCACATCCCTGCTGATGCTTCCAGACCTGGGGGTGGAGTGTCAGAGCCAGTCTCAGTTCTGCCCTGGGAACAGCAGATTAGTTGTTAAAACTGAAAAAGGCATGCTTTGGCCTGATTTACATGTGAGGAAAATTATCCCTCCTTGCATGCCTTCTGCCCAACATCCTCAAATCCGAGGCTCCGTCTCAGACCCAACAGGTCTCTCTCTCTCTCTCTCTGATGAGGTTTCACAGCCTGCCTAGTTTTGTCTCTGGCTGCCTTGACACCAATTTCCTACTTCTTGCTTCTCTTTAAGAAATGCTCAGAGATCCATCTGCTTTTAAAGGTTTTACTGATTAACGGTTTTGAGGACACTGAAAGGTATTAATATGCATGAGAAAGTTACAGAACTTCTGGAGTTTGACAGCTTCTTTACCCAACTTGCTCCTCATCTTTTGATAATATCAGCGTTATAACTGGATTGCACCGGGCACTGTTCCCCCTGCTAGCTGACAACACACCCCAAACTCCATGGTTTCTTTTCTCTTTGGAGAAACTCCTGGTGGCTGCTGGCTCTGCAGAACTGCATTTCATTACTTGCTTACACAGTTTTATGCTCCACCAATACCAATATGCTTAGGCTTTTTAGAAGACACCAGGCATCTCCTACTTCTCCTTGAGTGCCAGATCATTCCCTTGTTCAAAATGCACACTCATTTTATTCCTTTCTTCAAAATGAAATCAAATTTTAAGCATTCCCTCAGTAATCTTGACACCACACACAGCTATTATTCCTTTTTCTCTGTGTATATATTTTTCCAGGACTAGAGTGAACTCTTTGCATAGCAATGTCTTTGCTTGTAAGTCTGCCTTTCATCTTAGCCTCTTTTCTTGAGTATATCTGTTTCTCTTTTAGCAGCCACTATTACATGGCACAGAGTAGTAACTAATTAAAATTCAGCAAAATGGTTAAAAAGAAAGGAAAGAAGTCAGGAGGTTGTGACTCCATTTATTAACGAAGAAAAAAAAGTCTTCGACTGAAATGAATTAAGAGAAGCCTTTGAAAAAATCCAGACTGGTGATGCTTACCAGGCTCTAGGTTCCTTGCATGGTGCACACCTATTCAGCTCACAACACACCAACAGCTTACAAATAACATTCACTGGGATGGCTTTTATAAATTAACATTCCCAGCTCTGCTGAGTCTTTTGGCAGAAACAAGTTCACAAGTTAATGGGAATAAAGAACAGGGGTGGAGAGTATGAAGAGAGGGGGGGAGAGAAAGGCATTTCATAATTTATCAAGATGTGAGCCTGGCACCTCATTTATTTTACAAAAAGGCCTGCTGATGCTCCTATTTTAAAAACAGGATCCTTGCTTCTCTGACACCCATTGCCTGGGACTTGCAGCCTGTGCACATTACTCACCAATGGGTATCAGAGAGTCACCCTTTCCCTTCATAAGCTTCAGGTAGGGCCTTGACATCCCCAAGGGTTGTGCAAAAGTCCTGAATATTATTGGCCCTCATAGGAGAGGGTCTAGTCTGACCCTTCTTTATCAATACTGAGCACAAAAGCAAAGAAGTGCCACTGTGCATCTGGCAAACTTCTTTCGAAGCTGAACATCCCATTTAGAATGAATTAACATTAATCGGCAAGCAATCATGCCTAATAATTTTTAGATTTGTTTATTCTTCAGAGTAGAATAAACATCTCTAAAACACTGTCTCTCAAAACACTGTCAATAGAACAATTATAGAGGCTCTTCTCACTGGAAATCACCTAGAGGAGTGTCTTGTTGTGTTCTTCTAGCTATTGCTCAAGACAAGCCCTTCCAGCTCAGCTCTCTGCAATACTTCTAATAACAATAATAATCAATAAGATAAAGTGACACTGGAGAGTAAAAAAAAGATAAACAACTCTTCTCAGTCATATCTATAAAAATAGAATATGTCTGACTATCAGCCAGGGATTTTTCTTCTCTTGCCAAATTCTAATCAGTTTTATATCACTTCTCCCTCTCCCAATTTGTGTCCTGAAGGGCCGGAGCAGCAAAGCTTTCAAAACAATACTCTGGTCTCTATCCTTTGCGAGAAACCCCTTCAGGTCTTTCCTTTTGATGTCAGTCATCCATCTCATTTTTTAAAACTATATGTGTGTGTGTGATTGTATGCATGTGTGTATGTATATGTATGCATGTATATGTATACAAACACACATTTTAGTCTGGGGACAAAAAAGATAGAACAAAGGAAAATGCCAGATGCAGAAAGATTAGAGCAGATGAACCTAGGTTTGGAAAATACCAGAGGCTGTAGAGATTTTTCTGAAATGCTGGTCTTGTTCAAAATATCTTTAGGGCCTCCCTGGTGGCGCAAGGGGTTAAGCACCTCACTATGAAGCAATCCGCAGCCTCTGCAGCAGGAGTTTGATCCCCAGCCAGCCAGGGAGAAACCCACATGGCGCAGCAGACCTCCCCTGCCCTGCCCGATGCTCCCCTCAGCAGTGTATTTCAATCTGCCCGTTCTGTTCCCCACTCTGTCTCTGGTGAATCCTCTCACACGCACCCCCCCATGCATCTCTGGCCTGTACCCCAGCTCTTGTATGCATAAATAAATCTTAAAAAAACAAAAACAAAAACAAAATATCTTTATATCCCCAAAGACATGCTGCTTCAGTTATGCTTTGCAAGGAACAATGATGCAGAAATGATCCTTGTTTTCAAGACCAAAACAACATCAAATATATGTCTGATTTGTAACAGGGCTACAGATGGGAGTTTGGACTACCTCTACTCACAGGCAAATCTCAGGGGCTGCAGGATCTGTGGCTCTGGAAGAATCCTGAGAATCCTGGACATTCTAACTCAGGGAGTTAAGATGTCCTCTAGCTGCTCCTCATTCTACACCTGCTTTCTCTGATCACATTGGGGTGGCCCCAGAAGCTGAAGTGACTACTGAAGCCCACAGTCCTGCACCCATGGTTTTGGGCATACTTGGCTATACCTGAAGAGCCCATTCCTTCCCAATCGTGGATCTTGGTTCCATCCACAAGTTGCAGTGTTTTTTCAGATTTCTTGCTCAACCTTCCTAAGAAATTTAGATAAATTACTGTGGGTCTTAATTGAAAGTCATCACACAAGGCCAGGGGATTTGACAAGACTTCAACTTCCTGTGCCTTCAAGTAAATCTCAGGATCTCAGAGTACATTCTCCAAATTGGAATCTCACTTTTCCGTTTCATGATCTGGAACACTAAAGTTTTGCATGCTGAACATTAACTTTAAAAACTTCTACAAATTCCCAAGAAAATCTAATAGGTCTTCATGAAATCTCAGTTCCTTTTGGGTCAACTCAGGCATATGAGTTAAAGGTAGGTATAAAAATTAAAGTCCACTCTGAATTCTCATTAGTGTGTGTGTGAGAGAGAGAGGGGGACAGAGACAGAGAGATAGAGAGACAGAGAGAGAGAGAGAGAGAAAGAGAGAGAGAGAGAGAGAGAGAGAGAGCACGCGCAGAAGAACAAGGACTAGGATGAGGATGAAAGACATGGAGGGGGAGGAGATGTGGGGGTGGGACAGAAGAGGAGAGGAGAAGAAAAGAGGAAGAGAAAGACCAACCATGTTCACACTCTGCCAAAGCATTTGTGAGTTTAGCCAAGAGTCTATTGTCTCACTTTTTCTGGATACTAATATCAACAATTCATCTGATTTTCTTGGCACAGAAATGAATATATTTTATGATTGAATTTTTCCAATGCTTTTGTAAGGAACTTCCCCCCAAGTCTTGCCCTTTTAAACATGACTTTAGCAAAATTCTCTAAGTAAGCAAAATATTTCACTGGCTTCTTTCCACTTTCCTTAGCAAGCGATTGCTGCATTTTTGTCTGCCTAATAGAAACCTGATGTACCAACCCCTCACTGAAAGTGAGCATGGCCTTTCCCAAGCTGCTTTATCTCATTTAAAAAATCAGTATTTTTCTTTTTCCCTTAAGGAAAAAGCGATGATAATAAAAGTCAGCGTTAACATTCCTCTTAATCCCATCCACACAATAAAGATTACTACTTTTTTCTCATTTCTTTTCCTTCCTCTCTCCCTTCTTTCTCTCCATTTTTTTTTGAGAGTACTTGCCAAAAGCAGCTAAATCATTTTGTCTTCCTGGCTTTCATTTGTATCAGGTAAAGTATTATTGGTGAGAAACTTCCAGGGCGCCACAATATTTATAGTTTCTTACAAATGCTTATTTAAATTTCTCTTTCTATTGATTGACCCTTCATCACTTTACTATATAAACTTTTTGAAGTTTTAGTAATTATTTGATTCCACGTTTTCTTTTATTTTTTAGTTTTCATGAGTTTTATCATGATGGATCTGGGCATAATTTTATTTATCCTGTTTGGAGATGGCTGAGCTTCTTGAATCTGTATATTTATGTCTTCAACCAAATTTGGGAAAATTTCAATCATTATTTCTTCAAATACTTTTTTCTCCACCAATCTCCTTTTTTCTGGGACACCAATGGTACAAATTTTAGAAAGTTTTCTGTTATCTCACAGGTTTCTCGAGGCTCTGTTTCTCCCTTTCCACTGATGTTTTTTCATCTATGTTCCTTAGTTTGGCAAATTTTATTAGTATATCTTTGAGTTCACTGACCATTTCCTCTATCATTTCCAGTCTGCAACTGAGTCCATCTATTGCCTCAGAGGTCATATTTTTCAATTCTAAAATTTCCATTTGGTCTCATTTTCACAGATCTTATTTGTATTTAGAAAATGTGTTTCCATACATTTCAAGAGTACTAATCTTTACCTCATTGAACAAGTTACAATATCTCCCTAGGTCTCTGTCTGATAATTTCAACATTTAGATCATCTCCAAAATTGGTATTTTCTTGGATTATGTTTCCCTTTAGTAGGAGTCATTCCATTTTTTTCCCAGTTTTTTTTTTGGGGGGGCGGGGTGCTTTACAGCTTAACCAGATGTTTTCTGTTGCTAGGACTCACCTGACATTGCAGCATGAAAACTGTTATAGACTATAAAGAAATAAATGGGCATGGCTGTATTCCAATGAAATATTGTTCATGGACACTAAAATTTGAGCTACATAAGTTTTTCATATTTTCCAAATAGTTTAATTTTTTTCCCAAGCATTTACAATTGTAAAAATTCTACTGAGCCACGCTAAAACGGGTGATGGGGAGACCTGGCCCATGTGCTAAATGGTGTGCAAATGCCGACTCTGTGAATTTGTCACAATCTGGCTCCTTTTATGTAATTCATTTTGGATTGTATCCTGGACAGGTAAAATATGTTGTGAGCCTCTGATTACTATAAAAATACTCTGGAGAACACTGATGTCATTTTGTTTGTGTTAATAGGCTTGATTAGGTACAGATCACAAATTCTGTTTTGCCTTGTGTGGGCAAGGAAGTCTTTGCTGTGCTCTCTGTGTGTACCCCATCCATATGTGCATGATCAGTGGACAGTGTGGCCATATAAAGCATTGCCAAGCCTGGTCCTGATTTATATCCTGGTACACAGTTTCTGTGCTTCTTAGTGTCTGTTCTGTACACGTGCTGCTCAGGGCTAAACGTGGGATTTCTCAAGTTCATATTCAGAGGTAGGAGATCCCTTTTTCCAGTTTTCTTTTCTCCTGGATCCCCTGTACTCTCTAGATCTCCACAGCCCATTTCCCTGCTACTATTTCTCTGAGCAGAAGAGGCAAAGCCGGGGCCTTCCTGGTGGTGCAAGGGGTTAAGCAAAGCACTGTGAAGCTATCCACAGCCACTGCAGCACTAGTTCAATGCCCAAGCAGGGAGCTACCCACATGGCACAGCAGACCTCTCCTGACTCACCTGCTGCTCCCCTCAGCAGTGTATTTCAGAAGATCCACCTGTTCTTCTGCCCACTTTGTCTTTGGTAAACCATCTCATTCCCTACACCTCTGGCCTGTACCTCAGTTCTTGTATGCATGAATAAATAAATCTTAAAAAAAAAAAAAAAAAAAAGGAGGCGGCAAAGCCAGGAAAGAGAAATTGAAAACAAAACAAAACAAAAAACACTGCTTTTAAAAAATTATGCATACAAGAACTGGGGTACAGGCCATAGATATGGGGGGGTAGAGGATTCACCAAAGACAGAGTGGGAGCAGAACAGACAGAGCTACTGGAATATACTGCTGAGGGGAGCAGCGAGCGAGACAGGAGAGGTCTGCTAAGCCATGTGGGTTGCCCCCTGGCCAGCAGGGATACAACTGATGCTGCAGTGGCTGGTGATAGCTTGATAGAGCTGTCTTTAACCCCTGAGCAACCAGGGAGGCACCAAAACAGCACTGCTTTCCTTCACATGTAACTGCCTTCACAGTGTAGGTCATCTGACCACTAAGTGGGCTTTTCTCTTGGGGTTGTAGTTACCCACATGTCCTCACTGCTGCCTCCTTATGCAATAAGTACTAGCTGACCTCTGGGCATGGCCGGGAGAGAGGAAAGGAAAAAAGAAATAATTACTATATACTTAATGGTTGTTAAGAAAGTAGGTCTTATATATAATAACAATAGTAATGGTATGAAGTATGAACTGATCTTATTGTAGGAATGGTCTATATAAACAAAATCTTAATAAAGTTGGAGCAGGGAGAGGAAGACGAAGAGTGGCTCTCTGGTCCATTGGCTCCTTTTCTGAGTACAGAGAATGTGTCTCAGAGTTTTCACCCTCCATACCTGATGTGTGTTTTTATCCTTATTTCGATGCAGGGAGATAAAAGAGAAAAAATAACCTAACTGCCACACTGGTTTTTTTTTTTTTTGTATTTTATTTTATATAATTATTATATCCATTTTTCATTTTTGCACAATGTATGCATTTTCATCTTGGTTATATTCCCCATACAATTGCACCCCCCTTATTTTGATCCCAATCCCTCCTCTCCCCGCCCGCCCCCCGCCCCCAGTGTGTCTCTGGTTTATAGTTGCTTGTTGATTTTGATTTTTTCTTTATTATAGTTACTCTTTTTCCTGGTCCCTTATTTAGGTTTTCTAAATTCCTACTATGAGTGAGACCATCCGGTATTTTTCTTTTTCTTTCTGGCTTATTTCGCTGAGCATGATCCCTTCCAGCTCCATCCATGTTGCTGCAAATTGCATGAGTTTATCCTTTTAGATTGCAGAGTAATATTCCATTGTGTATATGTACCACAACTTCTTGATGCAGTCATCTATTTTTGGGCATTTTGGGTTGTTTCCAAAGCTTAGCTATTGTAAATAGTGCAGCTATAAACATAGGGGTACAGGTGCCCTTTGGAATTAATGTTTCTGTGTCATGGGTAAATACCTAGGAGTGGAATTGCTGGATCACATGGAAGCTCCATCTTTAGTAGGTTGAAGAATCTCCACACAGCTTTCCGTAGTGTTTGGACCAGTTTGTACTCCCACCAGCAGTGTAGGAGAGTTCCTTTTCCTCTGCAACCTCGCCAACATTTGTTGCTAATAGTTTCTTTAATATGTGCCATTCTCACTGGTGTATGATGGTATCTCATGGTAGTTTTGATTTGCATTTCCCTGATTACAAGTGATGTTGAACATTTTTTCATATGCCTGTTGGCCATTTGCATTTCCTCTTTGGAGAAGTTTCTTTTTAGCTCTGCTGCCCATTTTTTGACTGGATTATTTTCTTTGCTTTTGTTGAGTCTCATCAGCTTTGTAGATTTTTGTGATCAGTCCTTTGTCATTAGTGTTGTGTGCAAAAATTTTCTCCCAGTAAGTGGGGTTTCTCTTTGTTTTTGTTATTGTCTCTTTTGCTGTGCAGAAGCTCTTTAATTTGATGTAGTCCCAGCTGTTTATCTTTGCCTTCACTATTACTGCTTTGGGTGATGTGTCTGTAAAGATGTCTTTGAGGTACATCCCCTTTATTATTGAAACAAAAAAAATTAAAACTTGGGAAGAAATCTAACAAAAGAAGTAAAGGGCCTATACAAAGAAAACTATAAAACACTATTAAAAGAAATAGAAGAAGACACAAAGAAATGGAAAGACATCCCCTGCTCATGGATTGGATGAATTAACGTTATCAAAATGGCCATCCTACCAAAATCAATCTACAGTCAATGCTATTCCAATAAAAATTTCAATGTCATTCTTCAAAGAAATAGAACAAATATTGATGAAATTCATATGGAGCCACCAAAAAAGCCAAATAGCCAAAACCCTCCTGCATAAAAAAGAAGGGAATGGAGGCATCACACTCCCAGATTTCAAACTATACCACAAATCCATAATAATCAAAACTGCATGGTATTGGAACAAGAACAGACACATGGACCAATGGAACCGAATAGAAAATCCAGAAATAAACCCACAGATTTATGGTCAACTAATCTTTGACAAAGGAGCAAAGAATATGCTCTGGAACAAAGAAAGTTTGTTCAATAAATGGTGCTGGAAAAACTGGGTTGCTACATGCAAAAGAATGAAACTTGAATACTACCTCACACCAGGCACAAAAACCAACTCAAAATGAATTAAAGAACTAGACATAAGACCTGAAACCATAAAATATATAGAAGGAAATATAGGCGAAACACACTGGTTATTCTTTAAATGCTCACTTCTATCCCCAATCTACCTGCAAGGTTGTACTTTTTATAGACTTCCAATAGTTGCTTTTTACCTTCAGATTATGGATATTAGTTACAATCAGTAGGAGAGATAACATACAGTGAGCTTGTTTCACCTTGGCTAGAAGTGAAGTCCCCTCCTCATTTTAAAAAATCAGAAGCCAATGCTTCAGAAACAAAGCAATTTGCACAAAGTCATAAAGTAACATCTTATAGAAGTAGAACCAGAACCCACCACTTGTAGGTCTTTTTATATTTTTTAAAGATTTTATTTATTTATAAAAGCACTGGGGTACAGGCCACAGGCAAGGGAGGGTGAGAGAATGCACCAGAGACAGAGCAGGGGGCAGAATAGGCAGAAGGACCTAAGTACACTGCTGAGGGGAGCAGCAGATGAGGCAGGAGAGTTCAGCTGCACCATGTAGGAATCTCCCTTGCTGGCTGGGAATTGAACTGGCACTGCAGAAGCTGCAGACAGCTTCACAGTGCTGCGCTCAACCTGCTGTACCACGGGGAAGACCCCAGGTCTTTTTTTTTTTTTTAAAAGATTTATTTAATTATGCGTACAAGGACTGGAGTATAGGCCAGAAGTGCAGGGGGTGAGAAGGTTCCCAGAGACAGAGTGGGGAACAGAACAGGCTGATCCACTGAAATACACTGCTGAGGGGAGCAGCAGGCAAGGCAGGGGAGGTCTGCTGCTCCATGTGGGTTGCTCCCTGGCCGGCCAGGGATCGAATTTGTGCTGCAGAGTTTGCGGATAGCTTCACAGTGCTGTGCTTAACCTCTTGTGCCACCAGGAAGGCCCACTTGTAGGTCTTTTTTGACTGTCTCTTCTGAGAGTAGATTTGCCATTTTTGCTGAGGGAAGTTGGGCGGGAATGTGTGTCCCAAAGCACATTGAACTCCCACCCACAAAGTCCTCTGAGATGTTAACCACCCTCCCTACTATGTCCGCATATCCAGAGCTGCTCTGCCAGGGTTACCTCAGCTCATCTGACCCCTGGACTGAGTCCTTCTCATAATGTCTGTAACTGTGGTGTTGGTGATGGTGGAGAACATGTCTTTGTATGTGTAAGAGTGTGTTTATATGTATAACTAACTGTACATCTATGTGTGGCTATTTACACATGTGTGTTTATTTATGTGCCATATGTATGTGTTAAGACCCTGACTGCAATATAAGAAATTATGTTGCCTAACCCTAACTTGGCAGATGAAGAAACACCGAGACACAGATAATTTAAACAATTACTATAGAGCTCAAACACCAGTTTCCCAACATGTCATGAAACATAACCAATTGCATTCAATTAGTCAATTTGGATCCAACAACATATAATAGAGTGATAGAAAAATGTGGCATAGATCAAAGATGACAGTGTGTCAGTGCAGCCTCAGCATTCAATGCTCTTACTCAACCAAAACTAAGTCCAGAAAGCACTGGCATAATTTGCATCCCAAAATAAAGAACAGAGCGCTGACTCTCTGTCCTTATTTCACAATGTCCATGTGCTCTTCCACAATGCCTGCTTTCCCGATTCCTGCTCACGGATCCCTGCTTCCACAAGACATATTAACATGCTGGCATTAAATTTACAAAGCACAGCTTAGAACCATACACAGGCTTTCTTGTAGGTACTGGGAAAGCAAAGCTGAATTTGGCTCCATTAATCTCTGGAACCAAATACTTCCATAAGTCCAAATATAAATGGCCTTGGAAGCTCCTGTCCCAGCTAGCACTCAGGCAGCACACCCCAGAATCGCAGTTTTCATGAACGAGGTGTTGGTTTATCATCTCCTTTTGCTGCACTGAGCAATGCTAATTTGCAATGTTTTTTTTATTGCAGAGGGACTCTGACTTAGCTAACATGAGAAAGGCAGCATATCCTAGTGACTTTGCTTTAGAAATTGGCCGAGGCAGAGGGAGCTTTGTGAGCAGGCAGTACTGTGCTCCAGCAGAGGGTGGGGACAATTCATGAGCACAACTCATCTGTGGTAATGCTCATCAAAGTGAGCATTACCACATTTTTGGATAACTGAAATTCAAGGAGTTCAAACAATAAACTGAAATTACAAAAACTGATATTCACTAACCATGTAGGTTTGACACTCACTTCTAGTGTAGATCTTGTATCTGCTATCTTTTCAATATAATGAAGCAACTAACATATACTAGATTATATACAGCAGTTTATTTGCTCATGGCTTTGCATTTTAGACTGATCTTAGCTAAGGAGTTCTTTGGGTAGGTTTGCCCCACACCATGCATGTGGATGCTGTTACCAGGTGGTCCAAGTGAGTCTAGTTGTTACAAGGTGGCTACATTTACATACCCAGCTGGGGCTGTAGGCTGAGGTGCTGGTCTCTTCCATATGTCCTTTCCAGCAGGAAAGTCGCAGTGTTTAACAGAGTGGTAACAGAATTCTAACAGAGCAAGCTTGTGTGTAGGTGCTTACCAAGCCTTTCCTGTGTCAAGTTAGCTTACACTCCATTAGCCAAAGAAACTCACATTGCCCAGAGCCTATCTGTGAAGGGGAATCATTTTCCCAAGGCATTGTGGGACCTCCTTGGTGGCACAGGGGTTAAAGACAGCGCTATCAAGCTGCCACCAGCCATTGCAGCAGGAGTTTGATCCCCCAGCAGGTCAGGGAGCAACCCACGTGGCACAGCAGACCTCTCCTGCGTTGCCCTCTGCTCCCCTCAGCAGTGTATTTCAGTAGATCTGCCCGTTCTGCTCCCCACTCTGTCTCTGGTGAATCCTCTCACGTCCCCACACTTCTGGTCTATACCCCAGTTCTTGTATGCATAAATAAATAAATCCTTTTAAAAAAAATCATTATGAACATACTGTAAAATTTTCTGAGGATCCTCTCAACAGTCTTGAATGCAAGAGAGCAAAGCCATTTCATAGACTTAGAGTGTGAATAAGTACCATTGTGTATGCAGGAATTCTGCTGCTTGAAGGTGAAGCCAGTCTTTTCATCCCCACTGAAGACCCAGTTGCCAGATAAGGAAGATTTAACAGTGGGAATTTAGTCTTTGCATCTCTGCAGGGCATTCTTTAGAAAGGAAGAGATTAAATCCTGCATCACCTTCCTCTAGCATCAGTGTGTCTTTAGGTCCAAGACAATTTAGAACTAAAAGCCCCTCCTGTCAAGAATAATTACATTCTTAATGTGACTCACTGTTCCTATCTATATAAACTAAATTCAAACTTGTGTTTATTGGAACAGTTCTTATAGAGTAAAATCTGTTGGACTGCTTCCCAAGTGCAAATCCTCACTTTGATTATCTAATAAATTCGTTGTCTAACTATCATTGAGACTTCATTTCCAGTTAGCAGCATAGATTTTAGGAAACATGATTTATTGAGGGCCATCAACATCATAATCTCTCATAGTGATTTTGAAATTTATGTCTGTCTGATTCTAAGGAAATGTCCTTTCCTGATCAAATAAAGTTGATGTCTTATTGTTTCAACCTTTCCCATGTGATTTCTCTGCTTAAATCATCAATATTAGTAAGATGACAATTTAAAACACACACACACACAATTTATACATGTTATTGCATTCAAAGGCATGTACAGAGATAGACAGCCAAAGTTTAATAGCAAGAAAACCCATAATGACGAGACTACACCAAAGGATGCAGGAGTCAATGGACAAAAAAACTCTCAATGCCAAAGCTAGCACAAGCTCAGCTGTAAAATAAACAAAATGTATTAGGTTATAACCACAGGTATAAAATAAACATCCATGAGTCCATGCTGATATAAACAAATGACTGAATAAGAAAACAGATGTGAAAGAAGAGATAAATCTCCCATGCATAAAACATTCAACCAATTTATCTAGATATTATATCCCCAAGGAAGTGAATGAAATGTAACTCTCCACCCTATGTCAGCTTGTTACAGGGCAGCCCCGATATAAAACGGGTTGCCTGACTGTGGGTCCTCACCCACGCGCTTAAAAGGACTTATCGGGCCCGGTGGCGCAGCGGTTGAGCACTGGGTTGCGAAGCTGCCCGTAGCCTCTGCAGCGCCGGTTCGATCCCCAGCTGCTCCCTGGCCACCAGAGGAGGGTCCCACATGGCTCGCCGACCTCTCCTGCTGCCCACTGTTCCCCTCAGCAGTATACTTTGTCAGTCTGCCTGTTCTGTTCCCCGCTCTAGCTCTGGTGAATTCTCTCACCCTCCCATGCTTCTGACTGTACCCAGTGCATGTATAAATAAATAAATAAATAAATCTTTAAAAAAAAAAAAAAAAGAATTATATTGAAAATGCTTTTTAAAAAAAAAATAAAATAAAAGGACTTATCAATACTCTACTGCAGGCACACAGGAAAGGTTAATAAAAGGTTTATTTAGAAGGGAAGGGCAAATAAGGAAAGTACAACTCAGGGAGAAAAGTGGGAGACAAAACTTTAAATGCGTTCTATCCTATCCGCCGATCTGGAATCCCAAATGGCACTCTGAGAGCTGGCCGCAAGCCAGGAGCCCTGACGTCAGGAGGCAAGCGAGAGAGCGAGCCCCCCCCACAAGGCCCGCGTGTTTGGTTTTTATACCCGGTTGCTTAACTCCACCCTCAGGTCCCAGCCACCTTCCCTTTGGTGGTGACGGGATTTGTCTTTCCCAATGTCTTGATGGCTTTGGTCTGGAGTGGGGGTGGAGTCCACAAAGCCTGCATGGAATTAGCTCAGGACATCCTTTCCCCCTAACAAGCTGACTAGTGACTTCCTTCCAAAAGTACAGCATGGAAAGGGGTAGAGGCTAGTGACTTTATTGGGAACAGCCTGACAAAGCCTAGATCAGTCAGATGATTGAGGTGGAGTCATGTTAATGATGGAGGGCAAGAATAAAAAAAAAAAACTCAAAAAGGAGGCACCATAAGACCAGAAACCTGACTCCCACAATGCCAAAAGCTGGGGGTGGGGGTACAAGGGATTAGCATAGCCACTTACCCAGCTATAGAAACCAAGATTCTTAGATGCCAATGCCTAGATCACAAAGCAGGTATCAGACTGCTAGACTGCTGTAGGGAGTATCTAGAGCACAGGCCCAAAGGTAAAGATATGGAGATTGAGCCCATTGTAGAATCTCTGGTCTCTTTCAGATTCTGCCTAGTTATCCAAAATCAGCAATTAAGGGAAGGCTCACAAGAAGTGAGCCCCTCCCAAAGAGAAGATAGTATGAGTACAGTCTTTGCACTGGCTTGGGGGCAGCAGTCCTTCTGCCCACCTGTGCCTATGCAGGTGCTACTTTGCACTAACTCTCTCCCTCTGCAGGGCAGCAGCTTCCTGCCTGCCTGTGACCTGTACCAGGCCGGAGCTTCTCTTCATTGACCTCCCTCAGCATAGGCTGCTCCCCTCAAGGCCGCCCGCCTGCAACCATGCAGGCCTCTCTCAGCAAACCTGTCCCTTTAGGGGCAGCTCTTCCTGCCTGCTTGTGTCTAAGAGAGTGTCTTTTACTCCTCTGTCCCTTTCTCTAATAAACCTGCCCTTTATCTATAACTAATGCCTCTGTCTCCTGAAGAAACTTGCCACGTGTTGCCACAATGGGAGCTCTGGTGACACCTTTCCCAGAGTGAACCCAAATTGTAACAGGGTGGTCCCCAGGAAAGGGGGAGGTTCCCTGCCCCCCAAGAGAGGGTGGAGCTGAGCAGGGAGAGAAGCTGGAGAAGAGACTGAGGAAGGAAGCAGGATGGAGCCAGGAGTGGGGAGGTGACAATGGCAGCCTTTATCTTGATGTTGATTTTGCTCTTTTCCTTCCGGGCTTGTCTGGTTGTTTCTGACCCTTTTCTGTGGGTCCCCACTGGAAGATGCTTTAGACTTGTGGCAGGCTTTGGGGCCTTGCTCTGGGCCGATCCCATATGGATGGACTTTTACCCACGGGAGGACGGGTAACTTTGGGTGCTTCATTTAGAAACTAGGCTCTTTGCCTTTCCTGTATTGTTTCCTACTTTTATTAAAGTTCCTTCCCATTAAAGTCTCCTATGTTTTGTGTTGATGCGGCGGATGGCAGAACCCATTTAGAATAGGCAGGTTTGCGGGGTTTGGGCTGCCCCTCTCCCTGCCCTATAACAAAATGATGGAGAACAAGAATGGAAAGACTGGAAAGGAGGTACCCCAAGACCAGAACCTGACTCACAAGGAGGTGGGGGTAGAGAGAATTAACATGACCATTAACCCAGCTGTAGAGGTTGTGACCCTTAGGCACCAGCGCCTTATCACAAGCCTTAAGACCCAAACAGGATCAGATGCTATAGGGAGTGGAGCACAGGCCTGAGGGTAAACATATGGAGATTGGGCCCACCCTAGAATCCCTTTTGGATTCTGCAAGGTTATCCAAAATCTGCAACAAACTGAAGGCTTACAAGGAGTGACCCTCCCAAACAGAAGAGGACTATATCAGTACAGTCTCTGCACTGGCTGGGGCAGCACTCCCACTGCCCACCTGTGAATATGCAGGTGCTTCTTTTCACCAACTCTCCAGCTCTGCTGGGCAGCAGCCTCCCTGCCTGCCTGTGACCTGTCAAGGCCCTGCAGCCACGCAGGCCTCTCTTAGCAAAACTGTTCCTTTCCCTTTCCTTAATAAAGCTGCTCTTTAAATATAACTAATGTCTCTCTCTCGTGGAGAAACTCACCTGGGAAACTCGCTGCATTTTGCTGAAACGGGAGCTCTGGTGATACCTTTCCCAGAGTGAGCCCAAGGACCCCGCACTAACTCCAAAAACATCATCATTTATAAACTACATCACAAGGATCACGCACTCTAAACTCATTGACTCCAAAAACGACATCATAGTGTATATTTTTGTATGACAAGGTGGAGATGACACTATCTATGCAAGCCTCCCCTGCAAACCTATAACATCAGTTGGAAAATAAGGGAAAAAATGAGCAACATTTTGAGCAGTATCTGAAAGTATACTGTTGTGCCCACATCGACCAGTGCAGCCCCCAAGGACACAGACAACCGATGCAAGGGCACAAAGGAGTTTATTACGGGCTCGAGACCGGGCCCTCGACATGCACCGATGCAACGGCAGAGGTCGAGAGCCGCGAACAGAGGAAGCTGGGGTATCTTATAGGGTCGCGAGTGGCGCGAACTTTGAAAGAAGCTGGCAATTACTCATTGCTACTACAAAGGCATTTTGGCGCACGTGGTTACAGTTTCAAACTGATTGGACGGTTAGAGATGCTGTCCCATTTATGGACAGGACTGCCCTCATTGGCGGCTAGGATGGTCTGCTTTTTCATCACCAAGTGGAGTGAGGGTTGTGACTGCTGAAACTATCTCCGGAATGCGGCTGGACAAGGACTAACATACCAAGGTGGAGGATATACAAAATGGCGAAACCTCAGCTAAGCTTGGTTCCACATTACTTATCAATACTCTCAAAAACACAGAAAGGTTGAAAAACTTTTTCGTGGCCATGAGAAGTCTAAGAAGACATAATGTCTAAAAGTAATATGTTATCCCAGAGTGGAAGGTAGAGGAGAGAAAAGACATTAGGTTAAAAACTATGGAACTTTAAATAAAGTAAGGACTTTAACTTAATTCATAATAATAGATTGATATTGATTCATTAATTGAAATTATGGTAACCAATGAACCATAATAATGTAACAAAGTACTAATATGGATTGATGGTGAAGGGTTGCAGTATTTTGATTTTTAAGATATATATATTCATATGACCAAAATATATCGGGTCTCCTTCCACAGTTTCTGGTCCACAGCTCCCAAAACCCTTGGAATTTCCTGAGCAATAAGAGCGCTGGGAGCATCTTTTCTTGACAGATCTGATCTCTTGACCTCAGTTTCCAATCATTTCAGAGCCATAAAGGTGAAAAGGGTGCATTGTTATTCATAACAAAGCTTTTCACCACAATTGGGATTATGTTAATGAGGTGTATTTGGAAAGCACCTGGGGACAGGTTGCCAAGAGACCCAGCACTGAATAATGGGGTGGAGCTTTCAGCCCTGATTCCTGGGGAGGGATGGGGCCTGGAGATTGAATCTCACCAATGGGCAATCATGTAGTCAGTCATGCTTATCTTTATACTGAAACCTCCATAATGATCCATTAGGATAAAAGAAAAAAGACAGGGTTTAGGAAGCTTTCCTACTTTGAACTCAGGGAGATTTGGGGAGAGTGGTGTGCTCAGAGAAGTCATGGAAATACCATTGTTTTTTCCTGATACTGGCGCCAAATCTGTTATAGGACAGGGAGAGGGGCAGCCCAAACCCCGCAAACCTGCCTATTCTAAATGGGTTCTGCCATCCGCTGCATCAACACAAAACATATGAGACTTTAATGGGAAGGAACTTTAATAAAACTAGGAAACAATACAGGTAAGGCAAAGAGTCTAGTTTCTAAATGAAGCACCCAAAGTTACCCGTCCCCTCGTGGGTAAAAGTCCATCCATATGGGATCGGCCCAGAGCAAGGCCCCAAAGCCTGCCACAAGTCTAAAGCATCTTCCAGTGGGGACCCACAGAAAAGGGTCAGAAACAACCAGACAAGCCCGGAAGGAAAAGAGCAAAATCAACATCAAGATAAAAGCTGCCATTGTCACCTCCCCACGGGTCTCACCCACATCTGTGTCACCCAGTCCACGACCAAAAGACAAGCGCAGTTTCTTCACGTGTCTCTAGGCTCCATGCGCCTCCTCCAGGTCTCCTGGCTCCATCCAGCTTCCTTCCTCAGTCTCTTCTGCAGCTTCTCCTCTTCCTGCTCAGCTCCACCCTCCCTTGGGTGGGGCAGGGAACCTCCCCCTTTCCTGGGGACCACCCTGTTGCAATACTTTGCCCTAAACATCTCTTTCAACTGGCTGTTCTTGAAGTATATCCTTTTAAATAAAACTGGAAATCTAGTTAAGTAAAATCTTTGACTTTTGTGAGCCACTCAAGCAAATTAACTAACCTAAGGAGAGGGTTTTTGGAGCATGTGATTTACAGCTGGTTGATTAGATGCACAGGAAACAACCTATATTTGTGATTGGTGTCTGATGTGGGGCAGAGGTCGGGGGGAGTTGGGGGCAGTTTTGTGGGACTGAGTTCTTAACCTATGATGTCTGATGCTATCTCTGGGTAAATAATGTTAGACTTGAGTTGAATTGCAGGACACCCAGCTAGTGCCAGACATTGTTGAGAAACCATTCCACACTCCCACACACTGGAACTGGTGTCAGAAGCCATTTGAGGATATATGTGAACTATGAAAAAAATTGCTATTTTCTGTAAATCTAAAACTATTGTAAAAAGCAAAGTTTATTAAAAATAAACATAAAAAATCAGTCTAGAAAAACCTTAGATAGATACATGAATAGACAGATCAATCAATCCACCGATTTATAAAGGTATATATATAATAAGCAAAGAGTCGATATTTTTATTTATTTTTTTTAACATTTATTTATTTATTTATTTATTTATTTATACAATTGTTAGGGGGAAATGATGTCCTGAGTTAATTCCATACAGGCATTGTGGACCCCAACCCCACTCCAGACTAAAGCCATCAAGACATTGGGAAAGACAAATCCCGTCACCACCAAAGGGAGGGTGGCTGGGACCTGAGGGTGGAGTTGGGCAGCCAGGTTGGATATAAAAACCAACCAAACACGTGGGCCTTGGGCTCTCGGGCTCGCGATCGCTGGCCTCCTGGCTTCACCACTCCTGGCTGGTGGCCAGCTCTCAGAGCGCCATTTGGGATTCCTGATCGGCGGATAGGGTAGGACTCATTTAAAACTTTGTCTCCCACTTTTCTCCCAGAGCTGTACATTTCCTCATTTCCCCTTCCCTTGTAAATAAACCTTTTATTAACCTTTCACGTGTGTCTGCAGTAAAGCATTGATAAATCCTTTTAAGCGCGCGGGTGAGGACCCACAGTCAGGCACCCCGTTTTGTATCGGGGTTGCTCTAGAACACAAGCACTGGGTACAGTCAGAAGCGCGGGAGGGTGAGAGAATTCACCAGAGCCAGAGGGGGGAGCAGAGCAGGCAGAAGGACCGAAGTACAC
This sequence comes from Talpa occidentalis, assembly GCF_014898055.3. Classification (NCBI taxonomy): domain Eukaryota; kingdom Metazoa; phylum Chordata; class Mammalia; order Eulipotyphla; family Talpidae; genus Talpa; species Talpa occidentalis. Next base: position 30,666,616 of record NW_023601754.1, read on the forward strand.
TGCTGAGGGGAGCAGCAGGCGGCAGGAGGGGTCTGCGCGCCATAAGGGCCCCTCTTCTGGTGGCTGGGGAGCAGCCGGGGATCGAACCAGTGCGGAAGAGGCTGCTGGCAGCTTTGCAACCCAGCACTCAACCGCTGCGCCACCGGGGAGGCCCAAGAGTTGATATTTTTAGCATAACAAGATCTTTAGCAAGCTAATATAAAAATTATAGGACTTTAGTACACACATGGACAAAGGACACAAACAATTTATAGTTAAAGAGTAAACAGACTCAAGGAAAGAAAAGTTTAACAATTAATAACCAAAAGCAATCAATGAAATATAAATGATTTTCACCTTTTAAAATTGAGAACTATTGTGAAAATTATAACATCCAGTACTTCTCAGTAAGTTTTGCAAGAGGCACCTTGTTTAACAAGGTTGTAAAACCTACTTGCAAATTAATTTGAAAACCTCTTTCTATAATTTAAATACGTTCATTGTTTTCTTCACAGCAATTCCATTTCTGTGCATCTTCTCTTTAAAAGTAATAAATGTGTAACACATTTTCCACAGAAAGATAACCATCATAGAATTATTTATAAATGTCTAAACTTAGAGACTACTAAAATTATCAGCAATAAGGGCCTTCCTGGTGGTGCAAGAGGTTAAGTCTCAGCATTATGAAGCTATCCACAGCTACTGCAGCAGGAGTTCTATCCCCGGCCAGGGAGCTACCCACATGGCTCAGCAGACGTCTCCTGTCTCGCTGCTGCTCCCCTCAGCAGTGTATTTCAGTAGATCCCCCTGTTCTGCTCCCCACTCTGTCTCAGGTGAATCCTCTCACCCCCACATCTCTGGCCTGCACCTAGCTCTTGTATGCATAAATAAATAAATTTTTAAAAAATTAAATTAAGTTATCAGCAATAAGGGAGTGGTAAAATAGCCCTTAGTTCATTTACTTGGTGAAAGGATATGAAGGAATTAAAAAAATATTTGAAGAGACTATGTAATAACATGGAAAAACTTCTATGTAGAAAAACGTTGAGGTAGCTAAATGTTAAAATTTAACTATATAGTATCTAATGCTTGTGTTGATGTCTACAGAGAGAAAACAAATTGTTACAACAGCTTTATTTTTGCAACTTACTAGTGCTTTGTTCTTAAACTCTTCTAAATTTAATTTGCATGCAACCATTTTATTTGAGGAAAATAAGACAATGAGAAAGACGATGATAAAGAAGAAACTGCCATGTCCTACAACAGCAAATCTGTTATATTTAACACACAGGATTTTGAGATGTTTGTTTCTTCTTATCTTCAGTTGTCCTATTTTCTTCAGTAGCAGATTTTGCACTATAATTGAATATACATACACATTATCTATAAAGGTAAACACTCCAAGAACTGATATGTGTAATGTGTCCAACAGAACTGATTTGTACACAAAGGGAAAAAGACCATAAAAGTGAAAAGAAATGACCATCTGTCAGCTTGAGATGCAGGTAACTTCTCCGCAAATCCATGTGAACACACACAGCGACAAAATGAGGTCGTATGGGTGTCACAAAAAGTCATTGCTCAAACATTGCCTTTTAAAGAGTTCTTATGTTACTCTTTAATTTACTGTTTTCATGTCATACCTTTTATAATTATTCTTAAATGTAAAATGATGAAATATTTTTGCTTGTTTTATTTTGGCCTGGAAAGAGTGTCTGCCTGGCAATCTAATAAGTGTATGGTATTCTTTAATTGCTTCTTGAACCTAAGCATTACCCCACAAGCAGATCCTGACTGTTACAACAGGTACCCAAACACTGATGGATGAGTTGATTGATTAGGTTTGTTCTGGCAGTTGGACCAGTTGCTCTGGAGGGCCCTGCAGCCATGGGGTTGAGATCCCAGCTCAGCCAATCTTGACGGTGTCAGCAAGCATCACCAGCAGGTATTATCCCTTTTTAAGACAGTGGTTGTCACTGGCAGTCAGGCAGCAGTAGACAGAAGCAGGAACTGATAAAAGTCATTTCCCTCCATCCTGATAAGGTTTTACAGATATCAAGAAATTTCCCCTCCCACACTGAAGTGCTTTTCCTAAATCTTAAAGGTCTGTTATAGGACAGGGAAAAGGGTCAGCCCAAACCCCGCAAACCTGCCTATTCTAAATGGGTTCTGCCATCCGCCGCATCAACACAAAACATAGGAATGGGATAGGTCCAGAACAAGGCCCCAAAGCCTGCTACAAGTCTAAAGCATCTTCCAGTGGGGACCCACAGAAAAGGGTCACAAACAACTGGACAAGCCCGGAAGGAAAAGAGCAAAATCAACATCAAGATAAAAGCTGCCATTGTCACCTCCCCATGGGTCTCACCCACATCTGTGTCACCTAGTCCACGACCAAAAGACAAGCGCAGTTTCTTCACGTGTCTCTAGGCTCCATGTGCCTCCTCCAGGTCTCCTGGCTCCATCCTGCTTCCTTCCTCAGTCTCTTCTGCAGCTTCTCCTCTTCCTGCTCAGCTCCACCCTCCCTTGGGAGGGGCAGGGAACCTCCTCCTTTCCTGGGGACCACCCTGTTACAGGTCCACATTTTGGAATGGTAGCCCAAATTATTTGGGTGGTGATTTAAATCATTTTAAGCAATGGGGGAGGCTTGGGGGGCAAAGGCAAAATGCTTTAGGCAAAATCAACCCCAGTAATAATCCAGACAACTTTGGTTTATTTGCGGGGATCCAGTGAGTCTGCTAGGAAGTCCTCAGTTTGTGAAATGGGGATAATCACAATATCTCCTACCCAAAGTTGCTCTTAGGATTTGATTATTTGTTAAGTAGAAAAAGAAAAATCTATACAAGTTTTCACAAAATGCCTGGCAAATACTAAGTACTCAAAAAATAGCAGCTTTTCTGAGGTAGAAGCATAACTTTGGCCTTGCTAGGAGTGGGCCTACCTTTTCAGAACTTGAGAAAATTACCACAGAGTATAGACTACCCTCACTTTAGTAGAGACAACCCACATTCTGGTCCTTTCATTTTTCTTATTTTTTTTTTTTTTTTTTGATGTTATTTATGTTCTTATCTTGAATATAAAATGGCAGTGATGAAAATTAGGGTAGAAAATTGGATAAGCATTTTCCACAGAGCAGCCAGAATAGTTTGAAAAATAAATAGGGCAATATCACTTTTCTGCATAAAATTCTTCAAGCATCTAACATCCCCAAGGGGTCACATAGAGTCTTCAACTCTGGACACATCTCTAACTTCTGGAGAAATTCCAGCCACAGGGACCAGACTTCCTGATCTTTCATAGTGCCCTGGTCTTCCCGCCTCTAGGCCTCTGCTCACGCTGTCCTCCCCTGCCACCCCCTCCATGCTCTGGAGTCCACTTCCCTTATCTCTTTGACTGCCCAACCCTAACTCATTCATCAGATTTCCTTTAAATAGTATAATGTGGATGGTAATCACTTATCATAATTATGTAATTATCTGTGCATGAAAAGTGCAGACTGGGTTGTCAGCTTCACGGGTGCCGGGCCCTGTTGCTGTGCTCAACACAAGCAGCTCGTGGGGACATGCCAGGCACCTGGCAGAATTTCAGTAAATACTGGCAATGGATGATTTGAGGAAAGAAAGGAGGGCCCATGAAGAGCGGCAGTATCACTGCACGTTAACTGCATGTTCACCCAAACACAGTTTGGCAGGACAAGTCTTCTGCTTTCTGTCTCCCTCCAGCTATTGGAGCTCCTGAGTTCAGGTCTTCCCCATTGCTCATTCACCTTGTCCTGCTCATCTCCTGAGGAGAACTGTCTGGAGATTTTTTTCTCATTTTCAGCTCAGAGACACATGGACCACATTGCCTTCTTAGTCCTTTCTCCCTCTTGCCAGAAATCTCCCCTCTGGCTGACTGCTGAGGAGGAGTCAATCAGGTAGCTCAGGCTGTGATTTCAGTTACTGATAAGGCCACATGTCAGGCCTCTCCTGGGTCTCTGCATACTAATCCATGCATCCACACACAGGCTCCCTGATGGAATTCCTGACATCCCAGGAGACTGGGATAGGATATTCCAGGGACAGAGGTGAGAAGAAAGTCTTTCCTGTCTCAAATCACCTTTCTTTTTTTTGTTTTTCAAGATTTATTTATTTATGCATACAAGAACTGGGGTGCAAGCCAGAGGCGCGAGGGGTAAGATTCACCAGAGACAGAGTGGGGAGCAGAATACGCAGATCAACTGAAATACACTGCTGAGGGGAGCGGCAGGCGAGTCAGGAGAAGTCTGCTGCGCCATGTGAATCACCTCCCTGGCTGACCAGGGAATTGAACTTGTGCTGCAGTGGCTGGTGCTAGCTTGATATTGCTGTCTTTAACCCCTGTGCCAGCAGGGAGGCCCTCAAATCACCTTTCTAAGACTAAATATTTTAGCAAGGTTAGACAGACACATGGTTAAGTAGATTTAAAGGAACAAATTAAAAAAAAAAAAACAGCAACAGTCTAACTGATAATATAAATAGTGTGATTGTATAGTAACAAAGAAATTATATGTATGTACAGATATTTCTGGCAAGATATATCCCTGGGTGTTCAATAAGGCTTCTCTGTCTGGCAAAATAGGGATTTAAACATGTATTATATTAATGTATGTGTGTGTGCATATATAATGATATATTCATATAGTTATGGATTTGTGTATACTAGACTATCAAAAAAATCTCACTATGCTTTTGAAAAAGGAAAAGAATAACTTTAAAAATGAGGGAGGGGCCTCCCCAGTGGCGCAGCGGTTAAGCGCTGGGCTGCAAAGCTGCCCACAGCCTCTGTAGTACCTTTTCAATCCCTGGCCACTGGGTGAGGGTCCCACATGGCACACAGACCTCTCCTGCCGAGCCTGCTGCTCCCCTCAGCAGTGTACTTCGTCAGTCTGCCTGTTCTGCTCCCCACTCTGGCTCTGGTGAATTCTCTCACCCTCCCGCGCTTCTGACTGTACCCAGTGCTTGTATAAATAAATAAATCTTAAAAAAAAAAAAAAGAGGGTGGGTGGGAAGAAGGGAGGGAGGGAGGTAAGGGAACCACAAAGCTTTGTGTGCTCTTCTGTGGTCACAGGCTTGGTTCTCCATCTCCTGGCAGACACACCTTCAAAGTACCAGCAGCTCTGGCTTGCAAGATTCCAGCTATTATTTCTCATTCCTTCCTTTATTAGGCAATAGCATCCCTTTGAGGGTCACTCTTTAGAGAGACAGGAGGACTGAGACAAGAATGGAGTCCAAAAAACCTGGCATCATCCTGGACCTGTTGTCTAGTCACAGTGACTTGGCCCTTCTTGGAACTACTTCCCATTTCTGGGCCTGTTTTCTTATCTGTGAAGCAGCGAGCTTAGCTCACCTAACCCTCCTGTGTCACAGGTGATATGACTCCTACCTCCTATTTTAATTTTATGGACCAGCAAATTGTTTATTTCAGAAACATTTTTAGAGTCTTCTGGACTGAAACTCTTGGTGGGTGTCTGCTCTAGTTTCAGCTGGGTGTCCTCAAAGTTGTCCTGCTGTAAGTCCCAGAAGGAGCACGGGAAAACACTGGTAGGATAATCATGTAATTCATCATCCAAACCAGCATCCTGGCCATTAATAATGGTGCTTGGAGAGCAGCTGTCAACAGGGACTTTCCTAGGTGTGACTTGGACACTAGAACTCTGGTCTCAGTCCAGGGAACCTGGCTTTTCATTTTAGCTGTGAGATCTCAGCCTCTAGACTATAAGCTCCAGGAAGGAAGGGGAAGGGGCTGTTCTATTCATAATAGCATTTGCTCTTAGTAAGTGCCACTAAAATATGTCTCAAGAGATTAAGTGGAGAAGCTGTGATTTTTCCAAGTAGAAAACTGGTCTAATGACATTGTCTAAAGTTTCATGTGGTGTTGGCACATTATCACCTAAGTATCATGTTGGGTAGTTGCTGCTTCTTTTTTTTTTTTTTTTTATTTTCACCAAGTTTTATAGATGAAAACCCTGAGGCTTAGAGAAGCTGTGACAAGTCGAAGCTCTCTAGTTTAGAGGTATGATTTCTGTCTGTTCTTCTTTTTCAGTTTCCATTTAGCTTTTAACTAAATTTTCTTTATACATATACACATACTGAATTTGTGAGATCATGCTTCCAGTAGTTGGTTATATTTGAACTGGAATCTATAACTACTGATGTCTGTCCCCAGGTTTTCACAATTATCTCTCATTCCATACCCCTTTCCTGTCCCAAAGAGATCCTTTCTGCAAAGAGTTCCTCTTAATTTTTGTGAGATGTTATATTGTTCTCTAAGAGACATGATTCCAGTAATACCTTTCCAGACAGACAGACAGACACACACACACACACACACACACACAGCTTCAATATGCAGTGCTGAACTGTCTTCAGCAAAAATTGTTTTGGATTTTAAAGTAAGATCCACCCTCTTCCTGTGAAAAAGAAAAAAATTGAATACTGTCCCCCCAGATAAAATGCAAACATTTTTCTGAATGACATTTCTATTGTGTGAGACTCATGTGGCTTTAATGAAAGTATTTATATCAGAAAAATGAGAGAGGAAAGAGCATAAGGTAACCCAAATCTCTTTTTGGCTGGAAAAGCTCTCAAGTCACTGAAGATGGTTTTGCCAAAAAGGCTTGGCAACAAGAGTGATATTTGCAAATTGTTCAGTGAAACTGCTTTTATTTAGTCAATTTCATCCCGGTATCCAACAGGTTCCCTGCCCAGGGGTATGTTTCTTAGACAATGACAAGCTTTACACCAAATTATGAGCTGTGGCTGGAAATACAGTAACAGAATGTCATTCCTGATTTGTTTTCTGAGCCGGAGCTGTGTGATTAGACGTATGAAAGGGGTGATCCACGCGAGCGTACATGCTCAATTCTGGGCAAGGAAAGACTTGAAATGGCTGTGGAACTGGGCACCAAAGCAGACAAGCACGGCCAGACGTAACATGGCTTGTTCCAGACAAGGGAAGTGAGATGCCCCCTGAGCCAGCTGGCGTCTCACCAGTGAACTCTCCACCATTCCTATTCTCCAGCAGCATCCCTGCATTCTTTGCACATGGATCTGGCTATGCAACCAAAATCTGCACCCCAGAGCCAAAAGAAGTCTCCTCCTAGAGACCAAAACATGCTTTTCAGAATGGAGCTCAAGGGAAGAGTCTTTGCATACTGTTGAGGCACTAAAGAGATTGTGATTTCTTAATGGACACAGTGCTGGGAAGAGAAGAATGCTACGGGGGTTAGGAGGGCACGATCAGAGTCTCAGATTTAACCTGGAATCTGCAGGAAAGCATAACCTCCTCTTGTCCTCACTTTGCTCATCTATACAGTGGGGAGGTTACTTCCCTCCTTAGCAAGTTGCTCTGAGAGGTCTCACTTGCCATCAGGAGCCAGCATGTGTCACACTCCCTCCTCTCTTAGGAAAACCTGTCATCATCCTTGACCTGTTGTCTATTCACACTCAGCTGGACCTTCTTGGAGTCAGTTCTCCTTAGTAGATTTTCTTGTTTTTTTTTTTTTTTAAGATTTATTTATTTTTGTATACAAGAACTGGGGTACAGGCCAGAGGTGCAGGGGGTGAGAGGATTCACCAGAGACAGAGTGGGGAACAAAACAGGCAGACTGACTGAAATACACTGCTGAGGGGAGCAGCGGGTGAGACAGGAGAGATCTGCTGCACCATGTAGGTAGCTCCCTGGCTGGCTGGGGATGGAACTTGTGCTGCAGAGGCTGTGGATAGCTTCACACTGCTGTGTTTAACTCCTTGCTCCACCAGGGAGGCCCTCCTTAGAAGATTTTCCAGTGTTGCCCCTCAATGGAATGAAAAGGCTTTCTACCCAGAGTGATCCACCCAGAGGCTACCTAGAGTCTAAAAATACCTGGGATCGAAAGACGTTGCTATTAATCTTCAGTGGCTAATATGGGCTCCTTGGGAGTTTAGAAAAGTGTCAGGAAACAAAGAATCCATTTAGGTCCTTGCTCTGGGTGAACTTATCAACCCACCTTCTAAAATGATCTGGGGTCATCCAGATCCTCAACTTGTTTTGACTCTTAGATCCAGGCTTTTTGGCTTTTTTCGATTGATTGAACATGTGCTGACACTGAACTCACTGGCTTGGGATAGTGTGTTTTCCTGCAGATTAGCACAAGACATGTTCTGCAGGGTGGGTGTGAGAGGCAGTTCTGGACAGTGTGTCAGTGAGACAGGGAAGAGTTTAACATCAGATGAAGGGAGTTTCTGACAGGGGTGACCTTGAGCCTATGTATCCAAGCTCATTAATCCTCACTTGACTTATCTGTAAAGTGGAAATATTATTGCATCATATTTTTGTTAGAAATAATGTATACAAAATACTTAATGCATCATTGTGGGACAAGCCCTCTGTATCTGACTATTATAAATGTTCCAAGTCTTGAAACTCCTCTAACATTCTTTCTTTGTATCCCTAATTTAACTGCATGCACATATAATTTTACAATTGGCATTATATTTAAAATTTAGGGGTAGAGAAATAAATCTTATTTTAGAATAAAGACACAAAGTAAACAACCTCCTCAAAATCTCTATGTTCTAAAGACCTCCTTAAATTACATACATATTTTTGCAGAAGCACAAAGGGAGGTAAAGAAGAAGTCTCCTGCCTACATCATAGAGAGAACTAATGACTATTTCCAGAAATACTTAGTCAATTGTTCTTTTTTTTAAAGGAGCCAATTTTCCTAGAATTATACTTTCTCTGTGTCTAATGCGTGTCTAAGGCAAGTGTGCTCCTGTTCATCTCCTTTGAAACTGCCCCAAAGTGTGCAGTCCAGTTAATATCTGGTGTTAATCAGGTCACGTGTGTGTTAGTCGGTGTCTCAACATAATTTTTTTAAAAGATTTATTTATTTTTATACTTGAGTTGGGGTACAGGCCAGAGGCGCAGGAGGGTAAGAGGATTCACCAGAGACAGAGTGGGGAACAGAACACACAGACGACCGAAATACACTGCTGAGGGGAGCAGCAGGTGCGATAGGAGAGGTCTTCCACACCATGTGGGAATCTCCCTGGCCGGCCGGGAATCAAACCTGCACTGCATAGGCTGCGGACAGCTTCACAGCACTGTGCTCCACCCACAGCGCCACTGGCGAGGCCCACTGTCTCAACATCTTATTGTCAGTTGATGGAAAACAGCTGTAGTGGGCTGAAATTGTTCTATCCTTCCTGGGGCTTTAGCAACAAAACCTCCCATTAAGACCTTGATATATGATGAGATCTTGTGTGAATTATCATGGGGCAATCACAAAGATGCTCTGTCTCCTTTATCCTCTGACATCTGCATGTTCCATCCGAAGAATCCAGCCACTAAGAAAACTGGCTCATCTGCTTCCATCATGTGATTTTTAAAGGCAGGGACACTACTGTTCTTACTTAGGTTCTATTAATTACTAGTTTTGCAACCTCAGGGTCCTGGGTCGTCTTATCTCCACTGGGAAAGCTTGAGATAGTAACCCCTACCTCATAGAGTTGTCAGCCATGATGGTCAAAGCAGGTAGTGTGTATAAAGACCTCAACACAGTGCCTTGATAAATGACAACCATGAGTATTAGCATTATGAGTTCTCCCAAAAATGTTTCGGTTTCTTCGTGATTCTTAAATGCTGTCAGGAATAAGTGATGGAACAAAGTGAAATCATTTGGTAAATTCTGCATCTAGGAGCCTACTTAATGGCAGTCAAATTGGCCCGCTGTTGATGACTGCTTGAAACATGATTCATTTCCAAAACTTTGAACTATTTTCAGACATTAACTATATCATGCATTTTAAAACAATTATAGCAACATAGCTTTTGCCAAAGGATGACATAATTTGACCTTCCTTCAATAAAGGACAGGACATGAAGATACTGAGGAAGAGTAGACTAGAAGAACATTATACCAAAGGGACCAACCAAAATAAAGATCAATAAGAGTCTTTAAGAATTCTGTAACTTTCACAAGTTCCGATGTTGGCTGTTTTGTTCATTTCTTTCTATTTCCCCATGCATGTTAGCAATAAAATACATAAAAGCTTGGCTTCATATTAGCTGCGTAGTATTAGGCAAGTCATTTAATCTTGTGTTCCTTAATGTATAAATGGGGAATAAGACAATGTTTACTTATAGAGTTGTGAGGAATAATAAAATAATTCATAGAAAGGACTTAGTAATGCCTAATTTAAAGTCATATTTGAAAAACTACTGAGATCAATTAGTAGTAAGTTAAGTTCCTTCTTCATCTAGTTTCCCAACTTTAAAAACAAATAAACACAAAAACAAAAATGAGTACATGAGTTTAACCAAGAGGATAAGAAAAATAAGGAGACAGTGGTGCATTTTGTCATGAAACATGGGGGAAATGAGGTAGGTGGCAGCTCCAAAGTAGATGAGCTGAGAACCTGTTCTCTAGATTTGCAAAAACGCAGCAGGGGGATGAGGGAAGCCCCTTGATAGAGAGGAGAGACCCCCTAATCCTGAGTCTATGGTAAGATGACATAGGGGTTAAATGGCTTCCTCATAATGATGCAAGTTCCTCAAATAGAAATGTTGATCATTTTCTCTTCAGAATGATCATCATCAGAACCACCAGAGGATCTTCGAGCCAAACTCTTCATGAACTTCTTTGTCTTCACTATTCAACACACATGCTTCCCAGGGGACTTCACACTGCCATGTGAGCAGATGACTTGCTACCTCACTAGTGGGCACGAAGCTCCCACTGGCAGACAAAGGCGGGCAGGGCTCTTAGGAATGTGTTCTAGGTGGAAAAGTGTCGCCTCGTGAACCTAAGCACCTACACATATGTGCTCTCATATACATACCATATACACAGATACACACACACACCATCCCCACCACACACACCATACATACCACACACATAGATACACACACACACCATGCCCACCACACACACCACACAGTACACACTACAAACACACCATATACACACCACACACAGAGATACACACAGCATGTGCACCACACATAGCACATGGTACACACCCCAAACACACACAAAACACACACCATACACACACACTGCATATACGGTATGCATGCACACTTGCATGCTGGAAGTGTCTCTTAGAAGAGAACAAAAATGAAAAAGGACTTGGTGGAAAGTAAATTTTATGTATCAAGCTAAATACCTCCATAGGCAAGAAACACTCTCAGCCATCTCAGTCTAACTGAAGCCAAGTCACACATGAGCCACTCTCTTAGTTTCTGTCTTTAAAATGATGTTACCTCTGCTTTCATGTTGTTGAAAATGTCACATTTTAGAAAAGATCAATACTCTCCATGCTTCCCCCTCCTGACATCCTCCCTTGAGAGAAATCTTATGACGATGAGTTTTGTGAGCAGAAAAGGCAATTCATCTTGGCAGTTCTCTCAAAGCCTAGATCAAGCCTTCCCACACAGTAGGTACCAAAACATCTGAGTGTGGAAGGAGGGGGAAATGGCAGAGGAAAGTTGGTAGAAGGAATAGCCTGAATGCCTTGGTCCTAATTGTGGCAAAAAATATAGCTGGACAGGTCTCCTCAAAAACTCATTCATATTAGGGCCTCCATGGTGGCACAGGGGTTAAAGACAGCACTATCAAGCTATCACCAGCCACTGCAGCATGAGTTCAATCCCCAGCAGGCCAGGGAGCAACCCACATGGCGCAGCAGACCTCTCCTGGCTCGCCCGCTGCTCCCCTTAGCAGTGTATTTCAGTACATCTGCCTGTTCTGCTCCCCACTCTCTCTGGTAATCCTCTCCCCCACTCCCCCCACACCTCTGGTTTACAACCCAGTTCTTGTATGCATAAATAAATAAATCTTTTAAAAAAAACTTATTCACATTAATACCTACTCCAAAGCCAAGCCTAGGCCTGCTGGTGACATCTGACTATTCAGGGGACACTGAACACACCACCCTCAAATCCATCTCAAAAGGTGAAAAACTCTTCTGTACCATGTTGACAGAATCTAAGCTCACTACATCCTACAGTCTTCCTAGGGCAGATCAAAGATCAGGGATTTGAATTCAAATCCCTAAACTGGAGGGACAATGTGTATCCTGCTTTATAGCTGCCATAGCACATACAGATAAGCAGGCATCTAGTGGGTGCCCTGTAAATGGTGGGTGAATGATTCATAGAAATAAAATGAACTCTTAGCCTCCGGAAAACTATTGTTATTAAATGTTTTTCCTCGGAAGAAACCGAATCTCAGAGAGGTTAAGTATATTCCCCTGAAATCACAGCAAGAACATAGCAAGCAGGGTTATTTCTACATCAGCCTGTCCTGATGTGGATGAATGAGAAGCAACATACCTGCAAACTGACGTCATAAGAACCAGAGAGACTGAAGAAGAATGCGTGCTGAGTGGAAGGTCAATGTGTCCTTGCTCATACCCTCCAGGTCATATTGACTTCATATATTCCTAAGATCAGAATAATGTTCATGCCCTAATAAATACAAGTGCCTGGTATGAGACCCACGCTCTATCCCTTCTCCAGTCTCTGATTTCCTGTGTGACCTTTACCATCATGCTTCATCCTTTTCCCATCTGTAAAATAGGGATATAGGAATATCAATGATCTCTTCCATCTCTTAGTTTACTTTAAAAAGTTTTGATTCTACAGCATAATTCTACCTTTTTATCTTCTGGGATCACTACTGCCTGAACTGCTGCAGAGATAACCAATCTTTACTCAGAACAAATATTTTATCACATTACACAGTGAAGACAGTAGATAGTGATGTACTGTGAGTTTTGAAACTTGATCATAAAACAGCCGAGAAGAAGGGGATAGTTTGCAAATCTTGACAGGGTGGGTAGGTTGGCTCTAATGCCAGCAGGAACTTTCGAACTGTTGTGAATTCAAGGCAAAAGATTCATGATGCTGGTCAGGAGAGGGGTGGGAGAAACACTTCTATAATCCAAAATAAAACAAAATGGACTATAATTTGTGTCTAAAGTTTTTCCTTCCATTTTTCCTGTGAGCTATCTGCTCTGGCTCAATGCTGTTCTTTTCCCCAAGAGAGAATGCAGCTGTACCTCTATGTCTACGGGGAAGATATCCATCACCCAGAACGTATCACAAACTATTAATAATGTATCACTGCAAATCTACCTCGTCTCAATAAACACCCTGTCTCCGAGCATAGATAAAAGGTCCAGCAGGCAGATGCTGGAATTTATTATCCCCACCTTTCCCACTTCACATTTCTCTAAGGATGGTGACCAGTGACTGAGTTGTCCTGTGGGAAGTGTAGACAGAGGAAGCTAACATTTACAAAGTAACTTCTGTGTTCCAGAAGCTTGCATGCAATTATATCAACAGCCTTGAGAAGGCAGTTTTATTAACCATTTTGCAGATGAGGAAACTGAGGCTTAGATACAGGAGAACATTGTGCAGGAACAGTCAGCTTGCCAGTATCAGCAACAAGATGAACCCTCTCCAGGAAGACTTGTTGCGAAGCTCTTTGTCTCTCCTCTGCTAATGAAGTGGTTAGGGAGCTTTGCATTTTTACTTTCCCTACTCTACCTACCAGAGCTGTGTTGTATTCAGCAGGTGCTCAGGCAAACTTAGCCAAATTGAATTTTTGAAAAGTGAACATGGAAAAAGGCCTGGAGGACTGCTGCCTGAAAACAGATCCCTCCCCATGTCCAGGGAAACGAACTTCTAGCACAGCAGACTCCCTAAGATGTGGTTGATTCCCAGCACTGTCTTACTTACTTTCCTCATTCTTTGGTTTGTTGAGAGTGTCTTTGATTGAGGTGATAAAAATCATCCTTTCCCAACCTTTGATCACAGAACATAGCAGGTATGCTCATATTTACCTGTTTGAATCTGTTTATGTTTCCACTGCTGGGTTGAATAGGGGCTGCTATGTCTGTGCTCTTCACCTCATATTTTAGCGCTTCAAGCAAGTGATGGAAAAACAACCAAATAGAGTAACACTTTTAGCCCCTAGTGCCCCCTCCCTTCCCACCTACCACATTATTAGCTCCTTTTCATGAGAGAACAGTGGAGTTACTTGTCATTCACAGGGTCAAGTTTCCCTAGCGGACAAGGCCATACCGTGCTGATGGTAATGAGCATTTATCTAAAATTGCACCCCCAGAATGTGGGGCCATCCAAGTCCACTTCATCCAAATAGCTGATAGGGGGAGAGGACCCAGCACCTGCCCCACTGGGTTGCCCTGTTGTATATTTGCAGAGGACAGAATGAGTACACAGCTATAACTTGAATACCTTTTCCCATGCAGTTCCAAATGGGAAGCCATTCTAGAGTACTATGTGAGTTAAGAACAAAATTGATAGCATGTTTTCTCCATAATTACCACTATGGTGTGTCTTGTTTATGCCTATGGGATGTCCTGTTTCCCAGGTCCACAAATACAGAATAGAAGGGGTGATCTGGGCACCAAAAATAACCCCACTCAAATTTTGAGCTACTCTCCCGTGGAGTCACGGAAATTATTGTTATTGGTACCAGAGCTATGCTGATGACTCATATGTAATAGGCTGATAATTTTTACTCTCTATTAGGTCACATTTTAATTCCCATTACATAGATAAGGAAACAGAGGCTGGGGAAGAATTCAGATAATTTAGCCGAGTTACAGAGCTGATGAAGGGCAAAGCTGGGATTTGACAATGGCCTAGAACAAAGGCATTTCTCAGAATTATACTTCAGCTGTGGCTACTTAGGAGAAAGGAGCATGTGTCCTTAGTCCTCAAGAAAATAAAAACTGAAACTTGGAATCCCTGGGTATGGAGGTGCCCTTGAAGGAAATTGCACATCCATTTCCCTTTGAAGCGGCTTCCAGAGACAGCTGGAGTGTCATGCAAGGGAGTCTCGTAAAAATAGGCATCGCTCACCTGGCTCCATTTCCTCAGCCGCAGGAGGGTGAGAAACCCAAGTGGTCATAAGAAAACTGCACAATTTCACTGACAAATTAAAGGGTTGGAAGGCAGCAGGAGAACTGGTCAGCTGCAGCTTCAGAGAAGCCACACTGAACGTTTTGAAATCTCTGCTTCAATTATGGAGGCAGAAGCTGAGTCTGGGAAGTGGTCCCTGATGGGTATGCGCCCTGCATCCAATCTGCCCCCTGGCACTCAGCAGGGCTTGAGACCTTTTCAAGAGGGGCTAGGTACTCTCGGTGGCAGGAGAGGGAGGGGTGGAAAAGTGCAAGAGAATAAAAGGAGGAGGTTGGGGGAGAGAGGAGAGTAATATCTGCCAGAGGAAGTCCTGCTCTGTTCATTACATTGTAGAGGACAACAACAGAACTTCGGAGATTGCTTCTTGCAAAATGAAGACCAGAATTAGCGACTAGTCTAAGCAATCAAGGACAGCACTGACTAAGTAGATGAAGGGATAGGAAATCATTGATGAAGCACCTATTTTGTACATTATGATCACAGTCCACATCCATTGATTCATGTTTTATAGGGGAAAAAAGGCAAAACAAAGTTCACAAAATTTAAGCAAGATCTTTCACAATTCATAAATGACAGAACAAATGCCATCTTTTCCTAAGCCTTATGAACCCTTTAGGAGCTACCACGTTGAATTTTCCTCCAGGCAGTACTCCTTATTGCCTCAAGTCTGGGTGAACTGCCCCACCAGTCTCTGAGCTTCCACCCACTCCTCACACCTGCTGCTTGTATTCTATGTGTTCATTTAGTCCCTCTCTGGGCTAGACCCGAAGCCCCCTACACTGGTCAGCATGGCAGTGTTGTTTGCTGTTTAACTTGCAGTCCCCTGCACAATTCACACTCGGTATGAACATGAGGTTTGAATAGTCCCTCTTCAGTCTTCCTGCCTTCTCTTCAGGAAGACTGTGGAGGTACCTCAGCCTGCCTTTCTCACACAGAGTTAAAACTCTGGGGTTTTGTCTCCATCCTCTCCCTTTTCATCACCCCTTCCCTACTGTTTCATATAAAACTCTTCAGTCTGCTTCCAGTCAAGAGGAAAGTTACCCAATATATGACATCACTACAAGGCAAAAGTAAAAGACTAGAGTATCATTCATTTCCATCCTAGCAATGTCTGCAGTTTTGATAACAGAAATAATTGTCATCTATTGAGATGCAAATGATAATAATAGCATTGGTGGTAATAATAGCTGATTTTCACCAAGAATTTATGAAGCCCCCTTCCCTTTATAAGTGTTTCCTCTTTTAATTCTCATGACAGTCACGAAGCAGCATCATCCCAGTTTTATAAATGAGGAAACTAAGTTTCTAGAATGCTAAGTCTTTAACCAAGAACACACAACAGTAATTTGATCATGGTTTGTTCTAATTTTGCAGTCAAAGAAGCTTCTCTTACATCAGCTCTTTCCAAAAGATAGTAAATATGAGGGACAATGGAAATGACAACATATTTAACATTAGGTATCAACCACTATTATATACTCTGCATATGTCATTTAATGAGTTAATGCACCTGGAAAAAAGTTAGTACCCTTTAATGGATTGATATAAAGAAACTTTGGGAGCTAAAGTGACTTAGGGAGGTTAAGGCAAGGAGCTAATGACCTCTTGAATTACATTCCAGGATTAATAGACAATGTTCCAAATATGTATGAGGGCAAATGGCAAAGTAGCAAGGAAAGTATACAGGAATTTAAGCACCATTTTATCCTGGAGTGGAGGCAGGAGTGGCTCATCTTTGGCTAAGTGTTGTCTCAAGGGAGTCCATGGTATGGGGACTCAGCCATGTGCATCCCCCTCCCCAAAGGCGTCCCTGCTCCCTCCCTATGACTGTCAGCCAAAGTCTCAGCACAAATTCTCTGAATCAGGGTGGAATGGCAATTATTTACAACTGGGCTCAGGTCTGCATACTCCACTGCATTCTTTTTTATCCCACTTTAAGTCTTTCCCTTGGGACAGCTTAAACAGCTCTATTTTTTTAATGACAAACTAGCCATCGATAGCACTGGAAGTGAAATCAAGCTTTTTGTTTAGCAACCAGTCTGTTTATTTATTTTTCAAGATCATGAGTTTATATGTATACTGCTCTTAATGGGCAGTGCATAAAAATGCCTCTTTTTATTTTCTTTTCATTTGCATTGTTGCTGATGATGGCTATTATCAAGCCATTAGAAGCAGGAAAGTACTGCTGTTTTGCCTTCTAAGATGGGCTGCATGTGTCTATGTGTGTTCTCTATAGACTGGCCAATACATTAAACTATTTTACTTCTTCCTCTGATACAGATGGCTTTATATCAGTCATGGCAGTTTTCTCAGTGATGCATGGAATTCAAATATATGTATCTATTAGTATGTATGTAACTATGTGTATATATACACATACATATACATTCATATATACATAAATGCACACATATATGTATATAGACAAACACAAGCCCAACATACTCTCACATGTGTGCATACACTTACACTGCTATTTTAATCAAAATAAAGTCTTGTGAAATGAGTTCTATTCCACATCAAAATCTGAGGCATTGTTATGTAAATCAATGACACTAAGGTCTTATGTAAAACAAAGGACTTGATAGCTCAAGTCCATACATAGCCCATTTAAACTTCCACTCAACTAAAATCATTGTTAGATTATATATCTGAGAGGCACAGTCATGGGTAAAAACTGAAGATAGTCATTCTTTGTCCAGATGTTTCCAAATGTTGACTTAACGAGTAAACACAAAGCAGTCAAGATTCCAACAATTCTTTAGGGTGGTCTGCAGAAATTATGGACTATTAGATTCTTTCCTGGGAACGTGAGAATTGGGAGCTCAATTAGTTTCTTTAGCATTTTAGGTGATAGGGACAAAAGTGTCGTTAACCAGAATTGTTGAGTATCATCATTTTCCGGGTCTTTAATAAATGTTATTTGACATTGACCTCCATAGGAAAGTCATGCTTTAAAAGTTCACATGGATTCTAAGAATTATTATCTTCATTTTATTGTTGATCAAGTTGGAACAAAGAATGACTGTTGACAACTAAGAAAGGTCAGATTGACAAGAACACCGAACTGGGCCAAAACCGGGTATTCAGTATAAAAATGTTATAGCTGTGATTGATATCAAGGCCTGGAGTGACAGAATATATTAGAGCAGTGTTCTCATCTGGGGTGATTATGCCTCCCCATGGTACATTTGAAAATTTCTGGAAACACTAGAAAATTTCTGGGTGCTATTGGCAAACAGTGAATAGACATCAGAGATGTTGCAAAATACCCTATAATGGATATTGTGACAACAAAATATACAGATTGGCATCTGGTCTAAAACATCAATGCACTCCTGCATTGTCCATCTCAGCCTCCTGGTGGATCTGCACTTTGGGATATCAGCATTCAAACAAAGTCTGGGAAACTAGCAGTATAACACAGTTAGCATGTGTTTTGCAAAGAATCCTAAGGCACAGGGACCAAAGCTAACTTTTAACCTGTGGGTCTTTGGGGGAGCGCACTGCCCTCTTGATGAGTCAGTTTTCTCATCTGCAAACTTAGGCAATACTAGCAGAAATCCCATGGGGTTCTTGTCAGGAGTAAATAAGATAATGCACATAAGAAGTTAGAGAGACACTGGAATGCAGAGTAATCACTTAGTTGTTATTTTTATTTTCACTGCTATGTTATTTACTTCATCTCCTATTTCCATTTTCTGGAAAGCACTCAGTTTTTAATACTCTCTTTTCTGTTTTAAGAAAGCTTTTATCTCAAGGTTAGGTAGACCTGCTTTCACTCAAGTTTGATTATAGTCTCCAGCAGAATGAGAATGAGAGAGCGAGGGCCAAGCTGCAGGAGGGAGCTGTGGGTTATTTTTAAAAGACATTCTCTTGTATGAACAATTTCACAAACTCTTTTGACATGGTATTCTCAGTTGTCTCAATGAAATATCCAGAGCTCCTTCAAAGTTCCACTTCTCTCCATATAGCAGAACAGCTTCTCAAAAGCTAGAGCTCATCCAGCACTTGGAGTGAAGCTTCATTTCATCTAGAGCTGTTATCACCCAACTTAAAGAGAGCATTAAGCAGACCAAGAGAGCTCACTGATTAAAAAAAAAAAAAAAAGTCTGGTGACTTAAAATCACTGTCATCAAGTGTGAAAATGAACGTGAGGAAAGGGTGAGGCTGGAGGGAGAGAGACAAAAACAAACTTAAGATCAGTATTATGGAACTCAGAAGGTTCAAGACCACACTGCAAATATATGGAATTCAACATTCAAACTCTAGCGGTTCTTTGCTCTCAAGCCTCTGCCAATTCTTCTTCAGACTAAACGGAATCCCCTGATTAGAGAAGTTATAAACAGAGTCTTGAATCCCGGTACTTATAAGAAAGGCAGAGAGAGGCAATCTTGTTATTGATAAAACACTGTAAAGAATGAAATGGAATGTGTTGTTTACTGCCTAGTACAGAACACAGAAATAAGAAATATCCATCAAACTCTCCCACACAGAAAATAAACTTTCTGTTGAAAGACAAGAGAGAATTCTTGCCCTGGACAGGAAGTTCCTCTGCTAGTTCTCTGTATGTGGTGCCTACATGGCAACACCCCTGGGCAGGTGTGGCTCATCACTTTTTTTTTTTAAATATTTATTTTGTTTGCTTTTTTTTTTTTTTTAAGATTTATTTATTTATATAGGCACTGGGTACAGTCAGAAGTGCGGGAGGGTGAGAGAATTCAGCAGAGCCAGAGCGGGGAGCAGAGCAGGCAGAAGGACCGAAGTACATTGCTGAGGGGAGCAGCGGGTGGCAGGAGAGGTCTGCACGCCATGTGGGACCCTCCTCCAGTGGCCGGGGAGCAGCCGGGGATCGAACCGGCACTGCAGACGCCGCGGGCAGCTTCGCAACCCAGCGCTCAACCGCTGCGCCACCAGGGAGGACCTCATCACCTTTTTTGCCAACTGGGTGATGTCATCTCATCCTACAGGATGAAGGAATGGCTGGGCAATTCTTTGGGCAAACTGTTATTCTAACCAATGGGCATCAGTCCCTGCAAGGAAGAACCCAGTAATTATAGAACTCTAAAGCACATCTGAATGTTAGCAGTGACATCTACATAGGTGATGTTCTTCTTTTCCATCATCATCATCATCATCACAATCACCATCACTACCACCACCATCACCAGCAAATAGTTTCACTCATCATCTCATCACACCACTATTACCATCATCACCATATCATTATCACCACCTCACCATCATCATCACCAGTTCCATGATCATCTTCATAACCACCACATTATTATCATCACCATATCCACCACCACCACCATCATCATCACCATCACCATGATCATAACAATCAGTACCATGTCATTACCACTATGCAAAAGGAACTGGATTTATATTTCATTTTCCATTCATGGCAGATCTTATTAATTTTCCTTTCTTCATAGTTGAGGAAACTCAGGCTCAAATAGGCGAAGTAGTTTATCAAAGGATCATACTTGTCAGGATATTCCCTAATATATAGTCACTGTTGACATTGTGTTCACTCTCCTAGGTTCTGTCCTTCACTAAGTCACCCCAAATCCCCACTACTAGGGATCTATGCATTTGACATGACAGCAGATTTTAAGTTGCATTATGCCTGTTGGTATATTAGCTAATCACACATCTAGTCATGACACGAGAGCGTTATTTTTCCCTAACACATTCTCAGCACTTCAAGTGTTAAATAGTTACAATGTTAGTAATCTTGGGGTAACTTTTAAAAGATTATCAAGCTTTTCCTGGATCTGAATCAAAGCACTTATATTATACACTTATCTGTCTAATATGGTAGTTGTTGAAACCCCCAGCTTGTAAAACACAAGGTGACAAAAAACAAGGTGCTTAACTCCAAGGTTCACCAAGTTAGATGCTTTCTGTAAAGAATGCTTTGCAGTAGAGAGAGAGAGAATTTTTGATCAAGCCTTGGGATCAGAGTCAGGCCACCTGGTCGACCTCACTATCACCTGTCCACCCCTTGCAAGGTTAGAATTTACCAGGGGTATTTAACTCCCTTGTTTTCCTGGCAGTGAGCTCAACAACAAAAAATGTCTACTCTTTTTCCCTGATTCCCTATTCTAGCAGACTATAGTACAGTGGGTGTTTTGTACAAAATTTTGGATGAAAGAATGAATTGTTCTTTGTTGATCAATTTTTCCAACTGTAAAATGCAAGGAGGCCTGCTAGGTGAGCCCCAGGGAACACTCATTCTCATATGATAGAAGGGTATGGGAATCTACTGCTATTAAGTCTGATTCAGAGTCGTTAAGGCTGAGGTGGTTTTGCCTCTTTGCAGTTTTAGGTAAAATAGAAACAACTTATTTTAGCTGTCAGACCATTAATTTGGCATCGTCTTTGTAAGCGTGATCTACAACTACCGTTAGGAAGGAACCCAGAGGGTGCACCAGTCTCCTTCTCCAGGTGTTTCTATTCTGACGCCACAGATCGTGGTTAACCCACTAATCACCACCCTATTCCTCCATCTCCACTGGAGGAGAGAGAGGCGGGAGGAGCTGGGGGCACAAGGTTCCTTGGGCATCAGGAAGAAGAGGAGGAGGATGGAGAAGAAGAGGAAGGGGAGGTAGAGACAGAAAACAAGAGAAAGAGCAGGATGAAAGATAGGGGAGGTAAGACTTCACAGACACCAGCTCTGGGGGTGGGCAGGCTAGATACAGCAGGGAGAGACTGCCTTTGGAGACACCCTAGCCCTCTACCTGAGGCAAAAACAAGGTGGAGAATTAGGTCTCCATCAGTCTCTGGACAATAGCTGAGTCAGCTGGCCACTCAGGCTACTCTCAGATGTGGTCCCCTCAAAATCAAGTCATCACCTACATGGAGAAAGGGCTTGGCCACACACAGGAAAATGCGAGATTAGTTGGATAAAGGAAATTTGTAGTACCCTAAGGTCTAAGGGTCTTCAATAAACAAAGAGGGCAACATTCTGTGAAGAGAATTTCTTTAATGTTTTATGACTGAAACCAGAGGACTGAACTTTTTCTTTTTTTACATAGAGATACCAAGACAGATGGCTCCAGAGATTTATAGAATATCAGGCATGCTTTTATCATCTCTTCTCTGACTGCTTCAGTACTTCATGACTGACCTGCCAACATCCGTTGTTATCTCCTTCCAATGCATTCTCTTCACATTAAGGAAAGGGACCTTAGAAATTACAGACTGCCTGTATTACTCTCCAGCTGAAACATTTCAGTCCCTTTATTGTGTTTTGAGAGTAAATAACAGAAAATCAATCATGTCAACAGGCTCAGCATGGCCTGGCCACCCTCCACCCCCATGTACGCAGCATACCATGCAACTCTTCCTCCTGATCCCTAGATTCCAGTAATATCTGCCTCCCTTAAGTTTCTAAGACATTCCATGGACACTCATCCCCTCATCTACCTACTCTTGACATAAACCTCATCTACCCTTTATTTTTTTTTAAAGATTTATTTATTTATGCATTCAAGAACTGGGGTACAGGCCAGTGGTGTGGGGGGTGAGAGGATTCACCAGAGACAGAGTGGGGAGCAGAACAGGCACATCAACTTAAATGCACTGCTGAGGGGAGCAGCAGGCGAGACAGGAGAGGTCTGCTGCACCATGTGAGTAGCTCCCTGGCCGGGGATCGAACTCATGCAGCAGTAGCTGCGCACAGCTTCATAGGTTGTGTCTTAACCCCTTGTGCCACCAGGGAGACCCCTCATCTACCCTTTAGATCTCAAATTGTTAGGGGGAAAAGGATATCCTAAAGCTAATTCCATACAGGCTTTGTGGACTCCACCCCCACTCCAGACCAAAGCCAAGAGACATTGGGAGAGACAAATCCCATCACTACCAAAGGGAAGGTTGCTGGAACCTGAGGGTGGGGTTAAGCAGCCAGGTTTGGTATAAAACCAGACACGTGGGCTTTGGGGAATTCCCTTTTTGGCTCTCCACCAGCTCGTAGTGCTTGGCCAGCTCTGAGAGTGCCTTTGGGTTTCCAGGTCGGCAGATCGGGTAGGACGCATGAAAGACTTTATTTCCCTATTTTCTCCCTGAGTTGTACATTTCCTCAATTCCCTTTCCCTTGTAAATAAACCTTTTATTAATCTTTTGTGTATGTGCCTGTAGTGGAGTATTAATAAGTCCCTTTTAAGCGCGTGGGTGAGGACCCACAGCCAGGCAACCTGTTTTATATCGGGGCTGCTCCGTAACAAAATCAGCCTTCATTTGCAGAAAGGCTTGCTCTGAAGAACCAGCCAAAGTCAAGGCTTTCCATCATATTGTTATAGGGCAGCCCCAATACAAAACGGGGTGCCTGACTGTGGGTCCTCACCCGCGCGCTTAAAAGGACTTATCAATGCTCTACTGCAGGCACATGTGAAAGGTTAATAAAAGGTTTATTTACAAGGGAAGGGCAAATGAGGAAATGCACAGCTCAGGGAGAAAAGTGGGAGACAAAGTTTTAAATGTGTCCTACCCAATCTGCCGATCTGGACTCCCAAATGGCACTCTGAGAGCTGGCCGCAAGCCAGGAGCCGTGAAGCCAGGAGGCGAGCGACAGCGAGCAAGAGAGTCCAAGGCCCACGTGTTTGGTTTTGCTTAACTCCACCCTCAGGTCCCAGCCACCTTCCCTTTGGTGGTGATGGGATTTGTCTTTCCCAATGTCCTGATGGCTTTGGTCTGGAGTGGGGGTGGAGTCCACAAAGCCTGTATGGGATTAGCGCAGGACATCCTTTCCCCCTAACAATTTATTCATAAAGCACCCTGAGTTTTTCCTTCATGTCACTGAAGCTTATAATAGGAAGTGTGCATGGCCTGCAGCAGACACTTGTTGAGTGAAAGCTGTGGAATGGTGAAATGTTATCTCACAAGAAAAGAAGTGGGGATGAAGCTCACCAGTAAGACTAGTTGGAGAATGACCATGCAAAAGGTTCAAATTAGTTGTCTAAAATTTTTTATCTGGATTTTTACATTTGTGCATGTGCATGCATGTACACACACACCATGAACACCTTTATAATTCTGTCTTGGTTGTCTATTCACAGCCATCAGGAAGATGTTATTAACTCCCAATTTGAATACACATAAAAGGGCCTTATATTTGAAGTCTGGAGACAAAGATTTTAGATTCTGTCTCCAAAGGGATTAGTTCTATGCCCCCTCTTTGTTATTTTTTCCATCTATCTGAGTCTCCTATGACTCGCTGATGAATGGTGATGTATTAATCACTCAATGACTTTCTGCAGTCCTACTGTGCACAAAGCTAGATATTTAATGAAAGTAGATGGCAAGAGCTCCAACTTAGCACTCAGGAAACTCTCAGCGTAATGGGAAACGGGCTTATAAATAAATCTTTATAGGAACATTGGGAGTGCCATTTTCAAGATTTGGACAAAGGGTTTTAGGAGCCAGAGAAGTAAATGACTTCAGGGTGCTGTTTGGAGGTGTCAGGGATGGCTCTCCTGAGGAGTGTACTTTGAGAATTAAGTTAAAAGATGGACTCACCCACCACATAAAGAACAGTAATGGGCACCCGCCCTGTGGCCAGAAAGTACTTAGTGGAAATCCTACTCCACCTTGGGATTTTTATTTAACCCTTAGAAGATCATTTTCCTAATGCACAAAATGGGAGTAAGAGCCACTCCTTTGCCACTTAGAGATACTACACACTAAGTGCTTCTGATCCCAAGACCTGGCTCACAGGAGGTGCTAATGAATGGCAGCTGGATCTATCATTCTTCCCAGGCTCCATCCCACATCCCAGAGGGTGGCAGCCCAGGGCACATGCTGTGAATGGCTTCCTGATATTTCTGCAGGGTGTGGTTTGCATAACTAAGCGGAGAGACAAGGTAAGACAGCTGAGTGTTGTCTTTGATGTGATTTTCCCAAGGCAATCCTCCCAGGTTCCTTCAATATCAGTTTCCTTGCAGTATCAGGAAATTACAGAAAGCCAAGAGGGCTTTGCAGGGGAAAGCAGCCTCTGACAGTGATGGTGAACTGGGAGAGATTAGATGCGTGCAGATTCCTGCTGGGTCTCACACCAGGGCCTAAGAAAGGCAGCATGGCAGGCCTCGTTTATTACCTTCAATAGCTTGAATGGCCTGCCTTGATCCTTTGGGAAAACGGAGGAGAGCTGAATGACATGAAAGTATGAAATGTTTTCAGGCAGAAAGAGAGGAGAGAATCAAGCAGAGATGACAAGTGTGAATATCAAGGGTCTAAGTAAATTTGTAAATTTCTAGGCTCAGAGTTCTCAGTGATCTCACAAGGTATATGCCTTTGGGTTCTAGATGCTTTTATATTAAGAACGAGTCCTTAATTGTCAACTTTTATTCATCATTCAAAATTTATCCCAGACATTTCCCTCTCAGACACTTTTTTCTGATTCCTCAGTGTAGACTGGGCCCGTACCCCATTAATCCACCAATTTTCTGTGTCCCAAGCAGACATCAACTGAATGAGGTGGACTTGTAAGGACCCTTCTCATGGCTCCTCTGAGCCTGTCCCCTAGTGCAACCTCTTCCCTGCCACTGGGTGAAAATGGCAAGTACTCACAGTTTTCTAGTTCTTAGCTCACTAAACAATTTTCGGGGCAATTCAACTCCAGAATAAATGCAAGAATAACAATCTCACTTTAGCAAGTATCACGTCCAGTCCTGTGTAAACATTAACTTTAAAATTGTCCTTTAGGGCCTCCCTGGTGGTGCAAAGGGTTAAGCACAGCATATGAAGCTATCTGCAGCCTCTGAATTTGATCCCCAGCCAGGGAGCTACCCACATGGTGTGGCAGACCTTTCCTGTCTCACCCGCTGCTCTCCTCAGCAGTGTATTTTAGTCAGTCTTCCTGTTCTGTTCCCCATTCTGTCTCTGATGAATCCTCTCACCCACCCTCCCCACCCCCGCACCTCTGGCCTGTACCACAGTTCTTGTATGCATACATAAATAAATCTTTAAAAATAAATAGTCTTTTAAAGCTGTGATACCTCCCTGCCCCACACTGGGTCCCACTGCATACCTGAATCTGCAGTTTTTGGAGGAGTCAGTTTCTCCTTTCTCTTCCTGGTGCCTGAGCGCCTTCTCCAATGTCTGCCCACTCAGGTTCCTGAACGCCACGAGGTGGGATGATGGAAAGCGGCGGGAGGCTGCTGGCCATCCAACTGGCAGTCTTGTAGAGTTGTGTTGTGAGTGGCTATCTAGTGTTTCTCCAGAAACACATTTAGGGTTCTTCAAAGACCCCCAGGCTACCTCTTCCTGAGCCCCCACCCACACACTCACCATGTCCCCTGCTGGGGGATGCATCTCTGTTGTGGCTGGACATTGACTTTGTCCTCTTGCCTCCAGGTTCCCAGATTCTCTGCTGAGACATCTTCAACCCTCCAGGAAACCCTGTTTGAAAGCAACCTAAGGAGATACCATTCCAGATCTCCCTTCTTCTTGTATATGAAGAGCAGTAGGGCAGCTTTTCTAGCTCATGGTAAACACTCACACGGCATGTGTTGAACTCAGCAAGGTCAACTCTGGGTGCACAGGCCACTCAACACCTCTGCTCACCTTTGCTCCACTATGGAAGCTGCTAGCAAGCTTTGCTCATTGTTATTATTGTTCTGTTTCTGGTGTGTTCAAGGCAAGTGGCAGACACCAGCCTGCTACACCCACACAATGATAAGAGACAGTATGTTAAATTTTGAGAGTCAACCTGCCCAGGCCCCTGGTGGAGGTAGGGAGATTCCCAGTTCTCTAACAGTTCTCTCAGTAAGCTACTTTCATTTTCAGTGTGACTGAATCATTTAATAACTATCACCTCAATTTCCCAACTCCCGATGCCTCTCCTCTTGAGACCTCAGTCAAAGATCCTACTTTGATATTCCATTTCTAGCATGATCATTGAGTAGTAAGAATTGCCCCACACCAATGGGACCTATTATAAGAATCACAACCTGTTTGTACTTGATAAACTGGAAATGTCTCAAACTGGAGAATATAAGATCTAATCTAATTTATTTAGAGAGTAGTAATATTGAAAGAAAAACAATAGAAGAGTGGGGGAGTGTTGAAATGAATAGAACTTTGCAAAGAGATTTGAGCAATACTCCTAGAAATTTATTAAAAATACATTATAAAGCATTTTAATTATTCTTTAATTGGCCAAGGCAATAGTGGTGGACTGCATGCCACTGCCATGCAATCAAAGTGAAACAGATACTCAGTTGGTGGGGAGACACACACTTTAATCCTCTTAATAAGCGTGCCATCGGCAACAAAGTGACATGAATTCAAAAGCATCTCAGTAACAATGTATGGAAGGGATTGTAAATGGAAAATAAATGTCAGTTAAGTATCTGAAGTGGGAAAATATCATTGATACTGCCTCTATTTAGTTTTCTATTTTAAACACAAGCTTTCACACATGACACACTGCTAATTATTCCATTAGCATATTCCTCAAGCATGAACCATGAGGAGTGTCAGAGACATGGCATTCATTCGTGGGAACACAATTTCCATCTTCTCTGTTTTTCTAACTGAACTGGGCACTGTTATCTCTCTAGTCCCAGCTTGGAAAAAGTAATGCTTAATAATAAAGTTGTTAAAGAAATGAATAGATTAAAGAATGGGTGGGTGAGTGGGTCTCTATTCTGGACAAAGAGTGATGGATACATAAAAAACCTGAACTTAAGAAGTTCAAGTATGAAGATAAAGAGAAGGAAATGTTTTAAGGTAGACAATGTTTTAAGGTAGGCAATGTAAGGAACTTGCAAGCATGCAAAGCCTTTGCTTTCTGTCAAGTAAGTTCTCTGGTTTCAAGTCTGGCCCTCAATCTGGAGCCTCTGGGTAGAAGCACAGGTTTCTGTGCTTTGCTTCTGGAGAATTAAATGATCCTTCCTAGCATGGATATGTTGAAGGGAGGATAAGAGAATGGTTCACTCTCTAGCTATCGGCACACTGAGAGGGAGAAGTATAGACAATAGTGTAAGCACCTTAAATACCAGGCAGATGAAAATTCACTATCCATTCATTCAGTAACAAACATTACTTGAGCATCTATTATAAACCAACTCAGTTCTAAATTCTAAGGACACAGCATGGAAAAAAGTAGACACAGTCTTCGCATTTAGGGGACTTTTGATCTAGTGGGAGAGAGAGGCACAAAATAAATATAAAAATAAACATAAAATTACAACTGAGATAAATACTTAAATTTGTAGAGAATTAAGAAAACATCTAATTGGGTGACTCTGAATCAGCCAAAGAAGACAGTTGTTGGAGGCAGGTAGACTTTCTGGCCTGAATGTCTGAACTATTTCTTGCACAATTTAGTAAAATTGACATGGTCTATTGCATAGTGTCCATTGTCTTTCTTTCTGTTACCCTTTGTATCCTCCCATCCCTTTTACTTATCTGCCTTCTGATGTGAGTAAATAAGCATTTTTTGATTTGTGCCAAACATTGTGATAGTCGGCCTCACTTCAGTAGCTCTAACTCTATCTCCTGTGCCCACTTCCTTATTTATTTCACTTCTTTATAAAGTCATTTTATTGTGTAAGCCACTTAAAGGAATTTCCAATAGAATTTTGCAAAACAGAAAGGAAACCCACAGCCTCCTCTCTTTTTTTTTTTAAGATTTATTTTTATTTTTATACAAGAACTGGCATACGGGGCCAGAGGCGTGGGATGGTGAGAGGATTCACCAGAGACAGAGCTGGGAGCAGAACACGTAAATGGACCAAAATACACGGCAGAGGGGTACAGCTGGCACTAAAGGAGAGGTCTGCCACGTCATGTGGGATTCTCCCTGGCTGGCCGGGAATTGAACTGGCGCTACAGAGGCTGCGGACAGCTTCACAGCGCTGTGCTCAACCCGCTGCGCCACCAGGGAGGGCCCTCCTCTCTAATGTGTCCATTTTTATACTTTCCTCTTTGCTTTCCACCTTAATAGATGTGAAATACAGTTGCATAAACAATTGGAATATAATCTCAATGTCCTTGGTATTTTGAGTTCTGTATTAAAAGTTTCTGTGTAGTTTGCCCAATTAGCATGAACCTTTGTCTACATGACTTTTGGATTTTTCTAAAACTCATATTTTGGTAGAGGAGAAAATTCCAAAATCTCAGTGTACACCCTTGGGATGCTGAGATAGCAAGTGACCTGGGACATAGCTCTGGAATGTCTAGACTGACTGGGGCTTGTCTGAATCATTGAGGTGTGTGGAGGGTCTCAGAGGAGGGAGCTCTGAGGGAGGTTTCAATTCTACAGGAAGGACATTGATAGAGACAAGGAGGCCACAGACTGAGTCAGTTATTTCCACTCCACATTGACCTGGAGTCTCCCCTGTTTATGCCCTGTTCTCTCAACAGGGGCACTTGTCTTTTATATAGAAAGTGGGAGAGGAACAGAAGAGTTAAAAAGAAACTTCTCCAAAGAGGAAATGCAAATGGCCAACAGCCATATGAAAAAATGTTCAACATCACTTGTAATCAGGGAAATGCAAATCAAAACTACAACTAGAGGGCCTCCCCAGTGGCACAGCGGTTGAGCGTTGGGTTGCGAAGCTGCCCGCAGCCTCTGCAGCACGGGTTCGATCCCTGGCTGCTCCCCAGCCACCGGAGGACGGTCCCACATGGTGCACAGACCTCTCCTGCCGCCCGCTGCTCCCCTCAGCAGTGTACTTAGGTCCTTCTGCCTGCTCTGCTCCCTGCTCTGGCTCTGGTGAATTCTCTCACCCTCCCACGCTTCTGACTGTACCCAGTGCTTGTATAAATAATAAATAAATAAATATTTAAAAAAAAACTACAAGATACCATCTTACACCAATGAGAATGGCAAATATTAAAAAAATAGCAACAACAAATGTTGACGAGAATGTGGAGAAAAAGGAACTCTCCTGTATTGCTGGTGGGAGTACAAACTGGTCCAACCACTATGGAAAGCTGTGTGGGGATTCCTCAGCTTGCTAAAAATGGAGCTTCCATATGATCCAGCAATTCCACTCCTAGGTATTTACCCAAAGGACACAGAAACATCAATTCCAAAGAACACCTGCACCCCTATGTTTATAGCAGCATGATTTACAATAGCTAAGCTTTGGAAACAACCCAAATACCCCAAAATAGATGACTGGATCAAGAAGATGTGGTATATATACACAATGGAATATTACTCAGCAATCAAAAAAGATAAACTCATGCAATTTGCAGCAACATGGATGGCGCTGGAAGGGATCATGCTCAGCGATACAAGTCAGAAAGAAAAAGAAAAATACCGGATGGTCTCACTCACAGTTGGAATCTAGAAAACCTAAATAAGGGACCAGGAAAAAACCTAATTATAATAAAGTAAAAATCAAAATCAATAAGCAACTATAAACCAGAGACACACTACAGGGGGGAGGAGGGAATTGTTTGGGGGGTGGGAATTGTATGGGGACTATAACCAAGATGAAAATGCATACATTGTGCAAAAATGAAAAATGATGTAAAAAATGCATAAAATAAAAAAAAAAACAAGAAAGTGGGAGGGGAGACCATGCCAAAGAGTAACAGAGACAGAGACAGGCAACAAGGAGAAACAGAAAAGAATAGCAGTAAGATATTGCTGGAAAATGGGAGTGAAAACCAGCTTTAGGGGTGGGGACCCAAAGAGAATATAAATAATGGGACCCCCAGGGCTGCCCTCATTTTGGGGTTTAATTTATTTTTTTTTCAGTTTCTTTTCCAATTGAATATTGCTTTATTCATTGCCAAGGAATCCCATATTTAGTTTTCTGAATTTAATAATACAACTACTATATCTTTTTATCAGCATATAATACAAAAATTGGAAATTAGAGTCTAAATTAAACTTAACCTTTGAAAAATAACGATTTCCTCCTTCCAAAGTAATGCATTATTACTAGGAAAAACATGAAAAACTAAAATAAAACAGTAGAAAAATGAATTACATATACACTGCGCACACTCATATACACATAAAATTTGCAAATATGCAATATTTATAATTGTGTTATGGGTGCTGACAATTTTACTTTTACATTTGTACTGCTGATATAGATTTTGTATAGAGATATGTCATTTGCAAACTTGGGAAATGTCATATATAAAGTTGATTTTTTTCTTTTTTTCCATCTAACATTATATTTAGAGCATTTTCCTGTGACATTAAATTTTCTTAGACTATAATATCTTTAATTGATGAATTCGGATGCATTAAAACATTTATTGAATTTTCCCATCATCAGGGATTTAAGTTATTACCAACAGTTTCCCACTGTATGCAACACCGCACTGAACGATCTTGTACATGTGCCTGCCTAAAATTAATGCTTTGGATAAGTTCCAAAGAGTTAGATCAGTCAATCAAAAAAATTTGGCTATTTCAAGGTTCTTGTAGTTGATGTTAGACTGTGTTTTGTAAAAATGTGTATTTCCATCAGAACATATGTGTATCATCACGTGGCACCTTTGTCCATTGTCTGTGTGAGTAAATCCATCAACAATTTGATTCTTTTTCAATATATATCCAAAAGGGCACGTTTCTTATAAAAAGGGTGAGAAGAATAAAGGACACTTGCATAGACAGAAGCATGAAGAAAGTGCTACCCTCAAAAGGGACAGGTTTGTTACAAGAGAGGCCTGCACAGTCACAGGCAGGCAGTCTTGGGAGGAGAGCTGCCACTGCTGCTTTGCAAGGGGAGAAGGCTGGCAAAGAGATACACCTGCATATGCACAGGTGGGCAGAAGAGCTGCTGCAACAACTTGACTCTTAAAGTAGCTTTTCTTGGGGCCTCCCTGGTGGTGCAGACCTCTCCTGTGTCGCCTGCTGTTCCCCTCAGCAGTGTATTTCAGTCAGTTTGCCTGTTCTGCTTCCTACTCTGTCTCTGGTGAATCCTCTCACCCTCTGCACCTATGGCCTGTACCCCAGTTCTTGTGTGCATAAATAAATCTTTTTTTATTTAAAGATTTATTTACTTTTATATAAGAACTGGGGTACAGGTCAGAGGCATGGGAGGGTGAGGGGATTCACCAGAGAAAGAGTGGGGAACAGAACAGGCAGATTGACTGAAATACACTGCTGAGCAGAGCAGCGGGTGAGACAGGAGAGGTCTGCTGTGCCATGCGGGTATCTCTGCGGCCGGCCAGGAATCGAACCCGTGCTGCAGAGCCTGCGCACAGCTTCACACCACTCTGTGCAACCCAGAGAGGCCCCTGCATAAATAAATCTTAGAAAAATAATAAAAGTTTAAAAAATAAAATATAAAGTACCATTTCTATCAATGGGGCAATGCCCATAATTCATATATTTTTACCAATTGTTCATTTTTTTGCCTTTTGTGAATTTTCTGTCAATACCCCAAGCTCATCTGTGAAATGGCCTCATCCACTTTTTTTCTACCTGTGTCATTTAGTCTTACTGCTTTCAAGGGATGATAACTAACTTACAGCAGAAGAAAAAGGTGCATTCAAAATACTAAAATCAAGCCAAACAAGTCATGCCTCACCTACGTCACAGTGACATTATAGTTTAATAAACACTTTCATCTGCAGCCTCCAATTTGGTCTTCACAAGATGTCTATGGGGGTTGAGTATTTACAACTCTCCTTAGATAGATGTGAAAACCGAGGCAACTAGAAGGGAGAACCGTCACTGCAGCCTGCACTGAAATCTCACCCTCTGTCATCCAACCCAGTTCATTCATCCAATAAGTATTTATGGAGGATCTGTTATAAGTCAGGTACTGTTCCTGGCACTGGGGATACAGCAGGAAACAAGAGAGACAATGTATTGCCTTAAATGCTGGAGTGCCTGGGGAGCAGGCAACAAGTAAGGATGTGCATTGTGTTAAGTAGGGGAGAACAATGAAGGAAAATAAAGGAGTGGGGGGCTAGAGAGTGAGGAGCTCAGAGTGGGGGATGCCAGCACAATTGCTTATTACATGCTCTTGTCTGTCCCTCCATTCTGTGCCACATCGCCAAGTGTTAGTATCATCTGTGCTACCAGGTTAGGGCTCTTGAAACACAGACAGGGAGGAAGCTAAGTGGTTGCAGATCCAGCCACTCCCTACCCTCCTGCAGTGTCCTGCAGTCAAAATGTATTCAGAAGTCAGAAGTGAAATTGTGCAAATCCGTCATCAACACTGTCTTCAAGGTTACCTCTAGTGGAGCCAAATGCACCCCAGCAGGCGGTGGAGCACAGGCCAGCTGTGCTGGATGTATGATGACCGGGACAGGAATTCTGGGGGAGTCATAAATGACAGCAGTTGCCTGTACAGGAAACCCAAAAGGGATGTGTGTGCAGAGGAAGAGACGAGGTGCCACAGGGGCCGGTGCCCTCTCTGAGGGTTCAATGTCATTTCTCTGACACACCAGTAACTTTCCTGCTCTTCTGT
Source organism: Talpa occidentalis (assembly GCF_014898055.3). Taxonomy (NCBI): domain Eukaryota; kingdom Metazoa; phylum Chordata; class Mammalia; order Eulipotyphla; family Talpidae; genus Talpa; species Talpa occidentalis. The sequence goes on from NW_023601754.1 coordinate 30,699,960, forward strand.
AAGAAAGAATAGTCCCTCTACTGGCGTTTTCCTTGACTCTGTAACTTTGATTGCAAACTCAGGAATCCCAGGGAATTTCTGCAAAACTGAAAAATCTCTGAGGAGCTCAAGTCAGTTCCTCAAAAATCCCAATTCCTAGCATGACAACGTCCCCTGGCATTGTCCTAAGGCACCAGGTGGTCACCTGTTTCTCGCTGAGCAGACCATCCAGGCAGCAGGGGTCTTCACCAAACCTTTCTAGGTCTAACCCACATGAAACTAGAGATTTGCTTTTAATAATAAAAAACCTACTTTTTAAAAAATACTCTGCTTAAATAGCACGTAACAGGTCTACCTTCTTAACATGTTTTACGTGGATAGTACAGTCTTTGCTATCAGCACAGTGTTGTATAGCAGTTCTCTGGAACATTTTCATCTTGCATGATTGAAGCATTCCACCCATAAAACAACTCCACATCCCCCCTTTCTCTCCAGACTCTGGTATGATCCCACTTACATATCTAAGTAAACTCATCAAAGGAGAAAGTAAATTAAATTAGGTTTTCAAATTTCTGCTGTTCATTTCCAAGTCTTCTGGGTGGGCTCTGGTTTTTTAAGAAGTGAGAAATGGAAGTGTTATTAAAAAAAAGTGAGAAGTGTTTATTAAAATGGGCCTCCCTGGTGGTGCAAGGGGTTAAGACACAACCTATGAAGCTATCCACAGCCACTGCAGCACGAGTTCGATCCCTGGCCAGAGTATACCCACATGGTACAGCAGACCTCTCCTGACTTGCCCACTGCTCCCCTCAGCAGTGTATTTCAGTCAATCTGCCTGTTTTGTTACCTGTTCTGTTTCTGGTGAATCCTGTTACCTGCCCCCCACCCCCAACCCTCTGGCCTGTATCCCAGTTATTGTATACATAAATAAATCAATCTTAAAAAAAAAAGCAAGAAACATTAATTGAGCACATACTACATGTCTGGCTTTGGGCAGGATGCTGCAGAAAGGTCTCTCAATGTGTGCACAACACACACAAACACAGAAAGATTATAAAGAGTCAGGGTCCTGGGCCTCCCTGGTGGCCTAGGAGTTAAGTCTCAGCACTATTACTGTTATGGCCGGAGTTTGATCTCCGGCTAGGGAAGTGACCCACATGGCACCGCAGACCTTTCCTGTCTTACCCACTGCTCCCTTCAGCAGGTTATTTCAGTAGATCTGCCTGTTCTGTTCCCCACTCTGTCGCTGGTGAATCCTCTCACCCGCTGCACCTGTGGCCTACACCCATTTCTTCTATGCAAAAATATAATAATAATAGGGCCTCCCCGGTGGCACAGCGGTTGAGCGCTGGGTAGCGAAGCTGCCCACAGCCTCTGCAGCGCCGGTTTGATCCCCGGCTGCCAGGTGAGGGTCCCACATGGCGCATAGACCTCTCCTGCCGCCTGCTGCTCCCCTCAGCAGTGTGTTTCGTCAGTCTGCCTGTTCTGCTCTCTGCTCTGTCTCTGGTGAATTTTCTCACCCTCCCGTGCTTCTGACTGTACCCAGTGCTTGTATAAATAAATAAATAAATCTTTAAAAAATATATAATAATAATAATAATAATAATAAAGAGTCAGGGTCCCCAGAGTGCACACTTCCTGCAAACTGAAAAGACTCAGAAGTTTATGGGCTACTGGAAACACTCAACCAGTCTTGTCCCCATTCAACGCAGGGACATCACTGCCACCTTCTAACCTACAGCTTTCAAAATTCTATCTCCTTAGGGCTCCTGAATTCAGTTTGACTTTCCATGTGGGGATATTCACTCACTGGGTAACAAACTATCAAGTCAGACATTGTGCTGGGGCTACAATGTCAAGTAAGTCAGATAAAAGTTCTGCCCTGGTGAAATTTTCGCTGAGTTGGCAAAGCCAATATTAAACCAGTCTTTTTAAAACAAGATCCATCTTGCACTAGAGAAATATATGGTATTGCAGGAATGGGAATGGATAACAGGAGTTCTTGGGATTATATGGGGCCCAAGAAATGATCTCTGAGTGAATGATGTTTAACCTGTTAATCAAATGGGGTACATGCTCTGGGAAGGGGAGGGGAGGGGAGAGGAAGGGAGTGAAGGGAAACACTTGAGTGAAGCCAGACCAGCCCCTATTTCCAATGCAAATGTCCCAGCCAGGGCTCTGTCTAGCTGTTTGCTTAGCATCAGGGAGAACCCAGGCCCCTTCACCCAGGTGTCTCTGACCACACGCTGGTCTCCTCCTCAAACCTGGTTGAGAGTTTTCAACAATACAGACAGGAGCCTGTTACTAAAATCTCACACTCCAGAACATTTGGTTGCTCCAGTCAGATTTTTATCTACATCAAAGAGAAAGAAAAGCTGAAAATGGAGCCTGGTGGGGTAAAAAGGGAGAATGTGGCTGTGAAGCAACACAGATGGCCAATGTGGAGTTTTACTCCAGCCATAGTTTGTTTGTGAAAGGAGATAGGGCAGGTCAGCCCTGCCAGAACCCTCAATCAGCACCAGAGTGGTCTGGATCCAACTTCACCCTTGGTCAATAAAATCCAGCTCTCCTTGTGTTTCCTGGGTTTTTACTCTGGCCACTCCGACTTTTTTTTTTTTTTTTTTAAATACTAAGACACAACTGTAATGTTCTCTACCATGGTAAACAAGCTGAATATGCATTTGTTGTTTTAACCCTCATAGCATGTTAGACACATTATCACTACACTTATTTTATAAAGAAAGAAAATCAGAGCCAGGGAAGTGAATTCCTAGCCAAGAGCTCAAAAATGCATGACAGTCAGAACAGGGCTGCAACTCCAGGGCAAGCTTGTGTTCTACACTACACTGAAATGCTGAATTTTATAAAGAAAGATGCTAAGAAATAATCCAGAGGTTTAACTCTGAACATAAAGATGCATTTCTTTACAGTCTTAGTTTTTTGGTTTTTTTTTTTGGCATAATTTCCTTTCTTATATAGATGATGTCTGTGCATAGGTATAATTTTTCACTTTGCTCTGTGTCAAAAGCTGAATGGCATGGACATATTAACATCGGCAACTTTAACTATACATGCTTTGATAGTGTGCACACTGTTGATAACTGGCATGGGTGTGTATACCATAAAGTATTCACACTAAAAAACTATGGGTACATTTTTGGATTTTTTCCCTTTATTGCTTTTATTGCTTCTGGAATACCAGTAATGAGACAAATGAGCATCTTTGTATATACAACATAGTTCACTTATCAGATACCAAAAACAGTAACAGGCTAACTGTCTCAGAGTAATTTTCTAGTAAGACCTGATTTCCTTCTTATCTTAGTGACTATTGGATCAAGTGAGAAAAAAGATAGGACCTTCCTTATATGCTTGATCACTGTTGGGGTATCGGGGTGTCAGTGTGCCTGTGTGCTTGTGTCTGTATGTCTGTGTGTCTGACACCTAGTAGGATCGTCCATGGTGCCTGCTAGGATGCCAGTGTTAATCATGGTGACTCAAGTCCCACAGCAGAGCTCCTGATTCTCTGCCTCTCAAACCCATTCCTCTCTGCTAGGGCTTAACAAAAGAAGAAAAAGACAATGACAAGTGAGGGGTTTTATGCACAGCCTTTGTATTAGACACTGGACGCGCTCTTGACTTCTTACCACTTCCTTACAAGGAAAAGCTTCAGAGGAAAATGGAGCTAAAAATGAAGTGACAACACCAAGATGGCATGGCCAGGAAGTATTAAGCTGGGTTCCAACACAGGCCAGATAGTCATCTTCTCTCCTACCATGCCATGCCACCCTGCTGAGAACACCCACACAACCCTTTGATGTCTGAGTTGCATATCTGAACTGCTGGTGTATGCTAGAGTGATAATACAATTTTTATCTTTCCTTCCTTCCTCTCTCCTTTATTCCCTTCTGTCCTTTCTTCCTTCCTTCCCTGACATAATCTTTCCACATGGCTTTTCCTAAGCCTCTTCATCACATATCAGGGATGTTTCCTCTTAGCACCCTGCATTTTTGGCTTTCCTAGACTTCAGATGTCCCCAGCCCCCAATTCACACTTCTCAATTTGCTCACTGAGATATTGGAAAGGGTCTGCAGCCTGCTGTGCCTGGCTGTGGTTTATGGGGAGGGAGGTTAAGCCGAGAGGCGCCAGGCACTGCTTCAATTACACTTTGCCTGTTCCAAGGCTTTAATCATGACCTCTTTCTCAATGGATCCTTTCAGAAAGGCCAGGGGGAGAATAGGCAATTGGAAACCCTGGTAGTAATCAGGGTCCTAGACCTCCAACTTCACTGAGAAACATAACTGGGGCATAAGCTTCATTAAAGGACAAAGCAAACTAGGAGAGACTAGCCATTCCTGAAGGAATCTGTGTGCAATGAGGGCTGGGTAGAGGGTACAGGGAGATCATAAACAATAAGTAGAAGGAGTAGGTGACAATAATTAGGTTGTGGTTTTAATTAGAAGGTCTCTTGGGCCAGATGTTCACTGACAAAGAATGAAGTCCCCTCCTGAGATATGTAATGAAACTTAGACCCCCATGGCTGGGGAGGGGGTGGAGAGGCTGGTTCGGATGCATTGCAGGCTTAGGGGCTCTAGCCTGAAGCTGCCTCTGCTGGGGGAGAACAAGGGGCAGGGACGTCTGCTTTTGGTGGAGCTCCACTCTCTAACTCTGGGGCTGAGGTATTTGTATTCTATCCTGAGCAGCCTGCTCAGTGGAGCACATCTGCTGCTGATCAACATAAGGGGTGCAGCCTGGGGACTCGATTGCCTGCCTGAGCTGCCCTGTCTTGGGAATCTGGGCTTCAGTGCGCTGCCTGAGTTTCATCTTGGTGAGGAAAGAATAGGCGGAAGCATCCCAGGAGTCTTCTTTAGTACTTCTAGCTGGAAGGCCACAACCCAAGTAGGATATGATACATGGCTGGCTTCCTCCATGGAAAGAGGGCGTGTGCTACAAGTATAATTTTGCCAACCCTCTATCTCCGCAGACATCTTCCTGTGCTATAATTTGTTTGCCATGGGGCACATCAATTAGTGCACCATGCACTATGAGTGGTTAAGTGCCAAACTCTTTAATGAAGAAGCATGGAGATGGACATTTGCCCAGAGGGATAAATGACAAAAATAACAGCCATCCTAACAGTAGCTAACATCCACGGGGCACTTTTTAAACAGTTTCCATGGAATATCCCATTAAAATCCCAGGAGAACACCATGAGGTAGTTCTATGTAAACCTCATTTTCCAGAGAAGAAAACTGAAGCTCAGATAATTTATGGAATATACCCAAGTTCCCACCACGAGTGAGTGACAGAGCTGGGATCTGATCCCAGGCAGAATATGTTCAGAGATTGGTCTCTAAGTTCTCCTAAAAGGAATCGAGGAACAATATCAAAGGAAAGTGAGAACCTGGCAAGAAAATATGGATGCTGAAGAAAGACAAAAATGTTACTTTCCCCTGGGCCAGGGGGGTTAGCAAACTTGCTCTGGAAAGGGTCAGATGGTATTTTATACTTTGCACATTATATACATCTCAACTGCGGTTACTCAGCCTTGCAGTTGAAAGGCAACAGCAGCCATAGACAGCATGTAAGTGCATGAGTGTGGCTGTGTTCCACTGAATCTTTATTTACAAAAATTAGGATGGAGTTTGCCAATCCCTGCTCTAGGCCATCATCAGAAATTGACCTGTGGAGGGGCTTTGAGAGAGAATATAACTCAATGCCATCATTTAGAGATTACTGCATTGAGGTTTCTAAAATCTCCCACTAAAAGGCCTCCCTGGTGGTGGAAGAGGTTAAGCACAGCACTGTGAAGCTATCAGCAGCCTCTGCAGCACAAGTTCAATCCCCTGCAGGCCAGGGAACCACCCACATGGCACAGCAGACCTCTCCTGTCTCACCCACTGCTCCCCTCAGTAGTGTATCTCAGTAGATCTGCCTATTTTGCTCCCCCCTCTGTCTCTGGTGAATCCTTTCACCCCCTGCACCTCTGGCCTGTACCCCAGTTCTTGTATGCAAAAATAAATAAATCTTAAAATAAATAAAATAAAAACATAAAATCTACTATTAAGATCTCAGAACAAGACTTTGTAGATCCTATTTGCCAAGAGGCATATTCCAGCCTGGAAGCTAGCACTATTGAATTATGAAACCTTTACCACTGGGTTCTCCTGTCTGTATTAGTACTAACTAAGGTGCATGCCTGGATGGGTCCTACTCCTAAATGCCAGGCTGAGTTTTTTACAGTAATTGCACTCATGTCCTCTTCCCATTACCCTTGGGACCTAGACAGGAATGAACTTCTCTAAGAGTCACTGTTATCCTTTGGTTACCAGGTATATTAGTCAGATCAGTGACTCTGTCCAGACAGACCATGTTCTGACTGTCAGTTCTGGAATTTGTAGTTGTGAGATCTTATGCAACGTCACATTGTCCTTGAAGTGCCAATCATGAGCCCTACTCTCACTTTTCTAAGATAATCTCACCACGGTCTTCCCATACCCCAACACACACAATCTGCATACACTGAAGACCAAGCTAACTCACAGGCATCACTTTTACACCCCTCATTATAGTTCATTGAACTTGGCTTGAAACAGATCATCCCACTGTATGAAACAAACCAATCATTTTCTCTCAGAAGCCTGCACTAAGCAGACATTCTGAGAATTGGTAGCTAAATCCTATAACTGGGGGATGGAACTACGAGCTCTTGATTCTAAGGTCCCTAAAAACACACTGACTCACATCTATACTAATGACTTCTGGAGTTCAATATTTCTTCTGCTCTTTTATTTAGCCTTTGTATTTTTGACCAGTTAGGTTCCATTTCTGCTTTTCTAGGAGAAAGTTTGTCCTAAGAGATCCATCAGTAATACAAAGATTTCTGATACATAAAGTTTTTCCTAATGAGAGGTAATATGAAGGGAACAAAAGTACAGAACTGATGCATAGCAGGTATGGAAAAAAATATATATTAGTTCCATTATTGCCGTTTATTTCAGGAATGGTGTTTCAAGGTTTGTATTCATGAAATGAAGGAGAACAGTGATGGTGGAATCATATGCACATTTATGAACAGGAAGCAAGCATGAAAGCTATCCTGACCAACTATGGGCTTACGCTAACAGCCTTACTGATATACTCCCTTCAATTTCTGCTTGCATAGCCCCGGGGAAAGAAGCTCTTCCCCAGCATGGTGTCTGGCTCCATTATTAGATGGTTTTGATTGTGAGATCCCAGTTAATTGTAGTGTGCTACACATGTGGATCCTCTTACTAGTAATATGTTACACATGGCCTCCTGCATTTTTCACTGCTGGTCCTCAGATTGAATTTGGGAGCCACAGAGAAGGAAACAAATGTAGGATGCAATGAAGCAAACTGCATGGACTAGAGAACTACAGGGGACTATGGAAAATGCACAAATGGCCTGCTGTTGGAGGGCTGAAACCATGAAGGCTGACGTTATCTATTTTCAAGTGCCCTCAAACTTGGATATCTCCTAGAATTTTTAATGACAAAAAAACCTTCAGACAGAAGGATTTGAAGGTAGGGGATTTTGCTCCCCATCTTTTTAAAGTTATTTATTCCCCAGTCAAAACATCATCAAATCCTGCCACCGACTCATAAGAATGTCATTCCCATCTCTGGATTTCACCCAGTTTATCAACATCTTCTTGAAACATGGACTTCAGAATGAACAGAAAGGTGAACCTATGAGTTGATGAGTTACCCTTTTATTTATTTTCCTGCTAAATTGCACTAATTCCAGAGAATAGCTGAGTGCAGTTCTCTCAGCCCAATACCTTCATTCTGTTATTACAATGGGTTCTATCTGTAGAGAAAAACAACTTGTGAAAAGAGTAAATAACCTTTATTTTGATAACCACCATGGGAAGCTACTGGCATAACAGTAACTCCATCTCTTATGATTGCAGCCACAGGCCTCCTAGTCCTCATGGCCAATCTTCCTTAAATCACCTTCCCCTTTCTCAGCATGTAGGATGTGTCTGTGACAGACACTGGTTTTCTCCCAGGATTTGGTACTGGCTATTACTTGGATACCAGCTAGTCTCCTGGGACTGGCTGAGCTGTTTTTAACTCAAATTTCTAGTCTCCTAATTTGATACCTTTTTATTATAACACTCTGGATTCATTCTTTTTAACATCAAATTTGCCATGTTTGGTTATGCAGACTGCTGCTTTCCATGTCTCTGAGTTGGTATTTTAAGGATGGCCTAAAACAACTATAAGAAAGTTGCCGTTCAGAACATGACCTTTTGGTTTCATCTGCGCCCATCACAGTGGGGCCATCACAACCAGACCCTTGGTTGATGAGTGCTGTTCACTGACTACAGCCCAGGATGGAGAACATGCATTTGGATGGTGGACAGATAACAAAGGACTGCTTTCTTTGTGATCAAATTGTAGCACCATCCCTGCTGCCTGCTGAGAAGCCAGCATGTGAGTTCTACTCAGTGAGGAACTTAGGAAGCCAAGACAGGATCTGCGTTTCCCAAAAGCATTTTGCCATGCTCTGCTCTCTTGCCTCTTTGCATCTCACCACCTGCAGCCACTGAACCAGAGGAAGTCAGACTGAGCCATGCGAAAAATTATTTCACTAGGATTTGTTTTCATTGAAGACAGCCAAATCTCACAATACCTAGCCCAGGAGACTCCTGAAGGCTATTTTTCTGTTTCTGAAAACTAGAGCTTTAATTGAAAGGGACTGGAAAAGACTAGCAAATCTCCAGAGACCCCTGCTTCAAAGGACAGTAGCACAGTGTAGCAATAGTCCTCGAATCTTAGTGTGCATTCAAATCACACAGAGAGCTGGCTAAAGCTCAGATCTCTGGGTATTTAATAAGTCTGCAATGAGATTGGGATCTGTGTTGGTAACAAATTACCAGGTGATGCCAAAACAGCTGGTCCAAAACAGCAAAAGCAAGAAAGGCTGACGGTCAAGTACATGGCTCAAGTCCTACTGCTGTCACTTACAACCATGAGGCCTTGACCAAAACCCTTCACCCCTTAAGATTAGGGTATTACTGCTACTATTTACAGATATTGAAAATATCCCCTAGGTCAAATGATTGCCCTCAGAATCAGTAAGGTGATGTGTGTCCAAACACAGTTGTATAAACAGTAAGTTCCAACCAATGCGAGATCCCTTTAGTACCTGTGTGTTCCACACCTGCCCAGGTGGGACTCAAGGAAATGGCCCAATCCCTTTGTCTCATGAGCATTCCCCCTGACTTCTCCTTAGCATCGCTTCTTTGCATGACCTTCATCCCATGCAGTCAAAAGCCCACCCTGTCCACCGCAGCAAAAAGCACTCAAAGCCACCAGCCCGGCCAGTGGAGACAGGATGTCCCTGTTGTCTCGACATCTGGCCTCTCCAGCACAAGCCTCTAATTTTCTGTGGCTCTCTGCTGGCCTCCCTTCAGTGGGGGAGAGTGATGTGGATAATGAGCCCCATCTGTGAGGCAGCTGGGTTCCGGAGGCCCTCCCCCTGCTCCAGGCCTTTGAAGAGTCCATCCATGCTCTGCCTAGAGGTCTCCCATTGTGGCCAGCAGCTCTGTTGTCTATTAGCAGTGGGGAGAGAATCTCTATATCAAAAGGAGGAAGCAAATGAACATCCTATTCTGAGAAGCACTGAAATACACCCGTGTGGAGGAGGCTGCAGACAAGGGCATCTTGGAAGCAGACATTGCTTAGGTTGCACGCAAAATGGCACTGGTCTCTGATCTCTGGAGAGCAGGCCAGTGTGATGGATGAAAAAAACATGTGATTTAGAGTGAAACATACTGAGTTAGAATTCAAGCTCTATCAAGTCTCAGTGAAATGACCCTGGACCTCAGGGCAGGGAGAAACACCACAGAAAGTTCTACAGAGGAGTTTGCAGAAGACACCCACCCTAAATCACCTTAAGATTATTTTTGAAAGCAGCAATGAATAATTATGAAAACTTAACCACTCTAGTTTATTTTAAGATATTAAGACCAAGAGACCATTCTAGACACAGGGACATGAAGACTCCAAAGTTGATTTTCTTTTCCATTCACACTTACCTGTAAAATGATGGCCTCTGATATCCCAGATTTCAGACTCATCTGAAATTTGTCTGAATCTGTATCTAAGGTATCATGAGGTATTTCCATTTCAATGATTCGGGATGGATTTTGTGTGACCTCAACAACTTTTTGGTCTCATTCTATACCTTGGACATTTGCTGAATGGAGCAAAAACATAAATGCTGCTCACCTTTCAGATGGAGTTTCTTTCACTTACCAGTTCTATGAGTTAGGCAGGTCACTTAATCTTGCTCAGCCTCAGTTCCTGTATCTGTAAAACAGGGATAAAAGCTTACTGTTTAAAATTATTGTGGGGATTGGTTAAGAAAAGATTTCCCTCATAAACAGAAAATGCTGAAAACCTATCATCAAACAGACACTGAGTTTTTCCCCTAATTCCTGCATATAGGTGAGCTCTTTCAAAGATGAATGCTTTTATTGATTACTTGATTGACTGTGATTATTTTAACTAAGAAAAGATTATTTATGCTAGTGCTCTATTCAGAAAGTGGGCACAGCAGTAGTATGCCAACCTTGAATGTTAAACTTTACCACATTTGCTGAATTCCCATAGTCAAATAATCCCACCATGGCCAAATTCAAGCTACTAAGGAGATACCACTGCCCAGGGTTTGCAGAGAAATAAGCACCAATGCCTCTTCCAAGCTGGTAAGAGCTAGTTCAGTACGCCAACAGGTCCCAGCAAGAGGAACTAAACATTTCAAGACAGGTATAAGGGAAGTCCAAGAGGAGGCAAAGGCAGATAGCATGAACAAATAAAAAGAACTAATACAGGAACAGAAAGAAACAAAAACGATAAAAGGAAGAAACTTAAATCTTAGATATGATCCTCTCCAGCTCTTCTGTTTTATAGCAAAGGAAACTGAGAGCCGGAAAAGAGAAAGAAGTTTCCTGTGGTCACCCCTAAAATCAAAGATGGACTTGAGCCACCAAACCAAGAACCTGATATGTCTAATTAGAACGCAAGCATTCCAGAGGGGACCTAGAATTAATGAATGTAACTGAGCAAATAACATGATAGTTTGAACCAAATAAAACACTGCCCCACGGTTAAATCTACAATGCTTTAATGACTTCCCTGGAGAAGCCCCATCACTCAGTGACTTCAGACTCAACTCAGGGAAAAAGTCATGAAGGCTGATCTTCAGGAGCAGCCTCTGTGGGTGGAGAATGGGCAGAATGACCTAGCAGGCATCTCAGCCCCTAATGTCTATAATTCTGTGATTGAAGGTCCTGCCATTTGGTACTTAGCTGCCACACAGGAAATAGCAGTACTAACCTGCAGCTACAAGCAATTAACATGCACAATCTTGTGAGAATTGCTGGGAAATTTGGCAGAATTACTCTGTGATTTCTCCCTTTAGCATTCGTTTTGCAAAGGGAATAATTTCTGTTGTGTTTCAGGTTTTATTCCTTGTGATGTCAACATGCACTTAGACCAGATGTTCCAAACATCTTAGGAAATTCAGGGCTGCAGCTACTTCTTTCCCGAATTGAAAAGCTCAGCATTCCAATTAATGACACCAGACTCCTGTCTGTCATGATGGTGTACTATTATTTTGAGGCTAAGAGAAAGAACTTAGTTTTAGGGATCCCCAAGGGGCCAGACCTCTTAGCTGGCCTCAGCCTTCTCAAAATTCATAGCTCTGTCACTTATTAGTTAGCTAATTTCTTATACTTCCCTTAAATTCTCTAAACTTCCTCCCCCATTTGTAAAATAATTATATTTAACTAATTGCAAAATAGTTGAAAGTAAGAGTTGCAGGGCCAGAATATGAAAATCTATATCCTGTTCTACCACATAATATCACGGTCATTTTAGATAATGGACTTAACAACTTTAAATCTCAGTTTCCCATCTGCAAATTAAACACACACACATAAGGATAAAGATCCTGTAAAGGAGGTTCTTGGAAGATGAAATGAGATAATATGCATAAAGTGGTAAGCATCATGCCTGGCACAAACTGAATACTTAATCAATGCTGGCTTCAGAATCTTATCGACATATTTAACAATAAAACTAAGAATTTGGGACCCCATTATATGAATGAAGACACTGGTACTTGAAAAAGAGAAGTGATTTACTCGAAGATACACAGCTAGGATTCAAGCCCAGGTCTGATATCAAATGCTGCATTCTTTGTGCTAACATATGTCCTTTTTTTTTTAAGATATATTTATTTATTTATATAAGCACTGGGTTCAGTCAGAAGCATGGGAGGGTGAGAGAATTCACCAGAGCCAGAGGGGAGAGCAGAGCAGGCAGACTGATGAAGTACACTACTGAGGGGAGCAGCGGGCATGGCAGGAGAGGTCTGTGCACCATGTGGGACCCTCGCCAGCAGCCAGGGATCAAACTGGCACTGCAGAGGATGCAGGCAGCTTCGCAGCCCAGTGATCAACCACTGCGCCACTGGGGAGGCCCTCTTTTTTTTTTTAAAGATTGATTTATTTATGCATTCAAGAACGGGGGTGTAAGACAGAGGTGTGGGGGGTGAGAGGATTCACCAGAGAGAGTGGTGAGCAGAATAGGCAGTTCTACTGAAATACACTGCTGAGGGGAGCAGTGGGTAAGACAGGAGAGGTCTGCTGTGCCATGTGGGTCAGTTCCCTGGCCAGGGATTTAACTCATGCTGCAGTGGCTGGCAATAGCTTGATAGCACTGTGTCTTTGGCCTCTGCTAACTAACCTATGTCTTGCAAAAGTTCTCTCAGAGGAAACAGAGGAGCATGTATTCTTAACAGTTATTTCAGTGGCTCTTCCTACCACACCTTTATGATTGGGAATCCCTAAGCCAGATGGTGAGTGAAGTATCTGAGCAGAAAGAACTTTGCAAGTTCTGGGACAAGTTGCTTAACCATTGCCCAAGCAGTAGAATGTTGGGTTTTATCATCGTTATTTCTGTCATTCTCAAATGGAAAGGGCAAAGACAGGGATCAGGGAGAATTCTCAGGTGAAATCAGTTTTTAGTCTTCAAATGACTGGGCTCCTATTGCAGACAAGTATAAAAAATGTTATAAGCACTTTGTGAAACCACACTCTGTCGTGTCTTCATAGCCTGTGAAGTTCCTGAACTGGTCGAAGCCACTTATTTATAGGGGAGAAAAATATTCTGATGAGAACCATTTTCTAGTTTCACAATTTTATTTTAGTGTTACTTGATCTACTTTGAAGCCTCCTGGGAAATCAATGCTACATTTGACTTCTCTTCATGTCATCATGTTAGCTATTAGATGGCTAATTCACTTCACAAGATATGCCAATATGAGAGGCATTCGGCTCATATTAGGAGTAGAATTTCACCACTCAATGGTCAGATCTTTTATGATTAAGACAGAAGAGCAATCCAAACACAGCAGCCAATGAAAATGCTCTCCAATCACCTGTAATCACTGCTCCTGGGTTTGTAATGGAAGTGGTCTCACTTAGCACCGATCATGCGGCTCTAATTTAGCCTAAAAATAATAATGTGGTTTGATTTGGAAGTTGAGATGGTGAGAAGTATGCTCCCTCTCTTCCCATCCCACTTTCCCTACATTTTATGTCGCATAATAAAGACATAAAATCAAGGTAGACCATAAAATAGCAATATATGAAAATTAAAATACTATTTTCTAAGTTCAGTAAGACATACCACCAGCTTTCAGGATAGATAATAATCCTAGATTCTAAATTTCTAATTTGTCATTTATTAGTTATGCATCAATAAATTTACCCAAGCCTTAGTGTCCTTACGTGTCAAATGAAGATGCTTTGAGAGATTTTTGCAAGGAACAATTAGAATAAAGAATGAAGAATATCACAGACATGATGGGAACTATTAGAGAATTCCTAAGGAAATATACTGTTCTCACTGCTCCACATTTACATAGAAAGGCAAGGTGCCAGGACAAAAAAATAACTTAATTGAAACAAATTAATTTTCATATTGCAAGATCTCTGGGAACAGAACAACATGCATTTTAGAACTTCTGATGCCCTTATAACAGAATCAGGAATAGGGAGAGTGGGATAAACCTCAACTCTGTGCCTCCAAAAAACTTTCAGGGGCTAAAATAAGACAAAATTTTCATAGAGGGAGAGGGAGAGAATGTGTGCACGTATGTTAGAGTTTACCATGGAGAAAATACTTAAACAGATAATACTATATTCCACCCTTGACTCAAGGAAGGGGTTGCCTGTATGGAGAAAAAATAATCACAAATATAGAGGGAAATTCTGGTATTCAAAATTATACAATCCTATAGGACCACAGGTTAATTGTATAACCATAGTTGGCCTTGAATGTCCGTTTTATAAAATAGGAATCTCCCTTTGTCATTTCCAACTGTATAATCATTTAATCAAGCCATATCACACACACACACACACACACACACACACACACACACAGAGTGTTATGACTCTTGAATTTTACAGTCTCTAGTGTTGAAATCAAGGGGCAAGACAATTTGATCTATACCCCTCACCCAGGTCTTTATCCTCGCTCTCCTAAGATTTCTGTGGAGACTGTCTTTGGTGAGGAAAAATAAAGTGACAGAGTTTGGATAAAAGTAAAGTTGGGAAAAGAACAACAGAAATTAATTTTAAGAGGACAATTCTTATCAAAATGAGAAAGTCAGTCTGTCAGACTGGTGGTAAGCCAGTCTCTTCAGAAGATGACCCACAGAATAAAATAAAATGGAAGTGGTGCAAAGGGTCCTGTTCTCTGAGTAGCATGGCATTCACTCATGCACTTATTCATTCAATCATTTATTAAAATTTGGGAATGAAGGCAATAGAGTGCCTCCAGTTAGGCAAGATCTGACAAGGCTGGCAGAAATGGTCCCCCAACAGTTAGGGCTTGGTAATGACTTCAGAACTGGAGTGCGACCAAGCTGCCCTGTATTCAGAGATACATAAGAGAGGGTTGGTAGTGGTCACCGCAACCAAAGGAAAAAGCCAAGTTAGGTTGCATGCAGGTGAGTGCTGAGTGCCTTCTCACCTGCTCAGGATGCACACTGTGATAGCAAAACTAATCCCAGACTCCCTTTGAGGGGGATGACCAAAATCCCAGGATAGTCTTAATTCTGATCAGCACAGGTCTAAACCTGGGTGGGGCAGGACCCCAAGGTCCTGTGGGGAACCTAAGTCAGCCTAGATATGGACAGGAAGTCACTGACAACATGACATAATTTACATAAGCCCTACGCATATGTCCTCACACCCCAATTAAATCCAAGAGAGAAAGGGGAGATGAAGCAAAAAACAAAACAAAATGAAACAAAAGCAGTGTGATGTGTTTACAAGGAGAAGCTATGTGATTCACCATGCCAGCACTTGTCTGCATGGTTTGGGCTTATGGGGGAGAAATTGGATGGTTAGGGGAAGAGGATGGTTAGGGGAAGAAGTACCGTTGCTTAATTGGGGAGAAGTTCTAAAGGAGCTGTGAGGCAGAAAGTACAATGACAGCATCCACCCCACTCTGAGTGGTGAGGCTGTGAGGAGAATAAATAGATTAGTGTCACTTTAGAGGTGTTCACTCTCTCCATTCAGCCGCATAATGCAATTATTTAGTAGTTCAGGATTCTTTTAATTCTGTTTGAAGAACTTAAGAGGTTAAGGGCTTGAAATGATAAATGCATTATTAATGTTGCCTCATAGAAACATCCAAGTCTATAATTTCCAAGGCAGAAAAAAAAAAAAAAAGACTAATAGGTTTTTACTGACTTTCCCCCCACCCCTGGTAAATTAACCTACGGGACCTATGAGAAATGTATAAATGAGACATTATTAGAGAAAGTAATAATGGACCAAAAGCCATCATCTGGAGACTTGATTCATTAGTAAGAGTGATATGTACAACTTTAGTTTTGGGGTCTATTCTTGTACAAAATCCTGCATAGCTGGAAAGAAAGGGGTTAACAGAATGGAAGAAGCTATGGATGGGTTCACCTCCTTCTGAACAGCCTGACATGATTCCCCAGAAGTCCACGTGATAATTAGAGGATTGAACATTACAGAAGAATGAAAATAAAGACTTTGGGGCTTAGACTCCAACAGACCTAGATTTAAAAATCAGCTTCACCAACTATGAGTTTTGTGATTTAGGCGAACCTTGTTTCATTTTCCCTACTTAAAAAGAGATAGAATAATTCCTTACAGAATTTTTCTGAGAATTAATAGAGATCATGTAGGTAAAATTAAACATGTTCCCAGATAATTAAAAACCTACAGTAAATATTATTAGCCTTAGAATTAAGTTTGCTATTGGAATTACTATTAGTGCATACTATTAGTGTTCACAATTTAGAATACCTCCTGTAATGTCCATTTGACAGCTGAAAAATAGATGAATACCTCTTGTAATGCCCATTTGACAGCTGAAAAAAAGATGAGTGATGTGATTTACCCAGTATCATATGATTAGTTTCTGGTCATAAATGGAAACTTCACAGCATCTTCAATATACTTGGGATCAGTCTACTTCTGTCACTTGATTCTGCAAGGTCCAACTCCTTAAGTTCTTTTTGTGTTTTCTGGACAATAGTCTTGCAATATTCACTATGATTTTCATAGATGGTATTCATATATTTCAGAAAAATTGGCATAACTCTCCTAGTCATATTTTTTTTTAATGGATAATGTTTTCCTCTGACCATGATAATGGCACAGATCCTGGACTTGCCTTCCCAGAATTAATAACTATAAAACTGGGCAAAATAGTAGGGCAAAAGTTTTCAGGGATTAGAAAATAGAGTTGGAGTGTGAGCCTTTGGAAAAGATAAATACAGTTTCTACCTGGAACTGTAATTAAATCTTTACATCAGAATTTGTTTCTAGAGTCACTTGACCCAAATAATTCATAGCCAGAGGCAGAAGCAACTGTTCTCTGCCTGCTATTTACATGGAAAAAATAACAAAACAAACCAAAACAAACCTTGAGCTTTGGGTCAAACATATTAGATTAAGCACAATTTCTAGTTAGGTGTTTAGTCACTGAAAGTGACTGCCATACAACTCTATTTTCAACTAACAAGGGGATTCCTCTATACCCACACCCAAGAAGTTAAGGGGTTTTATAGAGTGTCAGGTGTGGCTTAATGCCACCACTCAAATAAAGCTACTTCTTACTCATTTCTTGATTCTGACATCCTCTTTCTCAGCAACCTTTCCAGCTGGGCTTCTAAAGTTGCCAAGGCACATTACTTAGCTATTCCTCAAGCACCTAGAAGCTATAGATGACAGCATGTCTCATCTTTAAATGTTTTAGCAAAGCTTTGAGTTACAAGAAGAAACAGGAGTTACACACTGCATCCAGGTGACTCCAGAAACAAATTCTGATGTTCTCATTGTTGGCCTTGCCTGGGTCACGGCTCTACTACCTGATCCTGCAGCAATGATGAAATCATACAGATTAAGGATGAGGGAGAACAGTGTAAATTGAAATAAAGGACTTCTATTCCAAGAAGAGAGAAGAATAGCTGGTGGACCCAACATGTTCTAGTGATGACAAATTCCTTTAGCCTATTGCTTAGTGCAGAGAATGGAAAAATGGAGGGGCCATGAAGAAATGGCAAATGGCAACTTTCCCAATGATAATTCCACTCTGACTTCACTGTTGCATCACCCTAAGCACAGGATATTATTATGTTTTACAAACTCCCCAGCTATAGAAGCACAAATGCATGATTAAAGTTCTAGGAGACAGACAAAAATGAGCATGAATGCTTATTCCCACAATGTAGTAAAATATGGATTAATGAGACAATAGCTGCTATGGGTAAAGTGTGGTACCCTAAAATTCATATGCTGAAGCCTTAATTTTCCAGCATCTCACAGTATGACTGTATTGGGCAATAAAATCATTAAGTTAAAATTAAGCAAAAATAAGGTCTTTAGGGTGGGCCCTAATTTAATCTGACTGATATCCTTAAGAAGAGGGAATTTGCACACAAAAGAAGGGACACCAAGGACACCAACACACAGCCAAGATCACAGGTGGGGATACAGAGAAAAGCCAAGGGCAGACTTTTCAGAAGAAACTAAACTTGCTGACACTTTGATCTTACACTTCCAGCTACCAGGAATGTGAGAAAAGAGGTCTCTGTTGTTTAAGCCCCACAGTGTGGTATATTGCTATGGCAGCTCTAACAAATGAATACAATAGCTACAGAGTATTTAGCATTTATAGGATTCTAGTGACTCACAGATGCTTTTATAGAGAGATCATTTAAATACAATGTCAGGTTTTTGTTTGTTTTTTTTTTTTAAGATTTATTTCTTCATGCATATAAGAGCTGGGGGGCTTAGGCGGGGGAAGGAGCCACCAGAAACAGTGGGGAGCAGAACAGGAAGATCTACTGAAATACACTGCTGAGGAGAGCAGCAGGCAAGACAGGAGAGGCCTGCTGCACCATGTGGGTCATGCCCCTGGTCAGGGATCAAACTGGTGCTGCAGTGGCTGTAGATAGCTTCATAGTGCTGATACTGAAGCCCTGTGCTATTGTAACAGGGTGGTCCCCAGGAAAGGGGGAAGTTACAGGTTCCCTGCCCCACCCAAGGGAGGGTGGAGCTGAGCAGGAAGAGGAGAAGCTGCAGAAGAGACTGAGGAAGGAAGCAGGATGGAGCCTAGAGACACGTGAAGAAACTGCGCTTGTCTTTTGGTTGTGGACTGGGTGACACAGATGTGGGTGAGACCCATGGGAGGTGACCATGGCAGCTTTTATCTTGGTGTTGATTTTGCTCTTTTCCTTCCGGGCTTGTCTGGTAGTTTCTGACCCTTTTCTGTGGGTCCCCACTGGAAGATGCTTTAGACTTGTGGCAGGCTTTGCGGCCTTGCTCTGGGCCGATCCCATATGGATGGACTTTTACCCACGAGGGGACGGGTAACTTTGGGTGCTTCATTTAGAAACTAGACTCTTTGCCTTACCTGTATTGTTTCCTAGTTTTATTAAAGTTCCTTCCCATTAAAGTCTCATACGTTTTGTGTTGATGCGGCGGATGGCAGAACCCATTTAGAATAGGCAGGTTTGCGGGGTTTGGGCTGCCCCTCTCCCTGTCCTTTAACACTATCAGGGAGGCCCCTAAATACAACATCACTTTTAAGAGGTATTATTAGTTTACCTATTTTATAGATGGAGAAACTGAGTTTCAGAAAGATGAAGCAACCTGTTCAAGACTGTGATATAAGGGTACATGGTTCTAATCAGATTCTACAATTGCCTACCGGAATTTTTCCCTTGAATGTTTGAACATATAAAACCAAACTCAAATTCCACCCATCTCACCCATTTTTCTCACCTGATGTTTTTGCCACCAAACATCCTGTTTTATAAGCTATAATCTAAAGAATCATTTTTATTTTATTTTTTACAACACACTGCCTCTTCCTTCAAATCTAATCTATCATGAAACCTTGCTTATCTGATTTCAACTTCTCACATGGTGCCCAAGACAACAGATAACCAATAAGTAATTAACTTTATGGAGGTAGAACTGACATGCTTAGCCATGGGCTACATGGGCACTGGGGCCCAATAGAAGAAAGATGAAAAGTTATGCCATGATTTTAGTTCAAGGCACAAAAGGGAGTCCAGGGAAGGTCAGCAAGCACAGTCCTATTAGCATTAGAATTAAGATTCTAATTAAGGAAGTCATCAAACCACATAACTCTCCTTAGTTTGTATTTAGGCCTCTTTACTGTTCTCCATGTCCAGAGAGTCTGCTATGGCCAGGCCATCCCCTCTCCTCTGGACTTGTGCAGTGTCTCCTACATGCCTTCTCTCTTACCTGCTTTCATGCATTTTCCACGAAAGCCAGAATAGTCAGACCAATTCTTTTTAAAACCCTTCAAGGGTACCCCCACTGGAGAAATATTAGGCCTACAAGCTACATGCTCTAATGCTCTACTGACTCTCTTTTTTAAAAGATTTTTTTATTTATGCATGCAAGAACTGGGGTACAGGCCAAAGGTGCAGGAGAGTGAGAGGATTCACCAGAGACAGAGTGGGGAGCAGAACAGGTGGATCGACTGAAATACACTGCTGAGGGGAGTAGCAGGTGAGTCAGGAGAGATCTGCTGTGCCATGTGGGTCACCTCCCTGGCCGGGGATTGAACTCGTGTTGCAGTGGCTGAGGATAGCTTCATAGTGCTGTGCTTAATCCCTTGCGCCACCAGGGAGGTCCTCTATTGACTCTTTATCTATCTATCTATCTATCTATCTATCTATCTATCTATCTATCTATCTATCTATTTATTTTAAAGATTTCCTCAGTGCTTTTTTTTTTTTAAAGATTTATTTATTCGTGTATACAAGAACCGGGGTACAGGCCAGATGTGCAGGAGGGTGAGAGGATTCACCAGAGACAGAGTGGGGAACAGGCAGACTGACTGAAATACACTGCTGAGGGGAGCAGAGGGCGAGACAGGAGAGGTCTCCCGCACCATGTGAGGATCTCGCTGGCCGGCCTAGACTGAACCCACGCTGCAGAGGCTGGGGACCAGGGGAGGCCCTCTATTGACTCTTTTTCTAACCTTAAACAATGACCAAATAGAGATACTGGGCAAAGAACATAATTTGGTCAAGGCTGCAACCTCAGTCATGGCCCACTCAGAAATCCATGGGTTGTTCTTTTTCTATCACATCAAGTCACTTAGCAAGATTTGGTTGAACAGGATAATTTTTATCCTGAATAGACATCTCTTCACCTGGGAATGGAGGAGACAGGCCTAGACAGGCCTCCCAGAGAGGAAATCTTGCCTCTGCTAGGAAGTGAACTGTGAATTATAAAACAAGTCAGGCTTCCAGAACGAGGTCACCTCAGCTATAAACTTTGCCATATGAGAAGAAACACGAGAAGATCTCAAGAGGAACTCAAGACAGAAGAAAATGACAGGCAGTGGACAGTTGGAGAGAAACAGTGAGGGATGCTTTGCCTCAGAACCCAGTGATTAAGCAAACTTGGGTTCTTCCCACCCTCTGTGTTTCCTCCATACTTGCCCAAAGAATTCCTAAAATAGGAGCTGAATTTTCTCCAGGAGCAAATGGGACAGAAATCAAGCCTTAGACACACCTCTTCCCACCCACACTGTGACAGGGTCCACCCAGGAGATTGTAGCATGAGGGTAGGGTGTCATAGCCAGATCCCTCCCTGCCCATTAGCATGGTTTCCCTTTTAAGTCATACTGGGCACAGTTAGCTTTTTAAAGCAGATAAATAAATAAAATAAATCTTGTGTTAAAAAAAAAAAACACTAGAATCAGATTCTAGCAGCAACAAGTTATCTTGGGAGGCAGCTGGAACTACACACTATTTCTCAAATGAGAAAAAAGTCAAGGCACCAGGAAGGTATGATAACACTGACAAGAAGAGATGGTCTAACCCTGGTCATTTTGACTACACAATCTATGTTCTTACTGTGAAACACCCCTGGGCTTCTGAGAGCAGGAACAGAGCTCATTTACAGAAGTCATGGATTTCATCCCCTTTCAGAGGCAACTTTTTTTTTTTTTTTTAAATAATAAATTTTATTTTTATATTCCCCCATACAACTGCACATGCCCCATTCTGACCCCAATCCCTCCCCTCCCGGCCCCCACCCCCCAAAAAGTGTCGCTGGTTCATAGTTTTTTGTTGATTTTGATTTTCACTTTCTTATAGTTATTCATTTTCCTGATCCCTTATTTAAGTTTTCTAGATTCCTGCTATGAGTGAGACCATCCGGTATTTTTCTTTTTCTTTTTGGCTTATTTTGCTGAGCATGATCCCTTCCAGCGCCATCCATGTTGCTGCAAATTGCATGTGTTTATCTTTTTTGAGTGCTGAGTAATATTCCATGGTATATATGTACCACATCTTCTTGATCCAGTCATCTATTTTTGGGCATTTGGGCTGTTTCCAAAGCTTAGCTATTGTAAATAGTGCTGCTATAAACATAGGGGTGCAGGTGTTCTTTGGAATTGATGTTTCTGTGTCCTTTGGGTAAATCCCTAGGAGTGGAATTGCTGGATCATATGGAAGCTCTATGTTTAGTAGGTCCAGAAATCTCCACACAGCTTTCCATAGTGGTTGGACCAGTTTGCACTCCCACCAACAGTGCAGGAGAGTTCCTTTTTCTCCACAACCTCGCCAACATTTGTTGTTGCTAGTTTTTTTAATATGTGCCATTCTCACTGGTGTAAGATGGTATCTCATGGTAGTTTTGATTTGCATTTCCCTGATTACAAGTGATGTTGAACATTTTTTCATATGTCTGTTGGCCATTTGCATTTCCTCTTCAGAGAAGTTTCTTTTTAGCTCTTCTGCCCATTTTTTGACTGGGTTATTTTCTTTGTTGTTGTTGAGTCTCATCAGCTCTTTGCAGATTTTTGTGATCAGTCCTTTATCATTAGTGTTGGGTGCAAAAATGTTCTCCCAGTTGGTGGGGTTTCTCTTTGTTTTTGTTACTGTCTCTTTTGCTGTGCAGAAGCTCAGAGGCAACGTTTTACCTCTTTGGCATGGAGGGACCATATGAGAAATTCCAAGATCTCTTGTCCCAACATCTGTGTTGGTGTTGACATCCAATCCCTGTACCATGCTGGTTTGTTCATCAGGATATTGGGGCTCAAGACTAGTCATCTCCCACCTGAAAACAACTGTGTTGTCATTTCATGGAGGATTTTGGTCACATATATAGATAAGCATTTAGTATGCAGTAGGGGAAAATCAGGAAATAAAAAGTAGGAAGTAAACATTTGAGTAACTGGATACATAGCCTCTATTTATTGTGTCTTCTCTGGGTGTCAGCTTACTCAAAAGGAACAAGAGGAAGCATTATTAGATGGTGTCTAAGGATTCTTCTGGCTCTACCCATCTTTAATCATCTATGACAGAGAACAAGAAGAAAGGGCCTCTTGGAAGATCATGGTAACCAGGGAAACAGGCAGCTCTGAGGCTGGTCACTGAATTTCTAGAGTATTACCTCTCTTTCTTCACCTAAGTCATATGCTTTCTCTTTGGCCAAAGGAATACAGCTTAGAGTTCTTGAGGCAGAGGTGAAGAAGAAATCAGTCCCTGACATTCTTGCCCATCAAGTTCAAAAAGCTAACCATTGTGGCTGATGAATAAACCCACCTTTCCAATCTAACTTTGTTGGTTCATGCCACTATTATTTATTATTATACAATTTTACATTTTTCTACTAAATAAAATTAAATAACCATTAATATTTTAATGTTAAAAAAGCTTAAAATCACTGATAACTCAGAAATGAGCCATAGCTATCATTTAGTAAGTACTTTACTAGATACCAGACACCTTATCTAGTATTTTATATGTATTATATCCTTTCCAACCTCATGAATTAAGTTCCTCTATGATTCCCATTTAACATATGAGAAAGCTGAGGCTGAGAGAGGTAAAAGAGTTGGAATAACACAACAAGGAGGTGCATAGCCAAGATTCACATTTAAGTTGACCTGACTCCAAGACTACCCTCTGA
The DNA here is from genome assembly GCF_014898055.3 of Talpa occidentalis. Lineage (NCBI taxonomy): Eukaryota > Metazoa > Chordata > Mammalia > Eulipotyphla > Talpidae > Talpa > Talpa occidentalis. The sequence continues at coordinate 30,723,493 of NW_023601754.1, forward strand.
ACCACCTTACCTATTTAAGCTAAATTAAAAGTTGTTTGCCTTTAGGATGAAAGAGCTCTTTGCTTTGCCTATTCTTGTTGGAATGAAATTATCTGTGAAGTCTTTCCACTTGCTCTGGCCAAGTTGGCAAGCTGTCACATTACTTAATCTGTGATGTTGTGCCTCTCTCTTCTACCATAGCCAAGCAAGAAAAATACCTGCCAAGTTACTCTCTCAGAGGGTGGGTTCAGGCCACACAAAATGACAACTCCTGCTATGGGCGAGACAGAAATTTAGATCTCCTAGAGGCTGAGTTACATCTGAAAGGCCTGAGGGATCCAGTGGTAGGAGGAATGCGCCTAGAGAGAACCAGGTCATGGTATGGATCTGAGGTTTATGGTCTCGATTGATTAATGGTTATGGACCATAAGAAGCTGCACAGTTCATGGGGAAAAATGAGGAAGGGTGAAGGATTTCAACTTTTAACTCACTGGCCAGAATTCACGGCCATCCCTAGCTCCAGTGGAGGCTGGGAGATATCTTTACAGATGAAACTAGTAGGGGGAAGAGGCCGATAGGAGTAGTGAGTGAAACCATCTCTGGTTCCTGTCCTTGTCTTTGACAGTTATCCTGATAAAACCCTTGAGTAATAAATTGTATCATGTATGTGTAAATGCACCCAACCCAAGGAACAGTGAGGAAATGGGAGGCAAAGGGAATGTGGGAAGGTATGAGTTTATCAAGATGACCAGGGTGTATCTGAATGACATAACTGTGTGGGCATATCCAAAACCTTAATACAAGCTACACATAATCCATCCAGAAACAGATGCCTAATTCAATTGCTGAGAGCAAGAAAGAGCAGAAAACAATGACCTGGTATAGCCCATGATCTAGTGACTGCACAAAATTCACATATATTATAACATAATGTGGCCTACACCAAGAGCAGGAAAAGGAAGCTAAAGGCAGTTTGTGCAGCTTCATGGAAGTGAAAGTGACCTCAAGGGCTCACCTTCTCCCATCCTCTGAGAGGTATCCTCTGACGTGGTAGAAGGTTATTTAACCACCTCCCTCAAGAGTCTAGGAGAAATAGGTCTCAAGTGGGCTCAGACGCACTTCCCACAAATTTGGAGCACCAGAGAGGTATATCTTAGCATGTAGAAAGAAGGTTCTGCAGCTGAAATGAATCCATTGTGATCAAGTTTACCTATCGGTATCCCATAAACTTGGTTGGCATGAGTTAATTGCTGAGGTGGAGTAAGCTCTGAATGCTGTCCCTGGGCCAAACACAGTTCCTTGGATCCTGCTAACTCCGTCCTAAGCCATCCCTTCCTATGCAGTGACACGTATACCTACACACACTCGGAAGTTTTTGTCTTTATGGCAAATCTACTTTCTTAGATGACAGATTAAGATACCCGTTGCTTGTTCTAATTGCAGCAGAAGACAAACTTGGGGTCAGTAATAGAAGGAAGAGCTTCTAGATGGTGATGTGAGAGAATCCTGAACTTCTTCCCACAATACATCTACACCTACAAATGGAATTACCTCCTTTAAATAAACAAACCCTAAAAACTGGCCAAACAACTCCTAAACCTCAGACAAATGAGGAGAGAATGTCCACATCAAAGTGGGTAGGAGAGGCTAGGAAACAATCTCCTAATAAAACCAAACCCAAAAGAGTGGAGGTAACCTCTCCCTGAGGAGTGAAGTGTTATTACTTCACATCAAGTACCCCAACTTATAAGACTTGCACCAAAGAGACAAGCAACCCAAATACGAAGCTTTGAAGAGCAATGGGAATGTAGGTCCGTGAGACCCACTGACAACAGTGATCTGAGAAGCAGCTCTTACGGTGCTCATACCCTCAGGCTCACTCACATACGGGCCCTGCGGGTGTGGTTGACGAGCCTGGGGCACCTGGACTTTGCGTGGGACTTTCTGTAGCATCTGCTGGTCTTGCTGCTTGAGGGACAGACATCGGATTTGTCACACAATGGACTGAGGGACTGGATGCATGCTGCTGTGTTCTCTGGGGAAAGAGGTTGGCACCATCTTTGTACTCAAACTTTGTGTCACCTTCAAGGAGAAAAAAAACAAAACTATAGCTTTTTGTTAACTCTAGCTCCTTCCTTCCTTCCTTCCTTCCTTCACTCCTCTCTCTCCCCCTTCCTTTTTTTCTTTCTTTCTTTTTTTTTTAAAGATTTATTTATTTATGCATACAAGAATTGGGGTACAAGCCAGAGGTGTGGAGGGTGAGAGGATTCACCAGAGACAGAGTGGGGAGCAGAACAGGCAGATTGACCGAAATATACTGTTGAGCAGCAGACGAGACAGAAGAGGTCTGCTGTGCCATGTGGGTAGCTCCCTGGCCTGGTATCAGACTCATGCTGCAGAGGCTGAAGATAGCTTCATAGGTTGCGTCTTAACCCCCTGTGCCACCAGGAAGGCCCCCTTTCTTTTCTTTCTTGGCAGGTGCCATCTCTTCATTTCCCACTACCTCACTCTAACAGTGAGGTATCTTTTTAGTTCTAGGTTTTTAATTTTAACGCTAAGCTTTTTGTTGTTGTTGTTGTTAAATATTTTCTTTCTCTGTATTTTCTCTTTGTTCTTTCCCAGTAGGCACATCTCTACACTCTTCTTCCATGTTGCTTCCGCCTGTGGACACCACCTTATTTTCTTTTATTTATGACAAAGGAGCCAAGAATATACAATAAGAAAGGACAGTCTCTTCAATAGATGGTGTTGGGAAAACTGGAGAGGCACATGCAAAAGAATGAAATTAAACCACTAGTTGATACTATACACAAAAAATTCGCTCAAAATGGATTAAAGACTTGAATGTAAGAGATGAACCCATCACATTCCTAGAAGAAAAGAGAGGCAATAAATACTTTGACATTGGTCTTGGTAATGATTTTTCAGATTTGACACCAAAACAAAGATAACAAAAGCAAATATAAACTAGTGGGCCTATACCAAACTGAATAACTTCTGCACAGCAAAGGAAACCATCAAAAAAAATGAAAAAGCAACCTATAGAATGGGAAAAATATTTGCAAATCATAAATCTGATCTATCTGAAATATATAAAGTGCTAATATATCTGAAATATATAAAGAACTCATACAATGCAACTGTAAAAACAAAAACAACCCCACAAGCAATCTGAGTTAATGATGAGTAGAGGATCTGAATAGACATTTTTCCAAAGAAATCTTACAGATGGCCAACATGGGAAGATGCTCAGCATCACTTACCATCAGGAAAATGCACATTAAAACCACGGTGAGATATCACTGACCATCTGATATAATGACTATTGCCCAAAAGACAAGAAATAATAGGTATTGGAAAGAGAGAAAAGAAAACACTGTACACTGTTGGTGGGGATGGAAACTGGCACAAACACTATGAAGAGTCCTCAAAGAATTAAATAATTAATTAAATATAGAAGAACCATGATTCAGCAATTCCACTTCTGTGTATTTAAGAATATTTAAAAAAATTGGGGCCTCCCTGGTGGTGCAAGGGGTTAAGACGCAGCACAATGAAGCTACCCACAGCCACTGCAGCATGAGTTCGATCCCCGCGCCAGGGAGCTGACCCACATGGCACAGCAGACCTCTCCTGACTCATCTGCTGCTCCCCTCAGCAGTGTATTTCAGTCAGTTTGCCTGTTCTGTTCCCCACTCTGTCTCTGGTGACTCCTCTCACCCCCCACACCTCTGGCCTCTACCCCAGTTCTTGTATGCATAAATACATATTTTTAATAAAGAATATTTTAAAAATCTAATTTGAAAAGATTTATGCATCCCTATGTTCATTGTAGCATAATTTACAATAGTCAAGACATGGAAACATCCTAGTGTCCCCCAATATGTGAATGGATAAAGAAGTTATTGTGGGGTGCATGTATGTGTGTGTGTGTGTGTGTAATGTACATTATATATATATAATATATATATGATAGAATATTACTCCGCCATAAAAAGGATGGGGTTTAGCCATTTCCAACAAGATGGGTGGACATTGAGGATATAATGTAAGTGAAATATCAGACAGAAAGACAACCATGGGTATTGTCTCATTTATATGGAATTAAAAAAATACAAAAATTCCCCAAACTCACAGAGAAAAGACTGGTGGTTGTCAGAGATAGTAGGATGGCATTAGTGAAATGAGTGAAAGGGGTCAAAAGATACAAGTTCCCATTATAAAATAAATAAGTTACAGTAATGTAACATACAGCATGGCACTATAGTTAATAATGCTTTGCATATTTGAAAGTTACTTAGAGTAAGCCTTAAATGTTCTCATGAGTAAAAAAAAAATTATGACGGGCCTTCCCTGGTGGCGCAGGCAGTTGAGCGCTGTGCTGTGAAGCTGTCCCCAGCCTCTGCAGTGCCAGTTTGTACCGGCTGGCTGGCAAGGGTCCCACATGGCACAGCAGACCTCTCCTGTCTTGCCCACTGCTCCCCTCAGCAGTGTATTTCATCAGTCTGCCTGTTCTGTTCCCTTCTCTGTCTCTGGTGAATACTCTCACCCTCCCAAGCATCTGGCCTGTATAAATAAATACAGGTTCTTGTATAAATAAATAAATAAATAAATAAATCTTTAAAAAAAAATTGTGACTACTGATATGTATGGTGATGAATAACTCTCGATGACAGCTGCCCCATTATTGGAAGGGATGCAGACCCTCGGCCCCCGAAGGGGCCAGAAGTTTCCCCCTATATGAGCAGTGGTAGTTTCTGTCCCCCTGCAGTGGCAGGACTTAGTAAGATTTTGCCCCAGCCCCGGCCTGGGCCCAGACTCCAGCTTCAGATGCTGCCTGTCACATGCAGCTTCATGGCACCATCATTTAGTCACTGGGTGGCCTCCCTTACCACGATAGTTCTCCCTCTACCCAGTGAAATTGTTTCTCTGTTTTGCTACTCCACAGCTCCTTTTTGTTTATAGTTGTGGCAGTGAGTTCCTGGACCTAGAATCAGTGAGAGATGTCATTTTTTTTTTAAAGATTTATTTATTTATACAAGAACTGGGGTATAGACCAGAGGTGCAGGAGAGTGAGAGAATTCACCGGCGATACAGCGGGGAGCAGAACAGGCAGATGGACTGAAGACACTGCTGAGGGGAGCAGTGGGCGAGGCAGGAAAGGTCTGCCGTGCCATGTGGGTTTCTCCTGGGAGGCCGGGAATCAAACCCATGCTGCAGAAGCTACAGACAGCCTCACAGCACTGCGCTCAACCCACCGCACCACCAGGGAGTGAGAGATTTCTGACCCAGCGTTGGTTTTAAGACCCTTTGCCCAATAACAAAACTAATACAGTGTTATAGGTCAAATGTACCACAATTAAAAAAAAAAAAAATGGAAGAACTCTCTCACCATCCCAGCTGCCCGAATGTAAAAAGCACTGCCTTGGAAGGTGCTGGGTCCTCCATCCCTTGGCATAAACATGCACTGTTAGAACACTGTCAGAAGACTAGCTTCACATGGGGATAGAAGATAAACCCACTGGCCTCTGCTAGAGAGCCTTGCATTTTCTTTTCCCATTATAGTCTTTGAGTTCGTGTAAACCTTATAAGCAATCAGAAGTTGTGCTCATTCAATCATTGGCTCATTCATTCACCCTTTGATTTATTCAACTAATAAACATGTTCACACAACTCACCATGAGTCATGCCAAGTTATGAGGCTGATCTGAGGCTGAGGCTAAGAAAACAGAAAAAAATTAAGTACTCTGCCTCCCTCATGGAGGTCATAAAGACACCAGACGGTCCTGCACAATGATTGCCTAATGGTGACAAAGACATGCGCCCTGCAGACTAAGAGAAGAGTGCTGGTGAGAAAGCGTGTGAAAAATGTAACTTCAGAATAAGCAAGTGTTATCTAATCTGATACCCTCTAGGCATCCAATAAAATTCATTGCCAGTGTGTTTTAACACAGAGCACTCTTTTACCCAAAGGGTAGTGCATATATGGGCTCCGTTTTGTTCAAACCTGAAAATATTCATAGATAGATCATCAAATCTACTCCCCTCATGTGTCAAGATGGGAAACTGAGGTGAGGGGAGATCCAGTAACTTGTCCAAATTCTCACTGTGATTCTTCTGGGAGCTGAGGCTGGAATCAGGTGCTTATGTCAACTTGATTTAATATGTTTTAGCTCAGATGAATAATCATCAGATGAATAATAATACTAACATGTATTAGTACTTGCTATGTGTCAGACAAATCTCAAGGTGCTGTAAGTGCTGGACTTGTCCAACCTACAAAATAAGATTAGAGGATAGATGTGATAATTCTTCTTTTACAAAGGAGGAAACTAAAGCCCAAGGAAAAGAATTATTTTGTAAAGACACAGAGCTAGGAAGTGGCAGAGGCAGGATATGACTCAAAGTCCAACATCTGCCATTACACCTTGTGACCTTTTAGTCTGCTCTGGTGAGTTGCCTGTGGGTTAGTCTTCAACATCAAGACCATGAGGGGTCAAACATAATGAGTCTTGGGCCATAGCATAAAGCAGGCTGATGCAATTCATGGAGTCTTCGTGAAGGAGAAGGAGGTGAGCTGGTACTCAGCAGCACTCCATCCTCTCCTCCCTGTGATGTGGGCATCCCCAGGCCAACTGAAACAACACTGAGAAATAGAGCAGAGATAACTAATCTCGGGGCATGACCCACCCCACTGGAGACATCGCAGCCGTTGCCATAACAAGAGTGGGAGCCGTGATAAGAAGCAGGGAAAATCTGTTACGTAGAAGGAAACTCCCATATCAGACTGCGGACACAGAGCAGAATCAGGCCCTGGAACTCACACTATGGGAGAACAGGCACGGATCTCAGGATGTATAAATAAATTGTGCTTCTCTTTCCAAAAGATTCTTGATTACTGGCTGAGGTTTGGTCTTTGTCAAATCAACCACTCAGCCTGAGGGGCTAAGGGGCCAGGGTCCCATCTGAATTTGACTCCTGGCTAATTCTCTCATTTCATATTCAGCTCCTCCAACACTTTCATCCTAATTGTCAGTCACAAAAAATTGTCTTTAGAGGGCCGGCATACTCTATTCTAATTTTTAAGCTCAGTGCTATTGAATATGCCTCCTCCTGCCACTTTCTTTTTCTTTTTCTTTTTGAGAATGTCTATTCATTCTCTAAGTTCGATTTGACATGGCATCTTATAGGAATGCCTCTCTATTCCATGATCCAAAACACCTCCCCTCCCCTTATTCAGATGAGACAGTTTATTCCTCTCTAGGGAGCAGTCATCACACCTTAGGGATATCTATCCCACTAGACTTCCATATTATATTAAAATTGGGAGTTCATGTTTTTATCACCCTTGGCTCACTGCTGACATTTGGAGCACAGGGACAATTCTGTATTCTTCTTTGCATTTATAAGATGTAGTAAAATAAATATCACATTGCAAATTCTCAATAAATACTGCATGAATGAATATATGAATGTATAAATGAATAAACTGATGAGCTCCAATTAATTGCATAAGAGAAACCCAGGCGTAAATAGATAGGTCAAGAAATAACCCATCTTCTATTGCTATATCTTTTCTGAGCCACGGTACCAGGTATAGGAAGAACAGTTCCTGGATCACCTTGATGATGGTAGAACTCAGCTCTGTACTGAACACCTGGGAAACAGAATTGCCCAGGAGACTCTCCAAATACATCCATCTGAGGGATGGTGGACTTACAAGTGGGAATCGGGCAGACCATTCTTTTATCAGTCAGATGAAGTGAATATATTACTGGGCACTTATTATGGAACAGGCTCTACAAGGGAGTGGGGGTGGGGGTCCAATGGGAAGCAAGATAGTCAAGGTGGCTGTAATCCAGTGTTTACAGTCTGGGTGGGAGGGGAGACAAGTGAGTAGACAGAAGTGCAGACTATGAGGCCATGAAGAAGAGTTACTGAGCTTGGAGTACATTTAGACTTGGTAATGGCAGCCTATTTTCATGATCAGTTCTTTCTACCCATTTTCTATGGACTTTTAAGTGTCAGGCTTAAAAGAATATTTTACATTTACATGCTTGGCATTTTTATTTTATTTTTTAAAAGATTTATGCATACAAGAACTAGGGTAAAGGTCAGAGGTGCAGGGAGTGGGGGGAGTGAAATGATTCACCAGAGACAGAGTGGGGAGCAGAACAGGCAGACTGACTGAAATACACTGCTGAGGGGAGCAGTGGGGAGACAGGTGAGGTCTGCTGCACCATGTGGGAAGCTCTCTGGCCAGGATCAAACTCATGCTGCAGTGCTGCAGATAGTTTCATAGTGCTGAGACTTAACTCCTTGAACCACCAGGGAGGCCCCCTACTTTGCATTTTTAGACCCCTGATTTCTCCTAAAGTGATGTTTGATGGTCCACACTGAACAGAGGAGACTGAGGTTCCAGGCAGATAAATAGTAATAAAAACTCCCTGCAACTAAGGGGGAGACTCAGACTATAGCCCTGAGTCTGCCTCTGTCTAGCTCTGCACTTCCCAGTCTACCGTGGCTTGTTATGAATATGTGACCAAGCTGTTGAAGATGAGCAATTCCCAGACTTTAGTGAAATCTCTGCCTTTCTAATGGGGTTATTAAGCATCTCCCAAGTAGAGAAACTGGTACTTGGCTGGAGAAAAGATATGGGGGAGATCAAGAAGGTTCTCGGGGACAACAGACCTCTGTAGAGACATGGGAAGGAGGAAAGGATGGTGAGGAGAACAGAAGGAGAGGGGCCTACAGAGCACTGTGGGAAATATAAAAGTGACTAGTTCATCCTAGGACATGAGAGAGGTAACTACTACCCTGACTGCTTATTTGTTGGTGGTCAACTTTTAGAGATTTAATTTGAGAATAATAACCAAGTCCTACTAGAAAGTCCAGAGTCAGGAAGCACAAAGAAGGATCCAAAGCGTGACTTTTAACAGAACTGATTTTTTTGGCAGCCTCTATGTTTATAAGGCGCTCTCCCTAAACCCGAGCATCGAAACTAGTTAAACCAGTCACCTAGTCGCTTGGTCGCAAACCCTGCTGCATATGGGAAGTCTCTGAGGAGCTATTAAAAAATACTAATAGGAAGGAATAATACTACTAATCTCCCATTTGTTCAAGGATCAGCTATAATTATTCTGCCTAAAATAGCACATATGTAAAATTGGTATGTATCTATCTAGTAGACTTATTGTTAGTGGTAAATGGAAAAAAAAAATTAAAGTGCCAGACATAGAATATTCATTTTATACATGCTTGCTAGTATTATTTTGCTGTTGCTGTGTGTAAACTGAATAAATACAATGCAAAGAGTGTGAAACAAACAAACAAAAATACTAATACATATGTTTATAACAACACTACTTACAATAGCCAAGATATGGAAACAACCTAAATGCCCCAGAACAGATGACTGGATCAAGAAGATGTGATCTATATACACAGTGGAATATTACTCAGCAATCAAAAAAGATTTGTGGCAACAGAGATGGAGCTGGAAGGGAATATGCTAAGAGAAGTGAGCCAGAATGAGAAAGATAAATACCAGACGGTTTCACTTATATATGGAATTCAAAGAAAGCAAACAAAGCATCAGACAAAAAACAAACTGTAAGACTGACCCTGGAGGGAAGACTGTAGATCTGAGAAGGGTAAAGTGGAAAATGGGGGAGGAGAAGGAGAGTGTGGTGGAGTGTCCTGGAGGACTATTGGCACATTGGTAGTAGAAAAATTATTGTGACCATACCTGAGGAGAGAAATCCTATACTGTGAAAAAATAAATAAGAATGTTAAAAAAGATTAAAAAAATACTAATTCCCAGGCCACACTGCAGATGAACTAAATCAGAATCACTAGGAGAGGAATCACATGTGGTACCTTTAAAAATTATACACACACCCCATATTGTAAATCTAATCTTCAGTGAGCTGGGGAGCCAGCTGCTATGTGGGGGGAAAATAGCCAATTCTGGTAGCACTACAGTCACAGACATGCCTAAAAAATATCACAAAAGATATATGTGTTTGGAAATGGCCGTTGTTTGACTGTGTCTCTCTCAACAGTGTCTTTGCACATTCTTTGCCTTCTTTCTGAACCATCACTCCCATTTTCTGCTTTTAATTAACTTCCAGATTTAGTTAACTCCTTCCTTGCTAGCTCTTACCTCAGACCACTATGGAGGCCAATTAAGTTCCCTTTGTCATCTGTCCTCAACAGGCTTGTTCCCAACTTCACACCCTCATCTCTACCTTTAATGTAGAACTGCAGGATAAAAAAATCAACTAAAGTCCATTTTGTCCACTAGAATGAAAATTTTAATTCCTCTGTTTCAAATTAAAATCTAACTCAATGACTGGTGCAGCCGGAACATCTAATAGATATCTGTGAATAATGAGCAGGTGACTGAATGGATTAGCAAATAATGAAGGAAAGGACTTACCTACATTACAGATCATAAAACAAAACCCTATCAAATCTAGAGCTTTTATTTCCTTTTGTTTTCTAAACTGCAGGTTTTTGTTTTTGCGGTTAGCTGTCATTCTCAACATTTTAATATGAAATAACTTCTCTCATAACTGCATTTCAAAACCCCACTCATCTTTCAAAGTTTTTTTAATCCAAAACCCTATCCTACAACATGTTTTCCCAAATCATCCCACAGGAAGTAAATTCTCTCTTCCCTATACAACTTGAAATTTTAATTGGACTGTGCTGCTCTATGTTGTCTTGGATACATATTGCCACTTTCAAGTGCTTACGAACAAATGGGAGGTCGCAAATGCCTAATTCATTTTGTCCTGTCTCCTTTGGTGCCAGGTAAAGTGCCTGCCATATAGTAGGTATCCTGTAATTATTTATTTTAATGCCTGTCTAAATGAATGTGTATATCATGGCTGAGTGGGCAAAAGACTTCTGGATTCATTTTGCAAACACAAGCAAAGGGAGATTCACATGGTTTTCAAGCTCATATGTATTCTAAAGGTTTAGTCTAGGCAAAAATAGTAATCAGCCTTCTTTTTTCTTTTCCATTGTAGACCACAGATTTGAAAAAAAAAAAAAAAAACCTGGAAACGAGAATGGTGATAAGACACTCATTCTGGATGAGTTTGGTTAATTATATTTTTCACATTGCTTAGCAGTTAGGATTGACAATTACTGATTATCTTAGGCACCATGTATTTTTCAAAATAATGCACAACACAAGAGTAATAATTGGACATAATTGCAAAACTGATTAATAGTCTCAGCTCAAGCTTGAGTTATGGACCTCAGTTTCCCCATCCTTAGAATAAATCAGTGTTTTTCAGTGTTTATTCCCCTACAATGTGCATCATAATTCATCCAGGGTTCATTTATTCATAAGGTAAATATTTAATGAGCATCTACTATGGTAAGCAAAACCATCTTCTAGTGGAGAAGACAGGCATTTGTCAATAGTCATATGAATGCCTACCCTCCTGCTATATTAAAGTATTTTAACAAAATACAGTTTGGAGGATTGAGCTCATCATCGAGTTCAGGAACAACAAACAAAATGGAAAGTCCTCTTCCTGGTGACCTAGGGACATGTACTAATCAGGGTTCTCTAGAGAAACAACACCAATGTGAGGAAAAAAAAGACTTAAGAAATTGACTTATAAGATTGTGAGGGCTAGAAATCCTGGCTGCAGGGCAGTCTGGAGAGTCAGAGAAGGTATGATGAGTTCAAAGTTAGTTTAGAGACAGAATTCATGCTTCCTCAGGAGACCTCAGTTTTTTCTCTTAAAATATTCAACTGATTGGATGTGGCCCACTCACATTTTGGAGGGCAATCTGTTTTACTCAAAAGTCTATTGGTTTCTTCACATAACATCAAAACTGGTATTGACCAAATATCTGAGTACTATGACTTTGTCAAATTGACACATAAAATAAACCATCACAGGGCATATATGAAGGACAAAAGGAGACCTGGTGGCTACGGGGCAAGTCTGGGGAGAGGACAGTAAGAGAAGAGACTTCGGGGAGACAGTTATGACCGCGTGGGGTCTCATGGGCCACATAATGGATAGCGTTTCTTTTTTATATCAGTAGAGAGACTTCTTTCATGGGACTGAAATAGAGGTTTGATGTAATCAGACAGGCTTTCCAAAACCAGCGTTCCAGTGGAATTTGTGAGAACAGATTATGGGGCATGAGAAGACTACTCCGACAGGTAGGACAGAGAAGAGATAAGGAACTAAAATGGTCATAGGGTAGATGGAAAGATGCACCATAAAGCTGGAAGCAATAGGTGATAGGTTAGACAGGCAGGGTAGTCCAACAATAGCTCTAGTTTTAACCCAGAAAGGCCCTTGTCCCAAGGAACCCCTCTCTCAGGAAACTGGAATGGTCGCTTACCCTAGAAGGAAGTTTCAGTAATATTTAGGTTTCTGGGTACCCTAAGGATCTTACTGAATATGCTCTAATTTGCAAAATGAAAACAAAAAAGTATGTAGGATGAGCCACAGTGAATGTTTGAGAGTAACCAGACAAAATGTCCTCTAAGTTCTTTTTTTGCTCCAATAGCTTCACATTCTTAGAGGAATGTCTACAAATACAGGATCTCCAGAAAATCCATTCTGAGACCTGGGCCAGCAATTGATGAAGACTGTCTACCTTAGACACAATTTATAAATTTGGTGTCAAAAGGGACATTTAATTGATTTATTTTTGCATGCAGTATTGTGGAAGGCCAAATAGCTATGTCTCGATGCAGAATTACTCAATGGAGGATTTTCTTTTTTTTTTTTAAATAATAAATTTTATTTTTATATTCTCCATACAATTGCAACCCCCCCATTCTGACCACAGTCCCTCCCCTCCCGCCCTCCCCACCCCCAAAAAAGTGTCTCTGGTTCATAGTTTTTTGTTGATTTTGATTTTCACTTTCTTATAGTTATTCATTTTCCTGGTACCTTATTTAAGTTTTCTAGATTCCTGCTATGAGTGAGACCATCCGGTATTTTTCTTTTTCTTTTTGGCTTATTTCGCTGAGCATGATCCCTTCCAGCGCCATCCATGTTGCTGCAAATTGCATGTGTTTATCTTTTTTGATTGCTGAGTAATATTCCATTGTGTATATGTACCACATCTTCTTGATCCAGTCATCTATTTTTGGGCATTTGGGCTGTTTCCAAAGCTTAGCTATTGTAAACAGTGCTGCTATAAACATAGGGGTGCAGGTGTTCTTTGGAATTGATGTTTCTGTGTCCTTTGGGTAAATCCCTAGGAGTGGAATTGCTGGATCATATGGAAGCTCTATGTTTAGTAGGTCCAGAAATCTCCACACAGCTCAATGGAGGATTTTCTTTACCTTATATTATACCATTTGCATTCTCTCTCCCTTTCTTCCTCCCCACTCTCCCTCATTTTTTATATATATATAATATATACTAACATATAAAATGAATGATAAATATGTAGTGGTATATTATTTATATTATATGTAATATTTAATAAATGTATACATTAATACATATTAGCAACATATATAATTTTTTTTCACTAGGAAAATACATATACTGTTTCCGAAATCTTTTGAGAGTCACTTGGAGATGATGTTCTTCTTTACCCCTAAATATTTAATATGTATTTCCTATGAGTAATGATATTCAACTTTGATACAATACTACTAACATATAATTTATATTTAAATTTCATTAACTGTTCCAATACTGTTATTTATATAGGCCCACTCCCTCCCCCAAGACCAGCATCTTAAGACCCACAAACCTTTATGTATTAATTCATGCACTCATTCATCATTTATTTGTTAATTTCAAGAAAATATTTTTCATTATAAAGTAAATTATGTGCACAAGGGAATGAGAAAATAGAGATGGAAATGAAGTATGAACTTTTTACCCAAGCACAAGAACAACAAATTCCATTCATTTCTATAAATATCTTAATATATTTTTAAATTTCACTATATTGTACAATGCTATAATTATACATCACCACATATATTGTTCACTAAATCTTGTATTTTAATTTCTGCTTTTAACACAGGGGTGCTAATACTTCCTGAATATTGTATTAAATAGTTGTACGGCAGCTCAGCAAATAAGTAACCACTGGTCATTCATAAGTATCCACACTTTCATTTTCTGTATATGAATGAGATAAATTTCTGTATACGAGTGAGATAATTAACATATTTGTGCATAAAGCAGTTTTGTGTTTCTGGTGATTTCCTTAGGTTACATTTCCAGAAGTGGAATTTCTGGGTCAAAGGATTGGCAGTTTAATGGCCCGATACATAGTGCAAAATGCCTTCTGAAAGGCCAGAGGTTATTCCTACACCTGCCAAAATGTAAGAACTGTCTACGGAAAAAGTGAAAACCTAGACCAGAGGACACTTTGATTAAAGTGGATTATATGAGGGAATCCTCATTGCCATGGCCAAAAAAGAACATTAGAATTTGCATTTTTCAGCCAGATGAGTTCTCACCAAAACAAGCATGATTTTAGAATAATTCCTAAAAAAGATATTTTATAAAAGTAAATGAGGTCTTTAGACAAGTTTGTGCAGACCTTGAGTCTTAGATTCTGGTGTCACCTTTGGTTTTGGTTTGCTTTTGAGTTAGTGTATTTGCATATTTATATCCTAGGAGAATACGGTGTTTCATCAGATACTTGGGAATATTTGTGGTTAAAGCTTTGCAGGTTTTGCTGTATATATTTCTTCTTTCTTCTGCTAAAGACAATCCAGAAATTTCCTTTGAGAAATGGCCACGCATCACATTCAGCAACTTGGTTTCAATGGACTTGACCTTTCCTGCTAGGAGGACCCCAATTGGTCCAAGACAATTAGTCTTTTATATTTCACTATTCCCAGTGATTGGATCAGAATGGCCACATGATCCTGTTCAGAACAGTGAGAATCACATACAGTTCATGTTCAACCATTGAGGAAGAGAAGCCTTTTTTTCTTAGATGGAAGCTCTGGACCTCATGTGCTCATCTGGCCATCTTTTGGGATTGAGACCAGAAATCTACCAAACTGATGGAAGGATTGACAAGTGGATGACAGATGCTGAGTGCCAATGACATTATCTTTGTCCCCAGGACCAGCCACACCTGAATGTAGATCTACCCCCAAACCTTCAGTTCACTGAACCGATGAATTTGTTTCACTTAACGCAATGTGGGTTGAATTGTGGTATTCATCATGTAAAGAATCTTAACTTTTCTAAGATAAATGATGGTGAAGCAAGTTTCAACTTCTGAATTTTGTATCTGGGGATATGCAGGCCCAGACAGGAACACAGATGTGGCCAAAGTCAGCCTAGAGGCACAACCAGGATGTAAAATTTCCTTCATCCAGGCGTATAATGCTCTTACCAAATACTCAATTACTCTTGCATTTTTAGAGTGAGCAATGGTTACAGAGAAAATGCTTTCTAATAATTTCTATGTTATCTGTAGTGTAGAGTCACTATTGAAGAAATTGCGCATCCAGAAAATATACTATATATATATTACTTTTTAAAAAGATTTATTTATTTATGCATACAACAAGTGGTATACAGGCCAGAGGTGTGGGGGGGTGAGAGGATTCACCAGAGACAGAATGGGGAACAGAACAGGCAGATCGACTGAAATACACTGCTGAGGGGAGCAGCGGGCAAGACAGGAGAGGTCTGCTGCACTATGTGGGTTGCTCGTTGGCCAGAGATTGAACTCGTGCTGCAGTGGCTGTGGATAGCTTCAGAGGTTGCATCTTAACCACTTTCACCACCAGGGAGGCCCTATATATATTACTATTATTGTCAGAGCCCTATTTTGAATTATTTCAGTGTCTTTTTTATAATCACAAAGTTTTCTTTCCAAATTTATTTATTTATACAAGCACTGGGTACAGTCAGAAGCGTGGGAGGGTGAGAGAACTCACCAGAGCCAGAGGGGAGAGCAGAGCAGTCAGACTGATGAAGCACACTGCTGAGGGGAGCAGTGGGTGATAGGAGAGGTCTGTGCGCCATGTGGGACCCTCGTCCGGTGGCCTGGGATTGAACTGGCGCTGCAGAGGCTGCGGGCAGCTTTGCAACCCAGTGCTCAACCGCTGCGCCAACGGGGAGGCCCAATCACAAAGTTTTCTTTAAAAAAGAACAAAAGACATCCTTCTAATTTCTAGGAACTCAGTTCAGAGTATCTACCTTTGTGCATGGATCTTGAGTTGGGGAAAGCTGATAGGGGAAACCCAACAGATCCTCATGTCAGGCATTTTTAGACAGCTTGCTTGGTGATGACAGAAGTCAGTCTCTGGGGAACCACAGGTATATTTTGAGGGCTCTTCTGGAACAGCTTCCAGCACATCACTCAAGTCTCAGAGATTCCCAGTTGCTGGTGCCATGACTTAGAGCTGATGGTGGGAACTCTAAATTTTAGTATAATCTGGAAAACTGCACTAGTAACCTAAGTCAGTGTGACTTATTGGAAGACATTTCAAGGACAGAGAATTTGACTGCACAACAGCAGTAGCCTATATTCCACAAAGTTATAGAATTTTAGAGTTGGAAGGACCAAGAGAACACAATTAATAAAGCCTCATTATGTAGAGGTGGAAGCTGGGGTTCAAAAGCAAGAAAGGGAGTTCCTTGAGAATACACAATGAGTTGGGGGTAGAATCAGGTGGTTTTATGTTTTTGTCTTTCCAGGGAACTGGCTACTATTTCTTACTTCTTCCTTGGCTAATTTGGCAGAAAATCTCCATTGGGTTCAAAGATGCAATTGCATAGTAAACTGCCATTGCCTCTTGGGTTATTGGTTTAATAGTATTATCACCTCATATTACAATCCTTTCAAATAAGATTTAGCCACTAAAGATTATAACCATTGTTCCGTTCTTTATTCCTAAGTCTGCATGAGCACCATTTGGAATGGAATAGCCCAGCAGTCTACCAAGATTCTCATTACCTAACCCTCTGGGGCAGTCTTTTGCCAGCCTACACAGCTAGTCTGCTGTGACTCATCAGAATGGAATATAGTAGGGCCTCTGAGTCAGTGCTATCCACACTAAAGAAGCCCCCTGGGGATATTCTCTGTGACTGTTATTGGTTAAAATTCTCCAGTTTTTTCCTTGCTGATGCTTTAAATTCCATAATCACACATATTAGTGGCATGGCCCGATACTAGAACCAGGTGTCTTTCTTAGTTTGCCTAGTTATGGTTGAGATGAGCCAGAAACATATCCATACAGAGAATGAGAGAAGTAGCAGGTGATAATTTCACATGCAAATACTGTTTAACATTAAAGTAGCTCTGCTTGTGGCCCTTCTGAGGAACTAATTCCCAAATCACTGGGCTCTAGTGGCTGAGTGTCAGGACAGCTGATGAACTGTCGAGGCACTTTTCCTCTGAGTCCCCTCTATTCCCATCTGACCAGGTGGGAAAGATGATGGTTTTCACAGCTCCTTCTAAAAACTCTTTCCAGAAGTGTTAATAAGAGATGAAAACAAATGTTGTGGGAGGAAAATAAAACATCAGAGTGTTTTTTGTTTTCGGGTTTTTTTTGTTTGTTTGTTTGTTTATTTGTTTGCAAGCATGTCTGGGCTGCAGAAGGCTTGAGTCCAGGCTTCTGCTGACTGGATGTCTCAGTGGGTAAGAACACTAGCCGTTCTGAGTTTCTATTTCTCTGTCCACTTCTGCTAGACTTTTACTATTAAAGTTAAATAATTGATTTTCAGATTGAGGAAAGAACATTAAACTTCACTATCCCAAACTAAAAGACGATCTCAAACATGTCAGTTTCATCGATCTAGTTCCAGAGCAGTTCAGCAAAATGTGTCCTGAGAGTCTGGGGCAGTGGGAGTTGTCAGAAATAGGTGAAGACCAAATTAGGATCAAGTCTCAGCTGAGGAAGGCTAAGAGAAGCTAAATGGCTCAATCAAGAAAAGTGAGGTTCCTGGGGCCTCCCTGGTGGTGCAAGGGGTTAAGACGCAACCTATGAAGCTATCTGCAGACACTGCAGCATTACTTCAATCCCCGGCCAGAGAGTTACTCACATGGCACAGCAGAGCTCTCCTGCCTTGACTGCTGCTCCTCTCAGCAGTGTATTTCAGTAGATCTGCCTGTTCTGCTCTCTACTCTGTCTCTGATGAATCCTCTTACCCCCCCCCCATACCTCTGGCCTGTACACCAGTTCTTGTATGCAAAAATAAATAAATTTAAAAAAAAAAAAGAAAAGTGAAGTTCCTGATCTTGTCACTGGCCCTCAATATGAGGATATGGTTGCAGGCTTCCAGCCCCCTCAGCACAAGTCAGCCTTTACCCTGACCCCTTTCTCATATGTCTTTGAATATAGTCATTTTGGGGGAATTTAATGAGGCTTGTACTGGCAGAGTCTCTCCCCTGAAATTGTGTGAGAGAGAAAAGATCCAAGGCTTAGATTCAACTGGGAAGCGAGAATCAAACAGGTTAAAAACTCAGCTTCTACACGAGTCCTCATACTCAAAAGTCTAAGGTAAAGTGTAAGTATCAAAGGTTCAGAGCTGGGATGGCCAATCTGGGAAGAGGGGCACATCCCTATGGGCTAGCAATACTGAGCCTGTGTAGTCACAGTAAACAGGGGTGGATGGTAGCCCCCACACCTGACATGGGACAGACACTGGGAGGACTAACTGCAAGAGTCAAGAACTGGGACCCGACTTGCTCCTGAGACATGTACTCAAGAGATCACCAGAGAAAACATCTGGAATTGACTTGGAGGTCACAATTTGAGAGGGTATGAAGAGATGGCTTAAGTATTAGCACGGTGTTGGTCAGTTAAGACTACTGGCGTGTAAGTTTGTTCCACTCTCCCAATTTCCCATTTGCTCAGTTCCAAGCCAGTGTGCTTGGCATTCACATGGCTAATACGTGATTTTCTCCCACTCCAGAGGGAATCTCCAAGTCTTCCACTCCTCTCTGTCTCAGAGGGCACTTCCATTTCTTAAGGGGTTGATTGCCCTGTGATTAAGGAGGTTTGTTGGGGTCTAACATACTGAGAAAGGGGTGCGAAGAAGGTAATAAATATTTAATGAGAATTTTTCTGCTGAGCCTTCCTCTAAGAGGAGAAAATGGAAATCAAAAGTCTTCAGCGGAACCCCTATTGTTGGAGGACAAAGAAATGTTCTTGTACTGCTGTGAAAATGAGCCGCTGGCACCTCAGCAAGAGGCAGCTCTGAGAGGGAAGTCTTAATGAATCACGGAGCAAAGAGCTTTTCCTGGAAGGAATTATCCCCAGTGCTTTCTCTAATGACACTCCCAGGCCTCAACCTGATGGATGTGGAGTTACGGCTTTGGAGCAGGGCTCCTGGGTTATGAGATTGAGATTTATGCAACATTCCCTACCAATGCTCCCTACCCCATTCTGAAAACAGAGCTATTAAGCTGGATCCTGCAGTTTGCTGGGCCAAACAGAGGACTGTTTGGGGCCTCAAACAGAGACTGGAGGACAAAACTTCTCAGAGGAAACCTCAGAAATTCTAAGGAGTTGATTTATGCCTAGGGAAGTCAAAGAACTTCTCTGTCACTTGGATTTTCAAACCCAGAAAATAGAGACAATACTAGAACCTGCCATACCAGACTGTCTCTGAGAATTTAATAAGATGATATAATATTTTAAGGCACTCAGAATGATTGATATATAATAAGTTATAAGTATTAGCTATTGGTTTTATTACTGTCATTGGTAGTGGTAGTGATTTAGGAGGAAGTTGGGGCTTTGAACTGAAGTGTTAGACAACAGCTGCCATGTGAAGTGGTTGATCCAGGAAAATTCTAGGCTTTAGTAGTAACAGCTGATATGAATTGATTGCTTATCATGCTCAAAGGATTTGCTATTCATTTTCAAACTTATCACAGTAGCCAAAGATAAAGACATCACCACCACTGCCACCAACACCACACATCATTATTACCACCAGCACCATTATCATGGGAGGCTGAGATCAGATCTGTAAAATTTCCAAGTCCTTGTTTGTTCTTTGCCCGACAGTCATCTCTGCTGCCCAGTTCAAACCTTTCATTTATCCCAATGTTGGGACACCAGGAAATTATGAGAGCAGCCTCCTAGTCCTCCCTCCATGCTCTTATTGAGTACATTCAACAGCTACCACTGATGACAATGACTTGAAGCATCAATTCTATTCTTCCCCTAAGATAATCCTGAACCAGACCATTCTCACCACCCCATCAGCAGGGGTCTTAATACCATAGGTCCCATCCCTCAAGACCTTGGGAAGACACTGGGAATCAAATTCTCTTCCTTCCCCTTGCTCTTCATCACTGGCATCATCTCTGGTCCTCTGTCTCTGGCTCTCTCATTAGCTATCTGTTCCTAGTCAAACCTATCCTTAACCTTAGCCTCTTACCTGAGACCACAGATGTTTCCATCATATATATATATATATATATATATATATATATATATATATATACACACATATATATATATACACACACACATACACACACACACATTGAGTTTCTGCCTGGGATTCTATTCCCAAGTGTCTAAAATCATGTCACTATCACCGCTCTTGCTACTTGCCCCTCCATTCATGCACTATAGAAAGGCCTGACAGTGCCTCATGGGCCACTATGACTATCAGGGCCCCTTATTTGTGCCACTTCAGACTTCAAAGGCAATCTATCCCAAATAAAGCAATGGGATAATGTATTCACTTCCACTGGAGATGTGGATGATGAAGAAACAGTATTTACTGAAAAATAGAGAAGGCACTTCTGTCTGAGGTCTGATTTTCCTCCATCAAATCTTTGTCTCACTTCCCTTTTTCATTTTTGAAGATGTCTCCTGTGTGTCATGTCCATGTCCTCCTCCCTCAGCCCTATTTACCAAGATTTTATCACCCACATTGGCCCCCATTCTTACTTGGTCATTTTCACATTGATGGCAATAACCAGCGTGGAGGAGTTGCATTTATACTTGGCTCCTGGTCAATTCCTCCATGCTGTGTCTTCATTTCCCTACTCAAATTCTGGGCCCTCACTTGTTCCCCTTCCATGTTGGAAAGTTGATTTGATAAGGGAAGGCAATGTGCACTGAAGCATGCTGAGCATCTTCAAGGACCTAGTCACTTCCTCCCCCCGACAGACATCTCTGTGCACACATTTCTCACAGAGAATCAATTGGACTGTGAACCAGTGAGGACGGGAACATTGATAGAGTCCTCATTGTATCTCCATGACCAAGGGCAGTGCCATTATACATTGGTGTCCTCGTTTCCATTATTTCTTGGACTCACCAATCCCTTTGGGAAAGGGGCTATCTCCATCAGCTTACCAGATGATCTATTTCTAAAAGGCCCTGAGATGATTAAAAAATCTTGGCAATTTTGTTATTGTGTCTGCATGTTCACAGGTAGCCTTCAACATTAAGAACTCTAATGAGGGGGTCTTCCCTGGTCATGTCCCTTTCCCCACAAGGCCACCACCCTCGCTGTAAGTAAATGAATTAATGAACAAATGAATGAACCACAACTGAAAGCACGTGCATACAGACTTCGCTGAAACGGTCCACTCAGATTCAGGGGACCACTGAGAGTTATCCTTTGGGGAGGAGAAACAGATTGAGGTTCTCACAAATGAACAGATGGGTGATTTGGGGGAACAGATGCAAGGCCAGGAAGGTCAGAATTAAGAGATTCCAGGCCTCCTGGCTGATAGTGTCATTCAGACTAGTTGCAATCGTCTCCCTTGCCAGAAATTCTGCAAGGTAACAGGACACATTTCTGCATCTCCCTCCTTTTTTCCCCCCAATGCCTATTTCCAGTTCTCTGAAGGGACAGATGGACCCGGTCCAGGTGAGCCAGGAGCCCATATTGTACTCCTCCTTTTTTCCCACTATGACAGCTGGCTGATTGCTCTGGGTTGAAGGGGTTTATGGTGACCCTGTTAATTGATGCACAAAACCACCCATCAAAAGGTAAACTGATCGTTTTGTTCCCTGAGGTAGCAGGAAACCTTAGTCTTTGCAGCCTGCCTTCTGTTGCTTGTTCTATAAAGGTAACAATGCTTCCCCCATAAACACCAGCAGGGAAACAGTTAAGCACTGTGTGGTGTATTTCACGCCAGGAGGGCAATTCAGTGCGTGATTGAACATTCCATCATCATTTGCCATTTTCAAATTGCCCATAAGAAACCCCAACATCTAGATGTGGTGTTAGAACAAAGAGGCTGGTTACTTTGCATTGTAGGCAGTGGGCAGGAAAATTTGAGTAAAGGCATTAGGATAAATGGGATGATCAGCAAGATGATAGAAAGAGATATTTTTCATACGCTGCTTTTGTTGGTGATTTTTCTTTTTAATGTAGAAAGGCCATACTTTGTGGGGGGAAGAGCAAGGAGTCAAGAAATGTGGTTTTGAATCCCAATTTCCCTTGATGAGTTCAGCAGTCAACCTAGCACCTTTCTTTATGTATACGACAATGTGTAACACACACAGATTTTCAAGGAATGATCTTTTCTTTACTGAGAAGCTGAAGTCAAATCTTCCTTTGAGGGGAGAAGTAAAGTATTTCCAATTTTTATTTTACTTCACTTTATACCCATGCTATGTTCATACCCAGTGCTATGGGTTTTATGACCATTAGCTGATTTACTCCTAGCAAATAACACCCATAAAAAAATACTCTAATGCTTATTTTATAAATGAGGAAACTGAGGCTCAGAAACTGAAATTGCTTACATTGGGCATAAGGTCAGTATAGTTTAGAGCTGTGCTTCCAAACCAGGATGATTTAGCTCAAGGGTTAGGTAAGTCAAGTAGCAGAGAGGTCAAGGGCATTTAACCTGACCGAGTTGAAACTTAACAGCTACAAAGTACCAACTTGATGTTATGAAATTTGTTTACCTTCTCTGAGGTATAGTTTTTATCTATAAAACTGAAATAATAAAAGCACTTTCCCCACAGAATTTTGTGATTATCAAATGTGTTGATATATGCAGTGTGCCAAGTAAAGGGCCCGGCATGGACTAAATGTTAATGACTGGTGGGTACTACAGTTTTCATCACAGATTCTGGGTGCCTGGAGCCTCAGTTTCGGGGACCCTCTTCCCCCCCATGGACCTTGAAATGGAGAGTCCAGGGACAGGGAACCATAGGAGACTATGTCAGTTTCTGTTGACAGACATGACAGGGCCAAGATTGTGAGATAAGAGAGAAAGGGATGATATGCAAAGATTTTTAGATGAAAAATGGGACAGACTCACAGCCTTCTGCAATGGGCGATGCATGAGAGAAGAAGATAGGACAACACTCAGCAGCTGGGTCAAGCTGCTGGCTGGTTTACCATTAACCAATGTGGCTAGGGCAGTTGTGGCATGTCTACAGAGACCTCTTACCTAGGAAGGCGTATATCCAAGAAATCATGGTTTTATGAAAACATAAATCAATAACTATCTCTAACTGAATGAGTGTTTTAATATAAGTAGAAACAATGAGAATCTGGCATCCAGCTATGGTAGAAATAGAATTAGAGACTCAGGAGAAAGCACTCACAGTTCAAGAAGTTCACTTCATCACACTTTGTTCCTGGAGCCTATAGACTCAGGGTTCTTATTTAATCTGGACCAAAATTCACCATAACATTCTTACGTACCAGTCTGCAAAGCCCCCGTGTAATTAAATTAGACTCAGTGTGCCATGGCTAATTAAAGTCAGAACAAGGTCAAGGCACACATCGGGTTTGATCAGAGCAGTCTTCTAATAAAAGCAACAATTGTGTCCCTGCCTCCTCTGTGTAGTGGTGAACATGAATCAAAGTCCTTTCTTCAATCTGAAATTTAAAAATGATGCTGAAGGAATGCTGAAAGAGCAGGCAGAAGAAATGGATGAGGAAGCATAGGGCCATTTTCTCAAGTCAAAAGTTTCTCAAGTGAGGGTTTTCTTGCTTGACCACTGTTCCAGAAAGGCACTTGATTTGCATCATTAGGGCAAATGTGCTAGACTTTGAAAATCTTCATTTTCCTTAAGCAGTAAAAAAAAATAAAATAAAATAAACTGCAGAAGTCAGCACATAGAAGACCACCGAGCTTCAAGGCAGAGGAATTCTGTTGAAGAATGGTGGGCTAACAGAAAGGGGCATCCAGGTGCTGGGTCCCAAACTCTTTGATTCAGTACCTATTTATTAATCCTCTCCAAAATGCCAGGCATCCATGTCCATACTGGGAACACAGGTCCTTGCTCTCGTGGAACATACATTCTTGGGGGAGGAGAGGCAAGCATACTAGTGGCTAAAAATAGCAATTGTCTTCCTTGAGCTCCAACATAAGGGGTTCTGGCAAGAACCATGAGAGACAGCAACCTTGTTGGCTGATGACTTTGGAATTAGAAAATCATGGTTTTGGGCCTCCCTGGTGGCGCAAGGGGTTAAGACACAGCACTATGCAGCTATCTGCAGGCACTGCAGCACAAGTTCAATCCCCCGCCAGGGAGCTACCCACATGGCACAGCAGACCTCTCCTGTC
Source organism: Talpa occidentalis (assembly GCF_014898055.3). Taxonomy (NCBI): domain Eukaryota; kingdom Metazoa; phylum Chordata; class Mammalia; order Eulipotyphla; family Talpidae; genus Talpa; species Talpa occidentalis. Next base: position 30,747,967 of record NW_023601754.1, read on the forward strand.
TCACCTGCTGCTCCCCTCAGCAGTGTATTTCAGTCAATCCGCCTGTTCTGCTCCCCACTCTATTTCTGGTGAATTCTCTCACCCTCAGCATCTCTGGCCTGTACCCCAGCTCTTGTATGCATAAATAAATAAATCTTAAAAAAAAAGAAAAAGAAAGTCATGGTTTGCATCCTGTAGTTATCACTTATTTGTTCATCGGTCTTGCAAAGTGTGCCAACTTTCAGAACTTTCACAAAGGACTAACATGAAATGCACTTTGGGAACAAGCTTAATGCACAGTATGTGCTACATATTTTGTACTGCATACATTAGATAGCATTGCTGTTAACAAAATAGCCTGCAGCAAGGGATGTAATGTTCCTGAACTCTGTATCCTTATCTGTGAAATGGGAGATAGCCTTACTTCCTGCAAGGGTGTAGGAATGTGGTAGTTTCTGCAAGGCAGTTAACCAGCACCAGACTTCCATACACAGTAAATACTATCCTAAGTATTGAACAAAGCACAGAATGCTGTAAGCCAAATGTTCTAGACGAACTGTTACTTGCCTCCTCTACAGACTATAGAAAGTTTAGGAGGAGATTTTTTTAAAGTCTGCAGACTGGAAAGTTCTCTTGAAAATCACTTCCCAGGGTGTCGTTAAAGACATATTTTGATGAGGACATAAACAATTCAAGACCAAAAAATTGTATTTCCCTTGCGGTAAGTGTTATCCAAAAATCTAATGGGAAAAGGATCGCCGCAGACATTCAAAACACGTCCACTCAGAGAGCAGCGAGTTGTAATAAAAAAATACCATCTGAGCCTGGAAATGTTTGGGGTTTTCTTTTAGAGGACAGAAAGAGCCATTTTTTGACATATAAATCTGTTTCTCAAAAAAGTGATATTAAGTAACTCCCACTACCATTTCCAAGAAAGCAAAAAGAGGCCCTTTTAGCAGAGATCATTTCTGAGCTGGAGACTTTCACTAAAGGAATCCTGTTACCCAAACCCGCGTCAGGCCACTTCGGGGCAGGAGCAGAAGCCAGACAGACTAGGCCTCAGCAGCTGCCCCCCCAAGATACCTGCTGTCATCGTGGCTTCCCTGGTGACTGTGGGCGCGGATCTGGGGTCTCTCTCTGCCTTGGCCTGTTCTCTTTGTCTCTGACTTTTCTGTTTCTTTCTCTCTAGCTTGCTGTCCAAGTGTCCTCTCTTCTCTCCTGCTTTGTCTCCATCCCTACTCTTTGTCTGGGATTCAGTCTCTATCTGGGATTGAATTGAAACTTTGTGTCTGTTACCTATTTCTTACCCATTCCTGCACTCTCACCTGCAGAAATCTCTCTCTCCCTCCTTCCCTCCTCCTGCTCTCTCCTGTCTGTATTTTGTGTTCTCTCTCGCTCATCCTTCCTTCCTCCTAGGTTCCATCCCTGTTCTTTTCTCTGCCTCTGGCTTTTTCTCTAAGATTCTTTTCCTCTCTCTCAACCTCTCCTTTTCTCTTTCACTGTTCTTTCCCTGATTTCCCCCTCACTCGGCTGTTTTCTTTCCCTTGCTGTCTGACTCCTTCTGCATCTCTTTCAAAGTCTCACTTTCTTTACTTCCTCTTTTCTGTGTGTGTCTATTGCTGTCATTGTTTCAGGCTCTTCTATTTTTCAGTCTGTTTTCCCCCCTCATCCCTCACCACTGAGTATTTTTTGTTGCCTCGCTCCCTCCCTTCCACTGTCTCTGGTTCCTTGTTCTTCATGGCTTCACCATGTCCCTTTGTCTCTCCCCTCTGAGAACACACACACTCTCTCACACCCCACACCACTCCTTCCCTTTCTGCATCCTGACCTGGCGGGCCCTTCCACAGAGCACAGGTTGTAAATTTACAGGGCCTCCATCACACCAGTGGGTGTCGTTTGGTTTATAGTGCCTTCGTGAAATCACAGACACATATTTCATTCCAGCAACTTCTTTCTGGTTGAGTCAGCATCTCATTCAGCACCAGACTTGTGTGATGTGGCTGCCCCTCCCTGTCCCTTCTACATTTCCAAGACCCCAAGGCCTAGCACCCTTGAGGGTCTCCTGGGTGGGCACTTGAGGTCTTTCACACGTACCACTGCACTGGCCCCACACCAAGCACGGCTCAGAGGGCTTCAGGGAAGGCCTGGGCTTAGTCAAATCAATTTCAACTTAGGTGGAAGGAGTCAGAGAGCAGAAATGAAAAGGAGACTTTATTTTAAAAGGGGCCAGAGTGAGGGGGAGAGGTGTGGTGTCTTGTTGCGAGCCAGCCGCAGCAGTCTGGGTGTCAGGGGTTCCTGAAGGATGGGAAGGCGTCGGCGCAATTGTAGAGAAAATGGTAAGGGAAGGGGGAGAGGGAATGAGGAGACGCAGACACTTGATCAGGGTGCTGACATCATCCTGCTGAGGGTCTCAGCAGCCCTTTATTTATACTAAGCAAATCGTGAGTACACAAGCATAAGGTAGGAAGATAACAATCATCACATGTCCTTTTTTAGGAGCCGCCAAGGGTCTGTTTGCCTTCCGGCAGAGGTGTAACATTTATTATTCTTTGTCTTAAAGAAGGCACAGTTGCGGGCCTCCCCTGGTGGTGCAGTGGTTGAGCACTGGGTTGCCAGGCTGCCTGCAGCCTCTGCAGCGCCAGTTCGATCCCTGGCCACTGGCGAGGGTCCCACAAAAAAAAAAAAAAAAAAAGAAGGCACAGTTGCTAAACAAATGTTTTTAAAATAGTTATTTACTTTAAACAATCTAACAGTTATTTTATTACTAGCAAAAAGCCTATGTGTCTGCAACTAACATTTCTAAGTTTGCTATGGTGAACAATTAACTATGGGCTGGAGGAAAACAAAGGGCAGGAGATTACCTGGGGGAAGGGAGACAAAGAGATGATTTCTAACTAACCTATAAAGTTTAGACCAACATATAACTAATTGATTAGAGTGAAAAACAGAGAGCTTTTATATAGAAATTATCATCTGTAGTATATTGTTTTAATATTGATTTGATATTAAGGAACCAAGGGCCTGGAGGGCGTTCATGCCAGGCAAGCCGCACTGACTCTTCCCTAGCCCCCAACTCTCAATTAGGGGAGGAAGTCTCCTAATCTAAACAAAGAGTTTTCTACCTATCACTCCTCTACTATCTAGTCAGCCTAGTTTCCGTATTTAACTTTAAGATCAAGGGGCAATTTTCTCTTCCATAAGGTTGCTGGTTGTTGTTTTAAGGAACTACAAATATTTTATCAGAGGCAAAAGCAGGAGATGGTTATAGCCTTTGATCCTCAAAAAAATGATCAATATGTGACATATCAGTAATTGTAACATTGACCATTTCCGAGTGTGCTATTTATGCTGCCGTGATTACTAGCTCAACCATTCACAAATTGCTGTTGACTTATTCTTGAATGCATACTCTAACAGCTATCATCCCAATTGTCATATCCCAGGGAATTAGCCCTAAACAAACAGGAAGAATTTAGCAGGAGTTAGCTATGGCGCCTTCTGGCTCATCAGGAATTTTCTTATACTTGGAGCATGGATCATGTCTGCCACCCAACTGCTATCTTTAAAGTAATAGAATTTCCTTCTCCAATTAGCTCTTGCCTCAAAAGACCACATCTCCATATTAAAGACTTGGCCAAGGGATGTTTATAGCCTTTTGTTCCCAGAAGTTTTTTTACTTGTTAATGTAAGGCCAAATGTTGACTGCCTTTTGGCAGAGAAGGACTAATTTTATAAAAAATGTAATATTTGTATTATGCAGTGCCATTTGCCATCAAATTGGTTATTCAGTAATTGATTAGTATTTGCAGTTTTACTTTTAAATGCGTATTTTTAGCAATGGTAGAAACTAGCCATAAACAAATGAGGAGAATCTTGGAGTCAGCTAATGAGATTCCTGATTTTTCAGAAATCTGCCCCAAGCCCGGACTTTTGTCAGACGATATGAGTAGCATGGCTCCCAATAGTGTCTGCTCCAGAAGGCAACTGCCTTATGGGAGATGCAATCCCAGGGAGATACCAGCTAGAAAACTGCAGGCATGGAGTCATGATAACATGGGTGGGATCCCAGAACTCCTGTCCCCTTTGCTTTACGACTCTCCTTTTGTCAATTTGTGTGACATTTCCCAGTAGATCCAGTGGCAAGAAGGTAGGATTTTACTTTAAAAGAGCAGGGCTGAAACCCTTTCTCTGCCCCTTCCAAAAGCTCTCAAGCCTGGACACATTTCTCAGTCCATTCTGAGTCTCAGCTTGATCAGTTATAAAATAAACTCTAGATTTAAGCCTCCATTTATTGAGCAGACTCCACATGTGCCAGGGAGTGCCAGGGACCGTCCTATTATCCCATGTAGTATCACCCTCCCCCTGGACCTGTAGGCCCACTGGGATCACTCATACTTTCCCTAGCAGCCTCAGTTTCCTCCTTCATGCCTGTTTCAATACCCACTTTCAGGTCAGGACCTTAGCAGAATACATCCCTTCCTCTTTACACTGCATCATGGTAATTGGTTGATTATCTCTTTAGTACTCTAACAATTCATACATTTACATTGTAATTCATACATTATGAATTGCAATTCATAATTTTATGCCATACTGATGTATGGCTCTTTGACCCTCATGAGACTGTAGGCTGCACGTAGGAAGAAACCAGGCCTGTTTCATTCTCCATAGTGCACCCACTTCAATAATCACCTGAAGGCACCAACTTGAAGGTGGGTGCACTGGAATGGGGACACATACCAATACCATCCAAATTCCCTCCACATCTTCTTACCTGATAATGTTATAGGACAGGGAGAGGGGCAGCCCAAACCCCGCAAACCTGCCTATTCTAAATGGGTTCTGCCATCCGCCGCATCAACACAAAACATATGACACTTTAATGGGAAGGAACTTTAATAAAACTAGGAAACAATACAGGTAAGGCAAAGAGTCTAGTTTCTAAATGAAGCACCCAAAGTTACCCATCCCCTCGTGGGTAAAACTCCATCCATATGGGGTCGGCCCAGAGCAAGGCCCCAAAGCCTGCCACAAGTCTAAAACATCTTCCAGTGGGGACCCACAGAAAAGGGTCACAAACAACCGGACAAGCCCGGAAGGAAAAGAGCAAAATCAACATCCAAATAAAAGCTGCCATTGTCACCTCCCCACGGGTCTCACCCACATCTGTGTCACCCAGTCCACGACCAAAAGACAAGCGCAGTTTCTTCACATGTCTCTAGGCTCCATGCGCCTCCTCCAGGTCTCCTGGCTCCATCTTGCTTCCTTCCTTCCTCAGTCTCTCCTGCAGCTTCTCCTCTTCCTGCTCAGCTCCACCCTCCCTTGGGTGGGGCAGGGAACCTCCCCCTTTCCTGGGGACCACCCTGTTACAATCCCCCCTTTTAATTTTTATTCCACCATATCTATGGTGGCACAATCTCAGGGTGTAGTCTTAGGAGACAGTCTTTTTTAGGGTTACAATGTGTGTAAGAGAAGCAACAATTAGTCAGCAGCATTGTCTATGAATGTCCAGTATGACAGTTTCATTACTTAAAAATAGTCCATTATCCAAGCCAAAAGAAAAAAATTTGGAGCATTGGCTAAAACAAGACAGCAAATATATCAAAATCACAGTTAAAAAATGTTAAAATGGTTCAACTGATGTAAAACACAAATTTTCTCAACCTTGATCCCAAACTTTTAACAGCAAAGCAAAAGTTTGCAAACTAAATCTACTTTTAAACCATTTTTCTATTTTTGCATAAAATCACAGAGTAGAAATAACTAACAGCAATTTTAGCTGGCTTTGTTGAAATATTCCATACAGGATCAGAGCGAACCGTTGGCATCTGGACGATGCAGGCTTCAGGTATAAAGTTGGTCTCATCAGACTCCACCTGGGCTTTCCTCTTCTCGAGGGTACCAGGGCATTTTCGTTGGCCGGGTTGTCCAGTCCTGCCAATGGAGGCAAGCTTCTTCACCTTCTTTGGAGGTCTCTGGAACCCTACAAACAAGGCAAACAGGTTCTCCTCTTCTTGGTTCAGCTCTTTTTCAACTTTCTGGAAGAACTCCACACAAAGCCACACAATCAAACTCACGTCCAATTTTCGTTAAAACAGACAAAATCCCTATGGAAGTTATGCAAAAACAGACTCTGAAATAAGTAGCAAAAATTACTACCACTATTAGTATGCTGTGTTGGTATCAAGGGGAGAGAAAATGTGACAAGTTAGCTTTGCTGGAAAAAAAATTGCAACCTTTCTGCAGATCCTGGTTACTCAAAACAAAACAAAACAAAACAAAAACTTCGTGGATTCAGGACAGAATGCATAAAAAAAAATTTCCAGTATTATGTCAAAGAAACCTTAGTAAATGTCAGGTGTATTTCTAGGTCTATTCAGTCCTTTGTAGGAAAGTTTTTTTTTTACTCTCAACAGTTCCATCAATAGGAATCTGTTGAGACCTTTTTCCCTATGGGCGCCAAATCTGTTATAGGACAGGGAGAGGGGCAGCCCAAACCCCGCAAACCTGCCTATTCTAAATGGGTTCTGCCATCCGCCGCATCAACACAAAACATATGACACTTTAATGGGAAGGAACTTTAATAAAACTAGGAAACAATACAGGTAAGGCAAAGAGTCTAGTTTCTAAATGAAGCACCCAAAGTTACCCATCCCCTCGTGGGTAAAACTCCATCCATATGGGGTCGGCCCAGAGCAAGGCCCCAAAGCCTGCCACAAGTCTAAAACATCTTCCAGTGGGGACCCACAGAAAAGGGTCACAAACAACCGGACAAGCCCGGAAGGAAAAGAGCAAAATCAACATCCAAATAAAAGCTGCCATTGTCACCTCCCCACGGGTCTCACCCACATCTGTGTCACCCAGTCCACGACCAAAAGACAAGCGCAGTTTCTTCACATGTCTCTAGGCTCCATGCGCCTCCTCCAGGTCTCCTGGCTCCATCTTGCTTCCTTCCTTCCTCAGTCTCTCCTGCAGCTTCTCCTCTTCCTGCTCAGCTCCACCCTCCCTTGGGTGGGGCAGGGAACCTCCCCCTTTCCTGGGGACCACCCTGTTACAATAATATTTTCAACCCAGGAGCCATTTAAGGAACAAGTGGGATGCTGTATATGTAAAGGGTTTTGCAAACTGGGATCCTTTGGGACAATTTGATCTATGTAGACCAAGAAGTTTAAGCCAGATCATCTTTCAACATGTACAAGTCTTTGAAATAGAGAGAAGGTTCTTTGACTCTTATGCAAAAATGAACAGTAAGGACCAATTTTCTTCTTCTATGGAAGCCTAGAAAGGCCTATTATACATTTTTAATCCCAGGGACTAATGAATGGGAAGACCCTGCCGGGGCTCTCTACAGGGGCTCTACAGAACCTTTGAGAACCCTGTGCCCCGAGGCTGCTCAGAAGGCTTTTGAGCTCTCTGAATTGCTGAGAGTATTTTCTGTGGCCCAGATGACCTTGTTCCATGCCAGACCCTGCAAACCAGATGATGGTACTACTTTGTGGTACTGGAGATCACCAGAAAAATTCTTTGGTTTTCCATTGTCAATAAGATAGTAATTATTACTTTTCTTTTGGAATGTAAACCCCACATCAATTGTCCTGTCTCTTTCCTACAGATTCTTATTCAACCTCTTTGACACCTCATGTGTTATGAGTTCCTGACTTTATCCTCTTTTCCAGAGGTTTCAAGAATTCCTGCTGACCCTGCATTTTGATTAAAGGAGCTGGTAATCTCCAGCTAGGTTAATGAGGATCAACTGCAAACCTTTTGTTAGAAACAAAACTAACAACTACTGATTCTTTATGTAGTTTATCTAATAATAGTATATTAGGTATACTTACATTAGATATATTAGGTATAATTATCATTGCAAATGTTGACCTTTACTGAATGTTAAATAATTTTCTTGGGGTATTTCCTAAGGCTTCCCAAAGACCCCCAATATATGTATTATTGCTAATCATATTTTAGAAAAAGAGCAATCTAGGATGTAAGGTACAGAAGCTTGCCCAAGGCTAGTTGGCTAACAGAGAGGGGACCCAAGTCCTGCTCCCTCCAGGCTGACATTGTTACCTTTGCACTATTTCTAGTTCCAAGTAGATACTCAGCTCACCAGAATATGAATTTAGTAATAATCCATTCCCATCTTTTCCCCTTTTCCTCTGCTGGTCCAGGCCCCTACAACCTCTCACCAGAACTGCTGCAAATCCCTAATTAGTCTCCCCTTTCCTGCCATCCAGTCTCTATTTTCTCAAAACTTTTTCTAGCTTCAAACTATTGATGCTGAGCAATGTTTGCCAGTCCAATTCTGAGAGCATTAAGGAATCGTCTTCTTAATGTGCATCAATTTTCTCAACGTTGCCAATTCACAAGATTTCTGGTCCTCAGCCCTGTTCTCCTCTGCTAATCTCACCAGGCAGGCCTTGCTTACCTCATGACTCTAATTTCTACTTAAATATTCCTATGGATAGGAAATTTAATGCCTCCACAAACAGTGTATTTTATCTGGAGACATCAATGTGCATTAACACTCATAAAAACTAAGCAGTTCTCTAGTGTTCTCAGTGTACTAGCCACATTTGGAACACTGGACTTCCTTTTACTCTCCCCAAAACCCTGCAAGTGACTCCAAGTGAGCCCATTTTACAGATAGGAGATAGAGATTCAGGAGGCTAAGTGAGCTGACTAAGGCCCCACGGTGGCTAAGGGCAGTGCTTGAAAGAAAACCTGCCTGGTTTAGCACATCTCCCTACTCTGAAATGCATCCCAAAGGAACTCTAACGCTCCACTGTGCATAGTGCTGAGGAAGGGCTCTGCCTCCCTGAGCTCCCCCAGTGCCTTTGCTGACTTCAGCCCAGGCTGTGTGGTTTTAGGTCTGTGCCCCACTAAGGCAAGCATCCTAAGAGGGTGCAGCCTATTGCAGACCTGTCTCCAGTGAGAAGAGGCCCTAACCAGAGTATGTAAAAACAAATGTTTATTAGTAAATGCTAGACTCACACTGAAGTTAGCCAGATCCACTCTACACCAATTATCGCCTCCAACTCTTGTAATTGGCATGAGGTTGCCCTTTCTTTATAGATGGGGAAACTGAGGCTCAGAGTTCTTCCCATGGTGCTGACACTATGCTTGATTCTAGGAGTCAGAGCAGTGTCTGCCATGCCCGGTAGTGGGGAGAGCTGGTTAATAGGAAGAAACTTGGCTCCACTCTCAACTCCAGTGGCATATCCTCATCGGGTTCAATAGGACTGGGACTTAGCTGTACTGAGCAAAGTGACTCAGGTTACCTCTTCCTTCTCTGTTTGAGGGTTGATCACTTGTGTACTGTTCTACTAGCCCCTGTCCACCCTGCAACCTAACATTTCCCCTTACTTTCCCCTACTGTTAGGGCACACTGTAATTCTATGTGTGTCAAATGCCATGTGTGTATTTACAAATATTGTGACACTTAAACCTTGCAAGGAACCTGCAGGACAAATACTACTGTAGCATTTTATATATTTGGGAGTTGAGGTTCAATTAAAAGTGAGTTATCCAAGGATACCCAAGTAATGTCAAACAGAACCTCACTCCAATCTGGACATTGAACCCCTAGGCAATCTGGAAGACATCTCTTTTTCCTCCCATCTTGGTGGCCCTATAGGAATACAATTCACCTCTAAGAATCCCAACAGCGTTTTCAATCCCTGATTAAAACAAGCAGAACTCTGAAGACCTGGATTCAAGTCTAGTTTTTTTCACTTTTGTGAAATGAGATTTCAATGAAGGCTGGTTTCCCTGGATTTAAATTCCACAAACATATACTTTAATAACTACTATCTAATAGAAAAGTCCCTATTTGGTCCTTACAATAGCCCTGGTAAATAGGGATTATTATGATTCCTATTTTATAAGTCAAGTAAAAATAGCTGGGTGCCAGTTTTCTGAGTAAAGTCACCTCCCTCTCAACATCACTGCTTCTCCTAATGAGAAGGAATAGAGATATATTTCACATAAGGACTGGCAGTGCAGATATTCCTGTTACAGAGAACCTGTATAGGGTGGATGCTTGTGCCCTTGATGCCATCTTTCAGTAGCTAAATTAGAATTTAAGACCTCCCCGGTGGCACAGCAGGTTGAGCGCAGCATCAGTTCGATTCCTGGCCGGCCAGGGAGATAGTCACATGGTGCAGCAGACCTCTCCTGTCTCGTTTGCTGATCCCCACAGCAGTGTTTTTGGTCCTTCTGTCTGTTCTGTTCCCTGCTCTGTCTCTGGTGAATCCTCTCACCCACCCGCACCTTTGGCCTGACCCCAGTGCTTGCATAAATAAATAAATCTTCAAAAAAAAAGAATTTAACACTGAGGATTTTCTGGGCAGGACTAGCCATGCTGAGGCACAAGTAGGGCCCAGGGGGATGGATGTGGGTAGGCAAGGTTCTCAGCAGCCCTTCCAGGGACAGGGCACTGGTTCCAGTTCCCTGAGGTCATGAGCCAATTGCCCTTTTCAAGAATGGAATAGAGGGCCTCCCTGGTGGCGCAAGGGGTTAAGCACAGTGCTGTGCAGCTATCCTCAGCCTCTGCAGCATGAGTTCCATCCCCGGCTGGCCAGGGAGCTAATTACAAGGTACAGCAGACCTCTCCTGTCTCTCCCGTTGCTCCCCTCAGCGGTGTATTTCAGTCAGTCCACCTGTTCTGCTCCCCACTCTGTCTCTGGTGAATCCTCTACCCCTGCACCAATGGCCTATACCCCAGTTCTTGTATGCATAAATATTTTTTTTAAAAAAGTATGGAATGGAGCAGTGCAGTCTGAGCTGAGGCCGCATTTGCATCTACCTGGCTCTCACATGAACCAGAACTGCAGCTCCTGAAGGCCCAGAGCCCATTTGGCTGTCACTTATGCACAAGAAACCAATGAGCCTTCCTGGTGTGTTTTCCTCACAGATTTCCAAGCCTGGCTATTGGTTTTCTGTCACTTCTTTCAGGCCCGATTAACACAATATAAAATTGAGGGGGTCTTCAGTCATTCTTCAAAGAGGAGTCAGTTTTCTTCACTCTCATTCTGAAATAAGCAATTGCATTATGTCCAAGTGGATGGAGGCTCAGGATGCAAGGACATGGGATCAATACACAGTTAGAAGGACAGCAGAAGCTGAAACAGAAGAGGATGTGGCACACAGCTCAGGCTGAGTTACTGCATCCTAGAGTCGCAGGGACATCAGAGGGACTGGTCAGGGATTTCTCTGCATGGAAATAGAAAGCCAGGTGGTGACACAGCTCTGGTGAGTGGGGTGTAATAATGGTAACTGTTAACATCTATGGTCACTTACCACCACGTGCTGTGCTAAGTGTCTGCCATGATTATCTCATTCAATCCTCACCCCAACCATATACAATAGGAACTGCACTGTCCCCACTTTACAGATGATGGAAACTGAGACTCAGAGTGGTTAGTAGTTGCCTGGGCTATCTCAACTGCTGAGTGATGGACCTGCATTAAATCTCAGCGCATGTGAATCCAGGGCTCCTCTCTTGATGAACACACGCTAATGCATCGAGGGTGGGAGCCAGAGGAGTTTCCTAATTGGGACTATTAGCTGAGCCTATCATCCTGAGAGATGGATGGAGGAAATCTTGAAGACTCAATAAAAGTGGCTTCCTTGGGGGCCAAGAAGTAGTCTCTCTCACTGATGAAAGTCTAAATTTGGAAGCTCCCACAGGGGTTAGTGTGGTGTAGGGGAAACAGCATGAAGAGATGGAGGACTCAATTTGAATCCCAGCTCCATCCACTGCCTTGGGACTGAGAGCCAGTAACTGGACCACTCAAAAAGCAAATCCCCTGACCCATGAAATCAGGAGGGTGATAACCTCTTTCAGCACTGTGCTTGGTCCATTATAGGTGATGGATATCTGTTGGCTCCTGTCTCTCTTTCTGGGGGGCTTTCTTCCCCAGGGTAGGGGGTTGGGAAAGGCTGAATGTATCCACAAATCTATCCTCCACTTTCTATTTGCCAAAAATCTTGGCAGAATTCAAGAACTCATGCAAATACCTGTAGAAGAGCAAACTCAAAGTTGAGGCTCTTTGCTCAGTGTTTATACCCTCCAGAAGAGAAATTCCATGAAGAAGACAGACAGGCTTATGATGAAATATTAGGGCAGGAAAATGCATTCACTGTCTAAGAAAACTTTTGCAACATCACATAGCAGGTGAACAAGAAGATTCTGGTAAAACTTTTGTGCACTTCTGCCTGGAGATTTCTCACTTCCTCCTTCATCACAGATCAATGGGCTTCGTTCTCATTTCCCCAGGACCTCTATTTCGTCTGACCCTGCTTCCCTCCTGCAGAGCACCCAGCGTGGACATGTGGTAGCTACACCGCCTCCGCCTCAGGAGGTCTAGTCATCCTGCTTCCTTAGACCATTTGTATAAAGCATCCACCTATGAGATAAATAACCTTGGAAATCTTTCCATTTCTGTGATTTAAACAGAGATGGTTTGCCCTGTTTGTCTAAAATAGTCAAAACTGTGGCATGAGAACAGATCAAACAAAACCTGCATATTGAAGGATGGAATTCACCTTACTTTTTTTTATTACTTTTTTTCTTACATCATTGTAGTCCCCATAGTCCCTGCCACCATATCACTCATGAACTATCTCCCTCCACGTGTTCATCCCTCCCCTGGTGTGCCCCCTCCCTCCTCCTCCTTTGCTGTCTGCCTCATTTCTACAGTCAGTTTGCAAGTTTTGTCTTTTCTTCACTTTTTGTTTGGTTTCTATATATTCCACATATAAGTGAGACCATCTGGTATTTATCTTTTTCTTTCTGATTGATTTTGGCTAGCATACTCCAGCTCAGGCACAATCCACAAATAAATGGCATGAGTTTATGTTTTTTGGTCACTGAGTAATATTCCATTTTATAAATATATCATGACTTTTTGACCCAGTCATCTATTTTGGGGCATTTGGGTTGTTTCCATATCTTGGCTGCTATAAATAGTGCTTATGCAAAAAAAAAAATTCAACATCACCAGATATCAGGGAAATGCAAATCAAAAGCACAATGAGATATTACCTCACTCCAGTAAGACTGGCCCAAATTACAAACAAACAAACAAACAGAAACCACAAATGCTGGAGAGAATATGGAGAAAAAGAAACCCTCTGATGGGAATGTAAACTGGTCCAGCTCTGGTGGAATTCATCTTTGTGAAGGCAGTTAATGCGAAATTGACATGCTCCTAAATATCTGACCTCTGCCTCATACTTGAACTGTTCCTCGCTGTTACGCCTACATCACCAGGGGCAGTTCTCAGCACTAAGAGCATGTCAGGATCACCGCGAATCTGTGACAACCCCCCATGCTCCAACATCTCTCCAGGCCATATGAATCGCACTCTCCAGGGATGGGTCTGATGCATTGGCATTTTTGTTTAACTCCACAAGTGACACCAGTGTGCCTTCAAGATTGTAAACTTCCATTTTATGAAAAAAGGACTGAAATAATTCAGAGGGAAATGTTTGTCCTAAGCCCCACCCTTCACTTCTTTCCCATGACTCTGTAATTAAATTCCCTGCCAACTCCAACTCCCTAAGAACACTGAGGTCCCATGTATGTCAGATTAAGAGCTGCTGGCCAATGATGTGTGTGCTCACTGACAATTCAATGGCATTTCTTGGTGTGTTTGTGTTCAAAAAGCTAAAAGATAAAGCCCTCACATTTAACTAAGGGGTCTTGCTCTCTCTTCTCCAATCTCCCCGGGCTGATAAATAATGGATAATGAAGAACAATGCTATTACATACATAAAGCACTTGGCATCTGCCTCCGAGATAGCACTTTCCATCTAATCTCAGGTCCAGTTCTGCATAAAATCTGTTTGGTGGTAAGTCCAGGTCCTTTTGAGGACTCTTTGAAGCTGCCAAGTTATTCAATGGAAAAGGAAATAATTTACCTCTAGAATCAATCACAGTTTTGGTTGCTAAAGGCTAATGGGCTAGGTTGGCATGGATGGAGTTTTTCTTCCATTATTAGAACCTGACATCTTGCATCTACCCATTTTTGGGGAGCAGAACAGCAAAGTTTCTTAGAGAAGTACCTCTAAAATCAAGCTTCATGGAAATCTATTGTATTTTTCTCTTTATACCATGTATCACCACCATCAAAGCTTGTATTCATGATTTTTCTTTATCTCCTCCACTAGACCATAAACTTGTCACAGGTGACACCATTTCTGTTTTACTCTTGTGCCCAATGCAACTCCCAGCAAGTGGTAGAACTCAGCATTGGGTGAATGCATGGTGAAGGTAGAGTGGGTTAATGCCTGTTTTATACAGTGTCTCAGAGCATGTTTCAATCTATTAGGTATCTATTCTTTATGCCTTTGGGGGAAGCTGGGGACTCTGAAAGGTGACAAGGTAGCAATGAGGTGGCAGGAGTATTTCCTCTTTGTTATACATGCAAACTGGCGAACAACCTAACCCCCTTTCAGGCATATGTCTGTGAAGCCTTAGAGAAGCTACATCCTCAGCTCTGTGAACAAAAGAAGGATTCCATTCCAGCTCCTCTAATGGAACCATGTTCCAGAGGATTCAGACTCATCACAGAGCTTGTCATGTTGTAGTGACCTGTGTCTACATGGCAGCATGCGTGGATACAGAGAACTGAGGTCTCACATGCATAAAACTTCAAGTAAGGTATGGGCATTGAGATAAAATATTTAACTTCTCTGAGTCTCAGTTTACTCATTTTAAGAATATCCATATTAAAATTGATACTTTATCAGGACCTTTATAAACACAGAGTTTCACAAAGTATGTCCCACAGATAACTAATCCAATGCCTTGTAAATAAGGTACTCATTTTGAAAAGAAGTCTCAGAAAGACCCCACACTCAATGTTTTGTGATATCATCATGATTCCACAATAAATATTTATCAGACACCTACTGTGTCACATGCTGGATACACCAGTCAGAATGGACATAAATAAATACCTGCCTTTGTGGACCTTACATGCTACTGAGGGGAGCCACAAAATAAAACAAACAAGAAAATTCAAAGCATGCTGGATATGGCAAACACTATGGAGAGGAGCTGGAAAGGAGGGAGTCTGAGGATGAGGGTTTTTACTTCTCTCAGTAATTTCTACAGAATCCCAGGGAAAGCTCTGATTGGCTGGTTGGTTCCTATGTCCACTCCCTAGATTAACTGCCATTGAAGAAATCGTATGGACTCTGTGATTGGCCAGGCACAGTCATGTGCTCACTCATGTGGATCAGGAGACAAATTTAGCTTCCATCAGAGAGAGGAAGAAAAATGTTACAGGGAAGACTATGGCAACTGCTTCCAGGGGCCATTAGACCCTTCTGGGAAGACAAAAAACTTTTTTCAAAAAATTAAGAATTCTGGGTCTCCCTAGTGGTGCAGGGGTTAAAGTCTCAGTGCCATCAAGCTATTGCTAGACATTGCAACATGAGTTTGCTCCCTAGCCAGGGATCTAACCCACATGGTTCAGTAGACCGCTCCTGTCTCTCCCACAGCTCCCCTCAGCCAGTGTATTTCAGTAGATCCGCCTGTTCTGCTCCCCACTCTGTCTCTGGCCAATCCTTCCCCCCCACCCCCCACCTCTAGCCTATACCCCAGTTCTTATATGCATAAATAAATAAAAATAAATTAAGAATTATAAGAAATCATACAGCGACTAAATGTGTATAATTTCATTTAACCCAGGAGTTCCCCAAATGCAGTTCACCTCATAATTTATCTGTGTACTACCTGTTAACACTGACAGGGCAGATTTTGGTAAGTGCCTAGCTATGCACAGATTATTTATCAGTGCTCCATCTATAACAGTTTCATTACTAGTATATCTTGAGCTTGGCCAAATTCTTAAATTTTAAAAGAACTTTCCAATCTTGAAGAATTGTATTACCTTTTTTGTTTGTCTTCCTTTAATGGGGACATGTCTTGGCACAAGTAATTGTCTTTCTTCAAATGTAATGAGAAGTTTGAAAGAATTAGCTCCTCATGCAGAGAGCCTCCACGGGTTAATAAAGGATAAATGCATAAATGGAACACTGGAACAGGTAGTTTGGATGCAGGAAGAAACCTTCCAAACCACCAGTTGTCCCAGTCAAATTAGCCTGGTTTAATGAGAAACTTTCATGATGTTTTATAGAAATGTTTGCAAAATCACAACCCTATAAAATGTCATGTCATATTCCTTGTGACTTTGGGAAATGCCATGAAATAAGCTATACTGGTAGGGTTCTTAATGCTTCCAATAAAAGCCTCTCACAGAGAGGGAAGCAGATATTTACAATTGCTGTTGAGCCACAGGTCACAAAACATAAAACAGCTGGTTGAACGACAGAAGCAGAGAACCCCAAAATACTCACAGCAGCTGTCAGTGTCCGTGGGTAGAAAGTCCAGACCTAACCTCATTACTAAGTCACTGCTTCACCTGAGCAAGTCATTTCACCCTGTAGGGGACCTGGATCCCCTCTCAGTGGAGATTGGCGTAACAGTAATGAACTCCTGAAGTTTCAGGAAAAAAGGTCAGTGAATCTGATGACTAAGGGACCACCTTGCATTCTTTTTTTTTCAGACAAGTATTTTTTTTTTCATTTTAGTTTTTTAAATTACTTTTTTATTTCAAAATTTAATGTGTAGCCATTTAAAATATTATAAATGATGAAAAAAGTATCTGTGGTACTCAGCTTACAGTAAAACTTAGTTTAGACATAACCTCCATTTGGGGAGGGGCCCATCGTCTATGATATAAGCTAAGGATATGGATTTTCTGGGGTGGGTGGGGTGTGGGGATGCATCTCTGAAAAGGTATGAACCTGTTTCTTTGAGTCATAACACTGATGTAAACCAATGTTACCTCAAATAAATAAATACATAAATAAATAATGGCTACTACTAAACTTTTGTGTGTTCTTTTTATATATTTTTTAAAAGATTCATTTATTTATTTATGCATACAAGAACTGGGGTACAGGCCAGAGATGGGGGGGGGGTGAGAGGATTCACCAGAGACAGAGTGGGGAGCAGAACAAGCAGACTGACTGAAATACACTGCTGAGGGGAGCAGTGTGTGAGGCAGGAGAGGTCTGCTGCATCATGTGGGGTCAGCTCTCTGGCTGGGGATCGAACTTGTGCTGCAGAAGCTGAGGACAACTCCTCAGTGCTGTGCTTAACCCCTTGCGCCACCAGGGATGTGGTATATTTCTATCTATCTGAACATGCCATAGAGAGTACAGTGTGTATCATGTGTTGGTAAATAAGCAGTGGTGTGTTCTTTGATTTATCTTAGCTTTATCTTATAACATTTCCCTACAGCATCAGAAAGTCTTCACATGCATCATTTTAACGTCTACATAATATTCCATCTACTACATTTACTGTAATTTATTCCTTCTTCTATTGTATTTGGGGATGTATATTTTGCACCCAGATTCTGTGTTTTTGCCAATATAAATAAAATATACAATTTTCACACAGGATGTAATAAAGTATAATATTTAGTCTCTTCAGGAGCGTAGGAATTTTAGAAGAAGACAAATGGGCTACTCAGCGATTTTTCCAAATCACTGTAAAAGAATTAAAACAGTAAGAGAACAGTGTTTCTACAGCTATGCCCACTGATGATACAACACAGGAGTCTGCTTTTATATCCGAGAGGAGAATTTTCTCTAAATTGATAGAGGCATGATCAAAAGTCTCAAAACTGGAATTTACTCTTTTTCCACCAAAACACAGGAAAAAAGCACAATCAAACAAAATCATTAGGAGAGATCATGACATTGGCATCACTGTAAGGAAAATGATGGCAGCTTAGAATGTCAACAAAGGCAACTGGTAGCTTTCAACTATTACAGTCTTGAAGTCCCCCATGAACAAAAAACACAAACTACAGAGGAAGTAGGAGTAATCAACCCCAACATAACAGGCTTCTTTACCCCTTTGATTTGTCTTCCCAGTGACACTACAAATACAGTATATAGGGCCTCCCTGGTGGCATACAAGTTAAGTCTCAGCGCTATCACCACTGCAGCCTGAGTTTGATGCCCGGCCAGGGAGCAACCCACATGGTGCAGCAGACCTCTCCTGTTTTGCCTGATGCTCCCCTCAGCAGTGTATTTCAGTAGATCTGCCTGTTCTGCCCCCCACTCTATCTCTGGTAAATCCTCTTAGCCCCTGCACCTCTGGCCTACACCCTAATTCTTCTACACAAAAATTAAAAAAAAAAAAATACAGTATATATCCAATGGTAATATAGAATTTTTAAGTACATCTCCCCTAAACTTTAAATTATCTCAGATTTTCCTAGTACAATCTGACTGCTGTGCAAATACTTGTTGTATTGTGTAGTTCAGGTAAGAAGGAGGAAGCAAAAAAGTCTGTCTATGTTCATTAGCCATAAAACCATCTTAGGACTAACTACATAGTTTATAAACACTAGAGTTGAGAATTCCTACAACATGTTTATGACCACAAAAACTCACCAAACTTCCAGATAAATATACAAACACTTCAATATTAAATAATTTCCATTCAATCATTCATTTTTCAACCCACTTATTCCAGACTCAGGCCAGTGGCCTGAGTCTACCTGGGCAGCTCAGTGCACAAGATGGGATCCAACCTGGACAGGACGTCCTTCCACCATGGAGGCACACTCACACGTGTGCCCACATTCACTGGGACAAGGAGAACTGAACCAACCAGTGAGCCTAACGTGCACACCTCTGGGAGGTGGAAGGAAGCCAGAGAGTGGAGAAAACCTTGCAGACATGAGAAGAATGTGCAATTGCACACAGGCAGTGGCCCTGGCTGGTACCCACTTGTCCCTCTTGCTAACACTGTTATGACAAAATGATGTTACTTGAAAATATGCTATATATTGGGCCTCCCTGGTGGCGCAAGGGGTTGAACACAGCACTGTGAAGCTGTCTGCAGACTCTGCAGCACGAGTTTGATCCCCAGCTGGCCGGGGAGCTACCCACATGGCACAGCAGACCTCTCCTGGCTCGCCCGCTGCTCCCCTCAGCAGTGTATTTCAGTCAGTCTGCCTGTTCTGTTCCCCACTCTGTCTCTGGTGAATCTGCTCACCCCCCACACCTCTGGCTTGTATCCCAGTCCTTGTATGCATAAGTAAATAAATCTTAAAAAATATATATGCTATATATATTATCAACCATGAGTGAATAAATCAGAGATGGCATGAACCTGGGCATACTGAGCGCTGACTGTCTAGATGTGGATTTGTGCATTCTCTTCTAAGTCATAATTTTTCCTTAGTAAACTTCTAATAAGACTTTAGCAAAAGGAGGAATGCAAAGAAAATGAAGGGAAACATGAACAGTTAGGAGTACAGCAAACTAAAAAGCTTCTGGAGAGCAAAAGACAGTAACCAAAATGTAAAGAAAATGTTTGCACATCATACAACTGATAAGGCTCTGATAGCAAGATCTACATTGGATTTACACAAATCAACAAAAACAATGCAAACAATCCAGTCAAAAAACAGAACAACAACAACACTTCTCTCCAAAGAAGAAATGCAAATGGCGAACAGGCAAATGAAAAAATGTTCAACAATACTTATCAGGGAAATGCAAATCAAAACCACAATGAGATCAACCTCACTCCTGTGAGAATGGCCCATATTAAAAGAACTACAAACAACAAATGGTGGCAAGAATGTGGAGATAAAGGAGTCTTCTTTCACTGCTGGTGGGGATGTAACCTGGTGAGCCACTATGGAAAGCTGTGTGGAGGTTACAAAACACTCAAAATGGGTCTATCACATGATCCAGCAATTCCACTCCTAGGAATCTACCCAAAGGAAACAGAAACCTAATTCGGCAGGAAACCTGCACTCCTATGTTTACTGCAGCACTATTCACAGTTGCCAAGACATGGAAACAACCCAAATGTCTCAAAACATTTGAAAGGATCAAGAAGAATGTGACAAATAAACATAATGGGATACTACTCAGCAATCAAAATTATAAATTCATTCCATTTATGGCAAAATGGATGGAGCTAGAAGGGATTATACTAAGTGAAAAAAGTCAGAAGGAAAAAGATAAATATCAGATTGTTTCACTTATATGTGGAATATAGAGAAATAAAACTAAGGGCATGGAAAAAGACAAAATTTGCAAGTTGACCTGGATCTGAGGCACACAGCAGAGAGGGAGAAGGAGTCGGGTCAGACAGGGGAAGGAAGAACACAAGGGACTGTGTTGATGGATCACAGGTGATGTGCTGGTTGGAGAACTATGGGTACTACACCTTAGGGGAGAAATCAAATACTGTCCAAAAATGAACAATGATGTAAGAAAATAAACTTAATAATAATAATAATAATAAAAAAGCTGGCATGCTGTCTAGTCCACTACACGGTGTATAACTAGGTACTGCTGCCATGAACAGATGCTTATTTCAACGGCCAGGTCAAGCCATGCTGGCTTCCCTAAACAAGTACAACAGACTTCATGAGAAAGGGGCCCTGTGTCAAACTTCTCCATCTCAGACATTTAAATTATCTTTTTCAAGCAGCTGGATCCTCTCAATCAGCTGTTTGGTTCCCCAGCTTGTAACACATCCTCCCAAGGAAGCATGGTCTTTTCGTTCCCTTCATCCTCAGTCAATCCCATAGGATCCCTCAGGTCATTCTGCCTCTCCCACCTGGTATTTGAAAAGTCTCGCATTGTGGGAAGGGACTCCAGACTTTGAGGTCAGGATCAATTACCCACTGCTTCCAAATCAGAGTGGAACCAGTTCATTATCTTGGAGAAACAATTCCCAGATTTTTCCTTTTTTTCAGTAAGGATCATTTTTTTCCCTTAGTGGGGCTGATTTTGAAGGGTGGCTGAACATTGTAGTGTGCACTAAAATCTAATTTTATTCCCTGCTGTTGGGGTAACGTAAGCTGCATTTCCCTGCACTGAGGAGGGAAGGCGTCAGGTGGGCGACCTGCCCAGTTTCCCATTGATCCCATCCTTATCCCAGGGCAGAGAGGGGAGGGAGAATTGACCTAGAGAAACCTTTGGCTCAGGGCCCTCAGAAGTCAGGGTGTCAGTTTTCAGGCTCTGCCAAACACCATGGCCAAGGCCAAGGGTGCTCCGTCAAATCTATCCATTTCAATTAAAGACCAGAGAGTTGGGAAGTAAAATAATCAATTTTGCAAGCTGAACTCAATCATCCTGTCGACACTTTATCTCTGCTCCGGATATACTTGTGCAGGATATGTTTAATGTGACTCCCAATGGCATTATTCACCGACGACACTTCTCGGTAAAGATTGATCAAAATGACTCTGTGAAAGTTATCAAGCTCGGGGAAAGTAGTAAAAATTTTATATGTGGATATATGCATGCAATGTGTGTGCACATGTGTGTCTGTTGTACAAAACTTCTTTATGCAAAGTGCTTCTTATTTGTCACTGAAAGATCTCCATGATCAAGTCCAGACTCTATTGCCATAACAGCTAAATTATTTCATATATATAACCAATGATTCAATCAAATTTTGATTACCATCCCTTCCACAGACCCACTAAATGACAGACTTTTACTAAGGCCTTCCTTCAGTAGAGATGCTTTCCACCATCATTACCTCTCAGTGCAATGTCTTGGTCATTTATTGAGCAACTATAATGCTCCAGGCAGTTTTTTTATAGAGTCCAACATTATTAGTTTGATCCATAAATATCTGGGGTAAACAAAAATTCTAATAGATAATCATGCTCAACTTTTTACATATTTATCCCACTCTACTGTCCTTACTTTTTTTTTTAAGATATATTTATTTATTTATACAAGCACTGGGTACAGTCAGAAGTGTGGGAGGGTGAAAGAATTCACCAGAGCCAGAGCGGGAAACAGAACAGGCAGACTGACCAAATACACTGCTGAGGGGAGCAGCGGACGAGGCATGAGAGGTCTGTTGTGCCATGTAGGACCTTCGCCGGCAGCCTGGGATAGAACCAGCGCTGCAGAGGCTGCGGGCAGCTTCGCAGCCCAGTGCTCAACCACTGCACCACTAGGGGAGGCCCTTTCCTTACTTTTTATACTGTACTAATGGGCATATTCAATGAAGGTAAGGACTGGGCCTAGCATCAGAGTGTTGTGAAACTGAGAACATGTTCATTATTTTGAGTTAGGGATTTGTAATGTCATTATCATGCCATTATATTAATTACCTGATGCTTAATAAATTTAAGTAACTTGACCCAAAGTCACACTGAATGAAATTAACGGAAGATTAGAAAAAGAGATTTGTGAATTTGAAGATACAGCAATAAATATTATACAAAATGAAATGCAAAGAAAATAAAGATGTGGGAATAATATAGCAAGAACCAAAATATGTGGATACTTTAAGTGGTGTAATACATATGTAATGAAGTCCCTAAAAATCATATTTGAAGGAACAATAAGTAAGATGAAGGCCAGAAGAGGGAAAAAGTATTTTTGCAAGATAAAAGGTCACTATAAACACTTTCTTTGCTCCAGTGCATAATATTCTTTGCTCCTTTGTCAAAAATCAGTTGGCCATAAATATATGGGTTTATTTCTGGATTTTCTATTTGGTTCCATTGGTCAGTGTGTCTGTTCTTGTTCCAATACTGTGTAGTTTTGATTACTATGGCTTTGTAGTATAGTTTGAAGTCTGGGAGTGTGATGAGGATGGCAAACTTTGAATGGCAAGATCTAATGGGTATTAGAGTTAATGAAAGCTTTGAATGTAGACTCTATCCATTTTATAAATATTTATTAGGACCTACTAGGGGACAGGGTTATAGTATTTACTGAAAGACATATTGCCTCTGTTCTTAAGAACTTAAAGTCGACTTAAGAGTCAACCATGGAAACAAGTAATAATATTATAACTTAATTGTTCTCCTAAAAGTATGCATGATGGTAAGCAAAGAGGAGGTTCTCCACAGTAAGTGTTAGTCAAACTGATGGTTGAGAGATAAGTAAGAGTTTGCTGAATGAAGAGGATGTTGAAATTAAAATAGACAAAGACAACACATTTTAATATTCACAGAAATAGGGACCCCCTATATTTGCTTACTGACAGGAGCACTTTTTTTTCCCTACAAAGAGCTGATGAGAGTCAACAACAACAAAGAAAATAATCCAGTCAAAAAATGGGCAGAAGAGCTAAAAAGAAACTTCTCCAAAGAGGAAATGCAAATGGCCAACAGGCATATGAAAAAATGTTCAACATCACTTGTAATCAGGGAAATGCAAATCAAAACTACAATGAGATACCATCTTCCACCAGTGAGAATGGCACATATTAAAAAAACTAGCAACAACAAATGTTGGTGAGGTTGTGGAGAGAAAGGAACTCTCCTGCACTGCTGGTAGGAGTGCAAACCGGTCCAACCACTATGGAGAGCTGTGTGGAGATTCCTCAATCTACTTAAGATAGAGCTTCCATGTGATCCAGCAATTCCACTCCTAGGTATTTACCCAAAGGACACAGAAACATCAATTCCAAAGAGCACCTGCACCCCTATGTTTATAGCAGCACTGTTTACAATAGCTTTACTATGGAAACAAGCCAAAAGCCCAAAAATAGATGACTGGATCAAGAAGATGTGGTACATATACACAATGGAATATGACTCAGCAATCAAAAAAGATAAACACATGCAGTTTGCAGCAACATGGATGGAGCTAGAAGGGATCATGCTCAGCGAAATAAGTCAGAAAGAAAAAGAAAACTACCGGATGGTCTCGCTCATAGCAGGAATTTAGAAAACCTAAATAAGGGACCAGGAGAAAGACTACTTAATACATAGTAAAAATCAAAATTAACAAGCAACTATAAACCAGAGAAACACTATGGGACACACTACGGGGATTGGGAGGCGAAGGATTAGGGTCAAAACAAGGGGGGTGCAATTGTATGGGGAATATAACCAAAATGAAAATGCATACATTGTGCAAAAATGAAAAATGTTGTGGGCCTCCCCTGGTGGCGCAGTGATTGAGCACTGGGCTGGGAAGCTGCCCTCAGCCTCTGCAGTGCTGGTTCGATCCCTGGCTGCAGGCAAGGGTCCCACATGGCGCGCAGACCTCTCCTGCCACACCTGCTGCTCCCCACAGCAGTCTATTTTGTCAGTCTGCCTGTTCTGTTCCCTGCTCTAGCTCTGATGAATTCTCTCACCCTCCCATGCTTCTGACTGCACCCAGTGCTTGTATAAATAAATAAATAAATCTTCTAAAAAAATGAAAAATGATGTAACAATTATATAAAATGATATATATGAACAAAGTTTGCCATCCTCACTGGCATCTGGGGACTTCCATGATTCTAAAACAATCTGTTTGAAGACTAACAACTCAGGTTAAACAATACTCATCCTTACGACTCCTGAGGTTGTCTGGCCCAAATATTTTCACAGTAAAATAATAACACTGGGCCTCCCCGGTGGTGCAGTGGTTGAGCGCTGGGTTGCGAAGCTGCCCACAGCCTCTAAAGAGCCGGTTCGATCCCCGGCTTCTCCCCGGCCACCTGAGGCAGTTCCCACATGGCGCGCAGACCTCACCTCCTGCCCGCTGCTCCCCTCAGCAGTGTATTTTGTCAGTCTGCCTGCTCTGCTCCCCGCACTGGCTCTGGTGAATTCTCTCACCCTCCCGCGCTTCTCACTGTACCCAGTGCTTGTATAAATATATAAAAATAAAATCTTAAAAAAAAAAAGTCTTTAAAAAATAAATAAATAAAATAATAACACTGACTCCGAGGAGAGTTTGTGGTATTATCTTTCTTCCAAGAAAAATCCAGGGTATCTTTTAGAATTTCTACTATTATCATGGCCTTTACCATTCTTTCCTGTCAGTTTTATTCTGCAGGTTCCACTTAACTGGTTTCTTTTCATGAAGTCTTCCCATAGAAATAATCTACCTCATCTGAACTCCCCTGGTCCTTTGCATATCCATTTGCTCATTAAGTATGGCATCTCAGGATATAAACTAATTCTATGTGTTTCTTATCTCTCTTCCTAGACTATGAGCGCCTTTATTTTTTCTCATCTGTTCACTGCTCCCTGGAGCATATTGACAAATTTAGTGTAAGTTCAATTACTGTCTTAAAGAAATGAATGAAGAATTCAGAATATAATATGCACAATTTTGATAAAGTGTCAAAACTATATGGAGCGGAGGGGAGCCAATGAACTAAGATTTACTAAGGGAGAGACTGAAGTTTAGAGAGATAATAGCAAAGTGTTTTTTATCAATGATCCATAAATTCCATATCAATATTACAACATTTTAACAAGTACATATTTTACTGGAGACATTTCAGTAAGAGGCTAACATTCTATTTTTACTTTTTATTTTGTTTTTCCCTTGAAGAGTATTTGTAGAAATCTTACGAGTTGTATAACCTTTATTAATCCACAACTTATTCAGTTATTCACTCATTTGTTCATTTGCTTTTTTACTTTGTGTTTATTGTGGGCTATCCATGTGCAAATCCCGGTGCTACCAAAGGATGAAGATCAATAAAATCACCATCTTAGTCCTAAATGGGTTTTCAAGGACGGCAAAGGAGGCCATGAACAAATTATCAGTGGTACAGAATAACTGAAAAATAGAGCATGCACAGGTAAGAGGCACCTGCCCAGTAAAAATTGAAGAGGAGAGGCCTCCCTGGCGCGAGGCCTAACAAGGGAGACTGAACAAGGGGTTAAGTCTCAGCACTATGATGCTATTAGCAGCCACTGCAGCACGTGTTTGATTCTCAGCCAGAGATCTGAACCACATGGCAAAGCAGACCTCTCCTGTCTCACCCACTGCTCCTGTCAGCAGTGTATTTCAGTCAGTCCACCTGTTCTGCTCCCCACTCTGTCTTTGATGAATCTTCTCACCCCCTGCATCTCTGGCCTATACCCCAGTTCTTGTATGCATAAGTAAATAAATCTTTATAAAAAATAGTAAGGACCAGAAAGCTCTCCTGGATGACACGCCACCTGAAATGAAACCTGTAGGAAGAGAAGACCAAGGCCAAGATAGGTGAGCATGGAGGAGAGCAGAGTATAAGGACAAAGGGCAGGGACAATGTAGGAAGGAACAAGAGAAGTGACAATAAACAAGAGTAAAGGGCAAATAATGGAGAAGCTTTGGGCATAGTAACAAAATTCAACTGTATTCTCAAGACAGAGAATTATCAAAATATTTTAAGTGAATAGCATAGTTATAGTGGCTTCAGAGAAAGTCAGTGGGTTGTGTAGAAGATGTACCTGGAAGAGTAAGATTCCAAGAGAAAGGCAATGAGCTTGCATTGGGACTCATTTTCCTTATGTAGAGAACGAGAGGAAAGGAACAGATAATTCCCAATGCTAATAATCTACGATTTTCTAAATGTGATGTCTTTTTTTTTGACACTGTCTAAGGGATCTCAGGTCCAGCAGTTTGCTTCTCAGTCTCCAAATTTTATCACCTCTAAAATGAGGAATTTGGGCAAAGCAATCTCTGAGGTGTCCTTTCATGCAAACAATCCTTGGCCCTAAGACCATTTTCTCTCTCACAGGTAATAACAAAAGTGTCAGAGTGTGTAAAACAATGCCCAATAATACCACAATTAAAAAAAATATAGGAATATTGCACTCAGATGTCTACTCATCTCCAGCAATTAGAAAGTAATTATACTGCAAGATTTTAAAAAGTCTCCCTAAACTTGATGGCCCAGCAGAAATTATTAATTGAAACTAAAAATAAGTGTGTAATCCTTTACACGTTTCTCTTCTCTTGGGCCTGAGTAGGGCATCCCCAGTGAGCCCCTCCCCATTTTGGCAAGTAAGAAAACATGCACTGGTCATCCCATTATCGATTCTTTATTAGAATCATGTGTCTTGTTTGAACAGAAGACTCTGCAGGTGACTGAGGGGCTTTAGAGCCCACTGTGTAATTAAACCTGGGATTATGAAAGTTAGAATTGCTTACTCCTGCCCTGGAGCTCCTGCAAGACCACCACAGCTGACCCTAAATGCACATAGTATATCCATCATTTGCCAATGATGGAACTTTCAGAAATCCAGGCTCTGGAGCAAGGCTGCCTGGGTTTAGATTTAGGTCCACCTCTTAGTAAGTGAATGATCTTGGGGAAACTCACAGACTTTCCCCTACTCAAAAACAGGAATAACAATGATAATGCCTATATCATTCACTGAATAGAAAATAATATATATTTTCCAATATACTGCTGTAACCTACCCTGTTCTGCAAATTGGTTCCTTTCCTCCAGCTCAACCTTTTCTTTTTACTATGATACCTTCTAACATTCTATTTGCTGCACTTATTATTTTTATATTTACATATTTCTTCATAACCATGAAGAAAGTGAGATCAGTGAGTACAGGGCTCTTTGCTTTGTTCAAGATTATCCCAAATTTTCCAGAACATTTCCTGGCACTGAGTAGGCACTCAATAAACTGATGTGGAATAAATAATAGCAAATGTAAAACTATTAGCACACAATGATTATTAAAGTATTGTCATTGATATCATCACCACCAAATTCCATAGAATTTGGTTCTTTTATAGTTATTAAGAATTGCCTTACCACCTCTTATTTTATTTTGCTGCCATTGGTATCATCCACAATTACACTAGCAAGAGGACAGAAACATATTTGGTTTAGTCTCCACTAGACACAGACTGGTTGACTGCCTGCTGTTCCAGACACTGTCACATGCTAGGGAACACAGAAAAGGAAATCTGAGTCCCAACCTTAGAAATTCACAAACACAGCAGTGATTATTATCTTGCAATTAACAAACTGAATCTGAGGCTTCTAATGAATGTATTCCTTATCTAATTACATAACCTGTGATCCTCACACTCACAGATAAATGGTCTTTTCTTTTTTTCTTCCCCTTCCCCAACTCAGAAACTTCAAGGAGACCTAGGACAATGGTCATGAGTAGGAAAACAGCAATAAACCCAGACCATGGCACTCACATGGGGGAACTTCCAAAGTATGGAGAGATCTGCCCCAAGAAATTCTGACACAGTAGGTCTTAGACAAAGCCCAGAAAGCTGCCTGATAGCCAGCATCCTAGGTGACTCTGTCCCAGGTGTGGGGTTACAGACACCTGGAGAATCACAGCTGTGTGTGTGTGTGCTTAGAACTGGGATGTAGGCCAGAGTGTGGGGAATAAGAGGATTCACCAGAGACAGAGTGGGGAGCACAACAGGCAGATCGGCTGAAATACACTGCTGAGTGGAGCAGCGGGCAAAACAAGAGAGGTCTGCTGTGCCATGTGGGTCAGCTCTCTAGTTGGGGATCAAACTCAGGCTGCAGTGGTGATAGCGCTGAGACTTAACCCTAGGCCACCAGGGAGGGCTGAAACACAGATTCAGAGGGAATTTCATGGAAGAAGCAGTTTTAAGAATAAAAGATGGCTCCGGCATTCTGCAGATAGTGTTAACAATCATGGTCAGTGTCTGATATGGGATGGCAAGGCTGAATTATGAGTTGATGGGCATCATATTTGCTGTGGATGCTACCATAACTAAGGAAAATGGCTGAGAAAAAAATTAGGGGAGCACCCAGGAGAATATGGCTTGGGACAGGCAGAGAGAAACTAAACATGTCCATTGACCTGAAGGCCAGAGTGGAAATATTTATTTTATTTGGTCTATTCCTCCTAGCTCCAATACTAGCTTAGACCCTATTCTAAGCTCCTCCTTCTCACTCTTTTTCTATCATCATTCAAGTGTGAGGTATTCTATAGTTCTGCCTTCACCTCTCACTTCTATGCAACAGCTCATTTATGCCAACAGTTTCAATTCCTGTTTAGAACTTCCTCGGGGTCTCTCTCTGCTCTCCTGACTTTTACTGCTGAGCATGCCCATCCAGCTGGCGAGAACAGGCTCTTCGAGACACAGGTCAGTCATCCTAAGTCAACTAATTTGGTCTGGGAACCAGCTCTGCACCAGAAGACGCGCTATGGAGAACCCAGGTGACACCACAGACCAAAGCTCCTTGTCCTCTCTCAGGCCTCCTGATGAGCAGAGACATGGAACTGGGGAAAAGCGAGGTGCCCCCTGGTTTTCTGTTTGTTTCAGTTTAAAGCCTCTTGGTTTTGTTTTTGTTTTTGTTTTCTGGATTATCTGTTCGAGAACTACAGACAAAAATAGGCCCTTTATAGATAAACACTGATGAGAACTAGGCACTTTCCTCCAAAAAAATGATTTGTGAAAATAATTCAAATGGACAGATATTTCCTGAAAGCACTGCCATGAAGACCTCACTTACAGATGGGAAAAGTGAAGTGAGGGAGATGAGGAGATGTTCCTCACCTCCCCTAGATGGTCTGAGTACTCTGCCTCCTCACAAATGTCTAGGTAGCTTCCCTACTCAGTCACCAAGAAGGTGAAGATCTTATGATGGTCTATTTGGAATGTGACAATACCAACAGCAAGTTAGTGAATTATCAACATTTTGATCCTTTCAAATGTAAAAAGATTCAGATTTCAACATGGACTTGCAATTAAAAAAAAACAACACTAATCCAGGGGTCTCCCTGGTGGTGCAAGGGGTTAAGACACAGCACTGTGAAGCTACCCACAGCCACTACAGAACGAGTTCAATCCCCAGGCAGGGAGCTACCCACATGGTACAGCAGACCTCTCCTGACTCACCCATGGCTCCCCTCAGCAGTGTATTTCAGTCAGTTTGCCTGTTCTGCTCCCAACCCTGTCTCTGGTGAATCCTCTTACCCCCCACACACCTCTGCCTGTACCCCAGTTCTTGTATGCATAAATAAATAAATCTTTAAAAAGCAAAAAAAATAAATAAAAATTAAAAAAATACTAATTCTGAAGAGAAACTCAAGTGGCTTCATAAAATCTACCTGCCAGAGTCTAGTTTGACCAACATCTAAGGAGCAAAGCTCTTATTCCAACAAGCAAAAAGATACTATTCCAAATTTATTTTTTATTTTTAGAATTAAAAATATCACTTAAAATGCACAGGTTGAAATACTAAATACATCATAAAATATGTATTGTCAGTGATTAAATGTTTAAATTCTCAGTGTGACTATCATACAAAAGTGTTCCTATCCATCATTTATTAAATATTTATTGAGCATCTACTATCTATTAGGACATACAAGGGCACTGTATGTTAAGGCATTACCAGCTCTAGGCATACAATCTTGAACAGAGTAGATAAAATCTGCCTTCAAGGCGTCATCATTACAATGGAGGAGAGAGATAATAAAGAACTAAGGAAATTAAAAGTGTTAGGCAATAGTACAGTACAGACCAAGGTGAAGGGACTAGAGTGTGATTTTCTCTATTTTATAGGATGGAATTCTGTGGGTCTGGGGTAGATATATATATCTGGGCTAAGATACATATACATACACACTATATATACATATATGCACATACATGTAACATACACTATGTGTGCATGTACATACTTGTTCTCTCTTGCTCTCTCTCTCTCTCTCTAGCTATAGATATATATGTATATATCTATAGATATATATATATAGATATATATGTATATATCTATAGATATAGATATATATGTATATATCTATAGAGAATGTGTGTGTCAAATGCAGGGGGCAAGATGGGTGGGTCTCTCTTTAAGCAACTTCTACAACAAGCCATGTGAGACAATGGTGTGTGGGAATAAAGTGATGAAAGGTAATTGGTGAGGCATGGACAAAAAATGAGATGCATTTTGGGAGGCAGTCCTTATAGTGCCTTGCAGATAAACTGATGAAAGACAGGGAACAGAGGACTCATAACCGACTCACAGACTTCAGGGCAGAGCAAATGGGTGGATGACTGTGTCATTTACTGAGCTGAGGAACCTGGGAAAGGTAAGTTATATAAACACATGCACACACAGAGTTTCTATTTGGAAAATCCTTACCCAATTCCCTAACTACCACATTATGATTTGCTTGAATACTTTTGTATTAACCTATATGCTGCTGACTACAAATCTGACTCTGAAGATGTTAGGAATTCTCAAATCTCAGTATTTTTATCTGATGGTTAAAAAAAAAAAAAAAAAAAGAGTGTGTGAGAGAGAATGATCCCTGGCATGAAATAATATATGGAAGGTACCAAGAGGACCATGAATGCAGTGCTCACAGGACAGAGAAAGCAGGCGGAGTTTAAGACAGAACATAACTGTTTCTCAGGGAATCAACAGAAGGATCCAGGCCCAACAGCACCAAACTTGGAATCTCAGTTTCTCTTTCCAAAACTAAATCTGTTGTTATCCTACTGCGAGGTCTTGAGGACATCTATCTATAATTCTACTAGAGTCTTTATGCCCCCATTTTTCCAGGTGGAGTCCTAGAGTCTGGTCATGGACCTGTGCCAAGCTTTTATGATAGTGTTCAGTTAGCATGTGAGAAAAAAGTATGCATGAGATTTCTCCCTGTGACAAACAGAACAGAGACAACTCCAGGTGTTCACATAAAGTTTAAATGATTCATTTCTGAAAAGCTGTGTCAAATTCTTCATAACCTGCCAGAATCAGGGCTTGCTCACAGCTGTGGGATGGTTTCATTTTCCTGTCTCATGCTACTCCCTGACTCCTGCCCACCGGGGGCTACCCATGAAGGTGTCTTCATTTCTGTAACTTCCTTTGTATGCAAATTTAAAAACTCAAAGGACCATCACACATCCCTTGTGCTCTTCTTGCCCTGTTTTGACCCCTTTCTATCCCCCTACCTGCCAGGTGCCTCAGATCTATGATTTGCCTGCAAGTTTTATCTTTTTCCTGGTCCTTTATTTAGTTTGCCTATGTTCCCCCATGAGACAATTTGATACTTTTCTTTTTCCTTTTAACTTATTTCGCTTAGCATAATCCCTCCAGCTCCACCCATGTTGCTGCAAATGACTTGAATATTCTATCTGAAATATACACAGCCAGTCTTATGTTATATAAATACAGTGCTCAAAAATATAATACAAAAAGTAAAACTCAAAGTTACCAAAGATCATTCGGGATTATGCTGCCCTTCCATAAGAAAGACCAAGGAGGCTACTTCTGTCTGTAGCAACAACAACCTTCAGCAAGACCCAAATACTGTAATTGTGTGAGGAAGCATTTTCCCAGCATTGTCCATGTGATGTCCCCTATGGCTGGCAATGCTCATTTCTTACAATGATTCTGTGACAGAGGTGATTTTTATGGCTTAAAAAGAAGACACTTAGTGAAACTGGTGCAAACTGCCCTGGGCTCTTACCTCTGTGAGCAAGGTCACAGGTTAACTTGTTCAGACAAGGGACATTTCTGCATCCAATCGATCTTCAGGTCAGGATCTGTTCCACTGCTCCATTTCTTCCATTGCCTGATTGTGAAGGGACCACCAGTGATAACTGCAATTCTCCTTTATCATAGAAAAGTCTGTTTTTGCCTTTCCTCAGCTTCATATGTAGAAATTATACCAGTGCAAAGAATTGTTTGTGCAATTGATGCTGGTCAGTGGGAAACCCACAGAACAGGGATTCAAGAATTGCTATTGGGGTCAAGGTGTCAGGAGCGTCTTGAATTCATCAAGAAGTATTTCAGTGTTTATGGTTCAGTGCTTGTACTGTTTTATCACAAGGTTCCATGAATTAAATTACAGTAAGAAAATAAGTTTACTGAGAGCTGAGATCTCCAAGTTAACAATGAGGGCAGCTTTGTAGCTCTTACTCATCTCGGGTTGATCTTCTTCTTGCCACAAAATTGGGATTGTTTTGTGTTGGAAAAAAGTCAGAATCAGAGAAATGTCACATGGACCTTGCATTGGGGCAAAGCATTCTGGCCTTTACAAGAGTGTACTCCATTGAGCCAGGGTTAGGGTGCACATGGTCTGTTTCCATGTCATCAGCAGGCATCCCCAAGGCTGATACATATGTCTGAGATACCATGAGCCACAAGCAACCCCATTTCAGAAGATATGTTTACTTATTGTTACTGATGCTTTTTAAAATGATTTCCAGAAGAAGTATGACTGAAGTAAAAAAAAAAAAAAAAATCCATGAGTGATAAATGATTATATGATCCTTAAGAACACACCTAATATGCAAGAGACTTTGCTTGCAATAAATCTGGATCTCAACTTAATGAGCATCATTTTATGTTTTACTGACACTGGGACACAGGGCACTTTGAGAAACAGTAGCACGGAACCCTGGTTTCTGGGTCTGTCTTCTGTCTCTGATGAATCAGGGCTCGTGGGAAAACCTCCACTAATACCCAAGAGGGTAAATAACATCAATTATATCTGTCCCTCAGAGGAAATGTTTAAATATAACAATTTTAGGTGGAAATAGTCAAATTTGGTGAAACAACAATAACATTTTGAAATAATATGATACTTTGCCAGAGTTTCAGCAACTGAGACCTCTGAGTCAATTCACTCACTGTGGGACACATGGAAATTCAACAGAATCAAATTAACTTCATTCTTAATCAAGATGAATAAAGCTGTGGGAATGTAGGGGTTGGCTCTGCCAAAGGAAGGTTTCTTGAGGTGGTGGCTGATGGAGGAATAAAAATGTTGCTGATAAGGAAATGCATGGTCTTTTATTTATGAAATAGCTTACCTCCTCCCTGGGACTCATGCTGCATCTGATTTGCAGTTTTAAACCAGAAAATATATAGGAAAGCTCCTTGTCAAAAAATGCAAGTATGAAGCAATTATAATGGTGTTTGTAGACATGCAAAGAGTAGCAGCAGCAATCGTAGTAGTAATAGCAATAATGGCAGCAGTGGTAGTAATATTAGTAACAGTAATAATAGAAGCGATGATAACAATAGAAACAGCAGCATATCTTGTAAGACCAAAGCTGGGAAGATTGTGAGGGTACCTTCTGCTTAACTCTTCCCATTGTGTAGATTAGAAAATCAAAGTTATGGAAGAACAGGCCTCCCTGGTGACGCAAGGGAATAAACACAGCACTGTGAAGCTATCTGCAGCCTCTGCAGCACAAGTTTGATCCCCTGCCAGCCAGGGAGCTACCCACATGACACAGCAGACTATCCTGTCTTGCCCACTGCTCCCCTCAGCAGTGTATTTCAGTAGATCCACCTGCTCTGCTCCCTACCCTGTCTCTGGTGAATCCTCTCACCCCCTGCGCCTCTAGCCTGCACCCCAGTTCTTGTATGCATAAATCAATAAATCTTTAAAAAAAACAAAGTTATGGAAGAACAGAGGACTGCTGTAAGGTCTTACCAATAAACAAGGCATCAGGCCTCTCCTGGTGGTGCAGGTGGTTGAGCGGAGCATTGTGAAGCTGTCGCAGCCTCTGCAGCGCTGGTTCAATCAAATCCGGCTGGTGAGATACCCACATGGTGCGGCAGACCTCTCCTGTCTTGCCCACTGCTCCCCTCAGCAGAGTATTTCAGTCAGTCTGCCTGTTCTGTTCCCTGCTTTGTCTCTGGTGAATCCTCTCACCCTCCCGCACATCTGACCTTTATACCAGTTCTTGTATGCATGAATAAATAAATCTTCAAAAAAAAATAAAAAATAAACAAGGCATCAAGGAACAGATTTCAAATTTTGTAATTCTCACTCTTAGAAATTAGAACATCAAGCATTAAATCTATGATTCTCAAAGTTGACCAAGAAGTAGAAGATGTGAACTCACAGCAATCTTCATGGAACATCTAGACATATTACCATAGTCATGTCCTCACATAAACTAAGAATAATAGCAGCAAATAACACAATTGTATGCTTTGCCTATAACACATTCATTAAAGGGGTGAAAAGCTGCTAAATTAAGCCTAATAAACAGTTTCTGAATCCTTACATTAAAGTTTGTTTCCTCAATGTGGAGTTCCTTGGAAATGTTTTAGAAGCCCACAGAACAAGGTTGTAGAATATTTAAACAAGAGTATCTTGAGAGGTCACAGTCGTCAGGCTCATGTGTGTGCCCCACAAATTAGATCTATTTTCAAATTAGATCCAATCTTCAAATGCCTCTTCATATCCCAGTTTTGGAGCTGTTGCTAAAGAACCCAGGGAGCACAGGAGCCAGAGTTCTCAAATGAGAATGAAATCTTTAAGACTAAAAGAAGAGAGAACAGATGTTTCCCAAGATGAATAGACGACAACAGTCATCTGCAGAACCTATTAGGGGGAAGCAAAGACTCCTAAGCTGTGTAGCTGACAAAGAGGTATTTTAAATGAGCCCTTAAACAGGCTTAAAAATAAAGCTTGTTTGAAGACGCCAACAGGACCCACTCACAGGGCTACTGTCTACCTGGAAAACATGGGAGGGACGCCTGAGAAGATGAATTCAATCTCCTTACAATCATCAATTGTAAGTTGATCAATCTTCTGTGTTAAGCAATTCTTGGTGAAGAGGGATTGGGAATTAGTATTAGAAAGCCCCAGGATGCCATCTGTACCATGCTGTATGTAATTACGCTTCAGTTAACGGTGTGTTATGCAGTGTCTGCTTCTCATTCCAGAGTGTGGCTCAGTCATTCTCAGTCAATCTGTCACCTGTCTGAAGTCTTGAAGCAAGAGTTCCTCCAGAGACTATCACATACAGCGAGTTAGGCTAAGTGGACCTTGACTGGCCATCCAAGCCAAGCTTCATGTGTGCACACTGGGGTAAGTACCACACTGGCAAACTTTTCAGCGGCTCCCTTCTAAATGTAAAATAACACAATAATACAGCTCTATCAGTAGATAAGCAGTACCAGATGCAAACTTTTAAGATAAAATAAAAAGGAAGGGACAAGAAAAATAAATCTACTATTTCCCCCTGTAATTTCTGCAGGAAAAAGTCATTATTGTTCTATATTAGCGCTCAGATCACAGGATCTCAGAGTTATGTGATGAGATCACCTGGAGACAACTTTCTAGATGATCAAAATGTCTTTTTTCAACTCCTCTCCTCATCCCATTAAGCCACTGCTTCCTTTCTGCCCTCCACACTGCTCCTCTACCCTCTCCTCCCTTCTACCTCTTCACCCACTCCATAACCCACTGCCTTATAGACTGCTCTGCTCATTCACCAGGGTTCACACCTCCAGCATGAGCCAGAATGCCCTTGAACAAGGGTGTTTTCAGGCTTTGGCCAAAATATACTGGGGTACCCATCACCTCTGAAGACAAATCCTACATTCAGTTATCTGAATAAAGATCACCTTTGCAGCTCTGCAAATGAGGAGAGGTAGTGTTGTGCTTTGTTTTAAGGAACTGGGAAAACAAAGAAAGAAAGAGGAGAGGGTCTGCTCCCATAAAGCATGTGGGGTCCACCATGAAAGGCTCTCTCTACCAGTGACCTTTGTAGCTGACAAACAATGATATCTGGAGCCAATTTTGGTTCTGTCATTTAGCCTCAGGCTCAGCAGGAGGCTGCAGTAGAAGCTTCATGCTCACAGCTAACTCCACTATTTGGCCTCAAGAAAAGTTTCCCTGGCCAAGTTTAAACCCCTGGAGATTGGGGGTGTATAATTTAAGCACTAATATAAGCTAAGAGGGAAAGCAACAATACTAGTACTCCCATAATGGAAAGATCATTATTTTTAGGTTTGTATAGAAAGCAGAGCTGGCAGCTGTGAGGGAAAATGTACCCTTTGAAAAGAACCTAGCATTGTTATATTTAAACTGTTGGGATACAGCTTTTGACTTAGAGGCAATTGTCATATGCTCAGAATTACCCCATGAACAGTCACAGGCTTAATGATTTTGAAAGTAGCGATGTACAAAGAGAGGTGAGGGGCCAGGGCTGAGAAGTGTTTTATGACCCATTATTTCTTTGGCCTGCTAAAGAATTTGTAACCATATTCTTAGTTGATGGAGAATGATAATGCATCCTTTTTCTGTACTTTTTTTTTTTTTTTTGCTCATAAATATTTACCTGTCTTTCTTCAAGGAGGATAGCAGAGAGGTTAAGTACAGACTTCACTTAAAATGCTAGGTCTGCTACTTACTGTGTGGCCATGGTAAGTCACTAACTTCTCTCGGCTTCTAGTTATTCATCTAATTGATGTAAAATGGAGGTAATAGCAGCATCAGTCTCAGAAGATGTGTAGAATGTCTCAGTCATTGCAGCTATGCTGTTCCTGGCAATGTGTTAGGTGCTGGGTAGACAACAGTGAGACAGACCCATGATTCCTGTCCTAGTAGTGAATCAGGTAAGGAAATACAGATGGGCAACTGTATGCATGGGAAAGTAGGCACTTAATAAATGTTAACCTTCACTGAAGGAAACATTCCACTGTATGGCCACGTGGCTTTGGGGTTAGGTTGGCCAGATGTGACCTCAGTTCTACCATGTCTGAATGACCTGGCTGAGGGTTAAGGCATGTAACACCTTTGGGTTTGTTTCCTCATCAACAACTAGGGGCAATAATCACACCTAGCTGTCAGGATTTTGGTCAGGATGGAGCGAGAAGATAACTCGAAGGGCCTGATACACAGGAGAGGTGTGTGAATCAGAAACCCCTCCGACAGAGAGATTGACAAGTTGATAAAGTCAGAAGAGAAGTGAATAAATGTTTGAAATGAAAACAGCTGGCCAATTTTGGCCTCAGTCTCACTTGATTACCCTTTATTAACATCTGCTCTACTTAGGTGCCACAAACTGGACAATGGAGGAGGTAGAAGTGAAAGCAGTTTCCTAATCTGGGGCGGTAGGGGTGCTGGTGGTGGGTGACAGGCAGTTTCAGGAGGAATACAGACTTAGCTACCTCCATGGGTGGGAAAATTCAGCACATGCTGTGGGACAGCTAAAGTGAAGGGCTGAGGGGAAGGCACTGGGGGAATGCAGTCAGGTCTGCATGGAATGATGGATGTCTGCCATATTGGCAACCAGACCGCCAGAGCACTGACTGCATTATAAATGTTGTGCCCACGTCGACCAGTGCAGCCCCCAAGGACACAGACAACCGATGCAAGGGCACAAAGGAGTTTAATACGGGCTCGAGACCGGGCCCTCGACACGCACCGATGCAACGGCAGAGGTCGAGAGCCCCGAACAGAGGAAGCTGGGACATCTTATAGGGTCGCGAGTGGCGGGAACTTTGAAAGAAGTTGGCAATTATTCATTGGCTACTACAAAGGCACTTTGGGCGCGCGCGGTTACAGTTTCAAACTGATTGGACGGTTAGAGATGCTGTCCCATTTATGGACAGGACTGCCCTCATTGGTGGCTGGGGTGGTCTGCTTTTTCGTCACCAAGTGGAGTGAGGGTTGTGACTGCTGAAACTATCTCCGGAATGCGGCAGGACAAGGACTAACATATCAAGGTGGAGGATATACAAAATGGCGAAACCTCAGCTAAGCTTGGTTCCACAATAAACACAATCCTTCTTCATTTTGCAATCATGGATGCCTACCTGGGGGGAGGGCATCCACTGCTTTACGTGAGGGACACACTAAACAGAGGGAGGAGAGAGAAAGAGAGCATCTATGGGGCCAGGCACAGGGTCAAGTACATTAAACATCATCTCCTTTGAGCCTTGCAACAATTCTGTAAAGGGTATGCTTTTGTGCTCCATTTTAAAGATGAAGAAAGTAAGATTTAAAGGATCTAGTTCATTGGAGCAAGTGGATGCAATTGGTAAAAGACAATGCATGCATGTGTTCTTTTTCCTACTATATCATGATGCTTCTTAGTAGTCATATATATTATACAATTTTCCAATACACTATATATATACACACACTATATATAAATATATTAAATATGTAAATATATTTATGTGAGGTATAGAGTCACTGTGTGATTGAGGGGTGTGTGTGTGTGTGTGTGTATTTTTTGCAGGGATAAGTTAGGGAAGGTAAAAAAGGTAGAAACAATTCCATAAGTTGATTCAAAGTGTCATCCAGGTGCAACACACTATTACTAACAAAGGTCGAAAATAAACACCTGATTTATCCAGACAGAGTAATTTACCAAGGAAAATTATCTGTTTCAGGTCCAGCACTCATGTTACTTTTACCTGTTGGTTTCCTGCCTGAACCCTCTACAGGACATAATCTACTGTGGCTACATGCAATAGTTTCTGAAGGACACAGTATGTATACTGACCTTGAGTAGGGACCCAATCATTATGATGGTTAATGAGCATATTAAATGGTTATATCATCTAGAACTATCCATGAATTGCAATATAATTGGGTCAGTTGGTAGACATTACAAGGAAATATGGATTCAGGGAGAGACTGGAGGTAACTTAGGAATGTGTGGTCACAGGGCAGGATCCCAAAAGAAGAGACTGAGCTGTCTTCTCAGAGATCAACTCAGAAAATTCACGAGACTAGTCATCTGAAGCAGGTTTTTTTTTTTTTTCTTTATGGACTAGATTTATCTAAATTCAAAGACAAGAATAGATGTGCTTTGAAATTCAGTCAAGGCTTGGCAGGATGTAAAAGAATCCTGTATTCTGCTCAATGGTACTATTAAATCTGATGAAAGAGCATGTTTAAGAAAATGGAGGGGATTTCTGCATCCAAGAAGAATAACAGAAAACAACACTTTGTCAGTGTTGATTCAGTACTGCCCAGGGAGAGATAATAAACACAGCATATACCCATGTTCAGGAGACTAGAGATAGTTCAAGAGGTGTCTCCAAGATCTACTGAATACATTTCTCAGTGTTCTCCATTGATTTCCTTCTAATTGCATTTCATAATAAAATAATTTAAACGTCTGATGTGGATTACTTGGAATGGCAGATATATATGAGATGATTATATTCAAAGAACAACCTGCAAATACATAATTGTGAATTAAGAGTTGGTCTCTGAATTCTGTTTTGAGCTCCTGTGGTTTTGGTCAATGTGAGTCGATTCCATTTGGCTACTTAAATCTAAGTGTCCTAACAGTGCTTCTAAATGATGATCCTGAGGAAATACCCTGAGTCATGATGTGTCCACCCAGGCCTAGAACTATGTGCTGAAATTAGAGCCTTAACACTGAAGGTGTTGCCTGGATATCAAGTCAGGGTGTCCCTGGGTTCTGCTGAAAAGTCCTCTTCATATAGAAGGCTTCTATTATCACTCTGTATAAACAGTGACTGCCAGTGCCCCCTCCCCAGGCCAGCACTCTCTTTCCACCTCATCCATAGCATTATTTGTCATCAGACACACTGCGTGTTTCTGTAGTGAACACTGAGGCCAAGGACCTTTTCCGGATCACTGCTCTAGTGCTTGCCCCAATGCCTGGATGCAGCAGAAACCTAGTGGATAGGAGGGAACTCTCAAAGCTGTCCACACAAATTTTCAGTAAATTTAAAACAATTCTTAGATAAAAACTGTATTTTATGACTAAAATATTTTACTGTTTCCATCAAGTAGTCTTCCTATTTATCTTATATACATTGAAATTTATGTTCTTAAAGAATCCATTTTTCAGTTATTTTAGATACAGCCATTTCCTCTTGTTAATGAAAAACTTTTAGTTTAAAACATTGTAATAGCATCAAATGTATATGTGTATATATGTGTGTATATATGTGGATGTGTGTAAATATATATATAATTTTGTCAATCTTTATTCATAGGTTGTGTCTTAACCCCTTGCACCACCAGGGAGGCCCTGTACATATCTCTGTTTCCAAATTATCTCTCTCATACTTGAATCTTTCTTAAGTTTAGATATGAATGGGTTTTTCCTAGTTATTTTAAAAGATGAGTATTCGCCATGTGGTTCATTCCAAGGGCATAGAGGGGAGGGAACCAGACATGCTAACCACAATACTTTTAACATTTTCAGGTATGTGAGACTGATCTGCAGATCTTGTTAGTTAAAATGATCACTGCGACTCAGAGAAGCTGGAGTGGGTGCTGAGAGGCTGCATTCCCACCACGCTCCTGGGTGACGCTGAGCCTGCTGGCCGGCACCCCCTGTGAATGGCAATGTGCAGGGCTGTGTTCTTGACCCGCTTTGTCTCACGTGATCTTCAAAACTCACAAAGTATATGAGAAACAGATGAAGCCCCCACCCCTACTTTCTCCACTTTGCTCCCTTGGCTGCGGTACATTAGAATATGAATTTAACACTTTTCTGTTAACTATACAATGCCTAGTATATGTTCTCTCTCTCTCTCTCTCTCTCTCTCTCTCTCTCTCTCTCTCTCTCTCTCTCTCTTCCCCCTCCCTCTGCCCCTCTCTACCCCTCTCTTTCTTCAACACCCCCTCTTTCCTTCCTTCTGTCTCACCCCCTCTCTCACTCTCTAGTTTGGTAAAGCCCCCTGCATTTCACATTGTACCTTTCACAAAAGTATCTCAATCACAAAAATGGCAACATTAGCAACTAAGACATGCATGAAATGGCTGCAGCACCATTAAGGTTCTTACAGTCCTCACTGCCAGGAGTCAGACCGTTTAATCCTCATTAGGACCGATGTCATTAACGGAAGGAGTTAGGAGACATAAGTGGCAATAAAACCTGAGCCTTGTTTTCAAGGAAATTGACATTCTTAGCAGAGCCGGGCAGGGTACGGGTCGTTAGGAATGGTGGAATCATCATTAAACAAGAGCAAGTCAATCACATTGAAGATCGCAGCAAAATTCGTGTTTTCCCAGAAATGGATGCTCCAGAGCAGCGAGTTCCCATCAGGGGCTGTGGCAACACTCTCTCCAAAATAAACAGGCAAGTTGGGGCTTACATTTCTGTCCCTGGGATGTGATCACTGACTTATCAAGTAACACGGGATTCAAGAGATATAAATTCTACGTAGCCAGATTGAGCTTAACTTCAGAGTAAGGGAAAACACACTTAATTCACACCTTAGTTCATTTATTTAATAGGCTGAAAATTAATCAGGTAAAATATGATTCCAGCTTATTAAGAAGTGTTTGCGAGTACTGCTAAATGAATGGATGGGTGGACAGATAGATGGATACATAGATGAATTCGGTTAATAAGCCACTTTAAAAATAAGTGAGGAAATAACTGAAGGAGTGAGTGACTAAGGTCTGACAGACCCAGTCACTTGAGAGATGGTGAATAATGGGATAGCATCTTGAACTTGTCCAAAACTCAATTAAGCCCAAGGTTCTAACTATTACATGGGGAAAACTAAAACTAACGGAAATTAGGCAAATCAAATGTACCAACATGTGGATTGTGTAATTGGGAAAGTATGGAGAACAAATGGTGAAAAGCTAAAATTGAAAATCCCTGCAGACAGGAACCAAGTCTATGTTACCCGCGAATGTACGACCAGCGCCAAGCAGAGCTCCCAACACACAACAGGCACTTTAGTATTTTGGAATGAATGAATGAACAGACAGAGGATCATGGCAATTGAGCTAAGACTTTGAGGAGTCAAAGAAGCACTTGTGGAGTACATGAAGGCTTTCTTTCCAAAAGCTCCAATCCTATGAGTTTGGGGTGCATCCACAGTATGTACTTCTTTAATAACTATCTCTAGATAATTTAGATAACAGTCATCTGAGAAACCTCAGGCAATTTCTTATAAAGAGTTATAATTTCTTGGAGACCCCAAAGAAGCATTTGACATGCCACATGAGATTCTGATGGGCCATTTTAAATGGCTTGATACTGAAATCAGATCCTTGATTTGGGATTCAGGACTTTGCCTCTGATGTGGTAACTTTTTCAGGTCACTGTTGAGTAGCTCGTTCTGTAGGCAAGTTACACTGCAACCTATACTGTAAATTCAGAGATTTCTGTGTCCTGTCCTTTTCTATCAGTGACTACATTTGCTCTCAACCCATCAATATGAGAACCACCAGATGGAGGGGTTTTATGAACACCAATGCCTGAGACATGCCAAAACCAGCAAAATCTCAAATCTGAATCTAGGGCTTAGGGATTGGTATATAGAACAAGTGTTCTCAATACAATCCACTTGAAGACCCAGTCTCACCTGTACCAGCATCACTTTCACTAAGTTTCCATAGCCCTCTTATCTCTTTCCCCACCATTGTTTGGTTTGCTTTCTAACATCTGCTGGAATGAAAATATTTTATATTCTGGATTCTGGTTAGTTTCCTAGACTTGTCAAAGTTGATCTCACATTTAGCTCTAACTTTCTAGTCACATATGGAACAAAAACATTAATAATGCAATTCACAGTCTTCACTTACCCAGAAATTGCAAGGAACTATTATAACCATCTCTGATTCTTACAGTGGGGTATAAGTTGCATGTGACCCAAACATCCTGATCAGCCAAAAGCAGCAAGCCATGCATTGATGCCATCCTAACTGCAAAGCCAGTAGTCCGGTGTCTTGGTTTTTGCTCTTCACTCTTTTCCAGGGGCTGGGGGACGAGCTCCAGTGCAAGCCATAATGGTGACATGCGGAGAACATGAGAGTTGGCAGGTGCACTGCTGATGGCTTAATCCATGTGGGGTAAACGATTGACAGGCTTTTCTGCCCTCCCGCCATTAGGATTGATGATGGATCCCTTTGGTCCTGAATACATGTCTGATGGTGGGCACCTGGAGTAGGGTGTGGGCATATGTAGGTGGGATTCACCTGGGCTGAGACAGGGCGTATAAGGATGTCATGGGGATGCCAGAAGAACCAGAAAGAGAACAAGCGAGAGACAGAAAGAGAATCAGCAGAGAAGCAGAGGCCACGAGAGAACGCCAGAGAGCCCAGGAAGAGTGAAGATTCGTCGGGGGGCCAGGAGGCCTGCCAGCCTCCTGGTCCCCCAGCACCTCTGCCTGCCATGTACCTGGTAAAATCCCAATAAAAGCCTGAAAAAGCCACCGAGGGCTCCAGGACTCTCCTTCTTTACCTGTGCACCCTGTCATAGAGAAACCTGTACCGTGTCATCCTGCCTCTACATCCAGAGATGGCTTAGAGTCCTGAAAGGAAGAGATGGACTCAATATACTTCAGGCCATATTTTAAGACATTGCTTCTCTCGGCAAAACCTTGAAGAACCACTGGGCTTCACCACTGTGTTTAGATTTGACTCCACAGCAAGTCACTGGAGGATAGTTGGGGCTGGGTGGCTTATGTGACACAAGCCAGCCTACGTGAGAAACCTGAAACTCAGACAAGCTTCCCAGGGCCCCCTGGAGAATCTAGGGTAACATCTATGATCTTTTTATTTATTTTTTTAAGATTTATTTATTTATTTATACAAGCACTGGGTACAGTCAGAAGCGTGGGAGAGTGAGAGGACACAGGCAGACTGACTAAATACACTGCTGAGGGGAGCAGTGGGCGGCAGGAGAGGTCTGCGCGCCATGTGGGACCCTTGCAGCGGCCGGGGATCAAACCGGCGCTGCAGAGGCTGCGGGCAACTTCACAGCCCAGCACTCAACCGCTGTGCCAGCAGGGGAGGCCCAACATCCATGATCTTTTTAACAGCCTTATTTTGACCTCCCTGTTCTGCAAGCCCAAAGCTGTCAGGCTCCAAATTTATCACTGGAAACTGCAACAGAGGCACAAAGATTGTGCAGCAGGAAGAAAGGGAGCTAAGTGTGGGTCACAGTAACCTGG
This sequence comes from Talpa occidentalis, assembly GCF_014898055.3. Taxonomy (NCBI): domain Eukaryota; kingdom Metazoa; phylum Chordata; class Mammalia; order Eulipotyphla; family Talpidae; genus Talpa; species Talpa occidentalis. The sequence continues at coordinate 30,792,380 of NW_023601754.1, forward strand.
GCTCAAATCCGACCTGTGCCCATGGCAGGATTTGAATCATTGAATGAATTATGTGGACCCTCCCTAACCACCAGTTCCCTTAACTGGGAATGTTTAATATTTGTTGTATTTTGTTAACTTAGATATAAATAAGGTAATGTATGTAAAGTGTCCAGTTATAAAGTATAATTAATGCTATTTTTGTTGTCTTCCATGACTAATAATTTTAGCGTTATTATTTTAAGAACACAAACCTTAACATCCCAATGCAAAGTGATGTCACAGAAATTTTCGTCAGTAAAGCAAAGCAGATTTAAGGCCAGAGTAAGCCTGGCTACTGGCTTTTGTTCTCGTTCCCTCTAGTGCTTTGAGAAAGAACCAGACGATGATGCTTTGTTTTAAACAGTAAAATAGAAAAAACAGTGACTCCCCAGGGCCTAGTGGAGGATGGGCGTTAAAGAATGGGGCTTCCTATTGCTCTCAGTCAGGTGGCTGCAGGGCAGGCACCTGGGGCCCACCTTAGAGGTTTTTGTTCACAGCTGAGTCCTGCAACTAAGGGTGGTCACGAACACCTTGTAATTCAGGTATTAACCTGGCTTGTTTGGCTGCCAGATCTTCTCCCCAGTGGTTTCTGCAAAGAGTTTTAAGTTTGTCAGCTCATTTTTCACTTGCAGCATCTAACTCTGGAAATGGCAAATGGTCTTGGGCTACCCCCAATTTTTAAGATCACCTGGAACGTCACACTCAAAGACACTCAATTGGGATCAGGAGACATAGCTTCAGCCTGATTCTTCCCCTAAAATGACATCCAAGGGGTGGGAACAGCATATGCCAAGGTGTAGAGGTACCTAAAGGCCCTGAGGTATACAGAAAGCTTCAGAAATTCAATGTGTCTTTAGCCTCTGGAATTCAAGGGATGATGAAGGATCGAATAAGTTCCTACAGGGATGTTGAGAACAGAAATTAAAGGGTCCTTGTTTTTTCCAGCACCTGTAGTGCTCTCAAGAGCCACAAGAAATCCACACACATAGGGAAGACATAGAGGCAGTGGCTCAATCAGATTATTTTTATAAAATGCCACTTTGGTGGTCTTTGTGAAGGATGGAAAGAAATAACTTAATCACCAGTGGACACCAGTAAGGAAGTTGTTGAAGTAATTTAGACTTTAAAATTTCACATGTAGGGCCTCCCCTGGTGGTGCAGGTGGTTGAGAGCAGCACTGTGAAGCTTGTCTGCAGCCTCTGTAGCGTGGGTTCGATCCTGGCCATCCGGCAATACCCACCTGGCATGGCAGACCTTTTGTGTCTTGCCTGCTGCTCTCCTTAGCAGTCAGTCTGCCTGTTCTGTTCCCCTCTCTATCTCTGGTGAATCTTCTCACCCTCCCACAAACATGGTCTGTACCCTGGTTCTTGTATGCATGAATAAATAAATCTTTAAAAAAAATAAAATGTTTAAAAAATTCACATGTAAAAATATTATATAACAATCATAATTACACATTATATGTTTCATAATTATATCTCTGTGTTTGTGTTCTGAGCATCTTAACCAACTGTAACCATGCAGCATGTGTGTGCACGTATGCACGGACACACACACACAGAGCTCTTTTCCTCAAATTGCATTCATTTTTAAAAAATATTTACATAACTATAAGTTTGTGGACACAACTTCACAGGCACATTCATATCACACACTTCACTCATCCTGCACCAAAACTCCAGTACCAATGTTCTTTTGTTACAGAGCAACCCTGATATCAAAGGTCCTCACCTGCACTTAAAAGGGACTTGTTAATGCTAAACTACAGGCATACACAAAAGGATAATAGAAGGTTTATTTACAAGGGAAGGGGAAATGAAGAAATGAGTAACTCAGGGGGAAATAAGGGAGATAAATCCGTAAATGTGTCCTACCCATAACGCTGACCTGGAATCCCAATTACCCACCAAGAGCTGGCGAAAAGCCGAGCTCCATGGGGCCAAGAGAGCAACCTCTGGCCACATGGCTGCTTAACTCCCCCCTCAGGTCCTCACAATCCTCCTTTTGGTGATCATGGGGTGGGGTTTGTAGTTCCCCGTGTCTTGATGGAGTGAGGGTAGAGTCCATAAAACCTGTACGGAGTTTGCTCAGGACATCCTTTCCCCCAACACTATGCCCTTCCTCCCCAACCCCTCCTCCTACTGCCCACCCCCCTCCTAACCAGTATATCTTCCAGAGTTTAAGAATTATCTTTCTTTTGCTTTCCGAGTTTGTTTTCCTTGGTTATTTATATTCCACAAATGAGTGAAACCACCAGCAGCTGTCACTTCCTAAGTAACTTCATTTGGCACAATGACGTCAAGGTCCATCAAAAGGTATTATTTCATCTGTTTAATAGCGGAGTAATATTCATGGAGTATATCAGAGAGGAATCATTGCCAGGATGGAGGAGAGTCATTGAACTGAGGAAGCAATTGTGAGGAGAATTTGAGTAGATGTGGAAGAAATGGGGGAAAGATTCGTTTTTAAGTCTCCTACTTTAGTATGCCCAGGTGAATTAAAACATTATCCTCAGGAAAGCTTTAAATCAAGACATTTTCCTCCACAGTCTTGGTTTCACCATGTGTAAGAACCGCAAATTGGAAGACAACCTACTGGGGCAGAGGGAGAAAGCACTACCTCCGTCGCCACCACGGTCTCACCCAAGGGAGTCTCTGGCCAGCAAGCCTCAGCTGTGATTTTATAAACGATTCTGCATTATGATGGTCAGTCTTCAAGTATTCCCAAGCCAGGGTTAATGCTCAGGACATGCTGAATACGAGGACAAGAACTTGTGCTTGATGAAATGATCTCATAACTCTGTGGATGGATAAATCTGGCTTCTCTGTGTGCCTGGGGTATTTAAATGAAAATTCAACCAAAGATACCATTTCCTGAGAGGTTGAATTGTCTGCAGCCTGCATCCAGAGCTGGCTCTATGTCTGTCCTTTAGACAAGTTACCTCGAGTCTTCATTCTCTTAATTCTGTCATCAGAGTTTAGTCAGGACAGGATGAAGAAATTGAATAAAATGACCACAACACAGTGTGTTATATAAGGTTTCACTTGAAATTACTCCTTCCATTCCTGTTTAGAGGATGTTGCCTCCTGTAACGGGAGTATCTGATGGTTTGCAGTCAAACAGGCATGGGGTCTGTTATGGACTTGAGCAAGTTAAGTTTCTTGAGCCTCCATTTTCTCATCTGTAAAACTGAGTTAGGAGTTGTTCTTATAAGGTTTGAGAGGTACTGGCAATAATTTGTTTTCACTTTCCTTGTTCAATGTATCATTGCAATGAATTGTATCAGTCATACTGAATGAATTTTTTAAAATATCTATTTATTTTCTTACATTGTTACTCATTTTTGGACAGTATTTCATTTCTCCCCTCATGTATAATCCTTGTGATCCATTACCACAGTCCCTTTTGCTCTTCCCTCCTGGTTTGATCCCTTCCCCACCCCCTCCTCTACTCTGTGCTTCAGATCTATTGTCAGGTTGCAAGTTCTGTCTTCCACCTGACCCTTTGTCTGGTTCTCTATAATCCTCATATAAGTGAAACCATTGAATATTTATCTTTTTTCCTTCTGACTTAACTTGTTTAGCAAAATCCCTTCCAGCTTCACCCATCTTGTTGCAAATGGCATGAGTTTATCTTTTTTTGATTGCTGAGTAACATTCTAATTTTTTTTTTAATTTTTTTTAATAGAGGCATGTTTTATTTATTTATTTGTTTGTTTGTTTTGTTTATACACGCACTGGGTACAGTCAGAAGCGCGGGAGGGTGAGAGAATTCACCAGAGCCAGAGCAGGGAGCAGAGCAGGCAGAAGGACCGAAGTACACTGCTGAGGGGAGCAGCGGGCGGCAGGAGAGGTCTGCGCGCCATGTGGGACCCTCCTCTGGTGGCCCGGGAGCAGCCGGGGATCGAACCGGCGCCGCAGAGGCCGCGGGCAGCTTCGCAACCCAACGCTCAACCGCTGCGCCACCGGGGAGGCCCAACATTCTATTATGTATACAGACCACATCTTCTTGTTTCATTCATCTCTTTTGGGACATCTGTTTTTTTCCATATCTTGGTTATTGTAAATAGTGCTGTAATAAACATAGGTGTGCAGGTTTCCTTTTGAATTTTTGTGTCCTTTGGGAATATTCCTACGAATGGAATCACTGGGTTATATGGTAGCTCCATTTTAACTATTTTGAAGAACCTCCACACAGCTTTCCACAGTGGCCAGATGAACTTTAACATGTAGAATGTGGTTTTGAGATCTCGTTAGATAATAGCAACCAATCCAGGAGAGAAAGAACTGCCTAATTCCCTTGTTAACTATGTTTACTGAGGATGCACATGCAGGGGATGATGAATACATGGGAAGGTGAGTCCTAAGCTCTAAATCACTAAAAAAAAAAATGTGATGTTCAAATATTTTTTTCTTTTTTGGGCCTCCCTGATGGCGGAAGGGGTTAAGATGCAACCTATGACGCTGTCTGCAGCCTCTGCAGCACAAGTTCGATCCCCCGGCCGGCCAGGGAGCAACCCACACGGCACAGCAGACCTCTCCTGACTTGCCCACTGCTCCCCTCAGTGGTATAATTTGGTCAATCTGCCTGTTCTATTCCCCACTCTGTCTCTGGTGAATCCTCTCACCCTCCCCCACACCTCTGGCCTGTACCCCAGCTCTTGTATGCATAAAAAAATAAATCTTTAAAAATAATATTTTTCTTTTTTGTACAATTTATCATAAAATAAGATTGTAACTAATTAATATCAAATAATATACTGGAACAATGATCAAATACTCCATAACAGACACAGCACTGGTTTTTGAAAGAAGAAAGTGCAAACTCTCACTTGCTTTTCAAGGGAAGCAACTCCGAAGCAAATAAGAGTAGGGAGTTGAATCAATCTTTCAAGTAAAATAGGCACATTTGTGGCAATGCTCAGAACCTATTTCCTAGCTTGCTTGCTTTCCCTTAGGTGACCAATACTTGCAGGGAGTTAATTCCTCCATTAGGAAAGTGCCCAATAGTTTTGACTGTTTGAAGAACTAAATCACAGAGGTAACAGAGGACTGTGCTGACCAAGAGAGGCTCATACAGAGACACTAAAGATCTTGAACATCTATAAAACATTTGCCCCATCCAGGCAAGAAGAATGCATTTCTATTTCCAAACAAACTTTAATATTTTTCATCTGGAGTTATTTCTATACTGTCAGCAGAAAAAAATCTTTGCATGCGGCTGTGTATTTATGAGTGAGTTTTATCTCTAAACAGATTTGTAACTAAAAACAGAAATATCTTTTTATGGGAGACAGCTGGTTGGGAGATTAAAGATACACATGGAGAGAGAGGGGGGCTCAAATTAACAAACATTCCTAGACATAGAATGTCTGTGAGTATTAGGAGTCTTTTAACTTCTGACCTAAAAATTATCTAATCCCCACTAGTTTCCCAGGAAAGATTTCAGCCTATTTGGTATTTAAAAGAGGGAGAAAAAAAATCTTGGAAAGCCTACTACACAGCTATAACTCTTCAAGATCTCAAGGAATCATAGATAACCTATAAATACTTTGTAAGCATAAAATTCCTAAACATGCAGTTCCATTTATGAGATTCAGAAAAGAATTAACCAGTCAAATCAGGCCAATTCTGGGCTCACTTTCTCCCTCTTGGAATACAAAAAAGATGTGCTTCTGAAATTCTGGACTTGGTCTCCAAATTTCTAGCATCTGCCACATGTTTGTGCTGGGAGTGTGCTGTCATTGCAATAAAACTTCTCGGGTTTATTTTCCAAAGGGCACTGGCAAACATGAATTTCCCAACCTTCACATTGAGTCTCTGAGAAGCCCTTTGAATTTGCGACACCGATCCCAAAATTGGAGTTAGGACACCAATAATCAAAACATCTCCAGGTATTTTCTTCCTAATCCAGGAATTGCTTTTAAAATAAAAGGCCACTCAGACTGGCTTCATCGGGGGCTGTGGTCACTGCTGTGGCCACTCTGCGGGAGAGGGTTTTTAGGACAGTCACTTCCTGTGGACAGCTTCATGCTTCAATCAAGAGGCATGTTTACTTTAAGCTGATTTAACTTTTGGAATTGTCTGAGCAAGACTAAGACATACAGTTGGCCAAACTCAGTGATATTTTAACAGTAAAACCAAAGCTACCATCATCAGAATTAATTGCTGAAGGAGTAATCAGACAAGGGCCATTTCCTACACCAGTCCCCATCTGTCTAGGTATTTTTCAAAATTCTATTGTCAAAACTGACTCACATTTTTAAATATGTTTGAAAAGGAAAGTATGCCTCTCTCTGATATCAACGGCCACAAGTAAAAGGCAATGCAAAAAATAAATACAATGAAAATCAAACAATATCTATGGATAACAACAGATGTGGCAATAAAGTATTACTAAAAAATGTTGTTTCCTGAAGACACTAATCCTGCTCTTTCCACTTTTGTTGTTGTTTAAAGAGAAATTAGCAAGCCAGAATGGGTGTTAGAAACAAACCAATAAAGTCATGGAATGGACTGATTATTACTGAAAAAGTTATAATTGTACACCACATAATATTGATTGCCATGTGCTTATACTTCCACGGACAAGCATCTTTAATACCCTCAGCAGGTTTGTATTCTGTACCTCAGGAAGCCTCTGGAGCAGGGAGCTGCCTCTACAGACACAACCCGTGTCACATAAGGCTCAGCTCCTTAAGGGCTCAGTCATCAGCACCTGGGAGTGGATGCAGTTTAGATTCTTACCTGATCTTTTCCTGCCCATGAACTCTGCCTGCTTCATGGTCCCCAAGCTGGGATTCAAACACAAGGTGGCCTTTGCTTTCTTTGATCTCCAGGCTTTTATATACCTTCTTTTAAAAACTAGAAAATTCTCCAACAGGCTGATTTTCCTCCCTCAAATATGCCTTTGTCCACTTAGATAACTCCCACTCACCCACCAAGACTTAAGGCACCTTTAGAAGACAAATGGATGATGCATATTAAATGAGCTACACTTTGAGGAACTGATGAATCAGAAATATTTTCTTAAAGGCTTAACGATCTGATATGAGAGTGATTACTTTAGCACTGTTGGGAAAAAAATGAAAATGACAATATCCAAAAATGTAAGACTGGCTAAATAACCATATTTCTTCTATACAATATAGCATTATGAAGCAGTTAAAAATACTGGAGTCATCTATATACTCACATCAGAAGAGATCCACCTTGTCTATATAATTTACTGAGGGCTACCTTGCTCTTCATCTGGACTGATTCACATTGAATCTTCACAAAATCACAAAGGAGTAGCAAAATTACCCCAATATTGCAGGTGAAGAACTTAGGACACAAGAAGGTAAGGTTATTTGCTAAAGTCACTCAATTAGTGTAAAGACAAAATTTAACCCTATGAATTTTAATGTCACAAGAATTCTTTTAAATTTTAGACTATAGGTCTTAAAAAATAAACACATTGCCAACTTCCCTTGTTTTGGAAGGGAGAAACGGGTTCATAAGGGATATCTCCGCATACCCAACAAGGCACATGGAGTTTGATTCTGAAAAAAATCCCTTCCATTGTCTAATTGACCAATGATATTAATCCCTAGTCAGAGGGCGGAAGCATGAAAGGAGACATTTCCATTTATGCTCTGGGCTCAATACCAGGCTCATTGTGTGTTATTTTGTGAACCACCAATGTCCAGAGTAAAGACTGTTCAAAAAGATTCACTGTGCAGGACTGTGTTTTCACAACCATCTGCCAATCTCATTTGGGGTCACTGCTTCCCCAACCCTGACCTCAGTCTGTTGTTAACTATGTAGGTGGTCACCTCAGTTCACCTTTTAATTTTGGGGAGTCTTCTTAACACTTCTTGACAATCAGAGCTCAAATTACATCCCCATTCTTGGAAAGGGGATTATTTCAAGTTAAATTTATTTATTTATATTTTTATATCATTGCTCATTTTTGTACAGTATTTGATTTCTCCCCTCAGGTATAGTCCCCACTGCCATAGCACATGATCTATCACCACAGTCCCTTGTGCCCTTCCCTTCTATTTTGACCCTTCTCTCTCTTCCTCCCCTGCTGTATGCCTCAGATCTATGGTCAGCTTACATGTTTTATCTTTTTCCTGACCCTTTGTTCAGTTTCTTTATATTCGGCATGTAAGTGAAACCATCCAATATTTTTTTTTTCTTTCTGATTAATTTATCACAATCCATTCCAGTTCCATCCATGTTGCCACAAATGCCATGATTTTAACTTTTTGATTGCTGACAAGTATTCCATTATATATATATATATATATATATATATATATATATATATAATATACACATTCTTGGTCTATTCATCTGTTTGGCACATTTAGGTTGTTTCCACATCTTGGCTATCAGTTCAGGGTTCCTTTCAGATTAGTGTTTTTGTGTCCTTCGGGTAGATTCCTAGGAGTGGAATTGCTGGGTCATATGGTAGATCTGTTTTTAGTGTTTTGAGGGGTGTGGGGATTTTTATTTCCAAAGAAATACTGGGTTTACCTTACAGTTCCCAAGTTAGGGGGAGTAGAAGTGAAGTGACTACATCCTGTGGTTTTCATCGTTGCATCCCATCTGTCGCTTTCAAGGTGAATCACAAACATGTACTCCAGCCGAGGTTGATGAAATCAGTGAGGCAGGGAGTGGCTTATTTTAAAGTACATTATAATAACTGTTAACAAATCTATTTTGATAACCTCTCTTTGAAAGTGAAGCTCTGGGTGGTATGACAAGTAGCTTGAAGTACCAACTTCCCACTGACAACAGCATAATTATTATTATTGTTGCTGTTATTCTACAAAGGTTTATTTGCAAACTTTAAATGGCAAGTATTTTTTTATCTGGTTTCCTGCCAGATACCAGGTGTGCCTCCCTGTCTTATTTAATAATGCCTACAAACATCCATTGGAAATAAGTCTGCCATTCTGTGAGCATTTCTGTAATAAAAAGTGGCAAGAGGTTACTGACTGTTATGGGACTGAACTGGTACTAGGCAGACACCATTAATTTCTTCATATTCAGAATATCTCCTCTTCTCAAGAAATCATCTCGATAAATGTTATGATCCCATTTCAGAGACTGGGGGAATGGGGGATTAAGAGATCATGTGATTTGACTTGGTCATCAATAAGCAGTAGAACTATGATTAGGACATATACCTAAAATTCCACCATCTGTCTAATTCAAGATTTTGCAGATTAACCACAGATGTGATCTGGGTGACCTCCACATTTTGAAAGGCATTCAGTTGACAAATATGAATGCTAAGGAAAGTCCCTCTAATATCTGGGTTATAGCCACCATGAAGGGGTGAGGACATATGGACAAGGATTTGCTTTGTTCCTTCCTAACCACAGCTATGCATTTTGGAAGCTCCCAAACTTCTGCACTGGGCTGCATCAGCACACAGCTGTGGGATGTCTTCCTGAGAAGATGTTTATTTTCACTGACCCTTCCTCTCCCACGCTTTAGTTTTATTTTTTCTTATGCGCTTAAGTGTGAACAATCATCATCCACATGAAATCTTTCAGCTGCTTCTAGGGCTCTTTCGAGAACCAAGCCTGAAATCCTTAGTCTACCCTGCCCTGATGAAGGCACTCTCTGAGGAAGAACCTTCGGAAGAGGGGCAAAGCTGGGAGGGAGGCAGGGAAAACCCAAGCCAAAAATGCCTCTTGATCCTAGGTGGTTTGGGAGAGGGAGAGACTGGCTGTCAGGATGATTAGCAGACCTGGAAAGTCCTTCCAGTTCTACTTCTGTTTATTTCCCTACTGGTCCTCTTTGTGGATCTTAGGACTTGCTTCCAAGTGATTTTCACTTGGGCTAAGGCAAACAGCCCCAAGCTTTCTGTACGGAGATGTAACTTTTCACTAGATGAGAAAGGAATGAAATCTACTAGATAACTCCCAGGTAGGTGGTGTACTATAAATAATTTTTAAACTTTTTAAAATTTAAAAAAGATCAAATTCACATAACATATAATTTGCTACTTTAGCCATTTTAAAGCACAGGAAGCAATGTTTTCCAGTATGCTAACAACATCACCCAATCATCACCACCATCTAATTTCAGAATATTTCCATGACATCATCTCACTGAGTCCCACCAACATCATAAAGCAGACTTCCTGTGTGCACTTCACAAAAGTGGAAACAAAGGAGGCCCACCTGAATGACAAAGATCACAAAGGTGTGGAGAGGTGGAGCGGATATACACACCACACACTGCAATATTCAGAGGCCTGCTTACGAGAAGCCACCCAAAGGAAGGAGTCCTGATGCACGGACACATCTGAATGTCACTGTGCTTGAATTCTAAGAAACCCAGAAAATCAGATGGAAGAGAAATAGTTGGTGATGCTGAGCTTAAAAAGCTACCATGGAAAATTTAGAAAGACATCAAGGGATTGTAATATGTAGCTTAGGATGAGTGAGGGGTAGGATATTATGGCTTTGATGTCAGTAGAGCAGAAGATAATATAAGTGGGGAAAAAAGCCAATGAAAGTATGAGTTCCCACTAGAATTTCTACACATATTTTGGTGGACTGCACATCTGATGGCAGTACCTTGGCACCTTGTTTCAGTCACCTTCCTGCAGAGCTCTTCAGTACATTACTGTGATGGACAAAGGTAAGCTCAACCACGCACAGGTAGTGTAGCCAACCAAGAAAGCAGTTTGTGTAGGGCCAGGCCAGGGAGAATGGATACAAAGTGAGCACAGGTCATGGCAAATAGGTGATCACTCAGCATCAGGGAGCTACGAACTCAGGTGGGAAAGATAAGCAACAGGTTAAGCCCCAAAGATGGATGTTTCTGATCTCTTGCATCGAAGATGGCTTCAGGCAGAATCCTATAAGAGTAAGAATCCTTAGCACCCCGAGGCCATGCTCAAAGCTTTGATTGTTGCTTGAGGGCAACAGGCTTTCCTGATGCTTCCTCTGTCTCTAGGTAAAATTCTGTCTCTGAATGATGCTGCTCCTGTGTTGCAGAGTCGAGTCCTGATAGGTCCTCACTGGTCCTCACAGTACTTATCTCCTCTTCTTACCGGGCTGGAAGTGAAAACTGGAAGTGGTCTTTGGGGTGGAGTTATGTCTCCCTTTGGATTTGAAAAACTAGCTTCAAGGTCAGAGTCTGGCTTCTTCCTTCTCACTGCTGGTCAGTAGATTTCCTGGTGTTCTCTTTCTCTTTTCATGTTGGTTTGGGGGTCTGGTGTTTTGGTTGAGCCCTTCCACCGGAACCCTTGATTCTCAACTCTCTACTTCAATCACACCCATTTTTAATCCTTGACTCTAAAATTTCTGAAATTTCCCCATGCTAAAAGTAATGATAAAAATATGCCCTTGAAGAATATGCTCTTGAAAGTTTAATGTAATTCCTATCAAAATCCCAGCAAGATTCTTTTTTCTAGATATTGACAAACTTATTCTAAAACACATAGGGAGGGGCATCACTGGAGGCACAGGGGTTAAAGACAGTGCTGTCAAGCTACTGCCAGACACTACAGCATGAATTTGGTCCCCTGCCGGCCAGGGAGCAACCCACATGGCACAGCAGACCTCTCCTGTCTCGCCCACTGCTCCCCTCAGCAGCATATTTCAGTGGATCTGCCTGTTCTGCTTCCCACTCTATCTCTGGTGAATCCTCTCATCCTCCACACCTCGGGCTTATAGCCTAGTTCTTGTACATGTAAATAAGTCAATCTTTAAAATGTTTATGGAAAGGCAAAGGACTTAGAACTGGAAAAATAATTTTGAAAAAAGAAGAATAAAGGACCTCCCTGGTGGCACAGGCAGTTGAGCACCGTGTTGTGAAGCTGTCTGCAGCCTCTGCAGCACCGGTTTGATCCCGGCCGGCCAGCAGGCGAGGGTCCCACATGGCGAAACAGACTTCTGCCACGCCCGCTGCTCCCCTCAGCAGTGTATTTCGTCAGTCTGCCTGTTCTGTTCCCCGCTCTGTCTCTGGTAAATCCTCTCACCCTCCCACACATCTGACCTATACCCCGTTTCTTGTATAAATAACTAAATTTAAAAAAAAAAAAGGAGGAACTATACCTGATATTAAAGCTTATTTTATAGCTTTTTTTATAGCTAATGCAGTATTGGCAAGGGAACAACACACAGATGTTCACATGCATGAACACTGACTTAAACCACACAACCTGTACAAAAAATAATTCCGAACAGATCACAAACATAAATGAAAAACAAAAACCCTTTAAACCTTTGGGGGGAAAAGCAGGATAAAATCATCAGAATCTAGGGTTAGACCAAAAAAAAAAGATAATTTAGACTAACCCTAAAAGCATGGACTATAAATGGAATATGCAATAAAACACTGAACCTCATCATCAGATTTTTAAAATCTTCTCTGTGAAAGTTCCTGATTAGAGGATGGTAAGACAAATTGCAGACAGGGAGAAAAACTTTCAAACCACATATGCGAATATCTAGAATATGAGAAAACTCTTAAAAATTTTTTTAAAGATTTATTTATTCATATATACAAGAACTGGGATACAGGTCAGACATGCAGGAGGGTGAGAAGATTCACCAGAGACAGAGCGGGGAACAGAACAGGCAGACTGACGAAATACACTGCTGAGGGGAACATCTGGGAATCTCCCTGGCCAGCTGGGATTGAACCTGTGCCACAGAGGCTGCGGACAGCTTCATAGTGTTGCGCTCAACCACCTGAGCCACCAGGGGAGGCCCAAACTAAAAAAACTCTTAAAATTTGAAAGAAAATAAACAACATAACAGTTGGAATTAGAAAATTCACAACATACATGAAGAGCTATTTCACCATAAAGGATATGCTGATGGCAAGTATTATATAAAAAGATGTTCAATGTCATTAGTTATCAAGGAACAGTAATTTGAAATCACAAAGAGGTATCATTATCTATCAGAATGACTAATATAAAAATTAGAGGAAATGCCAAGGGCTGACAAAAGCGAAAAACAATGGAGTCACTCAGAATATAGAACAGTACTACCACTCTGGAAAACGGTTTGCCAGTTTCCTAAGAAACAAAATAAGCAACTATTACACAGTCCAGCAATTGTACTTGGCATTTATGCTGGAGGAATGAAAACATGTGTTCACACAAAAACCTTTACATGAAAGTCCACAGAAGCTTTAAAACTCAAAAAAATTCAAATAAAACCTACAAAACCAAATAAAACCTAGAAAGATCCAAATATTCTTCAACAGGTGAATAAGCTGTGGTACAGCTAAACCATTAACTACTATGCACCAATAGAAAAGGGATGAACTATTGCTACAGATAACAACTTGATGGGCCGCAGAAACATTACAGTGAGTGAAAAAAGCCTATCTCAAAACATTAAATATTGTATAACTTCATTAATAAAATGTTCTTGAAATAAAATTACACCAATGGAGAACAGATAGGACTTTCCTGGTGGGGTAGTGGTGAGGTTGCTGGGTATAGCTATAATATAAAATGATAGTAGAAAGAGTCTGATGATGATGGAAAAATCCTGTATCTTGATTTGACAGTGGTGGTTACACACGTCTACACTTGTGACAAAATGTTGTAACTATGCACACAAATGAGTGCATATATAAATGGGGGGACCAACATCAATTTTCACATTGCATATACTATGTGTACTTACGCAAGATGTCACCACTGGGGTAAACTGGGCAAACAATACACGGTACCTTCTCACACATTCTTTTGTAACTTCCTATGAGTTTATAAGTATTTCAAAATAAAAAGCAAAAACTAAAATTCCCATGAGCATACTACCCCTACCTACAAATCATCTCCATTTTTCCCCTCTTATGTGAGAAAGCCTACATTTAACTCTATTGCTTTTCTTTCTCTTTAATTCTATCACTGACAATTTTATTTCCCTACTATCAATTCATTTTAATTATTTTCCTTGAGGTCTCTGGCAATGTTATGGGATTTAATCATGTGGTAAATATTCACCAAACTCCTGACATCACTAATTTGATGAAAGATATTTGAGTAGGGAAATCGGCAGCTTAATCTGTTATTCAAATACATTTCTAAAATGTTGAGTAAAACAACTTGCTTTGCTGCAAAATTTCCATGAGCCTTTAATAAGGTGATTTACTCTATGAATAGATAAGAATTCGTCAGAGTTTGAAGCAATCCCCTAAGTATCTTTCCACAGAAGCTTTCCTTAAAGGAGCTGATTCATGGGACTGATGTTCTATAGGAAACCACTTTTGGAAATTTGGCTGTGTAGTTCATAGCCCCCACACCCTTACATACACCCCCACATTTAAACATCATTCTTTTTATGGCTCTGTGTTTCTTCATGATTATGTTATCTGTTCTGTTAATGTCTCCCTAAGGTCTCATTATGTTTCTTTCTTGCAACCTTCCATCCAATTTCCCAAATTATAATCCTTATTTTTTCATAAAATTCCATCTTCAGGACCCACATCTTGTTATTTGCCTGCTCCCTTTTGGTGTCCACTTTCATGGTGTCATTTCTCTTTCTGGCATATCTTTGAATTTGTCTTGTTAGTCAGCTGTCAGTCTTATTCACACACGTATCAATGGATGTCTGGGCATTTCCATTTGGATACTGTGAATGCAGCTTCAAACCAATGTGCCCAAAGCTGAATTGCAATTTCCCAATGCTGATGGTTATTATTTGAATATTTATGAAAATTCAAAATTCTATTTTGAAGTTCTAACCCTCGCTGTGATGGTTGCAGAAGTTGGCCCCTTTGGGAAGCAATTAGGCTCAGATGAACTCATGAGAGCAGGCTCTCCATGATAGGATTAATGTCCTTGCAAGAAGAGGAAGAAAGGACAGAACCTTTCCTCTCACCACCAGCAAGAAAGACCTCATCTGTGAGCATGGAGAAGGACCACAGGAGGAGCCAAATCTACTGGCACCTTGATCTTAGATTGCCCGCCATCCAGACATACAAAAAATAAATGCCCGGTGCAAAATAAAAGACTGCAATGACATTTTGCTGTAGTAGCATGAGCTACTAGTCATCTTCTCATTCCAAGACACTAGTCATCTTCTCATTCCTCTTCATATCAAGAAAAGCCATCTCTACCAACCAATTCATCTAAGTGAGAAACCTAGAGATAGTTCTAGAATATGGTATCCCCCTTCTGAATCATAGTATTGGAATTAGCATTTACATAGTAATTAGACCATGTACACCCATTCCTTTAAGGAAAAAGTGATTAAATGTTAAATTCATACCAAAGTAAAATTAATGGACCTATGTCATAAACCCCAGTCCTGACTCTTTTCACTTAACCATTCTTCTTCCTTTATATTTAATCTTCCAATGACCTCTAATATTCAATTTCCCCATTTCATTTCCTCTGAAATACCAATGGCTTCTTTTTTTTAAACACTTGCAATGGATTCCTTAACTGACATTTCACCTCCAACTTTTCTCTTCTTTCTCCATTTAATATTTTGCACTATTAGCAGATTTTCATGATCCTTAGAAACAGTTTTGTGATTTTCATTAGATACTGAATAAATTTATAATGTTTATCCTGGAATTACAAAATATTTACAATATGTCCCATTCTATCTCCATCTGTATATGTAAAAAGCACTATTTTTTTTTTTTAATCAGCCCTCCCTATTTTGTGTTTGTTTATATCCTAACTGCTTATTTACATCCTCTGCCTTTGGCTTATACATTTACTGGCATTTGAAATTCAGAGTTCAAAGCCCTGATCCTAGTCCTAAACCCTCTCTATCTTGCCTAATATCTTTTAAACGAATTGTATAAAATAAACTAAAGACCTGTCAATAACTTACATGGGGAGGAAAACAGATGGGAAAGAGGGTGGTAAGAAGAAGAGATTGATGTGAAAACAAGCCATTTTCCACGTTCATATAAGAAAGAGCTGTAAAAAAAAAAAAAAATGGGTGGCAGGATGGATGCACTGACACAAGCAGATGAGGATAAATAGGTAGCAGATCACATTATGTAATGAAATAAAACTTAAACTTCTGTTGCAAAAATATTTAGATAACTTCCTATATCATCCACCCTGAGTTACTAAACAGGGAAAATGGCCTTTGCTTCGTTCCTACTGATGCAGTCCCCCAATTCTTAGCCTCCCCTTTAGTTATGCCTTGCTAGGATTAACTATTGCCTTGTTATTCCACATGAACCAAAAGATATACTGAAAGACCCTTAAACCAAAAACAGGATATACTGCCCAGTTTCATCAGTGAATTTCTATGGACTTCAGTTTTCTTATCAGTAAACTGAAGATGAGATCACTCTTGCCTTGATATGTTGATCCTCTGAGCTCCCTGCTTCAGGATCAGCCCTGAGTGAGGCTTTTTGCTGGACCAGCCTCACAGAACCATCCATCGTGTCCCACATGGGTAGGATGTTACTATGGGTCTCAGTTCATCACCTGCATCTATCTGAGCTTCCCTTGGATAACTGCCCCTCACCTGTCTTTGTTTATGTAGCAGGTTTTGATTCCCTAAGATGGAGATTAATGTTGCAGCAACTTTACTATAGAGGATACCGGGATAGACACTGTGGAAGGACAGGGAAGAAAGCAGAGCAAGAGAGCTGGAGAAGTCAAGCAGCAACATAGCCTCAACAAAGAATTCAAAATATGTTCTAAGGAGTTCTAAATCTTTGACAGCCTTTTATAATTGTCCCCAGTTGGAGTGGAGGACAGAACTTTTTAAGCCCATGTCCACTTGACATTGGATACAGGCTGCCCTAGTCAAGCAAAGCAGTTCTCTTCAGTCAACAAACTTCAGAAAGGAACTGAATGTTGAGGTCTATCTGCCAGTGGCACTTTCAGTAGCTGAATAATAAGTTCTTTATTCTGACAAAAATATCTAGGTAGCCCACAGTAATGATGGTTTCTGTTCCCAGGTAAAGTGTGAGGTCTGTAAATCAGTAATGCCTGGTAAAGCAGTAGGAAGGCTTTGTGCTACCAGAGATATCTTAGGGAGTGGTTGGAATCCTTGTGTCTTTCTCACTGTACAGGGAATGATCTGGAACCAGGTACAGCTGGTTTGCACATTCCTCAATATGTTAATTGTCTTTGACATTGGTAGATTCATTTACTATCTGACTTGTAACCTCTTTCTCCCAATCCTGTGTTTCCTGACTGGTTTTAGTCTCCAATTCTCAATTCACCTTCTGACCAGAAGACATCACTTTTACTTTCTTGTGAATCAGGTATCCATTATTTTTTTGGGTGGATTGCTTGGAATAGTCTGAATCATGTAAGGCTGACTTGATGGGCAGATAATTCAATAGGGACAAACAGGAAAAAATGAATGGATTTAGTAGAAGATTAGATTTGGTGTTATTTGATGGAAAACAGTACCATCTGGCCTGTTATCTTGAATTCTTTCTTCTGTTCCATCTTTTGCAATATCAAGCTTAAAACTGGGACTTTGTTTGGAAAGAAAGTAAAATGAAGCACACCAGTGCCAATGGGATCAAACTCTCTGATCGCAAATGCATGATATTCTGCTCCATATTCTCTCTTTCTTACATACGCAGTTCCCTCCATCTGTGACATTTGAGTGTCTACTCTGGTTTCATCCAAATCCCATAAATTCTTCAAGATATGGGCCTTCCTGTTGGCACAAGGGGTTAAGATGCAACCTATGAAGGTATCCGCAGCCACTGCAGCACCAGTTCGATCCCCAACCAGGAAGCTACCCACATGGTGCAGCAGACTCTCCTGACTAGCCCATTGCTCCCCTCAGCAGTGTATTTCAGTCAGTCTGCCTGTTCTGCGCCCCACTCTGTCTCCAGTGAATCCTCTCATCCCCTGCACCTTTGGTCTGTGCCCCAGTTCTTGTATGCATGAATAAATAAATCTTTGAAAAAAATAAATTCTTCAAGATCTAAAAACATTCCCCTGGATCATTGTTTTAAATAATCTACCTTGTTTTCAAAACTAGTATAATTACACACTGCCTAAATAGCAGAACTCAATGTAAGCATAAAAATTATTGAGTGCATATTCTGTGCCAGGAACTTAAAGATTAAAAAAAAAAAATGGCCACATTGCAATCCTCACTAAAGAAGTTTGTTTTCTATTTTTACATAGTTTACAGTGGTAAAACACAGGAGTCTTTACCACAGAAGGTGCAAGATATGTTGAGAGCAAAAGGCACATAGTAAATACTCAGTAAATCTTTTATAAATAAAGAAATGATTGGATAAGCGAGTTTGTTGCATCTAGAAAACCATTCAGGAATGATGGGTAGCCGTGATATAGATAAACTTAAATAAAGGGTGTTGCCGAAATGACATTCTGAACTAGGATAATGGTAGAGAAGTCAGACAGTTAACTGGATAGTCAAAAAAAAAATAATAATAATAATGACCTACCTAGGGACATTCACAGCCACTCCAAGGACTTGTTATGATGTTGTTGGGTCAATGAATAAATGATGGTAAGGTCTGCATCACATCCAAAGTTATCCACAAGTTTATTTTTTTAAAGTTATTTATTTATGCATACAAGAGCTGGGGTGCAGGCTAGAGGTGTGGGGTGGTGAGAGGATTCATCAGAGACAAAGTGGGGAACAGAACAGGCGGATCTACTGAAATACACTGCTGAGGGGAGCAACAGGCAAGACAGGGGAGGTCTGCTGCACCAGGGTAGCTCCCTGGCCCCGGATTGAACTCATGCCACAGTAGCTTGATAGTGCTGAGAGTTAATCCCTTGTGCCACCAGGGAGGCCTGAAAGGTCCATGCAGGGGGCTGGAATGCAGGAGCCAACCAGGAAGCCCACCTGGGGGGCAGGAATGTGGATACCTGCCTGGAGGACTCAGACAATGAGCCTCCCCCCTCCCCCGAGGAGTCTCTTCTCAGACAAAGAACCTCTACCTGCCCTACAAACAAACTTTTCCTGCCATAGGAGCCCAACTACCCACCTGACCTCTCCTCGACCTATAAAACCCTGCTTCCCCCTAACAACATGTGCGACTCCACTGACCCCCGCCTTGGGTCTGTGAGGTCCGCCCAGGGCGCAATAAACTTTCCCTCCCTTTGAGAAATGTAGCCTGGCTCTCCTTTTCTTTACCGCGCCGAACCTTTCATCTTGGTGCCACAAACCCGGGAAGGCCGTGTCCCCTGGCGCCGGGGCCGCCTTCTCGTCCCTGTGACCTCACCTTTCCATTGCAGACATCTCACACCCACCACCGGCCTTAATCCTTGGGGTAAGTCATTGCCTGACCCTCCTTCCTGGGAGGCCCTCGCCTCTGGCTATTCGGCTCCGCTCCTGACTCCCGTACCGTACCGTGGTTGGCTGTTCCGTAAACCGTGGGCCCACGTCAGCCAACTCCCGTACACCTAGACCCTGGATCTGGGGACGCCCATCCAGACTAGGTGCCCGAATCCTAGGCGCAACTGAGCGTTGGAGACGTCCCCCTCGCTTGTCTGCCTCCGTTCCGAAGGCCAGGACCGAATGGGGGGACGCCGCGATTCGGGGCCTGTGCTCCCGACGGCCAGTTCAGGTTCGTGGGACGCTGCGTCCTGACTCTGTGCTCCCGTTAGTTGGGAAAGGAGCTGACTTAGTCATGGGGTCTGCAAATTCCAAGCCAAATTCTGGCCACTCCACTGAGATGCCTTCTCTCAAACCTCGGTCCGTTGGGACTAAGGCCACATAACGCCCTAAGCGTCTCGTCTTTTACTGCAACAGATAATGCCCTAAGCGTCTGGTCTTTCACTGCAACACTGCGTGGCCTCAGTATCAATTGGACAATGGCTCCCACTGGCCCAAACATGGCACTTTTGACTTCTCGGTCCTTACAGACCTAAACAAATCTGTCACGGCAATGGAACATGGTCAGAGATCCTTAGGGCCAGGCTGTCTTTCTCTTGTGCTCCGCCCCTTCCCTCCCTCCTGAAAACCTGCTGTACTTTCTAAGTCTCGAGACTCCTCTCACTCTTTGCCCTCTGTAGACCCCTCTTCAAAATTCTCTAATCCTCTAAATTCTCAGTCTTCACCTCCTCCAGCTCCCCAATCCAGGCAACTCCCTCCCCTTTCTTTTCACCTCCTAGCTGCCACACCCTCTGCCTGCTGATCCTCTTCTCCCTCCCCGCAGGGAAGTGGGTGGGAACTAAAGAAAAAAGTTAGAGTCCAGGTTCATTTCATTTCTCTGTCTGATCTCTTCCAACTTGAAAAGCATCTGGGCTCTTTCACAAACTATCCCACTACCTACACCTAAAAAAAAAAAAAATAAATTTTATCTTATCCAAGCCTATGACCATACATGTCATAATTACATGTTATCTTCTCTTCCACCCTGACCTCTGACCTGTCCCCTAGCTGGTCTCCAACCGGCAGCGCCTAAACCTATAAATTTTCATAAGCTCAGAAAGATTACCCAGTCTTCCTCAAAAAACCCTCCTGACTTCCAAAGGCTGAAGACAGTCCTCAAACCCCTATCCGGGATCTGCTGAACATGGCCTTTACTGTATTTAACAACCGGGAGGAACAGGACAGGGCAGAGAGGGAACTCCGCAGTCGCCAGAAGGCTGAGCTTCAAGCTCAGGCCCCAGTAGCTGCCTTGAGACCGCCAGGCCCTGCTCCTCCAACGACCGCAGCGCCTGCTGCCCAACAGAGGACGACAATGGGCCCCATGGGCCCCAACCAACCGACCGCCGCCGAAGCCTGCTGCAAATGTGGCCAAGAAGGCCACTGGTCCAGACAGTGCCCCAACCCCCGCCCTCCGCCAGGACCGTGCCTCATCTGAAATGTCCAGGGTCACTGGAAAAGTGACTGTCCCTCCACGCCTGGCTGTGGTGGGCCAGTCCTTCCAGCCCCTGCAACTCTTGCCACCGGCGGTCTTGGGTTTGGCAGCTGAGGACTGAAGAGGCCCAGACTTATCAACTCCGATAAACTTCGAGGAGCCCAGGGTAACGGTCAAGGTAGCAGGTAAGTCCATCTCCTTTCTGGTTGACACGGGGGCTGCCTTCTCTGTCCTCCCCTCCTATTCCGGTCAAGTTTCTCCTTCTCAGGTCTCGGTTACGGGTGTTGACGGCCTTCCTTCTCGGCTCAGGACCACTGGTCCGCTCTTTCCTAGTCATGCCTTCTTGCCCCACACCACTCCTGGGTCACGATCTTCTGACCAAACTCAGGCCTACTCTCTCATGGTTCCAACACCCTAGCGCTGCTCTCATCCTCCCACGACTCCAAACATCTCCTAATCCTTCTCAGGACTCCCCACTGTCTCCCTCCACTGTCAACCCCATGTTCTGTAATATCTCTATCCTGATTGTTGCCACCCATCATACCCCAGTCCTCATTCGCCTTAAGGATCCCTCTTCTTTTCCCTCTCACCCCCAGTTTCCAATTTCCCTCACCCACCATCAGGGTCTCACACCCATCAGCCAACGACTCCTGGGAAAGGGGCTCCTTACTCCTATCAACTCGCCCTGTAATACTCCCATTCTCTCCATTAAAAAAGCCTGATGGTTCTTATCCCTTAGGTCAAGACCTTCGCCTCATTAATGAAGTGGTGGTGCCTATCCATCCTGTAGTGCCAAACCCCTACATCCTTCTATTTCATATACCGTCTCCTACCACACACTTCTCTGTACTTCACCTCAAAGGTATTATTTTTTACCATCCCTCTGGATCCTCAATGTTACTTACTATTCGCTTTTACTTGGGAAAATCCGGACACACGCCTCCCAGCAACTGGCCTGGACAGTCCTGCCTTAGGGTTCCCGGGACAGCTCTCATCTGTTTGGTCAGGCATTAGCCAGTGATCTCTCGACATGTCATACTCCACCCAGCACTCTCCTCCAGTGTGTTGCTGACTCCTCCTCTGCCGTCTTGCTCTGCCACTGTCTCAGCAACACACTGCACAACTCCTCAGCTTCCTGTGCTCCAAAGGATACTGTCTCCCCATCCAAAGCTCAACTTTCAGTTCCCATAGTCATCTATCCGGGTCTTTGACTAACTCCTTCCTCCAAACAGCTGACAGTGGACCACACACAGGCCATCCGGGACCTTCCCTCCTCTGAATCGACAAAACAAATCCTTTCTTTCCTAGGTTTGGTTGGATTCTTCTGACACTATATCCCTAATTTTGCTTCCTTAGCCAAGCCACTGTATGATACAGCAAAAGCCTCCCTGAAGTACCTCTCCAATCCCCCGGAGAGTGCGCAGGGTCACACATATCCTTCTGAAGACACCTGTCCTTACCCTTCCTGATCCAGAAAAGCCTTTGCTCCTGTTCACAGCTGAATGTCGGGGTATGGCGGCAGGGGTCCTTTCCCAGCCTCTGAGCCCAGCTCTGCGTCCTGTCGCTTATCTCTCCAAGCAGATGGATTCCACCGTTAGGAGCTGGCAACCCTGCCTTAGAGCCCTGGAGGCGACAGCTCTACTTACCCGAAAATCCCTCAAACTTACTCTAAAAAGACCCACCCAAGTATATTCCCCGCACCGCCTTCAGGACCTCCTGTCTCGCCGCTCGCTCTCCACTCTTACTCCTTCCTGCTTACAAAATTTCCATATATTCTTTATCAAAAACCCTCTAGTGAGTCTCACTCAGTCTAATTCTCTCAACCCAGCCACTCTCCTGCCTATTCTGGTCCCCTTTCTGCCGCCCATTTCTGTCCTGAAATCCTGGAATATACGCAAACTCTCCTTTGTCAGATGCCGCCTGTGCTTGTAGACTGGCAGCTCTTGTGAAGATGCGCGCGGTCAGCGGAGGGCCACCTAGGCCACTGTTACCATCGATCAGGTAATCGACACAGAAAAACTGCCTGGAAGAACCACCTCCCAAAAGACAAAACTCATAACACTTAACCAGGGACCTTACCCTCAGCAAACATAAGAAAGTCAACATCTATATAAATTCAAAATATGCCTTCCTTATTGCTCACAGTCATGCTGCGATTTGGCAGGAAAGGGGGTTCCTTTCCACCAAGGGGTCCTCCATCATAAACGCTAAACTTATCCTTAAGCTTTTAATAGCCTTGCAGCTTCCAACTGAAGTCGCCATTCTCCACTGAAAGGACACCAACTGACAATTCTTACATTACTACAGGGAATAACAAGGCAGATGCAAGGGCTTTTGCTCTCACAACTGACTCTGCTGCAGACCCTTCCCCTATTCTCTATCAGTCCCCTCCATCACTCTGACTTAGGAGCCTAATGAGCGCCAATTCCTGAGTCTGCTCTTCTTACACCCCTCTTGAGTGCAAAAGTCTGACAAATATGTTCCCATTGTCAAACCTGTGCTTGCGTGTCACCTCAAAGGGGAGTTCGCCTACCTTCTTTTGCAGCTCACCAACTGTGTGGACACCTACCCGGACAAGATTGACCTCTCCCTACTCAGCCAAGTGCTCTGGGAACACACACACCGGTACTTACCCAGTCCTGCCTCGGATCTCAACCTCCTCAACCAACCTTCCCTACCACTGCATCCAGGAGACCAAGTCCTGCTCAAATCGCTTCAGTCAAAGCCACTGCAGCCTCGGTGGACCGGCCCACACACGGTTATTCTCACCACGCCTACAGCGGTAACGCTTCTGGGACACCCCTCCTGGCACCATCTATCACGGGTCAAACGTGCCCCTGAAGACAAACAGTCTGTATGTCATAACCTGGGTCCTACTAGGATGTGCATTTCTTGTCAAAATCTCCTCTAGCTCAGTGTCCTGTGTATGGAAATTCAAAGTTAGGGAGACCTTTGTCTCAGGATCCACTGAGACTACCCACTAGGTGGGTACTGCGGAGTGCCCACAGGCAGGATGCACAGCACCTATCACTCTCACCCTAACTCTTTCATTGATTAATAACCCTATGAACACCTTGTTTTGTTTCTTTACCATCAAACCTTAAATCACTGCAAAAATACCTATAGAGAATATGGGGGGTGCCCTTACCAGACATGCACAGTGCACCTTCCAGACAAAGGCCAAATGTTCTCTCTGGTCCGTCATAACACAGGCTTCAATATGAATCAAGTTAGCTATTTCAGATCCTTGGGACCAACGTTGGGTACAGGGAGTCCAAGCCGCAGTGTGCACTGGCTGGCATTCCTATCCAGTGGCAACACTGTCCATCTCAAGGGAATATGTCCCGACACAAAATGCCACAGTCCAAGTCTCCCAGGGCATCCTCCATTCAGAACAAATCCTATAAAATCAGCTAACATCATCAGAAAAGACCGAGACACCCTCAACCTGGATTCATACAATCCAAAACGCTATAACCTTCCTAAGTGACTTTTTTGAGACTAACACCTCCTCTTGTTTCCTCTGTGCTTCCCTTTGTTATAGGACAGGGAGAGGGGCAGCCCAAACCCCGCAAACCTGCCTATTCTAAATGGGTTCTGCCATCCGCCGCATCAACACAAAACATAGGAGACTTTAATGGGAAGGAACTTTAATAAAACTAGGAAACAATACAGGTAAGGCAAAGAGTCTAGTTTCTAAATGAAGCACCCAAAGTTACCCGTCCCCTCGTGGGTAAAAGTCCATCCAAATGGGATTGGCCCAGAGCAAAGCCCCAAAGCCTGCCACAAGTCTAAAGCATCTTCCAGTGGGGACCCACAGCAAAGGGTCACAAACAACCGGACAAGCCTGGAAGGAAAAGAGCAAAATCAACATCATGATAAAAGCTGCCATTGTCACCTCCCCACGGGTCTCACCCACATCTGTGTCACCCTGTCCACGACCAAAAGACAAGCGCAGTTTCTTTACGTGTCTCTAGGCTCCATGTGCCTCCTCCAGGTCTCCTGGCTCCATCCTTCTTCCTTCCTTAGTCTCTTCTCCAGCTTCTCCTCCTCCTGCTCAGCTCCACCCTCCCTTGGGTGGGGCAGGGAACCTGGAACTTCCCCCTTTCCTGGGGACCACCCTGTTACACCTTCAGAGGCCTCTACTGGTGGCAGTTCCAATTAATCTCAATACCACTACCACCAAAATAACGGACGCTGCTTGCCAGACTCCCCAACTCTCAGTCCCCCTATGGGACTCCAATCACAGCTACCCTTGCTATCAAACTGATGCCCTTGTCAGCTTTCATTCCTGTGCTTCTAACATTTCGGTTACTTCTGTGCTCCGAACAACAGCAAAGAGAAACTTTTTCTGGTGCAATGGCTCTCTCTCTCAGTGTACTAATTCTGCTACTCCAGGCCCACGTATCCAAGTCCTTGCGGTCCCACAGTTAGCTCTGTACAGAAGGTCTGAGCTAGGTTAGTTATTCTCACCACATTGGACTAAGCGGGCAGCCTTTTTCCAATCATGGTTGGAATCAGCCTGGCATCATCGATAGCAGCTGCAAGTATGGCAGGTGGGGCCCTGGGACACAGCCTGATTTCTGCCCAGGAATTTTATGAACAAATTGATACTGCAACAGGGTGGTCCCCAGGAAAGGGGGAGGTTCCCTGCCCCACCCAAGGGACGGTGGAGCTGAGCAGGAAGAGGAGAAGCTGCAGAAGAGACTGAGGAAGGAAGCAGGATGGAGCCAGGAGACCTGGAGGAGGCGCATGGAGCCTAGAGACATGTGAAGAAACTGCGCTTGTCTTTTGGTCATGGACTGGGTGACACAGATGTGGGTGAGACCCGTGGGGAGGTGACAATGGCAGCTTTTATCTTGATGTTGATTTTGCTCTTTTCCTTCCGGGCTTGTCCGGTTGTTTGTGACCCTTTTCTGTGGGTCCCCACTGGAAGATGCTTTAGACTTGTAGCAGGCTTTGGGGCCTTGCTCTGGGCCAATCCCATATGGATGGACTTTTACCCACGAGGGGACGGGTAACTTTGGGTGCTTCATTTAGAAACTAGACTCTTTGCCTTACCTGTGTTGTTTTCTAGTTTAATTAAAGTTCCTTTCCATTAGAGTCTCATATGTTTTGTGTTGATGCGGCGGATGGCAGAACCCATTTAGAATAGGCAGGTTTGCGGGGCTTGGGCTGACCCTCTCCCTGTCCTATAACAGATTTTTCCCTGTGATTTTGATATATTTGCTATCTTGTTTTAGCCAATGCTCCAGATTTTTTTTTCTTTTGGCTTGGATAGTGGACTATTTTTAAGTAATGAAACTGTAATACTGGACATTCATGGACAATGCTGCTGACTAATTGTTGCTTCTCTTACACACATTGTAACCCTGAAAAAAACAGTCTCCTAAGACTACACCCTGAGATTGTGCCACCATAGATATGGTGGAATAAAATTAAAAGGGGGGATTGCAACAGGGTGGTCCCCAGGAAAGGGGGAGGTTCCCTGCCCCACCCAAGGGAGGGTGGAGCTGAGCAGGAAGAGGAGAAGCTGCAGAAGAGACTGAGGAAGTGCAACAGGGTGGTCCCCAGGAAAGGGGGAGGTTCCCTGCCCCACCCAAGGGAGGGTGGAGCTGAGCAGGAAGAGGAGAAGCTGCAGGAAGAGACTGAGGAAGGAAGCAGGATGGAGCCAGAAGACCTGGAAGAGGCGCATGGAGCCTAGAGACATGTGAAGAAACTGCGCTTGTCTTTTAGTCGTGGACTGGGTGACACAGATGTGGGTGAGACCCGTGGGGAGGTGACCATGGCAGCTTTTATCTTGATGTTGATTTTGCTCTTTTCCTTCTGGGCTTGTCCGGTTGTTTGTGACCCTTCTCTGTGGGTCCCCACTGGAAGATGCTTTAGACTTTTAGCAGGCTTTGGGGCTTTGCTCTGCGCCATTCCCATATGGATGGACTTTTACCCACGAGGGGATGGGTAACTTTGGGTGCTTCATTTAGAAACTAGACTCTTTGCCTCACCTGTATTGTTTCCTAGTTTTTATTAAAGTTCCTTCCCATTAAAGTCTCCTATGTTTTGTGTTGATGCGGCGGATGGCAGAACCCATTTAGAATAGGCAGGTTTGCGGGGCTTGGGCTGCCCCTCTCCCTGTCCTATAACAGAAGGAAGCAGGATGGAGCCAGGAGACCTGGAGGAGGCGCATGGAGCCTAGAGACATGTGAAGAAACTGCGCTTGTCTTTTGGTCATGGACTGGGTGACACAGATGTGGGTGAGACCCGTGGGGAGGTGACAATGGCAGCTTTTATCTTGATGTTGATTTTGCTCTTTTCCTTCCGGGCTTGTCCGGTTGTTTGTGACCCTTTTCTGTGGGTCCCCACTGGAAGATGCTTTAGACTTGTAGCAGGCTTTGGGGCCTTGCTCTGGGCCAATCCCATATGGATGGACTTTTACCCACGAGGGGACGGGTAACTTTGGGTGCTTCATTTAGAAACTAGACTTTTTGCCTTACCTGTGTTGTTTCCTAGTTTAATTAAAGTTCCTTCCCATTAGAGTCTCATATGTTTTGTGTTGATGCGGCGGATGGCAGAACCCATTTAGAATAGGCAGGTTTGCGGGGTTTGGGCTGACCCTCTTCCTGTCCTATAACAATACCTCCTTAGAAAAAACCTATGTGTCTTCAACATCATTAAAAAGACAGCTCACCTCCCTGGCACAGGTCACTCTCCAAAACTGGAGGGC
The DNA here is from genome assembly GCF_014898055.3 of Talpa occidentalis. Classification (NCBI taxonomy): domain Eukaryota; kingdom Metazoa; phylum Chordata; class Mammalia; order Eulipotyphla; family Talpidae; genus Talpa; species Talpa occidentalis. Next base: position 30,819,884 of record NW_023601754.1, read on the forward strand.
TCTGGACTTGTTAACAGCTAATAAAGGGGGCACCTGCCTGTTCCTCAGGGAAGAATGTTATTACTAGTAAAACCGGGGACTCCAACTCTCTGCTGACATGGTTTCAAAATCCTATAGTGTCATGGCTCCTCCCACTCTTGGGGCCAATACTAATGATAACCTTATTTTTTTCTTTTCGCTCCTTGCCTCCTAAAGTTCATACAGGCTCGCATTCGGGAAATGTCTCGTACCACCTTTAACCAGCTCCTGCTCCATCCTTATTCTAGCATCCCTGCAGAAGACCCTCATAACCAGGCCTGAGCCCTTGGTCTTCACCCCTTTTCAGCAGGAAGTAGCCAAAGAAAAAACCATCACCCTTTTTCCTATCAACAAAAGGCTGGTATGAAAGGTCCATGCAGGGGGCCTGAATGCAGGAGCCAACCAGGAAGCCCACCTGGGGGGCAGGAATGTGGATACCTGCCTGGAGGACTCAGACAATGAGCCTCCCCCCTCCCCCTATGAGTCTCATCTCAGACAAAGAACCTCTACCTGCCCTACAAACTTTTCCCGCCTTATGAGCCCAACTACCCACCTGACCTCTCCTCGCCCTATAAAACCCTGCTTCCCCCTAACAACGTGCGCAACTCCATTGACCCCTGCCTTGGGTCCGTGAGGTCCGCCCGGGGCGCAATAAACTTTCCCTCCCTTTGAGAAATGTAGCCTGGCTCTCCTTTTCTTTACCGCACCGAACAAGGCCCAAAGTAATATCGACAAGTTTAAAGGAAGCTTTTCTTTTTCTTTTATTTTCTGTGCTCATCTTGAATCTTCACATTTCTGCTCCCCCACCCAGCAGCTTGCAGCAAATGCATTTACAGTTTGACTTAAGTAATGAAGCATTTTACATAGCGATCTTTTCACATTTAAAATAATCGCTCAGTTGTTTTCCCAAACATATTTAAATTAAGACATTTGGGGAGCAAATTTGTAGTCTGCCTGATATCAAACACATATTAATGTTGAATTTCAAGTTTGCCAACGACACAAAATAGGTTGAAATCTGAGTTTTTGAACTGTCATTTTTGGTTCAGGAGAACAAATGAAGAAGTGTTAGCTTTCTCCTAAGCTCAGTGCTGTAGGGCTTAATGCCTCATTTATTGTTGATTTGTTTAATACGTGGTTTTGACTTTGAATTAAAAAATTATATGTTTCTTACCCATCTCCTGCCACACCGGCACACTCTAAATAGCTTCACACGATGGAAAACAACTCATTTTGCTTCCAAAACACTGAGATTTTTTTCATTCTTAGTGCTTTTTTCCATGGGTTTCTTCAGTGATAAATGTTTTCTATAACATTTCTCTCCTTGTTGCTTACTTCCAGATTTCTATTGTGAGAATCAGCCATTGCCTTCTCTGTTTAGCATACATCATACTAATATGTGTCATTATTAATGTTTGGCACAAAGGATGCATTTGATAAACATCTATTGAATTAAATAAATGCATAGACAACATGAGACATAAAAGACCAGGAAAGACATGCATCTGTACACTCTCAATGAATGTGCACTTAGGATTTTTGCATTTAAATTTAATTGCATATGAATTTTATATGAAATAAAATATTATAAAATATTAAATGCTAGTTAATAATGTGCATACTGAAGCCATAAGGGAATGTGTACATGTATCTACTATTTACTTGGGAATGTGAAGAAACTGATGAATTGATGACAAAGAGATGGACAGATGAACAGATATATATGATCTACATAACATGGAAAATGTTCATGATAGAAGCTAGGTGATAGATATGTGAATGCCCACTGGAAAATTCTTTCAACTCTGCATTATACCTGAAATTATAACAATAAAATATGGGGGGGGGAACAAGGTGAAGAGGAAAGATTTACCAAAGAATGTAAAATGTAAGCAAAATAATCAGTTTGATCCCTCCTGACTTTGACAATGAGCATGAAGTCTATTTTTTTCATTAAATTATTTTAAAGCATCACCTATGCTTTATATATCTAACAATGTTGTTCCATAAAATTGTAGAAAAGAACTTCTGCAAAATACCTCTATGGTAGAAAGTACCCACTAAAGGTCACTCAGGTAGTCTCTCTCCTTGATACACACTCACCCAAATATTTATGCATCAATCTGAGATAACACAAGTCATAAGCTGAGAGATTAATGATGGCT